>NC_091013.1:52765062-53393715 GCF_041296385.1 Aphelocoma coerulescens | reverse complement strand
AAATTATTTTGACAATCCTAATATTAATTCTCATCACATTTTATTAGCCAGAAACTAAAACAAGAATTACTATGAAACAAAGCAACAACCCTGTGTATCTTCTCTGTAGACTGTGTGACCATAATATAGCAGTTACTAATACATGTTTGTTAGATAATTGCAATCATTGCATACTACATATCATTAAATTAGGTATAATTGTGTATGAGACTGACTCTTATTAATGAAATACACCTGCTAATGATTTTGATTTCTGACAAGCTCTGCTGTGATGGAGAATTCAATTTAAAATATTGATATGTGCATGCCCACTAGTTTTTGGGCTTCTCAGCTGTTGTATTTGGGCATCTGTCAAGGATGCATTATGCTATTGGCAAGCGCAGACTTACAAGATTCATATTTCATTGAAGCTTTTCCAGTGTGCTTGACATGATCTTTTTTTCTCACTGTCAAAAAGAGCGATTCATTCATCCTATAATGATATGAAATCTCTCAATCATAACATGTAATTGTGACACATTGCAAAATACTACTCATTCTTTCTGGACAGACCCTTCCGATTTAAAACACCACCACTGACAAGGCATCAACAGAAGTTATTTCAAAGGTACATGTTATGCTGGGGGGAAAAAAAAGACTCCACAAAACAAAACAACAAAAACAACCCTGTGAGTCTTCTTCCAAAATTGTGCTTATTCAAGATTATTCTACTTGTGCATGTCTGGAATAATCTCATCCCTAAAACATCACCAGAACACCTTAACACTGAAAAAGTCTAACTTTCAATCATTATGCTTGCCATTATATGCTGTCTCTGTAACAAATTTCTTAAAATGACATTGTATTATCACTTTTCTTGCTTTCAGAATAGTATGCTCACCTCCCTTAAGCAATTAATGATGACTTTATCCTTATGTGTTTAAGTTAATGCAAATTTATTAATTTAAGTGATATATGTGCATGGCTAGGAGAAGTACATAATTAAAAAATTTCATGCACAATATCATTCTATTTACAATAAAAGACACTAAAAGGGTATTTGTTTGGGAAGTTGTATTCACTTTTTTTGCCAAGAGTACCTTTTCTGATGATGTAAAAATCAGTTATAATAGAAATTAAGAAAAATCAATTTAGTACATAATTTCGCAAGCATCTCAAACTATAAAAATATTTAGGAAATCATTTAATACGTTAGTTTATTTAGCAAGTTTATTATACATGACAGAACTCCTAATTCTGTGGAAAATCTTCTGCACCGTTGCTGAAATGCAAAATAAGTTTAAACTAAACATTGAACGCAAAGGTGCATCTATTCCATGTTCTTGTGTTACAAATCACCCATCACAAATTTACCTTAATACTTAAATGCCTTCATTGAAGTGCTTGCCACTTCTAATGCTATGTTCTCACATTTAGGATACAACTGCAGTATCTGAAAACACTTTGGTTCTAATAGAAATTCTAAATGGCGGAATGCACACTGCTGTGTCACCTTGAGCTCATTCCCCACCCCACCCTGCTCCCTAGTGGGATGGGGAGGAGAATCAGAAAAAGGTAAAATATGCGGGTTGAGATAAGAACAGTTTAATAATTGCGATTAAATTATTATTACCAATAATTATAACACAGTCATTAAAAGAAAAGAGAGAGCGTAATAAAACCCAAGAGAAAGAAATTATGCACAATGCAGCCCCTGGATGTCTCCAGCAGCTGGACACAGACACCCCAGCTGCCCAGATTCTGGCACCTGGCTATACCAAGGTCAAAGGCCACTCTGCTTGCTAGTACAGACCCCCTCATTCCTTCTATATCTCTCACACAGAGAAATTTCATTTTGTTCCCCAACTCAAAGTGTTTTAATGTAAGGCACATCACAAAGTTATGGAAAAAATATGTCAACAGCAATTAGTGGAAAAAGGAGCACAAGAGTGCTTCTCCCTCAGGTAAAAATGCGGTAACCTCAGACTAAGCAAGATTTCCTCACATGAGCATCATATAAGGCTCCTCAAGCACTAGAGGAAAAGATGTACAAATATAGCATTAACACTTTCCCTACAGTCCTTTGGTGGTATCTTGAGACACAGAAACTGGAGGCTACATTTTCTTAAAAGAAAAGTAAAATCCTAGCTTTCTACCTTTCATTTTCCACACTCAAGGAAAACTATTGAATGGAGAGAGGATACAGACCATTCACGCATCTGATGTGCTGGAACATTTTCTCTTCTGGGTTTTCCTTTGACTCTAATCTATTAGGCATTTTTATATTTATATAGTTTTGTGCATAATACATTTAGTATGTGTGAGTTTTCATGTTTATACAGACATGTGCATATATGTATATATGAGCAAACATACACAGACACATATACAATTCACTCAGCAAGAGTTCTGGCATATCACATTTAGCTTTTAGTTTAATGCAAAAAAATACTCAGTGCACTTCAAAAGAAAGAATGAAAGTAAACTTGTATCAAGCATTGTTAGCAGTATTAGTGAGCTACACATACAGAAGGAATTCAGTAAGGTCAGCGATCATCTGTGAAGTTTCAAGTGGTTCACTGTGAAGTTCATCTATTTCACATACATTTTGCACAATAATTATGGCCATAGCTGTCAGATCAGAGCATGGCTTTTTGACCTCCTCTACCCTGGACAGCTGTAATTAGTTATTCTTAGCAATACTTTGAAAGGAAAAAAAAAAAAAACCTTCCAAGGATGCACTGTGACCTGACTGCATTGTAAGCTGCATCATCTGCCTATTGAATTCCAGGTACAGGTACAGTTCAAGATGCTACTATGGTTCTCAAGGATTGCATGGCTAAGACATTAGTTCTCAGAAGATACCAGTAATCCACTGTACATCAGTTCAGTCAAGTCCAGTTAATGAGCTCATGGTCGCATTATCTTGATTGGATTTTATGTCAAGCCATTCTCAACTAGACATTTTTGTTCACCTATTATTGAAAAATGAAAACAACTCAGTTTCTTACAATGCATTTTCATGTGTGACACATTTAGGAAAGTCATAAATATGCAAGCAATTGACTGCTTTAGTTTTCTTACATTCAAAACAAGAACAAATTAAAAGGTTAACGCTAATGTAGCACATCATGACTTTATATGACCCTTCATACTAATTTACTCTTACCAATCTAATATTTCCATTAAACTCAAATATTATCTAGATGTAGTCTGCACATTCAGCATCACTGTTCTTAAAAAAAATGCTGCCATTATTAACTGTATTTTAGTAATGGAGAAGCTGTGTCATAAACATATGAAGTGGTGTTTCCAAAAATCCACTACCTGGCCAAGAAACTGAAGCAATAAATGCCAGAATTAACGATATCATGTTTGCAGCTTAGAAAAATGCTGTATTTTGTGTAAATAATGTAATGTAGGCACCCAAATGTAATAAATTTAAATAGCTGCACCCATATTAGTAAACAAAACATATCAGAACACATGCCTTCCAATACTTGAAACATAGAATCATAAAATCACTTAGGTTGGAAAAGAAACTTAGGATCATTGAATAGATTTCTTCTTTGTGTGCAATCATGGCTTGAGGCGAGAAGCAATAGGGTTTGGTATTTTGAGAGCAGGATAGATTATATTTTGAAAGTTCTTGGAGGATTTTTTACAGAAAGAAAAAGGATTTGTCTCAATTGTCATGTCGTGTATTCTTGAAAGCCTGTGTGTTCAAACATACTGGCAGATTATTCTGAGTTACAGACAAACTAGCTTCAAAGCCCACAAGCAACCAGCTTAAGCACATTAAACCAAGGAGCCAATTTAAAGAACAATTATAAAAACAATGTATAGAAAAAAACATTTTTTTAAAAAATCAAAGCATTTAAATCACATTAAAAGACTTAGATTCAGTTCTAGGTAAAACTAGCCATATACTTGAATGTTCACACTTTACAAGCACACTCAGAGAGCCTCTCCAAGAAGGAAAGCAGAAAAGAGAATGCTAGTTATTAGCAAAGGGAAAGGAAGGACTCCTAACTTCTCAGAGCTCCTAACATTAATCCACCTAATAAGGTTTGCCTTTATAGTCCAATATGCACTTTTCACTGTCAGTGCCTACTCATTAGCACAGATATATTTTACATCCATATTTGAGGAATAATTAAAAATGGGCAGACAGAATAGATTTTTGCATAACTGTAATATCAACACACAAGAAAAACTCCTACTTTTCAGAGTTGCAAATCTAGTAGGATAAGTTCTGGGGTACATAAAGTTATATACTACTATGAAGTAAATTTTACTTTTAAAATTAATTTACTTTGTATCCTTGGAAAAGGATTTTACTTGATTTTGAAAGGATGATACTTAATCTATTTAAAGGTTTTGGCATGAAAAAACAATTATAGAACAAGCATTTCTACTCTCAGATGAAATGGATATGCATTTAAATGCTGGTAGCTTTTATAATAAAAATTAAATTGGAAATATAAGCTACTGTTGTTAAGGGGGAAAAAAGCAATTAAAAAAACTCAACTGAAATCTAATCCTTATCCTTCCCAATTAAAATTAAATCAACCCCAAACCTGCCTATCATTAAAAGGTTCTTATTGTCCTAATGATGCTTTGATAACATACACATATTAATCATGGTATAATACTTATCCTTACATACCAAACCATCAACTATTCTACTGTTGGAACCAAATGAAAGAGAAGAGCAAATTTATGTTATGTTTTAAGATGAACTTTGCACCTTAATTCAATTCCTGTTCCCATTGATAAATTACTAACTCCAAATTATTATACTCCAGAGCTTTAAACCCTTTAAACCTAAGAGACACAGAAACAGAGCCAATATAGCCTTCCCATCAAGCTCTACTATGCTGCCTAAAAGCATACTAATTCACAGATGAAACATGTTATATGATATGACCCCTAATGAACTTAACAGCTGTTTGTTGCCATCCCCTGTCAATGGCTGAAACAAACATAAATTTACCCTTTCTCTTTACTCCTGGAAATACTGTCTCAGCAGTCACCCGCCTCTTATATAGATTTTGCAAATGTGTGCAACAAGGCAGGCTGATTGACCTATAAAACCAGAGATCTAGCAGATTTTAAGCACCAAGATAACAGATACTGTAACCTTGCATCAGTTCATCCTTGATTGGCCAAAGAGGGCTACAGCTGGTAAGAAAATAATGACCGGTAAAATCTGCTGCAGGGTGAACAAAATCCAAAGAATATAAGCCAAAATTAGAGTTCATCACAACCACAGATATAATAAGATGCCTAACAGTATGGCTATTCCTTCCAGAAATGAAATTAATAAGTGCACGTACAGGTAGAGTTGTAGAAGACAGAAAATCTTGTTTGTTTCATAACAGTTCAGATAACCAGAGACAGGAACACCTAATTGAGCCAGCAGGGAATACCAATGAAAGAAACAAGACTGAATTTCTGTATCCTGTATGATTGGAAAAGACAGTCATACAGCGTAAGACATACTCCCTCACGACTCCAGACTAGCATAAATATAAAGCAGAGGTGAAGAGACACATACCCATTCTGCACTTACTAATCATAAAATCACCTAGGTTGGGAAAGATCTTTAATATCATTGAGACCATCTGTTAAGAGTAACAGTCTGTAATGGCTCTGGGTAATAGGAATCTCTTCATACAGTGGGAGATCTGGGTCTTATGCCCAGAACCCTGGGTTCTGTGGCTGTCCAGCCCAGGAAAGCTTCTTATGATTACACACTATCCTGAACTGGAAGCTTCTCTAGACAACACTGACATTGACACTGACTATGTAACATCATGTAACTGAAACATGTTATTTATGGTTCTAGAGAAGATCGTGTAGGAGACGGAATTTCAGTTAGGAACGTGATATGTTCCTAAGCTTGAAATATAGTATTATGCATAAGTGATATTATAGCTATCTGAGTAAAAATGCAACAGCATCTCTTCTGTGGAATGATGTTATACTGCTGTCCATTCATAATTCTGCCACTTTATACTGGACAAAAAGCCCAAAGCCTATTTCAGTGTACTTCACACCACTTTTGCTCACTATACATTTCCAAACCATAGTCACTTGAAAGATTGTCTTGAGTCACCACAAATTCTGCTTCTTAAACATGAAATTGTTACTACACTGCATTTTCACACCTCTGCCTTTATAATTTGTCTTGAGATTTTAATGCATATAATGCCAAGTTTAATGTTGGTAGAGGAAAAAAAGATAATTACAATAAAACATCATTTTGGGATGCTTCATTTCAAGACCAAGGACCAGAAACAGTGTGCCTTCCCCAGCCTTCCCACACTACCTTTAAGCTTTGTAGAAATAAAGATTTAGCCAGCACTTGGCTGAGTTATTCCCCCAAGCTTTTAATGTATTTTTTAAAGATATTTAGTGCATACATTTTATTATATTGATGTGTATTCTAAAGGATTCAAACCGGCATTCATAATTAATCTCTGAAAGCTCTTTAAGCTGTTCTGTACCATCTTGTCAATAGCAAACACATCTTTGATGGAAACAATGAATCCAGCTCCTTTTAGAAATGTTGGAAAGACACATTTATTGTTTAATATACTGCATACATTTAAACATACTTTAATCCTTCTAATCATAATCACTTTTTTCCAATTATTTTTCTTCAAAGCTATCTGCCCTTCTGCAGATATGTATTTAGTATTCACTTTCCAGCACAGCTGAATCACCTCACTGTTTTTCCCTTTTTTAAAACCTCCTCACATTACTTGCTTACAACTTAGAATTAACCATTTTGAAATCTTAAGATTCCTTGGCAGAATGCAGCCAATTCAAAGTTCTGTTTTAATACACAAGTGGACACTCTAAATAGACAATTATGCCTTGGCATAAATGTTGAGTGACATGGCTTAGAAGAGTTGTATCTCCTCTCTTCATGATCTCTATGGATGTCTGACTTTACGCCCTTATGAAGCACTCTTGTTCAGGCTGAGAAACACCACTCTTTGGAGAAAGTGAGGTTTGAGCAGTGTTAACCATTAATTGAAATATTTCTTCTTATTGCTCTGTCTTGTTTCTCCAGTATGAATAAGGAAGAAGTTTATGTGTCATCAGTTTTTTCTTTTCTTTCTTGCTTTTGTCTAGGGCAAACCCAAAAAGCAGGTCAATGTACAGCAGTTAAAAATTATGACAATGTATCCTTCAGTTATATTTAACCACAGACTTTATTTTCACTTGTACCAGACTTTTATTCTGTCATATTTGAAGATTTTAGTTTGCTGATTTGTTTAAATGTTAGAAAGAGAAATGACAAAATCAAATATTTAAAAGATTTCTAATTGTAATTTAAACTTATAACTTTACGGTGAGAAAATGCCTCTGGCTGCACAATTACTTAATATCCTCAGTGTTAAGTCTTTTTATCAGAATAATTAATATTTTCAATGGTAGTGCATAGAAGTCACAATGCTACCATTTCCATTCACCCCTGGACATGTTCCAGGCCAGGCTGGATGGGGCTCTGAGCAACCTGGAAGGTGCCCCCGCCCACGGCAGGGGGGTTGGAACTAAAGAATCTTTAAGGTCCCTTCCATTCCAAACCGTTCCATGACTCCGTCATTCTATGACGCTATGGATTCAGGTTATCCCTCTCTTTAAAACAAGTTTTAACAGATCAGCTGTAGAAGAGACAGAATGCCTAAATGTGTCTACATATCAGAATTCACAGCTGTATCCTAAGAAAATCCTCTGGTATAACAAGTATGATCTGTCAGATTTCTTCTAATTCTTAAATAACTCTTCTTTTCCAGTATTTTTTTTGCCTCTCTTTTTTTTTTTTTTTTTTTTTTTTTTTTTTTTTTTTTTTTTTTTTTTTTTTTAAGTTATAGGCCAGCTTACCAAAATGTAAAGAGTTTACAAAGGTGTACAATTATATCTTCATCTTGGTTTTGGAGACAAAACTTCAGGAGGAAACACTCCGGAGTGAGTGTCTCCTCTGAAGGGACAAGGGCCTCTCCCCTTTTCCTCCACCAATAAGACAAGTGGGTCACAGCAAGTGAGAGTAGAAAAAAGACCTCAAACTGTTTATTAACACCAAACAAAACAGGGTAGAACAGGGGAAAAAACCTCAAAATACAACAAATTACCAGAGAGGGAACAGACACACAGGCTCAGACCAGCCAGGGCCACCCCGCAGGCACCCCCGGACCAGCGAGGAGGGAAGGGAGGCAGTGAGACAAGGGGAAGGGAAGAGAAAAAAAGAAGAACCAACACAACCTTTTCCCAGCTAGCTGGAACACAAAAGAAAACCCAAAAGCCAGCACAGCGCTCCCGGCGCACTCCCCCCCCAGCCCTGCCCAGCCCCAGAGCCCTGAGCCCTTGGGCTGAGCCGTTCAACCGCCCCGCACTCGGTCCCGTGGCCCCGCCCCCGGGTCCATCCCAAAGGCACAGCGTCCTTGGGCATTGGGCGTGCGGTTAAGGAATAAAGCGGCTTCCTAACATCACCCCAGGGCAATCTTTCACCCTATCTGGCAAAAAACCTATTCTCAAGGAGCTTAATATCACATGTTATTAGAATAATACTACCCTTCAAGCATAATAAAAAGAAAAATGAGGATATCTTTATATTACAGATCATATGGAAGCTTTGAGATTAAGTGACTAGTCTGCAAAATTACATTGAAGGCTTGAAGTAAAGCCAAAACCTAAACTTAAGTCTCCTGTCTATTAATATGTTTCAACGACAGAAACATCCTTTTTTTTTTATGTAAATCTTGTATTTCACAAAGTTAACTATAACCATGTAAGAATAAAAAAGCCTAGCTAAATATTTTTCTAGATTCACTGAAGTAAAACCCTTTACAGTGGCTTGAGACCCATGATTCTCATTAGAATAATGGTCTCTCAGTCAAGGTATAATAAGAATCAGAGATAAGTATAAATTATGCTCTCTCTATTTTTTCTTCTGTCACTTTCCACATTCCATTGTTTCTCTGAAGACAAGGCAGAACTGGATAATATTAATAAACCTCAGAGCCCATACCTCTAGCAGTTGGTATAATTATGTTATTTAAGGAAGTCTACATAAGAAATTCCTGGCTTTCTCTAAAATATACTCTAGTTCAACAGTGACAATGTGAATAGGGGGTGTGGGGAGTTGAAGGGAAAAAAAAAAGCATGTGCTCTTTTCGCACAATACTTTTTATTGGGTTAGAGATACTATTTCCTTTCAATATACATGGAATTGTTGGCATCACTAACACAAAAACAAAACAACTGAATTGTTGCCACAATACGCAAAGAAAAGAATAAATGGAAAAAATACGATTATCTCCAAATATATATTAATCCACAGCTTCTTTATTTATTATGCACGTTTGTCAGGAGCTTCCAAGCTGATTCAGACCAGCCTCTTTGATTATGCCTCCTTGAATGTTTTCAGGAGACCAAACTCTTACCAGTATCCCTGGAAAAAACATTTTACTAAGTCAAAGGTACAGTAAACCGTCATTAAATGCATATTTACCAACATGCCTGAGAGCAACAGACAGCAAGAGCCCCAGCATTTATGAAGATGAATACAGCCGTGCACATGGAACAGATTACATGGTGCAGAAGGGAATGAAGCAGCAGCCTAGTACTGAATTCCCCATGTCATCTGGAAAAACATACAAGAGAACTCAACTGACTGCAGTAGAAACACACACATGCTTCAAGTGGGTAATATTCCTACTTATTTTGCTTGCTCAGAAAGGATTCAGGATTTACAAGACAATTCAAATACCAGTTCTGAAACCCAGAAAGTCAAAAATCACATGGTGATGCTTTTGCTTTATGAGCACTAGGGTACCACAAGAAAATGCTTTCCTGTGTAGAAATATTTGAGTCATGATCAAATTCTTTGTAAATACTCTCAGTCAAGAAAATAAATTACTCTGCTTATTAACTTTCTCTCATGCATAATTATCAGATCACTTTTTTTTTTCTCTACTGTTTTTTGCTTTGTTTTGTTTGGTTTTCAGATCCATGATTTCCTCAAAGCACATACCAGCATAGGAGGTATAGTTCTTGTGATGGCATCATTGTTGCCATGTATTTTCTTACTTAATCTTTTCTTCTTTCTTCATTCACAATTTGTTGGTCATCTCTTTAAACTATTTTTATCTTCGAGGATGCTATTTCCTATCATAGGAATATATTTTATGTTCTTAGCAAATATACATGGATACCTTGAAATAGCTTGTATTCAAAAGATTTTCTTTGCAATATTCCATTACTAGCACGGATGCTGACCATATTATTTTGTAATTATTATGAGGGATTCTATAATTTCAGAATTATCTGCAGATTGCATCAATAAATTTATATATTTTCTTTAAAGCAATTGTATATTTATGCATGCTGACAGCATAAAGTCTAGAGCAGAGAAAATTAATGAATTCAATGCAAGCCATACTTCATTTATCTGGTAAAAAAACCCCATACCAAACTATTTTCTTTTAAATTAGAATCGTATGAAGGACTAACATAAAACCTTATGGGTGTCAAAATGTATTATTAGTGTGTTACAAGATTGTATCCATTTTGTCCTTTGAACAAAGATAATTAATTGAGTTGATAAAACTTATCTTTCATGAAGTTCTTTTGTTTTGCATTAATTAATTCATAGTGCATACCATATCAACTTCTTTATTCTTTCCTTAGGATGAACTTGAGACTAGTTCGTCTGTAACATCGAGCTGGCCTTTTCAAGTATTAGAAGAAACAAAATTTTCCTTAGACTAGCTCACGGATTTGATCAGAAAGTTCACTTCTAATAAATATATTGTTACTTTGTCTGCTATCTATTATGTATTTTTAATAGTTCAATATTAACATCTCACAAATTAAAACCAGATCAGATAGCATTTCAATAAAAGAAAACTTACAAATGCACCCTATTGGCCATATGATTGCTGTATTTTCAGTATGGCCTGTCTACCAAGTTCTGATGCTAGCAAAGTCTATTTTTTCCTAATATTTAAAATATTGTTTTCTTTTTTCTTAATCTTGCTCAGAATTTTTCATGGATATATTTAACGTCCTTTATATTCCTATAGTCCTGACTGCATTTTTCTAAAATCTCTAACTATATCGAAATTGAAGGATCCACAAGCACCTTAAGACCGTTTCCATGCAGGAATAAAAACTGGAAGGCAACACTCTTCCTTCTAATGTCTACAGAGACTGGTGGTCATTTAGGCTTGATTCAAGCTTTCTGAGTCACTACTGATTTTGCAGGCATGCAGGAATATAGTTTGTATTTTAAAATAATGAAAGAGGAAATTGAATTGTTTTAAAAGTAAAACTACACTGCTGTCTGTATTGCAGCTTTGTCTCCAGGTCTTTGGCCTTGTCTCCTTACAATCTTGATCTCCCTGAAGTACCCTGGCTGTGGTTCATTGCTTGCTGAGTTGGGGGTATCAACAGACCCAGTTACAAGCCCTGGTCTCTGTCTCTTGCGTATAGATAGTTTAGGGCTGTACTTCATCAGCATCCGTGTTGTGGTCACCCCCTGCTCAATGTTCCCTTTCCCTTAGGCAGCAGTCCCTGACCTCCCTTCTCCCAAAAATATGAGATACACTTTTGAAGTAAAACCATTTGTGAAGACCCAATCTTGCAGTCAAGGTAAGTGAAAATTTTAAGATGACCTATTAGTTGTTTTCTGTTTGAATTTAAAGGTAGTTCTACAAAAATATTCTGTAAAGTTCATTATTTTTTTTTCTTCCCATTCTACTCTCCCCTGTTCTCATTTTTTTTTTTTTCACAGGGAACTCCAAGCACTTAAATTATGCTTTGACCATGAGAAATTACTATTTTGAATAAAATGGCAACTGAAAGCTGGAGACTGTTTTCCAGAGCTTGTTTTCTTCATGTCCTATAAGCTTGTTCTCATGACTTTTCTACAGGAAAATTTCACTGGTGGGGGTTGGAAAGGGAATAGATATGAAGATGGCCTTTTGGGAGAATTTTTCATATTTCTGATTAGGGAGAGGGATGAAAGACTTGCAGTAATGAGTTTGATGAGGACAAGCAGTAGCATAAATTACTTATTACTATCTACATTTGTTAATGTGATCTAGCTATAAAATTATAACCACTTTTAAAACAAAACTGCACTTATGCTCCATGAAACTCCATTTCTGATTGGGATGTGCATTCTTAACTTGAGACAATCATTCAGCATAGATCTAACAACAGCAACAGCAAAAATAGAGTTGCTCAGCTGCAATTGATTTTTCAGGAAAAAAACCCTTTAAGCTTCTGTGAAATTCATTGCTAACTACATAAAACTATACAGACTGTCTTTTCCTTCTGATAGATTTGGCCACAGTTAAGCATTAGCTGCAATAGCCTACTTACCAGTGGCCAAAATAACAACAAAAAGAAGGACTTTGAAGTACTGGTTCATTAACTACTGTTATGGCAGGAATCATGCTGATTCCTGGGAAAATATGCTGAACTGAGAAAACAGATGATCCACAGATTGATTGTTTACTTTGCTATCTAGCTGTATCTTAAAAAGGAGAAACCTATATGCTTATTAAAGGATTGCTTCTTGCAAAGATTTAGAGATCTGGATTAAAAAAAAAAAAAAAAACAACAACCTGAAAAGTAGAAATAAATAAGAAAAGGTAAGTACAAAAATTGTTTACTCTTGATAAATAAGTTCTATCATCACTGTCTGTATGAAATGAGAGAGCAGATGAGCAGAAGAATAAATTTACTATCACAATTGCAGCAGAGGTTTTTCACTGTGTGGTAAATAGCTTTGTCAGAGTGCTCTGAAACTCCTGAAGAAAAAAAAAAATCTAATTCCAGGTTTCCTTTTTCCTTCTTCAGAAAAAATTCGTAACAGTGCAGACCTCACGCAGGTGTAGATAGTGACTTTTGCCAAGACAGTTTGCACTGCACTTGCACTGCACAAATATCTCTTGTGTGTACATATACACGTATGCATAGGTGCAATACTGCACCCTAAACTGGAAAAGAGGATAGTCTTACAACTGTACATCTTTTGAGGGAGAATTCATTTTCCTTTCTTGAGCTTCTGTGTGGAAGTATCTTAGCTTGACAATAACAATACCACATATTTTTATACCACTTCTTCCCTTTCCAGCTGGTTCCACTGCTGGGGTCCTGCTCAGTAAGGTGAGCTCTTTCTCCTTTTCCTGAAGTTAATGGCACATAGAAACCCAGTGTTACTGAAGAGGACAACTGAGCGGCGGCTTGCAATCCTTAGAAGCAGACAATCAGGCAGGGAGAAGGGTGAGCCTGCAGGATAGATGTTGACTTACCAGAAGGGATGATGGCTCATAAAAATAATGATAGTTGGGAGTTTGACACCTGTGGATAAGTTCTTGTGAAATGTTCACAGCACCAAATAATTGAACTAGCATGTAGTGTGACTTGGGATACAGAGATGGGAAAAGACACACCAGAGGGAGACTGCTATCATGCTCTCAAAAGAAGCTACAGTAAGATGCTAATTTGTTTTGCAAACCTTGTTTCCTTATTTTCTCACATGCAGTATTGCTGCAGCCCATTTCTTTGTGCAATGATACTATCAGTAAGCACCACAATTCTACATTGACCTGAGATTACTAAGGAGACGTATATGTACATCAGCAGTGCACCAGGAGGTGCCACTTCAGAGGTACAGCACTCCCAATGTCCTTGGACAGCAGGCCATGAAGGCTAATGGAAGGCACGGGGAGAGTAAACAAGTCACTGCAGGTTGCTTAGGAGACCCAGCATTGCTTGGGAAAGCTGAGGACAGGACGTTGTATCTCTCAAATAGCACTGGTACTGTCCTGGGGTGATACCAAGACAGGTATCAAGACAGCATTTGTGCACACACGTCACTTAGGAACAGAAGGCAGATTAGTTTAGCTGCACACTAAATAGTCTGACACATTCCGAATACGGGTGGCAGGGGTGACACTCCTGTTCCTGGTCTTCCTTGTGCACTCTGTAAATTACACGAGGGTGGAAGGGAGCACTCCGCAGGGTGAGTCAGAGGGATTCTGCTGAACAGTACAAGTGCTCATCATTTGGATGCATTTGGCCAAGCAGGGGACATGAGAAACACTCATTATATTAGCTGTACTGGGAAGAGATATGATTCTGATATAGCAGGCAAAAAGCTAAACTAAAAGTGATTTAAATATTAAAATGAAATGAATTAAAAAAAAATCTAACCATCTGCCTAGTAAAAATTAAGCAAACCTTGAGAATTACTGAAAGATGTCTGCCTAATTCTACAAACTCAAACCTGTTCAGTGAATGAGATTTAGAGATATCTGTCACAATCCTTCTCAGTGTTTATATCTCTAGCTAAACATGTTCCCAAAAGACAGTGCACATCAGCTGACCAAAATTTCTATTCTTAGCCACAGACACGAGAAACGTGAAACAGCTTATTCATGGTTTGAAGAGAAATATGTTCACACAAATTACCTTGCATTTGCTGTGGGATATACACATCTGTGATTATTAAAACACTATCCATGGGTAATTTGCTTGTATCTGAGACTTGTGCTTCAAAATCTAGATTTCTTCTTTTTATTTTCCTTTTTCTTTCCAAATGGTTCAAAATCAATGGGAGATCAGACTTGTATTTGAAGTAATTTTTTGAATCTCTTTTGTCTTTCACCTGCAGATTGTATGAATTTTTATTATTCAAGCAATTAAAATAGTGGATGAAAGGGGGTTCAGAACATAACTGTAATAAATGTCCTTTTAGCTTACAAGTCTTTAATAATTATCCTGAGATTGATTTTTAAGCAGTTGAACACTTACCAGAGGCAGATTACACCTACGTCATATATCAATAGTTCATTTATCAGCTATCCTAAGTGCCAAAATCTTTCCTAGGTTTTAATTAATTGAGAAAGCCCATCTAACAAAGAGATTGGTTAGACATGACTTATTCTTCAAACACAGGTGATAGGAGGATAGGTGTTATCTCTCGATCGCAATCTTATAAAATTGGTGTTTATTTATTGAGAATAAAGGTACCTCAGTGAAATTCTGTATATGTGCTCTGTGTGTCTTAAGCCTATAAAATGATACCTTCTTCATTTAATTGTTATAAATCCATCGCTTCTTCATTGCTTTCAAACTCCTGCAGTAAGAGACAGTATTTCTTTCAAGCACCATGTTCAATGAGCATCCCATTAAATAAACCTATGTATTAAGAGTCCCTTGAAAATGAAATAATCTACAAAAATTGCTCCCTAGATTTGCAATTTCAAGGCATCTGAAATGAATATAGAGCATGAATAACTTAATTCAGTATGGGGGGACAAATTTAAGTGAAGAATTTCTGTAAAGAAACACATCAAAAATTAAATAGAATCTCTGCTCTCTATTTTAGAATATAGGTGAGAAAATAATAACTGGAAACAGGTGTGATATATGAATCTTAAATTTATTTTCAGGAAGTTTTTTTTCTATTCATGATCACAATTAACTTTTATTTCTCTATTGGAGCATTGTACCTAATTCTGGTAATAGGCATGGTTTTTCATTACTATAGTTGTGCTATGTGATCATAAAACATAATATAATATGGCCCATAACTGTGGGGTTTTTTTCCAGAAAAGAAATTACAATAGTCAAAACCAAATTACAGTACAGTCCATCTCCTCTTTGATAGGTTGGGGGTCTTTTGTTTGTTCTTTTTTTTTAAATTATCAACAAAGTCTGCTGTATGTGTGTATTAAGTAAGAAACAAGTATTTTGTAACATGTTAATTATCACCCTATCATGCTATTTTAAAATAGAGAAATTAGTAAAATGTGTAATGTTTCATGTGGGATTATCAAATTAGCTTTTCTATAGTACATTTGTTCACCAAGTAAACACAAGATACATCTGTTTATTTAAAATTATTTCTTACTGACAAAAGTCTTTATGCCTTGAGGATAAAGGTGTCACTATGGCATTCTTTATGCTATAAGATATCAGTTCAGCTGCCCACATTCCAGCATCTTGAAGCAAATTAAGACACTCTCACATGTCTTGTCTGGTCTTCAGATGGCATCACAGAAAGAATCCTCTAAATCCACTACAGTATCTGTCAACCCCATAGAACATATCTCAGACATCTTAAGGCATGTCAAATGGCACTAGGTATCTATGCAGGAGAAATTGAACTTAGTTGTTAATTGAGCTTAGAGCAGTATTCATCTGGACATTTATGGCCATTTCCTTTAGCAAGGATATTATGAGCTCTCTGACTGCATTATTCGGCTTTTGTTCTAACAATATGTGCTTCAATTGCTCGACTACATTCAAATGTCTACATCACAGGAACTGAAGTTAAGTAAAATGACTGGCTTTTCCAATTCTCTTTGGTTCAGTGGTCAGAAGTTGCAAGTAGAATTTTACTGCTCCTGAAAAGTCAGTAAAAAGATTTAAAATTACATAAAGAAGGAACTGAAGCATGTATTATTTTGATCACTAAATGCAAAACTTTTTTTTTTCAATTATATTTCTAGAGATTAATAGTTACATTGCTACTGCTCACTCTTAATAATATATTTAATAAAATTAGCAAAACTCAACAGCATTGTTGTGGATGAGTACATGCATCCAGCAATGCAATAGGAATTATAAATAATGAAATACAAACCCTGAGCTCTGGATTTGTGTAAAGCCTGCAAAAAAGAATTCCCCATTTCATTAACTAAGGACACTGCTTAGGGCTCAAAGAGCCACAAATAGGGCAGTCAGTGGATAAATATTCTCCTAACTGCTCACATCTCATGAATGTTCTTTAAGACATTCTGTTGAAGCTGAGAGGGTCCCACCAAAGCTGCTAAGTGGGAGTACCACAACTGTCACCCTCAGCAGTTATTTGTATATAGCTGGTAGACAGTGGCACACAAACCATCAGCTGTCTCGTACAACAAGCACATGACAATATTATGATTTCCCATGTATCACTTCATGGGAGTGATAAACAAATGAGTATTTCTAAAGTATATTCTCTGTATCAGAATTGCAAAGTGCATTCTCTTGCTCTTAAAAAATCACATGAAATAAAAGAATAAAGGTAAAAAAATAAGTATTTTATTCTGTTGAATGACATATTACCAGTGCTATTTAAAAAATCTCTTACTGGAGATGTTTGAAGAGACTTAGGTGGATCAATGCCTGACCGACATATTGACATTTAGCTGCCTAAGTACAACTGTGTGCAATTTTAGCTTAGAGCTTAAGGATAACAAGCTTAGCTACAAATTTTATTCTAAGGGGGTACCTGCAATACTTGTTGATTGATAGATTGATCAACAATCCTTAAGGCAAACAAAACAGTAAAAGAGAAGAGAGAGTTCATTTGCTTCAATCCAAGCATAGAAAATTTTAAGACATTAATGGACAGCCCTAATTCAAGGATTTCCAATATGTGGCAGTTTAGATTTACTTTAGGTTTATTAACTCAGTAACATTTAAGGGTCCACAGGCCTGCTGTTTGGTTTAGAAATACTTTTTTTTTGCCAGTCCATTTTTAAACAAGGAATAACCATTGCAGCATTTCAGTACATCTTCAAAGAGCGTCTTTTTAGAGTGTTGTTCCTTGGAATACTTTATGTATGCTCGTGCATGAGGCCATCAATTTGCTTTTATATTTTTATTCCTGTTTACATTAGGCACACTGACTGAGTTTATTCTGGTATTATGCTAAGAAAAAGCATCATAATGGATGACAGCTCTGAAGTATTGAACCCATACGCATGCAGAACACTCTCAATTAAATGTGGCTCACACACCAAATTTGTTCAGTTTAATTAGTAGAAAAATACATGATTGTTTCTGAGTTTCTAAAACCTCACATATTTTTCAAAAAGGTATTTGAAATCACAACAATCAGTGACAGTAACAGTCTCATTAAAGGTCAGGAGATTTATGGTCTTAAATTACAATGTAAAAATCTAAACCTATTTGGATCTTTGTCCATAATAAAAACAAAGCTGTTTCTAAATGTCATTTTATCTGCCTGATACTGAATTCTACTTGCATCTTCCTTTAATGTTCATGTCATAGTCTCATCTGAAGGTAGAACAAAGGAAAGATGGCAAAAGAAGACCACAAGAAATTTATTACCACAGTGAATCTAATTTTCTGGAATAATCTTGGACTCATGGAAGTATGCAACTATGTTTCCTTCAAGCAGGATTCTGCATTTCATGGCCTAATACTGACCTGAGAGCAATTTCTTAGAGTGAATAGACCAGTAGGTGTCTGCTGGGAGCAACTTCTCAGTCTTCCCTGACCTCCATAAAGAGAGACTGATTCTGTACATTTTACACCACTAACATATGTTCCCTTATTTTTCTCTTGCCTTGCTTTGAAGGAGTCACAAAGCTGAAGGTGCTAATGAGGAAAAGCTCAACTTATCACACTGAGTTAGCTGCTGTAATGGACCAAAAATGTGCTAGATTACCTGGAAATACTTTTCTTTTTTCTACTGCCATTATGGCAAGTTCTTGTATTCCTCACTTTTATGCCTCAACCAGATGCCTAAAGGCAGGTGTGTGCTTATTCAAGGCTAAGGGCCACCATGGGCTCTTTTGTGAACATAGTGGGGAGATATATAGGAGGGAAACACCTTTTGCTCTCTCTTCCCTATTTAGCAGTAAAAATAAAACCAACAGTGCTTTTGGTCCTCAAACCCACACACACATTCTACCTTACCTATTGACAACACTGATAACTTTTAACAGCTTGTCATCCCTCACAGGATAAGGACTCCAACTTGTATATTCAAGAGGCCTCTCTGGTGAATCCGTATTCTGGTTTTGTTTACAGAGCATTTTGAACATAAGTAGCTATTAAAAAAAGTTAAAACTCTCAATTATTTGTTCCCTTTTTAACTCTACTGTTGTGTAAAGCTTTTATGAAGGAAGAGGACTGCCTTCTTCAATTCTGTTTGGTTCAGTAGTCAGAAGTTGTAAATAAAATTTTCAAAAATGAAAACATTATTGCTGTTTTGTAAGAATCTCATTTAGAAGGAATCATAGATAGGTGTTAGCTTTTTCCTGTGTACTGAAGAGTAACTGAAATGAAGATACTATTAATGTAAGATCCCATTAAGGAAAGGAAATACATTCTTATTTAAATTGGTGGGACTTCAAAACTAAGTTTTCTGGAACATATTTCCTGAATGAAGCTCAAGCTTCAGAAAGAGGGCAAACACAGCACTTTTCTTGTTTCTGATTTCTTTTCAGTGATGGATTTGAAAGGTATATGTAGTTAATATTAATAAGAAGCAACTGTTCTTTAGGAGAGAGAAGGAATGTGGGGTTTACTTTATTGGTATTTACAGCTTCTGAGTTTGTCCAAAACACAAGAACATCTACAGACTATTGACAATTAGTAAAACTACAGACTACAGTTACTGGTCTTTTTTTGAACAAGTTGAAGTTTAGAAACAAAATCCAGTTATATCCACTTCAGCAATCCAAAGTGTGTTTGCTTATGCTTTGCAGAAAAGTGTGGTGCAGACTTACCCAGGTTAGTATTGTCCAGGTCACTATTAACAATCCATATTCTTTTAACTAAGAAACAGTGATTAGGCTGAGAAACCATAGAATATTTGGATAGGAATAAATGTATCCTTGAAACTTGGGATTTACATTAGTCAAACCATTGTTTCCCACAGAGCACTGTTTTCCTGGGTACCCATGCACATCTCTATTCTCCCTTTGTTTACTTCAAAATTGCAGTAGATTTCACGAGTTAATATAGCATAAATAACATAATTAAAAACAATTTAAAAACTTGAACTATTGTAGAGGTAACATAATGTTTCTTAGATTGAAGTCAAGATGGTACTTTTAATAGCATTGCAGGGCTGGCACAAATTCATAAAATAGTATCTTTCTGTGAGTCAAAACAAATGGCATGTTATTTCCAAATATTTTGATTTATTATTTAATTTAAATCACAATTATTAAAAAGGTCATAAATTTTTAATGATATAAATATTTTAAACTATATTCAGTAAAACATGTTGATATCAAGTATTTCACAGCAAAAAAAGCATAATATTTTCTAGTATTTAATGTATATGTCTTATTCTTAAAATAAAATTTTAACACATTAAATTTGTTTTGAAATTACAGCACATATGCTCTATTTTGAAATAAGTAAGGCTTTCTAGAGATGAATTCTTAATTCAAAACTCTGTGGGGCTCGTGGGAATTTATGCATTGAGAGCAGGAGTCCTTTTATCAATTATAGTAATAATTTAGAGTATTATTGCACCGCATAGCTTTATTTTTTTTTATTTTTTTTTTACTAAAAATAATTCATTTTTTTCAAGTTATGTGTCATTCTGGTATTCTCCACAGGATTGGATGGGGTTATTCAATCTCCTCTTCCCCAGTCTTTCAGCCTTCTGTGCTGGGGGAGGAATGACTGCTAGAGTGCAGAAGTGAATGTTTATTGCAACAGCATCCAAGCCTATTTCCCATACAGAGTTTCCACAAAACAAAAAGGTGTATTTTGATCATAGGTCATATGTATGTGTATATATTTTCATACATATCTGTACATAACTAACCTAAGAAAATATTTATATTAACGAGATTGCTTGTGCTTCCTGTTAGCTGTCTGCTGTAAGTTACTCTGAATCTCTCCTAGTAGGTGAATTTAAAAGTGAGCAGGAAATGAGGTGTGATTACATAATTCCCTAATTATGCTTTTAATCTAGGCTATTAAGTTTATGAACACCTTTATAATCCTTTAGTCAGCACAAATAATATTAAAAGACCCCTTTAAAGAATAAAGACAATCTTTCCCAAGTCATGCAGAGATGTGTTCAAACTTTCTTAAAAAAATAAATAAAATTACAAGGTAGGTGACTGCATTTTATTGAAGAATTATTTTTGAGTTCTATTTGCCTAAATTTTTCACAGGAAAATTTTGGGCACATAATTCATTAGCAGCATAATGCACCATAATATTGCAAGTTCTTCTAATTCTGCAATTATTTATCAGCTACAATATTCTACAAACATAAACACTGAAAGATTAATAAACAAATTATTTGAACTGATTTCTTCAAAAGGGAGAAACTCTTTCTCATGCTATTTTTCTGCATTTTCAAGAAAAATCAGAAGCTTCCAGAATACTTAAGAGGCAATATGGTTAAATAGTAGTATTTATCAGAATTCCAGCATTAAAGCAGATTACTTTCTGCTAAGTAACTTAGAAATTAAATAAATAAAAACCAACCAACCAAAAGTCACAGAATGCAGAGAGTTTAGACACCCAAACTAGTCAGTAACAGGCATGCTTATATTCTGATGTATGTCCTGGGCTTGGACTGTCTCCTGAACTTTGGTCTTTATCTTAGGAGACAGTATACTTTAGTAGACCTTTCATGTGGAGAATAACCAAATGGTGAGAACATTTTAAAAGTATTTAAATGACTCCTGTTTTCCTTCCTTCTGCTCTTCCTTCCCAAAGATGCTTCGTTATGTATGAGTAATGTAATGTCATGAGGAAGTTAAACCTTTTCCTAAATAAATGGTAAAACTTCAGTAGCTCAAAGGAGCTTCACTGAGCATCAAATGATCTATGTGTGAGATGACACGTTATCTCCTTGTACTAACAAAGCCACAAGGCTATTTGCTGAGGTTTTAACAGTCATCACTAAACATGTGATAACAGAAATTAATTTCATAATTATGCATTCCTACAAAAATTAATCTTTGGATTAACTTTTACTAAAAATTAAGTCTTTATCATATCTCTGAATCATATCTCTTATGATCATATCATATCATATCATATCTTATCTTATCATATCTCTTTATCATATCTCTGAAAAATGATAGAAAATGATAGAAAAAAGAGGAAATAAATTCTTCCTTCCCATTCTATTTTTCTGTTATTATGAACTTGTTTTTTTTGATGCATTTTAAAAAAGCTTGACAGAATGACAGCTCTAAAACCAAACAATCTTTTAGTTTCATATTCTCAGATGCCTGTTCTTTTTTTTTTTTTTTTTTGAGACTCTCTTGAAATGAAGATGATAGTTCTAGCAAAGAACAAGAAATGGATAGTAGAAATATTACAGTATCACACACTGAAAAAGTGAATCATACCTGGAAAGAAACTGCATAAAAATATGCATTTTTCAAGGTTTTAAGTCCTATGCTTTGTGCAGTTTTGTTTTGTTTTGTTTTTTTAATGTATCTTTTCTAATTTTCTATTTACAATAGAGTTCAGTCACAGAGGGACACATGTAGATTCTCTGACCAGATGTCTTCTTTTTACTGGAAACAAAATTTGACAAGTAGTCACAAAATGAAGTTGCTAAAAGAAAAGGATTTCTAAAATAGAAAATGATAAATTGTCTGGATAATTTGCTATTTATCCAATAATTTTCTATGAAATACACACCAATCGGCTGTGGCTTAAGCTATTACTTAAACCACCTCTGATATCAGAATAACGGACAGAAGCTATTAGGGTGAAATCAGCTTTAAAAAGAGGTCTGGTCATTGTCTTATCTATATTAAAAGGAAATGAGTATAAAAATAAAATAAGAAACATGTTTCATATACACTTGGATACAGAAGTTGTATTTTCAAACTGGGTTACAAATTTTAGTATGTAAAGGGATCAGCCATTATATGAATCTGATACAAACAATATGTACTTTGTTTTCAATAAAACTTTTGTTAAGTTGTCCCTCGGAGCATTTGAAAGAACCTATCCACTTTTAAAGGAAGAAGAAGATCTGTAATGAATTAATGATCAGCTAAAAGATTGGAATTTAGAAGAATTTAAATAAATGGTCATTTTTCATACTGAAGAGATCTCCACAGAAACATCCCTGAACAATCTGTGTGTTGGGTTTGTTGTTAATTATTTACCCAAGAAAAATGAGTATATAAAATATTTTATTTAAATTATTAACGATCATCACATCTAACCTGATCATAGAGGCATAAGAAAGATCTCATGTTTCCAGATGACTGAGTAATACGTGTGAATGATAACAACAGTAGATTAAATTCAGTGTTGATAACTACAGAACCAAGGAGACTAGGGAAGAATCACCACATATGGGAAACAATAGGCTCCAAATTGGCTAAAAATTGGCTATTACCACTTAGAAGATAACTCTGGATTCATTGTGGATAATTTTATTTTCTTAATAAATATAGTATACCATTTGATACTTTTTCCTTATGTTAATATACGCTCGCAGCCACTTACTAAGTCAGATATTGGAATCTTTGATCTGACAGTGAGTTTTTGTCTTTAACTTCTCAAAAAGGTGATATGACAGTAATTTCATTTTAATCCTCTTTATTTTAGCATTCCCTTAATAAAGACTATTCTTTTCTTAAAAATTTAAAATACAGACACAGTTTCTTTTTGAGAGATTTTCAGTATCTTTATTCTGTGGGAATGGAAGATTAATCTGTTTGTGTCTGTGTCTATATGTAATCTAGAATGCATAATATACCACCACAGTCATATTATTTAAAATAAATATTTCTTATAATCACCTCTTGAATCAGAAACCATACATTTAAGATGATGCAGCACACATACCTTGGTATGCATCTTATCCCTGTCAGTTATTGGTAATGTCACTAAAGTCCACACTTTCCAGATGTAAAATGAAAAGTCAATTTTATATAATTTTATTGAATCAAACCTTCTCAAAGCCCCTATGGAAATTTGTATGCAATGAAATTAGAAACTGAACCTGATAAAAGAAAAACTAGTACACAGAAGCTGCACAAGGTTCCAGAAGTCTGGGAAACTTTTGCCTCCAAAGCAAATGCACAGTAGAGACTTTATGAATACTCTTAAAGAAGAAGACAATTCATCGTTGTCTGATTTACTTCTGGTTAAATATTGGTAGGTTAGTTCCTGCAGAGGCTATACTCTAATTCCTCAGTACAGCACAGTACATACTGCAGCCATTACATGGACTTAATAGGAAAGATTGACTTGAGTCATTTGTCATGACCAGCAATTTTATTACGTTTGCAGTTTACAAAGCAGTATTTTCACAGGGCTATGACAGCAATACAGCTCAATGCTTTGGAATGAGAAGGAAAAAAAAGAGAAAAAGGGTGAGAGAAAAGGAGGAAAGATAATTTGAGAAGCTCTTTCCTTTATTCTGAGTAAAAGTCTCCTTCACATTAATGCTTGTCACAACTTGTGTAGTCAGTGATAAGGTGACCCATTTTTGACAGTGCTGTAAGCTACAGAGCAACTGGGGCATGGAAAGAAAGCAAAAAAATGACAGATCAAAACAAAATGCCCCTCATTTCAGTCCTTGAAGCTATTTCTGAGTTGAGGATAGGAAACACAGAAACATTGGATAGCCATCAATCATACTAGTTAGCCAAGAACTTGTTAATATAGTCCCATCACATATAGCTTTAAGCAACCTACTTGTGGCTGGCGGAACTTGACATAAATGGACTACCCCGTCCAACTGTGATCAAATACTCTTGATATCAGGCATGATTCTTTAAATGGACTTTCCTAAATTTTGTTGTTGTCATTCACGACTTTGGTTTCTAATTTTAGTGGGACCAATGAAGCCAAGCAAAATGGTGTAGTCAGTCAGAATTAACTGAAAACTCAAATGTTACTCTTTAACTCCCACAATAAACTGGGGCTTGCAGACTTCAACCTGAAATACATGTCAATCATTAGCCCCTTATTTGTTTTCCTTTAAAACATTTTCTGGAGGATAAAGCTTTTACCAGTGTTTACTTCAAAATGCACTTTTCCCTGCATGATGATATTTTTAATTGACATCAGAAACATGCATACTAAAACCACAAAAGCTTGCAAACATTTCATATGCTTCCCTGCTTGGTATTATTAAAGCAACCTTTTCCAAAGGTTACAACTAACCTTTTGACGGAATTGTTTTTCTCAAAAAAATGAAGGTTGACATTGAAGCTAGTTCTTATAACATGAAATATTCACAATTACTTCAGTGCTTCTTTCTTTGTGCTAAAGAACCCATTTCAAAACATTCTTATTCAGCATCTTCTGCTGTCTATTAAAATTTTATATCAGAGTTAAAGTTTTATAAGGTTTAAGGTTATGAAATATTAAGACAAGAGTTGAGTTTGTGATAACCTCTGTTTAAAAGACAGCTAGTATATCTACCAGAAAGGAAAGAAATACAGATTTTATTGCATTGCTGCTTTATGGAGATGTTTTTCTGATACTTCTTTCTCATGCTATACTTATTTTTGGTCAATGCATAACAGGGGAAAAAAAAAAAGGAAAATAACCATTGAGATCCAATAAAATGAAATTGTTACAAACTTTCTTTCAAAACTTTCAGTTATTTAGTCTTGGCCAATCTCAAAATTTGATCAGGCACTACTTGTCACCAGACACCAAAAGTATTTTAGTCGATACCGTTAGCGGACCTCTCAATAGCTATGGGGCTCTCTAAGGTTGAGCCTCAATCTGAATACATTCTGTTTGAATTCAGAAATCCAGTATCTCTAAACAGTATCTCTGTATGAAATTCTTATATGTAGCTCTTAAGTACACTTAAAAATAGTTCAAATAGATGGCTCAGCAGGTGGTTCAGCAATGTTAAAAGCTGGGGGTTCTCTTACTTCTCCATAGGTGAAACTATGTACCTAGGACTGAAAAAAACACTTTCAATTGCAAGAGTAATTTACTTCTGAAATTTTCATTTTGTATATGTTTTTCTAATTTGTAGAATTTTCATTATAGTTTACATAATTTTCTTTATCAGAACTGTGAAATTCTTGTTTTCTATCTGTTTTAGAACCTTCTGAGTTACATTTTTATCCTAATATCGTCTATTATAGAGTAGTAGTTGTAATTTGAAGTAACTTTCATCTTTCATCTACACATGAAAGACAGCAGCTAAAAAATATTCTTTATTTCTACCTTTAAAAGAATATTTATTCTCTTCTAATTCATTCTTTTTATCATTTTAGGTTAAGATGATAAGGCTTGGGCTGCCTTCCCAGAAATTAAAGCGCATTAGAAGAGTAAAATTCAGATTCTGCTTTACCCCAGTCTATTCTTCATTATACCATTCATGGACAATCTTTATGGAAACATAGAATGGGTAACACAGAAATTTAAGCACTTTTTAAGCACAATCCAATCCATACTACTGTAGACAGATGATACATGTCAGCTGAACCATGGCTTAAAGTATATATTTTTCTCCATTTACTACAGAATATAGAAAGATACACCAAAATGGGTAATCTAAATGTAAATGGCTAAATCCATTGAGATACTCTACCTCAATAAGGATCTCACTCAAGAACTGTGATCCTGCTTCCCTCTCATCACAGAGATAGAGAACTCATCTTGTGCAGTGCACATCTTCTTTGTTCAGACAAGCTATATTCAAATACTGAGTACATTATTTTGACTAGATTACTACTGAATTAGATGTCTTTCTTTTAGATGAGTAAAATTAAATTGAAGAAACTAATGTATCACTGGAAAAACAAGGCTGAAAGAGGTTCATCAAAGCTTACTGCCTGAAGTTTTAGCAAAGAAAGCTTGGAAAAGTTGTTAAATTGTTTTTGACCTAATAATCCAATATACAAAAGCAACAGTAAGAAAAGTTACAGCAGTCAGAAGAAGCTTACTAAAAATCTAATTCCTCTGGTTTGCATGTCAGTTCTACCAAATTTTCTAATTATAAAATCTAAGTAATGTTGCTTTAATCTCAGAAATTGGTTTCTAAAACAATGTGGAGATTTAAAATGAAGTGCCATTTGAAAAGGTCATAGAGCAGGGACAATGCACAGCATGTGACAAAAGGTTTAGCAGAAGAATAATACTGCACTTTTTTTGCCCCTATTAAGCTCTTAACAAAAATATTATTTCCTATATATAAGATTGTTATGGCTCATTTCCTCTTGACACTACATCTT
Organism: Aphelocoma coerulescens; assembly: GCF_041296385.1. NCBI lineage: Eukaryota > Metazoa > Chordata > Aves > Passeriformes > Corvidae > Aphelocoma > Aphelocoma coerulescens. The sequence continues at coordinate 53,366,749 of NC_091013.1, read as the reverse complement.
ACTGAGTAGCTATCAGCAGTAATGGAAAATAAGACTGAAATATTATGCTCATAGTAAATGATAAACTTTAACATAAGATTAATTTAGCATATTTCTTCAAAAGGCATGGAATAAAGTGAAGTTCATCCATCTAAAACTTATTACTGTTATTGAAAGCCGTATTTGTTTGCCCCAGTTTGAGACAAATTCAGAGGAACGTCTGAATTTGAACGTCCTGATAGAAGGCAGGTTACAGCCACCCCTCTCCCACAAGGTTCGGGAAGAAATTCCTTGGAGGGAAGTGAAGGAAAAAAACCTATTTCTATAACAAACACACGGGAAAAAAATAATAACGCTAAATAATAAAACCTCTTGCTGTGGAGAGAAACCTGGGAAGATTTTAGAGTCCTTTCTTTGGGCATGGTCTCCCTCTCTCTCTCCTCTTCGGAGCTGTGTTGGCGTAGGCCCCCCTCCAGGCCAACACTGTAGGGTCTCCCATTGTGTTCTGGTATTGTTGAACAGTCCAGAAGAGAAGAAGAAGAGGTCAAAGTCCCAGGGAGAAAAAAAAGTTTAACTCTCTGTCTCTCTACAGAGAAACAGAGCCGAAAGCTGCCTGGAAAGCAGCAAAAAGGGTGCTTCCTCCGCTCTCGCTGCCACAGAAGCACACAGAGAAGATAGAGTGACCTTGGAGCATGAACTTCTTTTGAAAAGTTCATCTGGCTTCTTTTCTTTTCTCTCACATCTAGTTTTAAAGACACAGAAAGGCACAGGAATCATGTCTGGGCACAGAGTGGCGACAGGGGATACACATCTTAAAGTCACCCCAAGACACTGTTCTCAATCCTACAGCAAGTATATATAAACATAGGAGCCACTAAAACCCAAAAGATTACTTAAGCGACATAATTATTCACAGGGAAGAACTGTGCTCAGAAAAAGTACACCATTAAAAAAAATTCATGTGGTGGCCAAATTCCCCAAAATATGATCTGTGATCTCAGAATTAATAATAAAATACATATTTCCTTCTTCCATTACATTTGCAATCATCTCTTGAACTATTTGATGGGATTTTGAGACAATTGCAGTCAGAATGCAAATACAGTCAGAACCTTGACAGAATGCAAAAATTACTAAATAAAAAGTCCTTATCAGCTCAATCCCACACATTAATCTGAATAATTTTGTACTAGTTCTTGTCACAGTCTTTGGGCTTTTTAACTATCTAATTATGATCTGTGAAAAAAACTTTTTTTTTCAATGAGACTGTTTTTTTTTTTTTAATATGCCATTAGGATGTTTCAGTAATTCTGAAAATCTCAATTATTAATTTTAAATCAGTAAATGGTAGCAGTGGAATCACTCATTCCCACTGTTTTTTTATAAAACAGTGTTTTATCACAAAAATATTTCCATGGAAAATTCATGTTCATCCCCACTTTGCTTAAAGAAAAGAAACATCAGATCTTTTTTGACTGACCTTTCCATCCACAGTGAATTGGAGTAGAAGGATCAAATTGTACACACAGGGATTATTTGTTCCTACTTTCAACATATTTTGGCTTCCATTAATTTTCAAACAAGCTTAAGGACATTTGCTACATGGACTAATTTAATGGAATCACTTGCTACATGGATTCATCAGACATTGTTATATGGATTATTATGAGACACAGCAAATCAGGGATTGGAAAACAAAAGTTTATGGCAAAAATACACATAATTTTACCAGATTTTCTGAAATACCACACAGCAAAGACAAGGCATGCAACATATTTACAAAAACAGTCATTACGAATACCTGGTTTTGATAGACAATTAATCTTTAAATTAGATCAGCATTAGACTGAGTTTTGATATTCTTAAAATTGTCTACTGTACATGATATGAAGTTTGTGTTGGTTTTTTCCATTTTTTAGATACTTTTAGACAAAGTTCTGTTCTTGAGGAGAAAAACCTCTACAAAAGCAATTACAACTGCTGCTTACTCCGATATGATGCTGGAATTTGTTTTCTGACAAAAGATTGCCTGTTATGGTAATGGTAAGGAATCTTAGATAAATTAAACTTCACCTGCACACCAAAGGGAATTGTATTTTTCTGAGCTCCATCAGAGTCTCCTTCAATGTAGTGGTTTTTTTCAAAAAATAAAAAACCCAATATTACTGTTTGTACTTTCTCCAGGAAATTTGGGAATAAATAATGAAAAATATATATTAAAAAAAAAAAATCAATACAAATCAAGGAGGAAAGTGAGACCCATCTACTAGTTATTTCAATATGCTCAACCATACAGAGATAAAAGATTCATGTTGTGGCCCCAACAGCAAAGTTTGCAAGAGATAATCCAAACATGATATTTGCAAAGAGAGGCAGCAATACTTCCAGAAATCAGCATTTTTCTGGTTTGTCTATCTATATCTATATACACCAAAACATACAACTGTCCATATGTTGAAATATGTAGACTCCTTGCCATTTAACATAAATTAAAAAAAAAAGACATATTGACTTTTTTCCTGCTTAATTTAGGTCATAATCTTACTTTCTTGAAAACTTTTAGCAGACAATATTATCTGCATACACTAGAGAGATCCGATCATCTGCTTGTAGCAGAATGCACAAACCATCTGTTGGATTGGATTGTTTTTTTCAACTGCTGTTTTCATATGCTAACATAAAAGCTAAGCAAAGTAAAAAACCTGAAGTATATTGAGCTTTTCCTACAGTACAATAAACATGGGTGGCTCTGTTTAGACTACATAAAAAGGCAAGAGAGAAAAACAAGCCCTCAAAGAGAGACATTATTTAACTTCACCTTGCAAAATAACATATGCCTAGACACATCTCTGTTGTAATAGAACACTTAGATTGAAGGGAAAAAAAAAGAAAAAAGAGTACTTTCCAAGTTTCATTTGACATTAATTAATCTCACTATTTTTTAGTTTTCTGTATTTTTTTTCACTGATCTTTTCAAAATGTTCTTGTGTCATGCACAAAGGAATTAATTTCAACACCAGACCAAAAATTTAAGAAACATCTGTATCATTTCTTAATCACCAGAATTTGGAAAGAAACCTTCCAATGAATTTCTCCTTTTGAAGTAAGCCTCTTATATTAGAAGTCATAAGGCAAGGCACATTCCTTCCTTTCTTAATTACTCACTTCGTCTTTTTTACTACATTTCCAGTCACCACTACAAAGGAAACAGGACACTTCAGACAGAAGTTTATAAATTTCCCCATGCAATTCAGGTATTTTTGCTTCAGTGTTCTGTCTTGAAAAACAAACACACAAAAAAAAAGCGCCACAAAACAAATAAACAAAACAAAACCCCCACAAATAATAGTACTGGCATTTACTTTAAATTAGTGCAATTTCATTAAACACCAAGCTTTTTAAGATATGAGTCTGTTCATTATGTTAAATGTCTAATATGATGGGGACTGATTTTGGTTAGGCATAGTCATGAGATCTGGCACACCGCAGTAGTCCAGTGGAAAAGCAATTCAGCTGAAGTCATAAAACATAAAGAGGGGATGTACTTAAATTCTGAAAGATATATTCAAGGATTGTTGTAAAAATGGAATGGTAACAAAAAACTTTTAGTCCTCATGCAAAAGGTTAGGGTTTTTTTTAATCTTTGTCAGCATCTGCAGGCAACCTTTTCATAGAAAGATACTGACTGACAGTTTGTGAGAAATTATTGAATGTGCTTCTTTCTTCAAGGCAAAAAGACTGTCACGTCTACATATGTCATGATTGACAGAAGTTTGTCTAGTTTATTATAATATTATAATCCCAGATATCAAAGAGTCCACACCACTACCAGGAAATCTGTTTGGTTTTTATAAAATATAATAAAATTTATTTCCTGTGATAATCTTTTCTTAATATAACATGTTTCCTAAAATGATAGTGATTTTTTAGTGGAATTTCTTCAGACAATCCATGTGTTTCTTGATTGTTCTGGACAATACAGTAGAGCTGAGGCTCTACCCAAACAGATCCAAGAATAGGAATTCATTTTTGTGGGCTATGTATCTGTTCATCTACTCCTATGATTGAATTTTAGCAGCAGTGTGGAATACTTGATTCATATTTTATTTGCTTTGTACTAAGTGCAACACTTCTGCAGAATGCTATCTAGACATTTGATCCTACTTGACATCTCTGCTGATTATTGTTGTGACAGGATAGCAAGTTGCACTACTCCATATTCATTTTTTCAGAGGTGTTTTATTTTTTTCAAGATTACTGTGCACTTCAGTTCTCTCTTGTAACATATGGGTGAATCATTTAAGACTCTTTTTGTTTGTTTTTTTTTTAAGAAGCATATGCTTTACTTCATTATTTCGTCCTTACTGACTAAAATGACAGTACCGGGTGCAAAGAAACATATGAAGAATTCCTACTGATACAACTACTGTTCCTAATATTGCATGTCAAGGCTTTCCTCTTTGATCCCTTTTATAGCAGTTTTCCATAAGTTCTATTTACATCTCTGATGAACAGTGTACAGAAGCATTCACTTTCATCTAAACTTCTATATTCTCAAAGACTATTACTTTTCAAACAAAAGTCATTAATCTTCTAAATTAAAATACCAGAGTCAAGATACACAAAAACTTAATTCAGGAGGATTAATTATCATCAAATATGTTGGTGCAGGCATTGTTATCAGCAAACAATTATTAATTTAAGCTTTTGCTATTAAAAAAACAACTTCTGAGATGTGACAGTAGTTTGAAATCCTTATGTCTATCAATAGAAGGCTAAAAGTATTTTAAAAATTGTTTTCACTGTCTGAAAATATTGAGTAGTTTATTCCATATTGTTTACTTTCCCCCTTCCCTTCTTTCTCCTCTCTCCTTCCTTATTTTCAATCTCTCACATACTTTGGAGTTGTGCTTACTATTGCCCCTTTGAAGGGGGTGCAGAATCTCTTTTGGGGTATTTCTGTTCTGAACTTCATAAAATTGACGTAAAAAGTAGGTTATCTTTGTGGATAAGTTAATAGTAAAAATTATGATGAAACAACTGACAGAAGAGAACTCAATAAATAAATGGAGCATAAATACAGCCAACAGACATTACACACAGAAGGTTTGCATTTAGCATGATGATTAGCATAATAAAACTCTATAATATAACTAGTTTTATAAAATTAATCTTTTGGACATTCATAAACTATCACAATTTGATTGCATTAATAAAAATACAGCAACGCATGTGGAGATTAATCGTGGATGGATGTACTGTAACATTACAGATTCCAGTTTATAAGTAGAAAAATAACAAGGAATATGGGAAAAAAGCAGTGAGCAGATAAGACTGAAGGCTTGGACTGGTGATGCACCTGACTGGTCTAGAACATGAAAAGAACTTACATCTCTGTAGGCAATTGAAAGTCTGTCTAAGAACTGAAAGTTGAGTATCTGAAGTGCCACATATTCCTGCAAATACAGACACAGTGGTTTTTATCATGTTTTCTCCATACTTGCTGAAGATCAAACAACTTCTATGCTCTGAAAGAACCTACTCACGGCTAGAATATAAAATAATCTGGGAAAGAATAGTTTCAACAAAATCACACAGCACAACAAAACTACACGAGGTATACATCCTGTACTTTTCTCTCCTTACGTATTTCTACACTCTATATTTAGGTATGGATCACCGACACCATTGAAGAATCTCTAGAAAGAATTAGGAGCCCAAATAGGATTCAGTTCTAGAACTATATTCAGCAAAGACAGAGTGTGTGACTATATTCTTTTAGATTCAAGGATCTTTTGTGATTTTTTTATTTGATTTGGTTCTGTTTTCCTCCATGAGTTTTGCACAAAGCAAACCTACATAGCAGCAAAAAGACACCAAGGTGTCAAACCAATGCTGCTTTTTCCATATGGTTCCAGTGGGAGGAAGGATGAAAACAGATGACAGGAAAATACAGATGTTACAAAAGGTTGGATATTTTAATGTTGATGAAACATAGTAAAACAAAAGACTTGACTGATACAGTTAAAAAAAGAATGAATGGCAGATGATGTGTTCCATGAATTACACCCAGCTACTTATTAAAAACAAGAAAACCATTGCCTATTAAACTCAGAAAACCAATCCCGTGTGATAATGATTGTTGGTTTAGATTCAAGAAATAATTTTTAAGTTTTGAAAAAGACTTTTCCATCTTTCAAATACATTTTGAGATAATGGCAAACACTAAAATATAAAATCTCTTATTTTCAGTTTTGCACAATTGTACATGTTTTATTTCTAACATTCCATTTTAATATAGTAAGCTGAAGTCCAAACTTTGGAATACACACCACATTGAACCAAGTCTTAATTCTCTATGTCTCTTTCTGTTGGCTCATTTCTGAGAACTAAGTAATGATCATTTATTTTCCATTTTATCTCATTAATTAAAGTAAATATTTTTAATGGGTCAAGTGGAACAGATGAAATTTCATATGAAGTAGTGAAAATGGAAATCAAGAGATAAGATGTGCCTGTGTAAGTTAAAGAATGGATTCAGGATCCTAATCGGTAGGACAGCCACACAACAGCCAAAATGTGGCAGGGAGATATGGAGTAAAGGCCTGAAGAGGGAAGAAATAGGAGGTATGATTACAAATGTGGTTTGGAAAACCAGGCTACTCATGACAATCACCTCTGATGCCTTGAATATATATCTTTATGACTAGAGAATGGTAACACTGGTCTAAACTAACAGTAATCCTGAGCATTGCCAGTACAAACATTCAAGACGTCAGCTGGAAATAAGAGATATGGAAAGAACAATGTGACATAAACTTGAAGCATGTATTGAAGCTTCCAGCTAAATTTTAACATGAGCTTTGGAGAAACACACTTAATTACGCAGAAAAATGTTTTCACTTACTATTTTATAATAAATTAAAAGAGTACTTTTAAAGTGTAAATGATGATAATGTTTTAACCTGTTACTACATTTAAAATTAACATTTTCAAAAATTCTGAAATAAAAGATTTAAAATACTAATGGAAAAATATCTAAAGAAAATTATAAGCTTTACTAAAACTCTTACCAAAAAATCATAATATTTTAGTATTTTGGATCTGTGTTTGTCTTAAATAATTGGTAAGTTATGACTTTTTGAAATAAAAATCAGACATTTTAGATACTGCTGAAATTAAATGTTTGGTAAAATTAAGGTTTGGGAATTTGGGGGATCTTTTTTTCTATTTTTTACTAGGGATGATTACACAGTTACTTATCTTTCTGAGGAAGTTGTAGCAGCTCCTAACTTTTTATAGGAGACATTTCCTTTCTGAAACTTTGATAACATCTAATTCTTTCCCTAGTGTAAATAGTTTACTTTAGGTCATCAATTCTGTATTCTAAAAAATTGTTCTAATAACAGCAGAAAATTTGTATGCTAGGAAATTCTGCCAAAACATCATAGCATAATATTTAAGGAGCAGTTTTCACCTAAAAAATGCAAGCTTGAGATATAAAAAGAAAGAGCAAACTTTTAAACTGATTCCAACCTGTAATAAAAAAAATGTGTCACAAGGATAAGAAGTAGCTGCTAGAAAGAAATGATCATGTGTTAAGAGCATGTTTATATGTATCAGCACCATTCCTATGAATGGAACAGATTCCAACAATATGCTCTGATTTTTTTTCCATGCACAATATTTAAGTGAACTACACTGCTCACAAAAATGGTATAAAGGAATCAACTCTAATTTATTTATTAATAACTATATAAATTATATACATATATGCACTTTTAATATATCTAAATCTTATGATGTTTATATACAGAGACAAATGCAGATGATATATATTTATTTGTATAGACTTATGTATGTCCCTACTATTATTATTCCAGAAATGGTTTTATCAAGGAAAAAAAAAATATATTCAAGCCAACAGTATTTCTGCAGACTTATCTATAAAGATGCACCATCAACTGGATTTTCCAGATGGCTGTTCTCTGTACTTGCTTTCACTTTGACTGTGAACAGGTTGAAAAGCATTTCCCTTTTGTAATGTTCTTTGATGTTACCCATATGAGGTCCATAGTTTTAGAGGTATTTTACTGATTCAGTCACTCTCCATGCAACTGATATTTTCACTGCCAAATCTTTTTTTAATTTTGAATTTTTTTGAAATATTCGTGCAAAACAGTGCAAGTTAGTCCAGAAGAAAAAAGAATGGATGGTTTTGTCAATGCTGAAAGTACATGGGTAACAACAACCAAAAAACTGGTCAAGTCCCTTCCTTTCTAGTGTGTTTAATGGGCTGATGTTTTCTAGCAGCATCCATACTTTTATTGAGATGAGAGATATGCTTTTTACTAATGCTGTGAATATATAATAGATTCAATTAATTCTATCCTTTTATTCTTTTTAGAACAGTTTGAATTTGCAATGTAGACTTCAAATGATGTTCTTTTTATCAAATTTAATTGAACATTAAACATTTAAATTGAACATTTGAACCTGAACTAGCCACTTTAGACTACTGTTACACTCAATGAAGAGAAATAGGGACATTTGAAAGATAATCCACCTTATTCGAATATGTGCATCTAAGAGATGAGATGAGAGAAGATAAATCCCCATCATGGACTGAATGAGTTACTCAAACTGAAGTATCTTGCTGACTCCATTACGCATAGCAAATAGTATCATCAACTTGGCAGCTGGTGATGAAACAAGTCAGAGAACAAAGTAAAATGGGGAGCTGAGGTAAAAACATAGGAATGGGAATTCCATCAGGATTTTATTAAAACTGACAAAGGAGATAAGGGAAGGTTTAAATGATACTGAAATTCAAAGATTATGAAATAGGGAGAAATAGAAGAATGAGAGGTCCACGAAGCTGTTAATGAACTAGGGCAAATTTGACTTTATTTTTGAAAGTATCTTGACAAGATACAGACAAGGCTGGACAGAAAGTAACCTGGTAAGTAAATCAACAAGGCAGATGGGAAGAGAAGTTGGTAAAACCAAGTAATGCTTTCTGGGATGGGAACCTAGGATTTGAGGAAGGCAATTGGGAATCCTTTGAGAGTGTGGAAAGAAGGAAAAAAAGCTAGAATAAGACCCAGGAGAATGGATACTCAAAACAAAAAGAATGTAAAGAGGATGTAACAAAAGAAAGTAAGTTTGGGAGCACCAAGAAGAACATTATATGAATTCTTGCTTGTCACTAGAATCCCAAATGCAGAGGAAGACTCTGAAGACTTGCCATTCTTCAGATGTTGAATTCCTCAATCTTTCTGCAGAGAGAGTCCACCATCACCATTGTAATTACCCACATAAAAATTAAGAACTTTCTTTTGATGTCAGTTCATGTGACAGTGGGATACACAGTGAATCCTCAAGTTTCAGTTCTGTGTTCAACTGGAGGACAAAAGAAATGACAGCACATGAAGTGACTTGTGTGTTCTTCTGCTTCTTTTGTCAAAAACCAAACCAGAACAAACAGCCAAGCTTTAGAAATGCTGTTCTACAAGTAGCAAAGCCAGATTTTAAAGTTAGGAAGTTCTAGACCTGGATTTTCCTTGTAACTTGTTTAGTTCCATACATGTATATATACAATCTTCAGCTATGTGATCTTGCACTATTTTTATCACCTGATTCTTCTGCCTCCCATTCACAGAGCATAGATCCTCTGAGAATGAATAAGAGCTTTGGAGGAGAAAGGTCTGTGGCCCATGTTTTGTAGGAACCCTGACTCTTTTGTTGTGAAAGTTAAAAGTATAAATACAAAAGCATAAAAGTTATATAACCATTTTTAGAAGTTTCATAATTGAGTTGAAAAACTGGCTCATGATAAAAACAAATGTTTTTTTCTCTTCTGATTCCATAACCTAGAAATGCAGAATCGTGTGATCTATATTCCACCCTAAGCATTAAATTACCTTCTTAACAAAGAAGTCTATATGAGATAGTATAAAAACATACACAGCTATTAATTTAACTTCTTTAGTATCTAATTTTAGGATCTGGTTATCACAGTAGAAGCTATGGTTCAAATGTGGATATCACCTCAGAAAGGCCACAGCCATGATCAGTTGTGAAAATACCTGAAGTTGTGAGAGCTCACAGGATAGACTAAGACATAGGAAGTGTCATAGGTTAGCAAGCATAGTCCCGGAAGGGATATCCTTGCTAAGGGGTGCTTACAGTTTCCTCTGGGACCTGAAAGAACCTATCAGCTGGCCAGTTTGAATATGGACAATTCTTTAAGCCACTTAAAGTTGTGACCGCCTCTGTGATCCACACTTAAGAACAGACAAACTCCCCCCCAAGCTCTCTCTCGTTTCCGGCGCTGGCACAGGTGGCTGCAGGCCCCGTGCGGGGGCCAGCAGGCCCGGCCAGGCCCTGCTTGGGCCAGGCCGGGCCAGGCCACGGCCAGCCTGGAGCCATGGGCCTGTTCCAGCCATGGAACCCCCCCCCCACTGCCTTGCCATGGGCAGCTGGAGCAGCTCGGCTTCACCCCCTCTCCACTTCGATAAGAAAAATTCAACATTCCAGCTGCAAAGCTGCAAGGCCGAGGTGAGTTTAACCTTTTTATTGCTATGAACAGCTGAAAACCTGAGGGAAGAGAGAGAGGAGATGCTTAAAGCTGAAATTCTGTTGTGAAGCTATGATATATCAGAGTATCCCGTTGTAATTTCATGAAGATATGGGGGGTGGAGTGTTCAACTCGTAAGCAATAGGCAGATGCTGCCGCAGCTGTAATTTCATGAGAAGTTTGGACAGGGAGAGATGAACCAGATGAGGACTTTTGCTCCAAATGGGAAAGGAGAAAACCTCAGTTCCTACAGATGCTCCCAGAGATAGTCCTAACGATGAAGATGAGGAAGACCCTTTGCTCCCAGGGAAGGAGAAGGGCCTCTGTTTTTTTGTTCCTGAACAGCTCAACCTTAAAATTGTACCCCAAAAAACTTCAAGAGTGGGCCCTCGAAAGCAGTTGCGGGAAAAGCTGCAAGTCGGGGGAAGGGACTCACATTGCAAGCAGAGAGACTCCTCTTCCTAAATGGACTGAACAATATTTGGAAGTGGGTGGCTGTCTCGTTGTGATAATGTTTTCATAGCACGAGCAAGAAGAGACTTCTCTTTCTAAATGGACTGAACAAGGTTATTATGGAAGTGGTAAACAGACTGAACATCTCAAGGGTTGTCTTTTTACATTGTCAGTGGGAGAAGGGAGGAAGGTGGGGGGAGGAGGAGAGTTCTGAAGGTTGTATAATTTTTTTTTCCCTCCTTTTAGGTCTGTTAATAAACTTTTTTATATTCCTTCAAGTTTGGTGCCTGCTTTGCATTTCTCCTAATTCTTATCTCACAGAAGATAAACAGTAATGAGTATTTTAGACCAAACCACTACAGGAAGGTATCTTGATTCTCCTCTTTTTTTAAGCTCAGGTAGTGAGATGAAAGCTGTAAACAGGAAACTCCATTTACTTAGAAACCAGAGACCAGAAACCTCTCGTGAGACTAGATACACTTACAACAGTACATGAAGTACTTAAGTAGCAAATTTTTATGACAATTTTATCTACATTTTCTAATATGGTCAAAATATTTTCTCAATAAATTAGAAAGCAGCATTGAGAATGTTGCTCATCCTGACCAGTTCCAAATTCATAACTTTCTATAGATGCATGCCAACCACAAGGTTGTAGGTTTCTAGAAGAAAAGGAAGAAGACTTGGAAGTGGGAGAGACTAATGGGCAAAAGAGTCAAAATGCAGGTTTTGTGGGCTCAGAACAGAAAAATACAAAAGAAATGCTTGTACAAAAGCTTTGATTCTATAGTTTAATCAGGTACATTTTTATGTTCCTGATTCTACACTGATCATAATGATTTAATTTAAATAAATAGTTTTGACCACAGAGACTTGCAAACTAAATTTCTAAGTTAATGTTTGAGGTAGAATATCATTATCTCATTTATTAACCTTTTGGATTCCCATTAATACTGAATTTTTTACTTCACATTGACGAACTCGACAGCAACAGAGTAAAATGCTTTCCTCATTACTTTTTCTAGCAATTCAACATTTGAGCATGAAACTGCTGTGTGAGGAAGGCACAGTACTCAGTCCTCTCACTTCTTGCTTCAACGTACACTATTAGTATCTAATGGTGGGAGGATTTGACATTTTCTTTCAGAAGCTCTATTTTCAAATTATTGTATGTTTTATGAAAGACTTCTGCATTGTCAGTGCTTCCTTTACGTGGGTTATATCTGGCATATCCTTCTTGGAGCTGTCTCTTAAACAAAATGTTAATTGAATCCCATGTTCTCCACTCCTCTTGCACACAACCAGAGGACTCTGGGGCTGGTTTGCAGATGGGCTCATCATTTATGAGTGCAACTGAGAACAGAGGAACTAGTGGGAGAAAAGTGCTATATGCTCTGAAACCAATCAATTCAATGTTTTTTCTTTCTTTTTTCTGTCTCTTTCTGGTTCAGACCTCCACTATAAAATAGGGCTGTTGTAAAAATAAACCTGTTACTAGTTTGTGAGGCATGTACTGAGTGTAGTGGTGAATAGTCTTGAGAGCACATGAGGAATTACATCTACATAGGATTTAAACAGTACAAGGCAAGCAAAACATGCTACCATCCACTCAGGAAGGAGGGATTAAAATAGTAACTCTTTGCCTATTAAGTGAATCCCATTCATGTAGAGGGTTGATTAACACATCACCTGAAAAGAGCTGTCGTGATCATGTAAAATCTCCATTATAAACTGCGAGGATCTGATGGATATATTGCAAATCTTTGAACTGGTATTTTCGAAGCATTTTGGGGCTGATTTGTAAATCTTAATTATAAATTCACATTATAGATTTTTTTTTTTCCTAACACTTTTGTCGTAGGAAATGAAGATCAAAAAAACCATCTTTAAATATCCACTGTATCTATTGACAATTTTATCATGCCAGCTCTAAACCAATTTGATATGCATGTTTCCAAGCAATTCCAAGCAATTTCAAGCAGACAGTGTTCTAACACTAATTGTTAACCATAAAACATTTTCTTTCTTTTTACAGATACAATATGGAAAATAGAACAATTAAGTACGTACTTTAAAACATGCCCTGTCTAACCCTTCAGTCTTCTTAATGCCAGTAGGACTATACACATAGCCTTACTTACAAATAGATGTACTGTACAATTGACATGACAGGATGTTCTTTAGAAACATGCAAAAAACCCAAATCAGTAAAGTAGAATGTACTTATTATTCCACAATATCTAACAGAACACTAAAATTAAAATTAAGAATTTGAGATCATCCAGCTTAGTGTTTAGCTTAGATGTAGAAACAGTAACTAAAACGCCACTGAAAAACAAACCCAACTGAGCTGAAAACGGATATCAGTACAAAATTCATGTCTCAAGCTGAGGAGACCAGCTGGGGAGAAAAAAAAAATAAAAAGAAACTAACAAACAAACAAAAAACCCAAACAAGAACCCAATGAAAACTCTTTGGGAGATACAAGGATCCCAAGTACACACTAAAAATATAAAACAAAAAGTAATTTTCACTTGTACATATATGTCAATAGCAGAAATAACAAAAAAAATTAGAAATCCCAAGCATAAAACCAAAGCAAACTTGTCAAACTGCTCCTCATGTTATGTCCAACCACTGGGTTTTGAGCTGTTACTGCCCAGAGACCTCCTGTTCACAACATTTGAAATAATGTTGACACGGTCTTTACTGGAACATATTCAAATATTGAATTCTCACCACTTTCACATAACAAAAATATTATTTTCCATACAGTCCTCAAATATTAAAGCAGTTGTTAAATATGGGCAGGACTAACACTATGGAAATTCAGAAGTTATCACTTTCTGTACCAAAATTCCAGGTTATATGCCTAAAGGCTTGGTCGAAGTCCCACATGTTCATCTGTTTATGTATTTCATAGTATCTGTCATTCTGGACTGGAGAGTAATTTACATATCCTACAGTCACAGTGAAGTAAAGAAGCTGGCACCATTTATAAGACTTATCTCTACAGAATGAGTGAGACAGAATCTTCCAGGGCATTAGAAGACCTGGATTACAGGACTTTCAGGCACAGAACTGCCATTTTTGCAGCACTTGCCCACCTCTTGCCATAACATACAAAGTTCATAGAGGTAAATGAAAGGTTCTTTGATGAGAAATAGCAAAGTCTTAGACTAAAACTATCTTAAACATTTTCATACCTCAAAAGGTTGCATTTTCATTAATAATAAAATCATCTCTCCTGACACAGTTATTTTAAATCTGAACAAATTTAAACATATTCCTTCAACAGGACTACAAGTTACAGATGACTAGATGTGTTGTTACAGTAGCAATGAATGAAGAACATGGAATAAATGGATTATAAAAATCAAGAGCAGTAAGTGCAGTAATCAGATACATAATGTCACAGAGTACATAAATTCTACCAAGCCGACTCTTATGTGCAAATCAAGGGGTACCATTAAAACTCATTAAGTTTCTGTTAGTATGCAGATCTTTAGAGTCTCAGATCAGTGACACACCTAAATGAACAGTCTGTATAATGAAACTATATTTGTACTAGTTTTTAACCTCTCCCACTCACTCTTCAAAAGCCTTGAAGAGATAATTTAAGGGCTAGTGTTTTACCTGTCTTTGTAGTGTATCTGATTACAATTCGAATTGAATCCTAGGATAAGCACCTTCTTGTTGCTCAGAACAACTTCCAATGTTCATAAAAACTTCAGTATTGCTTTTTCTTTAAAAATGTACCCTAAGTCTATATCAGCTATTCCATGTGTTTAAATTATATAGGTCCTACTAAATGAACTATGCTAATTGACAAAACAATAAGAGATTAAAGGAGACAATATATGCTTTAGGGCTCTCTGAAAAGGTGCAACATACTCAGTTACATACATGTATGTTTATCTCCAGCCGTAATGCAAACATACACACGGTACTGTCCCTTCATCTAATATTTAATACTATATGTTTTACTTTCAATATGAAAAAAACAAATCATTCCTTTCATTTCTTTTCATGTTCAGAAACTGAACTGTACATTTCTCTCCGTACACAAAAAAAAAAAAAAAAAAGACAAGAAAAATGAAAATGAAGTAATCTTAACCATGGGGAGGTGGGGGCAAGCAGAGCTAAAGCAATGAATCATTTTACCCTTAGGACTATCTGTATCAGAGTTTTTCTGAAAGCTCTCTCTTAACTACATTTCCTTCTTCAAATGATTTTAATTTCTGTTTCAGCTGGGGGCAAGGAGGGCAGGGATTGCGAAAGAAAAGCAATTCAACATTAACACATTTGTATGAAAAACAAGAATCTGGATGTGTCTTGCTTGTTCTTACATCCTCTCAGGTGTCACTGGGTTCATGACTCGGAAAATTCTTGTAATTCTTATTTTTCTCTGAGGTAGGGTGTAACACGGTTTAGTCACCGAGTTTCAGGAAATAGGACGCTTTTACTTTTGAGCTTTCATCTGTCATCCCACTAGCCAGAACAACACTACCTCCCGCCAGCGTTTTAAGAAACTTCTGACAAAGTTGGGTAGCGACGATCCCCAGCGCGGAGCGCCAGCTTTGACAAGCGCCGGTTCTCGGGCCAGCCCCGCGGGCAGGGGCAGCCCAGGAGCGGGGGCGGAGGTGGGGACAGGGACGGGACAGGGACAGGGACAGGTCAGGGACAGGGGCAGGGGCAGGTCAGAAGCACCCGCAGGCCAAGAGAAGGGGCAAGGTCAGAGGAAGGCCAAGGGCAGAATCCGTGATCCGCGGCACCTTGACCATGAGGCTGGCCAGTCTCTCCCGGGGCTCTCGGGCAGCCCCCCGGCCGCCCTTCTCTCCGCCTCCAAACCCTGCCAGCTCAAACGGAGGAATCCTCCCGCCCCGAGACCCCCACCCTGCCGCAGCAACGCCGGCACACTGGCCCGGCTGCACCCGCCCCGCCACTGTCCTCCGGGGCCGCAGAGCCCCGCGATGACCCCCGCGGACCCGCCCGCGCCCGCCGCGCAGGTGGCGCCGGAGCAGCCGCGCTCCCCTACCTGTGCCCGCCTCCGTCACCTGTTGCCCGGCTGCCTCCATCGGCGCAGCCCCCCGGCGCCTCCTCCCCCTCCGGCGGCGCCAGGGGCTTCTCGGGCTCGCGGGCCACCTCCATCCCGCCGGGCACCGCCTCCTCTTCCTCCTCCTCCTCCAGGGACTCCACGTAGAAGACGGTGCGGGGTGGCGGCGGTCCCGGGCCGTGCCCCGTGGCCAGCCGGCCGCCGGCGGGCAGCAGTGTCCCGTTGGGCGGGCTGGCCGTGGTGGCTGCCGAGGAGGAGGCGGAGGAGGCGGATTTCTTCCAGAAGACGCCGTTGCCTCTCTCCTGGCTCTTCAGCAGGCGGCTCTGGCTCGGTCCCCAGTGCTCGAAGCTGCTGTCGGGAGGCAGGCAGCCTCCCCCCGCCGGGCCGCCCGCCGGCGAGGGGTGGCTGAACAGTTTCCAGCGGAGGCGCAGGATGTGCTTCACGTCGAAGTCTTTCCTGCCGGAGCCGGACATGGTGCCGCGGCGGGCGGGGGACGGGCGCGGGCTGAGGAGGGACTCACGGCGGCCAGGCAGGGCCAGGCGGCGGCGGTGGCGGTGGCGGCGGCAGCGCGGGGCGGCCCCGCTCCGGCAGCGGCGGCGGCGGCTCCTCCGGGCGGCGCTGGGCTTGTAGGGCGAGGGGTGGCAGCCGCCGGGCGGAGAGAGATTCGCGCACACACCAGTGCGGAGAGAGAGGGAGGATGGATGGAGCGATGCACAGAGCCAAGAGGAGGTAGAGACACCCAGCAGGAAAGGGAGAAAGAGGGAGAGATGCCCAGAGCTGACGAGAACCGCACGGTGATCAGTGGAAAGGGGAGGAGAGAGAGGCAGAAATGAGAGACACCTCTCAGGGGAGACGGACACTTGCGAGGGAAGAGCGGGCGAGGGAGGCTGCGACGACGCGCTAGTCTGATTAACGGGGGAGCGAGCTACAGCCCGGAGAGGAGCGGCGGCGGCGGCAGCAGCCACAGCGAGAGGCAGGTGGCACTTCCTCAGTCTCTTACAGCTCCGTGGCCGAGTGCAGACAGAGAGGAAAAAGTCACC
The DNA here is from genome assembly GCF_041296385.1 of Aphelocoma coerulescens. Lineage (NCBI taxonomy): Eukaryota > Metazoa > Chordata > Aves > Passeriformes > Corvidae > Aphelocoma > Aphelocoma coerulescens. The sequence goes on along the minus strand of NC_091013.1, from coordinate 53,349,642 downwards.
TGGAAGCCTCTCTCCACGTCCCGCCTTCCCATCCCGTTTCTCTGGGGAGTCCCATGCCTTCCGTTATCTGGGATGACAATGCCCGAGAGCTGGCACAGAAGGAGATCGGAGCTCCTTTATATGCACTGTACGTAGGAGGGGAAAAAAAAAAAAAATCCCGCCCGTGAGGCTGTCAAGGTCCTCAGTATACAATTCTCCGTCTATCTCGGCGCCTCTCACCAAGCCGCCCCCTCCCTTGCATGTGACGCAGATGTGCTCTGGGGCCGTCAGTGTGAAGAGACAGAGGGAAAAAGATGCTTCAGGCTTCCTCGGGCAAGTAAGTCGGCAGGTCACTAACTGCCCCTCACAGCCTCGTGCTGTCTCCAGTGCAGGTCTCCTCACCTTGGTATTTTAGTTCTGAGACAGCTGTGTATATTCCACATATAGCCAAATAAAGTGCAACAACAAATGTATCAGCAGCAGTAAACACAAAAATGTGAATCATAGGAGTACAGACTTAGACTGCATGCAGCCTGGATGAGGTTACAGGTTAACGATGTATTCTGCAGGCTCCATTCATTAGCCTGTTGGCTCAGTGTTGCTGTACCAGTAGAAAACATTGGCTAGAGGAACATTGTGTCAAACAGAAATTGCACAACACATCTGCTTCTTACCTTTCATACCTGCTCTTAATGCAGTCTGACAGTGTTAAACCCAAAGGTGGTTCCTTTCACAACATAAGAGATCTGCTTAGGAACATCTGCCCACTTGGGAGGGGTGTCACAGAGTACACTGCTTTGGGGACGTAATTACAGAATTAAAAGCTCTATGGTGAAATGTCGGAGAGGGATATGGCAGCAAAACTGCATATCATCACCTGCTAGCTCATAAACCTCATGCATGAAAAGTTGGTGGCAATAAGATGATACACAGAATGTCTGCAATTCACCTGTACCTTACCAAGTAATATTTTAGAAGATTTATCCCTAAGAAAATGATGAAATAGATTGTATTTTCATACAGTAATCTTTGCATTGGCCAGCTTTACCCATGTACTCATGAGCTCTCTACAGTCTGTTATTCTAAGTCTTTGTGAAATCAAGAAATGAGGTTGAAGAAATTATTTCCCTCAAGCTGGTCTGTTTTAACTCCTCATTCATAAAGTATTATAGCTTGGAAAGTCCTCCAGGGAAGTACAGAAATCAAGCACGAATTAAAAATTTTATTACTGTTATATTTACTTCATGACTGAAGTATATTACTGTTTTGTTTAGTTTATCAGTGAAGTATTGCTTCTGGATACAAACCAATATTAGGGTTTGTGTTTAATACTGATAAAGTCTTGGATTTAACAGTACAAGAATTCAAGGCACCAAGTCCTACTTTCAAAGAAAGAAAAATTGCCACTGTGCATTTTAAAGATTGATTTATATCACCACAGCTGGACTGAAAACTCCCTGGTGCCTCAAGTTTGCTCTCAGTATTCAGTGATAAAACAAGAGACAAAAACCATTCTAAACCAAACAAAAGAGACAGTTCATTTTTATCTGAGAACTGATCTGACTATGTGCTGCTTAGGAGAACTGCAGGAAGAAATGCCTAGAAATCTTCATCTAGAATAGAACAGATGAAACTTCAATTATTTCTGAGAGACTAGAAATGCATCTCTTATGTTGAAATATATGAAATCATCTATAGTGAATACTGGCTACTTAGTGCCTAGTTACATGCTCTAAAAGATGGGGATATCTACATATAAAATAGTTTTAATCAATAAACATATAGATAGACAGGTTGCTATCTCTTCTGTGTTTAATAACTCTTAACTGATTAGGCCAATTCAGATATTCTGATTTGAGGAGAATTGCATCATTTCCTTGCCATGTTATAAATCTTAGTCATTTTAAAATCTGCATTAGTACTTAAATTGATCATTTGATGTGAACAATTGATAGGTTAGACGTTCTATCTTTACTTCACCAAAATAGATAAATATAAATGACAGTGCACTCCAACAAAGTATATTTCTAAATATACTCCAGAGGTCACTCAATGAATATATATTACAATATCACCCAAGAAAGTGATTTAGGTTTTTTATCACCCGTCACAGTACAAGCTATCAAGCAATTATAAGGAAAAAAGGTAGAAAATACTCCAGGTTATCTGTTATTCATATATTTTTATTTCAGTTATGTCAGTAACTGAAATAAAGTCTTGAATTTTTTTTTAAATAACAAAAATCTCATCACTTCAAGATATCATGTATAGGCACTGACATACTTCTTAGCATTACTTGATTCTTTCATATTTTAGTACATAAATACTTTTTGCAGTAAGATATGCATTAATTTGGCATGTATGCCTGATTCTCCTACATAAAGATGCATGAACATTTGAGTATCGTAAAATTAAATCTGGAAAATTGTCTTGATTAGCGTAGTTCATATCACAATCACAATTATATTGTCAATGTACAGTAAACAAGAGCTAGCCCCAAGAAAAGCTACATTGAAAAATCAGTCATTGTCAGTATTGATAGTTAATTAATAAATTGGTTTCCTGAGCATGAAGTAAAAGAATTAAAACAGGTTGGTTTAGTTAGGTTTTCACAGATTCTTTTCTTCATGTTTCCCAGTGAATGCTTTTGACATATGCCAGTGAGACTAAGAACATATTCTAAATTATTGCATGACAAGAATACAAAATGTGTTTGAGTTTCAGTTGAAACTTCTGGTACATAAAAAGATTAACTTAATTCTATAATTTGCCTAGACTTGCTTCTCCATCCAGAAGAAGAAAAAATGGTTCTCTACTAGAGTTCTAGGGACCTTACTCATAGGAATTACTCTAATGTAATTAGCTTACTAGTCAAGTTATGTCTTAGTCTACTCATATGGGATTGACATAGACATATGAACAGAACTATGAAATTACACTTGTCTTTTAAGTTGTCAAAGGGAAACATTTTGATGTCTTGCAGCCTTCCATCTGTACCTTATGTGTTCCATAAAGTATAGCCAAAATAATAATGATCACAGGTAAACTTTTCCTGTGTGTTGGTTGCACGCTGTATATCACATTGTATTTTTGTTTATTAAACAGTGTTTCTTAACTTCATCCCTGATGAAGTTTTCCTGGATTATTCATTGCCACTCAAATCTTGAATAACTTTACAGACTTTGCTTGAAAGTATTCATGGCTCTTTTTTCTTTACATATTAGTCAGGCAAACAGATGAAAGTGGTTAATCTTTATGCTCTTGTTCTGAGTCAGATTCCTGACACTTTCCCTTTGTGTTTTTGCCTTTCTAATGCTCTTCAAATGAAATAAATTCACATAGTCATGTCCCTAAGGAAGTCTCATGCTCGTGTTTTGTAGAAAAAATGGCCTAGGGATATATATCCTTTTAATAAATCTTTCAAGTAGTAAAAAGCCCTTCCAAAGAGAAGAAACTTGAAGTAGGTATCTAAACGAGTCAGATTTTATTAACCCTCTTTTTTCCTCCTTCCTGTTTTAAAGGTTTGGAGTACGGTTTATTGTTAGGTACATGATTTACATCAAGTTCTTTACATGTTGTACTCCAGGGAGAACTGGGGGATTAGGACTGAAGTTGACTTCAGTTGCAGTTACTGATTGATAAAACAAGCAACAGAGGAACCATCATGCCAAGAAACCCCTTAGGGTTAAGAGTGGTCTTAGTCTGTGTGAGTGTCTGCATTACATAAAGTCAAAAGATACAGCAAATGAGTCTGAGGTTGATGAGCTTATGTGTGTGCCAGGGAATGATAGTTACTAATAAGGGATATACCTCTCAGCAAATTAAAAGGATAAGGCATATTTTTGTTACTGAATTTTATCCAGTATTTTAATCCAGAAGACACTAAATTGTGATGAGAACAAGCACAAAAAAAAAAAAAATTAAGAGATAGCACTGTGCTTTGGGTAAGGATGGTACTAGAATGAATAGTTTTACAACAATTCTCACTTCAGTGTGGGAATTCTCACATGAATGAACGAACATGCACTTCAGCTATAAAGATGCTTATTTTGTGGGTGGTTAATTATACATTCAGAAGCTAGAGGGTGTTAAAAAGATGCTATGAAACAGAACTGTAGAATACAAGCTAAAGAAAGTTGAGAAATTGATGGGATGGGACATCCACTGAGAGATCAAACTTCTGTGCAGAAAATGTCAGTGTGCTAAGTGATTCAAGCAAATAAATAATGCTTTAGAATTATTCTTTAAACTTTTGCTGTGTACAAAGCCTTTGAACAAGTTCTATGATGTGTAGATATATTCTGAGTCTGTTCTGGTAAGTAAATTGAGAAGCACTGGGAATAGGTGGTAGTAGGGGGAAATTAAACTCTTACATTGTTTATAATGTATACACATAATGCTGTGGCATTCCTCTGAGTCAAATTGTTGAGCTGATTTTCCTCCCATAGTAGTATGCATAGTCATATTTAAAAAACTATAGATATGCTTACACTTATTTACTATGATTGTTTTTTAATGGCAAGAAAGGAATAATAAAACCAGACAAAAATAAACCAGAGCTGATTCACTTGTCAGTGCTTATGTATGTTTATTTTGTAGTGAGTTTTCAACTGAGATTGAACTTCTGAGAATGATTTTACCTTCAGTAAGTTAAAAAGTTAAATGGTGTTATTTCTCAAAATTAAAAGTGAGAGCACAGCACAGGCCAGGTTTCTGAAAGTGTGGTGACATGACCAACTGCATTTATTTCAGGTGGGAAAAAAAATTGCTTCTCCATAGCTGTTCTTTTTGAGTGCTTCCTTAGTAATGCTGGATAAAAAAATGATATATGAATTACCCCTAGTGGTAACTTGAACAGATACATTTTATTCTGCATTGCAGGAGCCTAGAAGAGCAGTTGCTTATCTTATATAAGAGGGACAGTAATTTCTTAATCCATTTCATCGTGATCACAAGCAGTTGTATAAACACACCGTCAAGCAGTTTTTAAATGGTCAGAGAATTTCACTTAAGAAATGTAAATGCTACAGGATTTGTCATGGATAAAGATTCACAAGTAAACTAAGGCTAGAGAACATGAAAATATGACACCAATTATTTTCAAAAAGTAGGAAAATTAAGGAATATTAAGGTTCTTAAATTCCTAAATCATTTCCCACCATTTCTCTGGTTGTAACAGTTGTCAGTTCACTTGTGAAATACATAGTTTTTACCCACAGTTCCCAAGCTGGCTATAAATCCCCCTTATTTGAAGAAAGTGTCATGCATTCTCTCCTAAGTTACGGTCAAGAGAAACAGCTGAACTCCATCTACTGCAGGTTTGAGCATAGCCCTTTCTGCTCCTATGCCAACTCCACATAATATCCTTAGCCCTTAGCATTTGGAGGCTGGTCATCGTACCACTTGCTGATTCACGTAGATGCTGTTACTATATATTTTAAGTGGTAGAATATCTTATAAAAATCACTGTTGTTTTGTTTTGATCTCAAACTAACACTTATAGTGGTGTTTCTGTGAATGATATAGATCTCTGTGGAAATACTGGTGATGCAAAGAAAATAGGGTGGTTTTTCTTCGCTAGATTCAGTAATGGTTGCTGTCATTTTTCTGTGACTCAGAATCTTCTTAGAACTGGTTTGCTTTCATGTTCTGTTCAAAAAATATGCAGTTTCTTGCTGATCTTTTATTCAATGTTTATTTTTTAATCTGAATTGAAAACTTCCAAATATATGTTGGCAACTCACAGTAATGTCGACACCAATGGTTTGCAAAATAGGCTCTATAAAAAGGGAATTGCTAGAATTTTACAACTACACATGTAGTAGTAAATTATATTAGACTTAATTAAATTAAACAGCCAATGTAACTGGCATACTGATCAATATTGATAAGGCATCACAGTCTTGAAATGGTTTTGGCTTGTACAAACCAGCATCTTGCACACTCATTCAGAAGTTAGCGTAAGTCAGGGAACATACTCAGTAGGCACTTTGAATGCAGCCAGCATTTTGGAGGATAAGAGCATTTAGCCATATGGAAGTAAGTTGTGCCATGCCATTTGGCCTGGGTCCAGAGGCTGAACAGAGCACAGAACAGGCATAGGGAGATTTTGTTTACTGTTCTAGACATGACCTTACGATGCTTATACTTCAGCTTACAGGTTCTTTTGAAGTTAAAAAAAATACTATTTCAGTGAATTTTGCCATTGAAAACATTTATGAGATATTTTGTAATGACCCTCTGTGAACAGGTTGTTTTATAATATTTTTTTTAATAAATCTGACTTATGATTTACTTTGTTGTTTTATTTCAAAGGAAAACATAATATACCTAAAAAACTTAACTATAAAAATCAAAATGTTTTTGTCTAAGTAAGTGAATATTGGGTTGTTTTAAAGAATCCCATCTGATAATACTGTTTACCTTCTAAATTGCAAACTTTGTCATCTAAGTAGAAAAATAGATAAGTAGAAATTAATTAATTTCAACTGCACTACATTATGTATATAGACAGTTAATTTGAGGAATACATGGATGAATATAATATAGTTGCTCAGATTAATGTGTAGTAGCAAGTGTAATCATATAATTTTATATTAAAGTTTATGCTATTTCAGAAATAAAATGAAGAGCAAAAATTTACCATCTAACAGCATTACTGTATGCATTTCTAAATAAACATTTTCTTCCTGCTACCTACAATTAGAGTAAAATATTTTGAAGCACAGAAGAGAGATTAACTTCTATTTACGTTTAAAATGAACCTCTATTTTTTTCTTTGCCATTGAAAAATATAAACAAAATTCTGTAATTAAGCTTAATCAAGAAAAAATCAAATAATCTAAAATTTTATTTCCATCTCATTCACGCAATTACTTAAGCAGCAAATCTTGTTGCTCCTTAAATGTCTAATACTATGGATTAAAACAAGTAACATGATGATCATGAATTCCCCTCAATTCTTCTTTGGCTCAGAGTTTCATTTCCCTTTGGATGTAGCTTTCTGTCCCTACTACTATAAATTATTGTGAATACACACACTAACAGGAGAAGCATTTCCTTATTTTCCCCATCTCTCACAGTATGTAAGACCCCTATCCTCACAGAGGTATATTCTCTGGCTTGAGTTACTATTTAGCATCAAACTTTTAATACCTTATCCTTCCTGTATTTTCTGGTCTCAGTAGACAGATTCCCAGACTGAAAACTTGTGTGTTTCCAGATTAGGAAGTTACTAGCCTTTTCTCCATGATAATTAAACTTTCTAGTTTCAGTCAATATATTTATTGCTTGTATCAAGTGCCTTGTCACCGCATGAGTACGAGTGCTTTAAAATTTTATATTGCATAGTTACAGATATTTTTCTGTTGTTTTCAAGAAATGGTGGATATTTGGACAACTTCTGACTTCATGCTCTTTCTGGGAATCCTAACAATAAAATAAGGATGTAGTTATGCTTTGTGATTCAGATGAGAGGATTGTAATTGTTTGAACAACTTGAAAGGATAGTTTTCCATCCAAATGTCATGACACTTACAGTAATAACTGTTAACAATTTAAGATCACAAATTGCTTGAAATTTCCTGGTTTTAAGTACATAGTACAAAAGCAGAAAGATTTGATTTTATGGTTATGGACTCTCTAAAAAATGTTTTACATAAGTATATATCTGAAGTTTCACACGATTATAACTATTTCTATTTGCAGAATTGTTTTTCTACTGTGTTTTCTCTGATTTTTCCTGAAAAACTATGCTATATTTTTAATCCCTCGCCCAGAGGTTTTTTTAGAGGTAAAATGTTGGGAGGACTTAAAGAATGCGTTTGCATTTCTCAAAACACTGTTAAAGAAGAAAGTTCCCATACGATAAGACACCACGTGAGGAACTTGAGATAAGCACAGGTGGCAAAACAGGAAGGCCTTCATTCCATGTCTAACAAAAGTGAAGATTTGGAATTAGTACACCATAGTGTGCAGACTATGGGAACTTGAGATAAGACTTATCCAGACAAAAGAAAATTTATATGGTCGGAAACTGTAGGAAAGGATACGCATGATAAACCAGGTTGTGGGAATGGCATCTCTGCCCTGTGGACTGGAACCTGGGACTTGAACTGTACAAAAGCATTGCTTCCAGAAGAATGACTCTGGGACCCCACCATGGAAGACCGGGGTGAAGAAGGACCAGCGGGATGCTGCAAAAATCTACATGGTGGTGATAACTTTCTACTTAATCTCTCTCTAACTCTCTTTCTCTCCTCCCCTTCTACCCTCAACTTTCTCCTCAAAGTTGAGTAAATTACAACTGACAGATATTTTTTTGTTTTTTTAGAAAATGCTTTTAATGGAAAGTCTGTATTTTTTTTAATGTATTCCACTATGTTTTAGCAGTTCCATAAGGTTACATATAACTTAAATTTAGATGTAAAATTGAGACACAGCTTTTTAGCTACAAGTATATATATAAGGGCTGAAATATTTTTTGTTATTTTGTTTTAACCTGAGCTTGGCACTTTGATTGTGACAGCATATAACTAATAAGAAGACATAATTAACAAAGAAGGTCAGTAATTAGGATACTGCGATGGCCAGAACATATATTAACTGTCCAGTAGAAATTATATCATCAGTACAAAGTACTGCTACCTAGAAAACCTAAAAAGAGAAGGCTTGTTATTTCTGATAATCTAAAAGAAGGGGACTGAAGAAAATACCAGGTAATAGAATCATTATGGTAAACTTTTGGGCAATTTTCTTATTTGCCCCAAATATTCATATGTGCAGTTTGACTATCAGGATGTAGTTTTTAAGTGAAGACAACAGTAATCTTTCATATTCTTTTAAGCTAAAAGTGCATTACTGTTGGCATTCAGTTTGCAGTTGTTTTGGAAGATAAACAACTTCAGTTTCTCAAGTCTCTTTGAATTTTATTGTGGTCTCCAAAGCCTAGTCCAAGTCTGAAGTGATCTGCAAATTGAATAGTGTACTCTATTTTCTGTTATAAAATGATAAATGTATTAAACAATAGTGAAGACAAATACATATGTAAACATGCACAACATTTTTTTTTTGTGCTACTCTGTGCAATGAACAGTAGCCAAGTACAGTTTTCCAACCATTTATATTCTTACCTTGTGGCAGATTTTTCTTCACTGTAATTTTCTAGGTCATTTAAGAAAATAGTACCAAACGCTATATGAAATACCTTAATATTTCAAACATATCACTGAGATGAGGTATCTGGTTGAATGAAATTTGTTAGGGCATAATATACTAGCCAACAATAAACATCTTTTGATATTCCATATTTCTGTACTAACATTCTTCCTCAATGGGAGTCAGTTTGCCAGGGCAATTTTCCTCCTTTAAGAAAAAAAAAAAAGTTTTTGCTTTTTCCTAATATTTTGGAAGATCATTTATTCTCTGTTCTCAGCCATTTTTCTAAATCCCGTGCAGAAAAGTTCATCAACTTGATGAAATTTCATCTGACCTATATCTAAGTAACTTTTTTCCTTATTTTGTCTTAGTGTGATGTCCATTAATCCATAACCTCCTTAATGAAAGCTGACGCAGGAGAAGTGTAAACACTTCATCTTTCCCAGCATCAATTATGTTTGGTACTCCTTAGGTAATGACTCAGCTCTTTCTTGCTTATCCTTTTGCTTGCAATAAGCTGACAGGATGTATCCCCTCCATTGCTATGGCTATCTTGGCTACTGTTAACTTACTGAAGACAGGAAAATTAATACTAGCCCAGTGACCAAACGGAGAAAGGCTGCTGCAAGCTAGCCATTTTAATGACGGAGTAGTCTTGGAAGATGACTAGTGACAGATGTGCAAAATGGAGCCAGAAGTAATTTAGCAGTTAAGCATTGCAGATAACCAGGAGTAAAGGTCTTTCCCTTGTTCTTTAAATTGGAGAGAAATGGGTGGACTGCTAGGTGGATAAGGAATTGGTTGGAAAGTTGCATTCAGAAAGAAGTGGTCAATGGCTCAGAGTCCCAATGGACATAAGTGACAAGTGGGGTCCCTCAGGAGTGCATACTGGGACCAGTGTTATTTAATACCTTCATCAACGACGTAGACAGTGAGATCAGGGTCACCCTCACCAAATTTGTAGATGATACCAAGCTGAGTGGTGCTGTTGACACACCTGAAGGAGGGGATGCCATCCAGAGGAAGCAGGACAAGCTTGAGAAGTGGGTCCATGGGAATCTCATAAGGTTCAATAAGATCAAGTGCAAGGTGCTGCAGCTGGGTTGGGACAATCCCCAGTATCAACGCAGACTGGGGAGTGAACTGATGGAGAGCAGCCCTGCTGAGAAGGACTTGGGAATGGTGCTGGATGAGCGATGAGAAATGAGCCAACAATGTACGCTTACAGATAAGGAAACTATAGATACCCTGCGCTGCATCAAAGGCAAGTCAAGAGAGGTGATTCTGCCTTCTACTGCTCTCTGGTGACACCCCACCTGGAGTGCTGCATCCAGCTCTGTGGTCCCCAGTACAGGAAAGACTTTGACCCATTGGAACAAATCCAGAGGAAAGCCACCAAGATGATTAGAGGGATGAAGCATCTCTCCTACAAGGAAGGGCTGAGAGAACTTAGTTTGTTCAGCCTGGAAAAGACAAGAATTCAGGGTGGCCAATTGTGGTCTTCCAGTACCAGAACTGAGCCTGCAAGAAAGATGGAGAGAGGCTTTTTACAAGAGCATGTAGTGAGAAGACAAGGAGGGAATGGGTTCAAACTGAAATGGGGAAGGCTTAATTAGATATTTGAAAAAAATTCTTTGCTGAGAGGGTGGCGAAACGCTAGAGCAGATTGGCTGGAGTTGTCATGAATCTCTGTTCTTGGAAGTGTGAACAACCTGGTGTAATGAAATGTTCTCTGCCCATTGGCAGGGGGATTAGAACAAGTTCATCATCCATTCCAACCAAAACCATTCTATGATTCTGTGTGGATTTCAGGTTCAATAGTTATCTGAAATTTGTCTTCAGATTATCAACATTGGTGGAATTCATAATTTTTCTTTAAGGAATAACTCGTCTTCCAAAACAAAAAATTGAAATAAGTTTCTAAATGTTAAATATGAGTTTTCTTATTAGTGAATATTTATCTTTGTACCTTTAAAGATAGCTGCTCACTGATATCTGATTCACAACGCACCTAACATTTAATCATAAATTAAATCTCTTTGTTAAGTAGATTGTATGCCATTCTCAAATAAACTGGCTTTTATACCTCTTGATACGTATTTAGTAAAGTGTGTATCAAAATCAAATTTGAATTTTAGATATATTTTAAACTTTTTTGAACACCACTTATCTCTTGGCAATAGAAAAATATATTCCTTTTAATTGGAAATTTATGGGAAATACTGTCCTGATTAAATTCAAATTAACATTTGGCACTAAACAATTCTTGGAAAATATCCCAATATAGCATTCATTTTTATTAACCTAAATTGTATGGAAAGTAATAATATGTTGTATTTGCCCCATGTTTTCCATCTCAATACAGTTGATAAGCAAAGCACTGAAGACACAGAAAAGAAATTTTATAAGCCTTAGTACTGCAGCTGCATTAGTTGTGCAGATTTAGCATCTTAGCTACATCTACAGTATATATAAAGGTATCATATAGTTGAAAATATGATGAATCCTGATGACAAGGAAACCTAAAGACAATAGAGATATAAAGTAACAGCTATGAAAAGGATTTAACTGAAAGTGTCTTCTACAGTATTTGAGACAGATCTAGTGGATATGAGTTAGGCATCTTCATGGATGAGTTTCAGAGCTGAAAGCCCAACAATAAGCTTTTGACCAAATTACAGAAGAGTTTATGGTGCAACTTTTTTTTAAACTGGATCATAAAACTATCTAGGATATTTCTTTTGGTAAGAATACAAATGCAAAACTGAAAATTGGATGGAATATGCTGAAAGAAATGAAAAAACATTATTTACATTTAAGTCCATGTCTTTTTTGATTGATTTCTGGGTTTTGTCACATAATTTTTTCTTCTTTCAAGAAATGTAAGGTAGAGTGTTGAACAAGGCACTTCTGCAAGGAGATGAATTCATGTGTCTTATCTTATTAATTAATGTTATTTAATTAATTAAGAAGCATTGTCTGCTTATGAGTTCTGAAGTCACTGCCACCATTCCAGCATGCATCCATGTCTCCAGCAGTTGACTGTAGAGTGCCATGGAGGCTGTAACTTCCATGGCATCTTGACAACAGAAGCGACTATATCAAAGATACTTTTGAAAACTGTCTCTGAATGTCAGAGTTGCTGAAATATGACAATTTTAATGAATATGACTCATGCCCACTTGGAAAAAGAAACCGGTAATGGACAGCTGAGTGTTTTGCCTACCCGTTTAAAATTGAAACCATACCAGGTTATCTCTTAAAATAACTAGTATCCTATAATTTGGTCACATGGTAACCTTTTTTTTCATTATCCTGTACTGTATGAAATTTGAAATATTTCATGTTTTGATAAATTTACTTTTTTATTGAATACACTAAAGTGCTATAGAAAGAAATCCTTATTGGAATTCATAATGTTCAAATGGAGGATAAATCTGTAGAAGGTGAGATGGGAACTTTCATTTCTTTAAATCCATATTTAATTGTTTTTAATCAAGAAAAGAAATTATTATTGCTGGGGTAGACTTCTGCTGCTTCCTTATGAACGTTTATGTTTTTCTTGCTCAGAGTTCATCATGTGTTGCTTCTGTGGAGCAAGAGGCATAAATCTAAGGTAAATGAGGTGAAAATATTTTAGTTTAATAAAAAATTATGGAAAAAGCATTTTGCACACAGAGAATGTGATTTAGAGATGGATGGGTAGACAGACTGCACAATTAGGCTCTGTTGAAATTTACTTGATAAAAAAGGAAGGTTATACATATTTAGTCTTCTTGAAGCACGGGATTCTATGACATGTAGCACTTGATTCTAGCTCAATAAATTACTTTTTTTTTGCAGTTTATTCTGAATTTTTTTCAAAGTAGGCAGTGGATATTGAAATTTCTCCATTTGGTCACAAAGGCTCCATAAAAAAAATAAGCAAACTGAATAAAGAATTTAACAAATACTTCTGAAAAGAATTTTCTCTCTTCTTGCTAGTATATGTTTTATGTATTTATGTTTTATAGCTTCATTGGTGATACCATTTAAGAGAGTTGCAGCCCAGCAGTTTTGTATATGTGTATGCATATATTGCCAAATATTAAGGTAAGAAAATGCCATTTAATTACAATAAATTCAAGATACTAATCCAAGTTCTTCCTCAGGTACAGGAAACAAAGTGTCTCAGATCTCAGGCAAAATTTTCCTAGTAGTTTAATCTATCCTGTGTGTGCAGTCTTTGTTGTCTGCCTTTTCCTTGTTTCACATCTCTGTCTTTTTATAAGTACAAAAAAGAAGCATTCTGGTACTATTAAAAGTACAAATTGTTAATTGTGGTTGGACAAATCCTAAGCCATGAGTACTAGCAATTTAAAAAAATAATTTAAGATAAGTATTCCTTTGACCTCTCCAAATTAATAAATGTTGACATCATATTTCCAGTGAATCTCTTTTTCTTATTTCAAATTACATCTGCAGCTGAAAAACCTGAAATCTGAATTGCATGGGAATGTTTGTATCAAAATTTTATTCTTGTTAGAGGTGATGGGCAGATGTGGATGCTGTCAGGAACGAAACCTCCTGTGGAGACACCGTAGATTTGGTTTTCCAGGTGTTTTCCAGGTCAAAATGTCTTTCCTTCAGGGCTGACCTCCTGTGTTATGCTCAGAGCAGCAGGCTTTGTCTACAGTCCTGATTCAGGCTACAGTGATCAAGTGCAGGACTGCCCAGAAGGTACACCCAGGCAGCACCAATTTCAACATTAACATACCTTAATTACTGCTTTTCTTTTATCTTAACTCTCTTTTTGACACCTCCCTTTCTATGCCCCAATGTCCACCTACCTATCTACAAAGACCTCAATTACTTCTTCCCTATTGATCCCTGTTTTGCTGCATCCTTATCCAAATTGGGTATTTCTGTGACCATTCCTTTTGCAACCTCAGCCTTGTAGGTCATTGCTGACGTGGTTGCCTTGTCACTGCTTGCCTGTGAGAAACTGCCATCATGAAGATGCCAAGTTATCCCTCCAATTAGCTGTGAATTTTGGTCATTTTTTTGATAATTCTGCCTTAACCACCTCTGCACCTCATGCCATGACTCGTGGTACTCTCTGTAATTTATTTCAGCTTCTCGTACTATCATCTGTCACATCCAGCCATTTCCCCTGCCGTGCCATGTCCAGCTCAGTTAACTTTATCTCGGGACACAGTTACAGCCAGCAGCATAGCCATGGGCTTGCAACCCTAACAGGATTTCACCTTTTATCTAAGTTCACAGCTGTTTAAAGCCAATCTTCATGTCTATGGACACTTAAGTACAAGCTTTTTCTTATACCATTAACACAGGTAACTAAAGGGACTAAAATGCCAAATTGTTACAGCACAGGTAGAAATAAGTGCCCATCACTTTTGTGCCTCTCTTCCTAACATACCTGTTGTCAGTTAACTTTTCCAGTAACACCACTAGTAGTACTTGGGATTGAGAGACATCAAATAACTATCAGAGCCATCTGTCTTTGATTAATTTTCTCAAGCACTCTAGCCTTGCAAAAAGTTTTGCTTCTATGCTATTATCATATTTATGCATCATCATTATATGCCATGTTTTATTTGTTGCTTGTTTCTTTGTTAACTTTGACATCATCTTCTCACTGAAAATTATCCATACCGTAAAACCATACTTTAATATCTCTCTTATGAGAAAAAAAAGTAAATTCTCTTCTAGACTTTTAGATTTCATTTAAATGATCCTTAAAAACTTTGAAAGGAAAAAAATTAGTTACAAAGCTGTGGCTGAGAATTTTGCAGTCCACTGTATTTGTGTTTTCTGTATGAAGATTTGTCATCAAGTAGGAGAATGAAAGATTTTAGCTAATTAAAAAAATAGTCTACATTTGTGAACACTGCAAACATAATAAAATATTTCATTATGTTAAAATGTTATTAAGAGCAAACTGTGATTTAAGAAGTTAATTAAAAAATGCACTCAAAGTCAATTCTGCTTTCAGAAGTATTGATTATTCCTTCCATGTTCTTCATTTTAACTATAAAGAAAATTACCACCAATTGCTGGAGTTTTACTTTGAGAACTTAAACTTATTACCTCTATTTTAGCTGTGTATTACATTTTATTATTTATTTATTGAAGAAAATGTAGCTGAAACATACCTATTAATTATGATTTTGTACACTAAACTCCAAAAGATATTTGTATATTTTCCAAGTGTGGAAATAGCCCATCAGTGGATCTGGTTTTCTGTATTGATATTATCTGGAACTTGACCCATCTCTGAATGTTTCTCACACTTAAAGTCTTTGGGTTTGCTACTAACAGAGCAACTGCAAAGTCTGCAATCTCTAGTTCCCCTCTGCTGTCTCCAGGTCCTTTTTCAAATGTAGTTTAGGTTGTTTAAAGGATAGTTCTGTGGCCAAAAGACAGAAATTGGTAAGAACATAGGACAGAGTAAGTGTAGGGTCATGCAAGTTGCGAATGAGCTCCAGACTGCACATACTCAAAATCTATTGTGCGTTGTTTTTTTTTTTTTTTTTTAATATTTGGCATATTTCATTTACTAGTGCCTGGTTTTTTTGAATTTTTTTATGTACGGTTTTACGTATTTCTCGCTATAGTGTATTCAAGCCCTGTAGAAGTCTGGTTTGCCTGTGCATTGTGTTTGTGTGTTTACACAACATAAATTCATAAATGCTGTGTTAGCTCTTAACCAAGTGTATTGTATGGACAGATAGAAATATGATGTCTGAGTCTCAGATGCACTTGAAAGTTGAATGGCACCACAGCCACTAAGTTCTCGTCAGTACTTCTTTACTTGTACTTTAATAACCTATTTATTTGGAATTATATAGATGCTAGAAAGAATAACTGGTCAGAAAAGTCAGATAAATTCAATGAAGTTAGTGTCCAACAGAAATTATTGAAGCACAGACTAACCTCATTAGACTCCCATGTCATATTATGCCTCCTTGATAGAAAGCTACCTGGCTGGATAGTAGTCTAACTTGGTAATGTGCCCTGCAGAGTAAATTGAGAAATAAAAGTTCTCTATGACTGAAAACCAGTTATGCTACAGAATTGGCCATGTAAATGATGAGATGAAGAATGGCTAAGGGAAATTAAAACCAAACCAAAATAAAAAATAAGAAAATAACACCCCCCCAGCCCCCCTCTACCCCCGCTTTTGATATGGCAATTGTTACGTTCCTTCTGTTCTAAAGGTTTTTTGATCTTCATGCACTTTCTGGGAATAGTATTCTGGCAGTGTGATGGAAGAAACTGGAAGAAATGAAGGTGTCAGAAGATATGACAGAAGAAACCTTTCCCTGAAATATGTCTTCTGTTAGAGTTGGGCATGAGTTCACTGATTAAGATTTATAGAATCTTTCTTCTTCCTATTTTAATTCAATTTGTCAATTTGAAGTGTACGGTTTAATTTACATTTAAAAAATCTATGCAGAAGGTTTTGGAAGTATTTTTCATTATTTCATTTTCATTAAAAACAGAGGATAGTGGTTTGCAATATGTTAGCCTGGCATTTAATAAGATGACCCAGAATCATAAAAAAGCACTGAATTCTGTTTTTTAAATTCCTTTTGGAGCTGCCCAAATATTTACTCTGCTTGTAGAGAAATTTGAATTAATTACACAACATATAATAAAAACTATGTATTTTTATGTCATACAAATATCTCTCATTATGATCCTCTAATATAATTTATCCAGAGCTGTATACAGTCCAGGAAACTCAGGACTGCCTTCTGAGTTCTCAAAGAGCTCAAATCCCTTTTCTTGCTCTCATTCAGATAAGTCATGCTTGTTAGGTCTCCTCTCTTTCACCAGACTCCTTGGGCAGATTAGGAATTGTTTTTGCTTGATTGTTAGGTTGATTTTTGTTTGTTTTTTTACTTTTGCAGAAGCAATTACAGCTGTGGACTCCAAAATATGTCAATCCAATTTCATGACAAAAATTAGTTCAATTATGTTAAAAGCAAATTCTCTTCTCTCGCAGTTCCAAAATTCATTGTTTCATGTAATTACTCTCTATATACTTTGTTTATGAATTGCTCATTTGGAAACAGTAAAAAATATTATTTACAAAACATTGCTATAACAAACATGTTTCCAGTATGATTAAAATACTCCATTAATAGAAAGAAACAAACAGTTAAGTGTTGTGTGAAATTAATTTGAGTTCAGCTCTGTAAAGGACTAGGCGCTGCAGCATATTTTTGTGGTTCCTTATTTTTAAGTCTGTTTTTCAGATCTGTTCATTGTAGACTGAAATCCCAGTCATTTTTGGTGGACTATTAGCTTCCTAAACAAGTTGATATATTTGACACTGACTAGAAGACTAGAGTGCTGAATGATGAGCCAATAGTTAGCCAGTAGTGAGAGTTATCTGTTCAGTGCCATTACTCTTCAGACAATACCAATCCCCAGGGAGGCTGTTTTCTCCACGCATGATTAACAGTCCTTCTTCTTAAGATACAGAGCACAGCAAGAGGAGTTTTGCTTCCCTTTCAATGGAAGTTTATTAGGATATAGTAGTTGTAGATTCAGATTTCCTACTCTCCCTGTAGTTTTAGATGTACTGTTTTCTGGTGGGTTTGGTTTTGTTTTGGTTCGTTTGTTTGTTTGTCACATGCCCTGTGCTCCAGTCAATAGATTATTGTGGAACAAAGCTGCAATCTGAAAAGCAAGATTTAAAATATTTCTTTGTCTTGATTAAAAAAAACCCCAAAACATGCATAAGCTACTGAATGATCGTATCTATCCACATATCAATTATTTCTGTCCTTCATAGCATCTTAATTTATTTGATTTAAGAGTTATAAAGATGTAGTTCTCTCCCTGCACATGAAAATGTATTTAATCAGGCAGGTTTACTCTGCAATCCAGATATCAATGCAGTTTTAGACAAAATATCATGTGTTTTGATAAAAATTCATGTGATTCATTATGTGAGGTGTTTTGTTCTTGTTTATTTATGCACATGCCAGAGCTTCTCCCACAATCCTTTCAATTTCAGATAAATCCTTTGCAGAGCCCTTTCCAGAAAGGATTCTGCTGTGAGAACTGACCCCTTATGTCAATTGAATAGATTTAGGTACACAAAATTAAGCAATTTGAAAATACTTAGCATTTAAGAAGCAGATTGGACATTGTAACTTCTCAATTTAGAGGTTGATATAATTGTGGCCCATATTTTTATATTAACTGAGAACAAGAAAAACATGTATGACAGTCCTCTAAGTTTAAAATTCTGCTTGATTTCTTCTTGGTTGCAATATGTTCAGTATTTCACTTATAATTAGTCTCTTTTTTATCTCAGATCTCCAAGAATTTACTAGAAATTGTTTTTGCAACTGTTAGTTTGCCATTTGAACCACTTCACTCATTTTAGGTCAAATGATTTTTTCTTAGTGAAGTAACTGGAGTGTCTACTTGACCTATTGTTGAGTTTTAAAATCAGAATAGGATGATTATTTAGCTGTCTACATAGTAATACCAAAGACATTCTGGGGCAAAATGTCTTTTATCTGGTGCCCCTCAATGTAAGATGAACACTTACAAGATGTGTACAAGACCCTGAAAGATTTAAGGTTCTTGATTTTTTGTTGTTGCTGAGATGAATCAGTAATATAGGATTAGACATTATTTTAATGATTATTTATCCAAAGAGTGGTCAGCACTGCAACACAAAATTAATTTAAGATACTTCATCTGTTGTTGGATTATCTCTCCAGGTTTTATTTTTGTAATGAAAATAATTAGGGTTATCTTTTCACAATGTGTTAGCTTTTCATCACATTTTCAGTGGTATTTTTATTCTTAAAAACTTCTCAAATAATGAAAAGAATTTTTTTTTTTTTTTTTCACATTTTGGTTGCTACTGATACGTTACCAAATTTTATGTTCGTTCCACCATACGAAACAAAATAATATTGATTACCTTTGATTGATGGAAGTTATTAAATTGTGAAATTATTAACCTCTGACATGAATGAGAGCTAAATGTGAATGTTATATTTCAAAGGACACTGTAAGTTCACTTGTTGAACTTAATAGCTCATTACCTAAGGAATATTGGGCTAGTTATTCTTGCCAAGAACTACACATAAATAGATACAATATGAAACATGACAGAATTAATACTTGGCATAAATCATTGCTATATTGGAATAATATTACTGGAGAATAACTCAAGTCTGCTATCCCTACAGTAATTCACATTCAATAAAACAATGTAATATTCATAAATAATTGGATTTCTAAGTTACAAGAGATTCAAAGAAAACAGGAGCTCTGATAATGATGTTGGCTGTCTTGCTCATTTAATTACAATGCAGCAATGGTTTATCATAAGATTAATAAAATATGACAACTGGTATGTTTTTTATGGTGGCACTGCTGGTTCTACAAATGCCATATGTTATTTGAATTTTATACTGTGTTGTCCTTAATTGTGTACTTGTAACCATAAACAACATTTGTGTGTTATAATTAATCCTGACAAACAAACATCCACATTAGATTATAGTTAGATAATTTTAATTACAGATGTATTTTCTCTGCATTGCAGTGGCAGAGATAAGTCTCTTGTTTTGTTCTCGTCCATTCACGTTTTGTGATATTGAACACACTTAGACTATGCTTCCCAAAATTTACTGTGGAAATTAGCTACAGTGTACAGTCTTAGAAGTCTTGCTGGCCTACAGATTTGAGTATTACAAGATGATACATAGATCCATGTATCCAGGCTGGAAAGTAGCTATGTTTTATGGAGGCCTGTCTAAAGTGGTAACTGCATGAGTAACTGATAGATCCAACCTGAAACAAATGCTACCCCTGAAATCTGATTAGAGGCAAGACACGATGGAGTCTTAATTTGGGGTTTGGAAATTTGGCTTTGCCCAAACCCAAAATTTGGATTTGGCATGTAGTGTCAAAAAATATGTTTCTGTCCCTTTTTTGACTTTAAATTGCTAGTATCACTGCTTTGTTTATGTGCAGGCTTGCAGGGACTCTCATTTTGATCCATTTGCATAACCTATCTCTTTAACCTCAAAGTTGTGTACTGAATCCAGTGTCTTCTGAATGCCCATATAGATATCTCAAACCACAATGAACAAACTTTGCCACTGTATTTGTCCCTCATAAACTGTAATAATAAACAAAAAATATTATCAGTAGTAGTAAAGTAATCCACAGTAATAGTGCAGCAGTTGAAAAACTGAGAGAAATTGAAAATTTTCGATTCCTTTATCCCTCCTAATTCAGAATTTCAAATTCATATCAACTTTGAGAGGATATAGGAGCTATTTTCACACTTGTGGTATGTCTTCTAACACATTAAATATTATTTTCTTATTGCATATAAGCACCACTTCAAAAGAAGAAACCAAGAGAATTTATCTGCTTCAAACTAACATCTCTTAATATAATCTCTAAAGCTTTTTCCTGGGAAGTCTGGGAGGTTACTTTTACCCTGTTGGTGTACAGTGTGGAGTAAACAAAGCTCTTTGACAGCCTGGGCTACTCCTCTGACAACAGAGAAATCATGTAAATTAGAAGCAAGGTACCAGTCTGTCTCCCAGCAGTTACTTAAAATTCAAAAAGTCAAAAGTCTTGCCAATGGCTTGGAAATAACACTGCAACCATACTTTTTTTAGGTCCATGGGATGTACATGCTGGTTAACTGAAAGACTCCCAAGGAGGTCACTCCAAAGTACTTCTGTGGAAATTCAGAGCTAGGGAGGCACATAGTGAGTTTAGATGATCTCTTCACAGAACTTGTGAATCATAACGTTTGTACGTACTTTAAAATCAAGATTCATTACATAGTTACTATCTGTATGCTAGTCTGTAGTAAATGGGAACGATAGGTCTGCGTATAACAATTTGAGACCTGCAACATAACAATGGTTAATAAAACATGATTCTGCTGGAAAGTTTTTGTAGCTGGATAAAAATCAGTAACTCAAAAGACCCAAAGAACCAGCAGCAGCCAGGTAGAGGACACACAGTTACAAACTCTACTGTACATTTCAAATGTTTGAAACAGCTTCTGCTCGAGATATTTCTTTGATTATACCTTGTTGAGTTCCAGCTACCTGGAGATCTTTTTCTTTCACAGCTGAATGTATCTTTCTGTTAGGGTAATACTTTTTTATGTATTCTTTTGAAGGGACATAAGATGCAACTTTCTGAGAAATCATAACAGAAAAGGATAAAGTTTGAAATTAAGTGAAAAGGAAAGTCATTACTCTAATCATCCCCCTATTTTGTATAAAACTATATTGACTGGCCTATAAATCAGGCAGATACTCTCTCTCATTACTGGAATTAATATTCTCAGAACATATATATGTAAATAAAGGGTTATCACTTATTTATATATTCCAACGTATTATTCACTGAATTATTATTCAGGGAAGCTTATTGGCAAAGATTCCAAAATGTTTGGTTTTTTTTTTTTAAGCTCTGAAAAAAGCAGTAAAAGGGACTATGTTTTCAGTGAAATATGCAGAAAGTATCCATTTATTATGGGCCTTCCAAATATTGACATTTTGGGCTTTATTTGCAAGTCAGAATTATCAGAAAATTTGATAAAGGAGGTGCTTTTATACTCAGTTTTCCAACAATAGAAAGAAATAGTGGAAAGTCCCAGAAATCTAAAATCACAGATTCCAATGAGTTTGGTTTTTGAGTATACATACACACTTACCTTCTTAGAAATATTAAAATTATAATGATTTGCATCAGTATTCTGCAGCTGGAAATGACTGTGTGATCAAGAGCACTATAGAATTGAATCCCTTTCTGTTTTACTAATATATTTTTCCAGGCTGTATGTAGTTATGTTGATTTCTAAGCATTTTCAAGTGCTCTGCTTTTGTTTAACAGAAG
The DNA here is from genome assembly GCF_041296385.1 of Aphelocoma coerulescens. NCBI lineage: Eukaryota > Metazoa > Chordata > Aves > Passeriformes > Corvidae > Aphelocoma > Aphelocoma coerulescens. The sequence continues at coordinate 53,327,595 of NC_091013.1, read as the reverse complement.
TCTTTAAACTCATTAATGAGTTTTCATATCCTCCTTGATAGTCCTTAGAAATATATTTCCATTTTTAGGTATAGTGTTTTATATAATGACAAGTTTGATTTTAGTCACTGAGAGCAGATGCAGTTATTACTGAAAATAATAATACATTTTCCTGATAGAATTGCTTCTTATTTTTTCCCCTTTAGTAGTATTAATGGTGATAATAATGTATTAGTAGAAGAAGACCAAAATCTGTTGTAATGAAATTTGGAACACTTCCCTAAATTTTGTAGGACTATATACAACAAAGCTGTCTAAGAAATGATGCAGTTTCTAACGGAATCTGTTTTTTAAAAAATGTAATCTTAAAATTTGCCTTAAATAAAAATGCAGTATTTTCTCTTTTTTTTGTATTTCATTATCCATTATTTCAACCTTTTTCCTCTTGCACGTTATTTCTAAAAATGATTAGTGACTAGGAAAAGAATGTATATCTGAGGCTGTCAAAAACTGGATGAACTTCTCCTTGGTGAATGTATCTAGTTTTCTATACTTCTAAAGACTGCAAAGTTTCATGAAGAGTTGTTGTATTTCTTGTATTTTCATTTATGACAATAAATGTAATATGTAAATTCCCCCCCCCCGCTTCTATTTATCCTTTCAGAGTGCTTACACTTAAAATTAGTCCTCTGCATTGTGTTAGATTTGCATACCACTTATCTGAATTTAGAAGATGCAGTCCCCATTGACTTAGAGTGGATTTGTGAAATAAAGACCTCTTTTTGCTAGTCTTTTTACAGTAATTTTTGTTTTAAAATGTAAGAATGCATAATTATTTTAAGGAGACATGTCACCTTTGGAGTAAAAGATAGAAGGGAATTGGGAAAGCTATGTTATTATATTATGCCTGAATGTATTTTCTTTTGTGATTATATCAGATATTCTTGCTACCATTTACTGGACTCAATGATCTTAAAGGTAATTTCCAAACTACAGGGTTCTATGAGTCTATGATTGTGTATGAATCCATATGCATATGCATATATATATATATATATATATGTGTACACATTAAAACATTAAAAGAACATGTCATTACAGGTGAATTTTTACATAAATTAGTTTTCAGTCTTAATAGTTAACTGGAAATGCTTGATTCTTTTTAAGTAAGCCTTTTTCATTAGCAGTAAAATTAGTGAAAAATAAAAATAGTGACTGAGAAGCATAGCTACTCAAATCTCTGCTTATCTCTGGGCATTGTTTGTTCTCAAGCAGTAAAAGGATGAGTGATAAGAATGACAGTTCTAGTAAGGCTGGGGTCCTTATTCAAGAACTTTTGGCGGGCTGAGCTTTAAATATGTGACAGCTGTCTGTGTGGCTCCAGGGTGCAGTCATTTAGAATTTACATATGCATTGTAAATTTTGCAGTAAATGAGATTCCATACTGATACTCCAGAAATGGTCTTTATTTGTAATCAAATTGAGTGTTGAAAATTTGCCATAGAAATACGGTTGAATTTGAATACTTAAATGGCACTGGAAAAATAAACCAATTAACAAAATCTCAGAATATTTTTTTTAAATTGTTTTAGTAAAATGTCATGCTATGTATAAGTTAGCAAAAGAAGTTAAAAAATAAAAATCAAGGAGTTAAGGCCTTTTTTATTCTCTGATATGTCCTGCAAGTTGTTCTTCTTGTTTGTCAGAAAACACTATAAAATTTGTCTGGAATTAATTTAAATTATTTATTATAATTAGCAAAATGCAGGAGTGGGACAGAAATTGTCATCTTTGCATAAAAGAGATATACACGTCTAATTTCCATTATCAGTGATCAAGAATGGAATCAAAATAATTATTTCAATTTAATGATTTCCTCCAAATTTCAGAGCTGCTCTCATTTAAAATCAATAATAATGTTTCCAGATTAACACTGTACTCATTTAATATACTGAGTCCCTAGGGGTAGGGGACATTTACATGGCAGCTCTTGAGTGATTTCACTTGCTAATTCTGCCAGTAAAATCAGATGATCTCCCAAATGAGGAGAACTAATTAAAAATTAGATGTCTTCCTGACTTTTTCACTTAGAGTAAAACCCCAGAACTAGAATGTCACAGTCATTTTGTAGGGAGGATTTGTCAAATCTCTTTTCTTTAGGGCTGGTGAGCTTCTGGAAATGTAAAATTAACATCTTCAATTCACAGTTTAAATCCTCCTGATATAAATAAGGATTTTACACAAAGATGAAGAAAATTCCATGTGCTCATGTGTCTTAAGACTCTCTAGGAAACAGGTGAGTCAGAAAGACAGGAAGCAGAGAGAAAATCATTGTAAAACTGCTTCACAGAACACTTCAGTTTTTCTTTAATAGATAGACATCTTTATACAATGCATATGAATCTGTGTCTAACAGTAAGAGTTTCTTAAACTTTCTGGCAGGTGTAGAATATTTTTTGACTTTTTAATTTTATACATAATCTCTGTAGAAGGTGGCCTCCAATGCTAAGAAAGCATTTTATATTTCAATGTTTTGTTCGCTATCATGGCCTCAAGCTAATCCATACATAAAGTCCCAGCTGGAATCTAAATAAATGTAAAAAGAACCCTGCAGCCATTTACAGCTTCTCTAAGCCAAATATCAAAATGTAAAGAAAGACAGATATCATGACAAAACCAGCCATCAGGAGCAAGAAAGGACACTTTTGAGAATTGCACATCCTGCTTGCTTTGTTTTCATTTTCTTTGAGTTTGTTGCTCACAAAATTATAAGCAAGAAATGCATAAACAAGGTGATTATTTATATTAAGACAGAAACATTATACCAAGAATCTAATGAGTAGTTACACTCCAATCAAATCCTAAAAAGAATTTTTCCCTTTTCCTTTTTTTAATGTCTTACTTATAATATATATATATATATAAACCATCTGATATGCTTTAAAAGTTAAAAAATGTCATTTAGCACTGCATTTGTCCAGCTCAATCTTACCCCTGAAAAACAGCCAAGACATCTCTCTCAAGTATTTGCAAAATACTGATACTAGTAACCTTAACAATCTACAATCTTCTGTCCTGCCTTTAGCTCTGGCTGCTAATAGTTTGCTCTAAAGCACCTTTTTGGACTGACTCAAAAAGTGAAAATTTGTTGCTTTAAGGGAAGTTATGTGTTTGGAAGGAAAAGAAAAAAAGCTACAACCCGACCCTTCCTTTTCAGATCTGGAAGTAACTAGTTTACAAGTGAATAAAAACAGTAAACCTGCCTACTGCAAGGAAAAAGTCGGTATTTCACATATAGTAGAAACAGTGAAAATCATGATCCACTAAGAAAGTCTTAAATCTTAGCAGCAAAGTATGAGACTGAGCTCTGAAAAAAGTGAGGAGGGAGGGAAAGTGGCAGGAGCCAAGTGGCAGGTTTGGGTAGCTGGGAGCTGCCAGGTTCTCTGAAAGGAGGAGATCCTGAAGGTGCAGTTGACACTGCCATAAATATCCTGTTTCCCAAACTGCAGCCAGGCAGGGGACCCCCATGTGTTCTGGCTCACATGTATTTAGGAAAGAGAGAGAGGCACGAGACTCAGACTGCAGAAAGGGCACAAAGGTGACACCCACAGGAGCTCACAGCCCAGCTCCCTGATCACACACCACAGCTGTGACTGGTGCTTTGACCCATCTGACCTTCCTCCTGGGCTACCCCTTGAGACAGCCACATTATGGAACTGTTGAAAGCACACGTCTGAGATTTAAGTGGTTTTTACCTGCCAATGTCATCTCAAACAGTGAAGTTCAAGAGACCTAATTCCATAAGTCTATTGACACCATGGCTTTTCATTACCAGATGGCATGTAGTTATCAACACCTTCATTACTGTCATATAACTCCCAAAAGGAAGAGAAAACCCAACCCAACCCAACCCAAACCAAACCAAAACACATAGGGGTGCAGATTCAGTAATTTTGTCATTATTTGCAATGTGTTTTTTGAGCAACCATATTCTCAGCATGCAATTCTTTCCCTTCAGATTTAGAAATCAAAGAACATTCTGTCTGGAAATTAGAGAGCAAAGTAAAAAGCCTGATAAAGAATATTAACAAATTAAAAATTTATTTCTCTCCAATAGACATTTTGAAAAAAATACATCTCAAATGGCATTGAAAATTACTCTTAGAATGACAAAATGCAAAATAATTAACATATCCTATCCAACTGCAGTATTTTAATATGAGTCATTACAGGGGAGTTGATTAATATTCCTTTTGACACTAGTCCATAGCTAAAGGCATGCCAATGTAACCCAGAAAAAATGAAAAGTTACATGTCTTCTTTAGTTTATTGGTATCCTATGTATCTGAAGTACTTGATTTTATGGGCTCTTTTATGCTACATAATCTTTTACAGAACTTTCATTTGACTTCAGTGGTAACACAATAAGATGCAAAACCAGTGTACCTTACCTAAAATATTTTTCTGAGAAAATAGATTATTTTAATTTTTTAAAATGTAATTAAACATCAAAACCCAATAACTACATTATTTATTAATTATTTTTAAAAAATCATATATTATAGAAGAACTGCATCTTGGGTTCTATGCATTAGTACTTGAAACAGTGTAAATCAGTTTGCTAGCTTTACTCAAAAGCAGCAGAAAGCATTTACCAGCATTTCAATAAAATATTTTGTTAAAGAGGATTCATATTTTTTTTAAGCTCTTATGAGTATTTGATGAAATGTTTCATAAGATTTATAAAAATAAAATTAATACCTTTATAAGTGTCATTTTATTGCAGTAAAAACCCCAGTTCTAGAGCATTCTTAACATTTTAAATTTATTTCAGCAAGTGCTAGGGACGTGACTACCAAAACTCATAAAATGCTTTTGAAAATTAGAAAAGTGATGAATAGCAACAAATGGGTGCCCACTCATCCATTTTTAAACATTTAATATCTTGAATTTTCTGAAATAATTTTTAACACAGGCCTCAGGCTGAATAACAGTGCATGAGGAAGTTCTTTCTTTATCAGTTATGTGTTACAAAGAGTCTGCCTGCAAAACAGATTTTATTTCCCAGCTCTCAGCTATTCCATATCAGACACTATCATGGACTGCTGCTTTACCCTATAAAAAGAGAAGTGGAATGGATGTCAAGGCAGCAATCAGGATACTGTGTTTTTTAGACATGCTGTAATCTGTTTATCCTAGCACGGTTATTCTTGTAAGGGACTCTCTGCTTGATCTTGTATTTATCAAATCCATTAGGAAGGATTACACTGAATCTATCCTGCATAAACTTCCAAGTCTGAATGAATAAGAACAGAGATTAATTCAAAAGTGACTTTTTAACTCATGCTCTGTAGGTCATAATTGTAAAATTAGTGGAGGAAGTGACTTAGGATCATAGTTCTCTATCCTCAGGCAGAGCACTGAAATGAATAGAATGGGAGCCATAGGCTTCTTAGAAATGCTATATAACAGAGGTAACACTGGGAGAGACAGTGTGGGAATTGAAAAGAGAATAAGGTTAAATTAAGGAAAGATACTATTTCTAATAATGTTAGACTTTTTATTTCGTGTTTACTAAAGTTTATTATTTCTCTATTGTTTCACATTATTAATACGGAAAAATATCAGGCAATGCTTCTGTCTTTTCTGAACTCTTCCTACCCTTATTTCTTGGGAGACATCATTAATACATAACAAGACCTGAATGTTATATAAGGGAATAATGAGATGAACTTCCAAAATACAGTAATATAAATGGGACAAAATTTAGTGGGGTCATGTGTATAGGAACTTATAGAGTGAGTTTCTGCTGGATTAACTGAAAGCTAATCAGTAGAATATTGCTTCTGTGACCATGACTGTACTCTGCCAAATTAATACAGATGTGGAAAAAATGAAGGGAAAGTTTCAAAAGTGCCCTGCTATTCCCAGTAGATATCAGAATTATTTTACAAAGGTTTAGAAAACAGAATAGAACAGAATATCCTATTTCAGTTGAAAGGTCTCTACAACAGTCATCCAGTCCAGCTGACTACTAATACTGAACAAAGGTTATTAAGGGCATTGTTCAAATGCTTAAACACTGACACTCTTGGGGCACTGACCACCTTTCTAGGAAGCCTGTCCCAGTGTTTGACCGCCCTCTTGGTAAAGAAATGCTTCCTATCACTAGATACCAAGGAGAAGAGCTCAACACCTCCCTCTCCTTCTCCCCAGGAAGCTGTATAGAGTAATGAGGTCACCCCTCAGCCACGTTTCCTCTGAACTGTACAAACACGAAGTCCTCAGCTGCTCCTCAGAGGACATTCCTTCCAACTCCTCTGGATGCATTGGGCTACCTTAACACTGTGTGGCCCAGAACTGCGCTCAGCACTCCAGGTGAGGCTGCACCAATGCTGAATACAGTATGATGGATAATCTCCTCTTTTGACTGGCTGGTTATGCTTTGCCTGATGCATCCCAGGGTGCATTTTGTCATCTTGGCTGTCAGGGCATACTGCTGGATCTTATTGAGCCTGCTGTCAACGGGCACCCCAGTTCCCTTTATACATGGCTGCTTTCTAGCCACTCTTCTCCCAATGTATACTTGTGCCCAGAGAAAGATGACTTGACCGATTAGGAGACTATAAAAGTTATGTTTAGAAGTAGCAGCTAGAAGAGCTACTAGCACTGTTAAAACAGGTGAAAAGAAGCTTGAAAAGACAGTAGTAAAATGTAGAGCATAAAAATAAGAGTTATTAGAGCTGCGGGATAAATGTTGGTGCAAGAAAAAATGGGTATAAAATGACTATGAATAAAGTTAACATCTAAATTTGAACTTTCATTTAATAGCAGAATTGCTGAGACAATAATTGGTCTGTTTTATTGTTTCAGTGTAAAAAGATCATCTTGAGAGCCTTCCCATGGCACGTATAGGACAACCAGTGGATCACAGCAAGGTAGCATAGGTTTATGAAAGGCAGCTCCTGCATGACCAACCTGATCTCCTTCTATGACAAGGTGACCAAGAGCAATGGGGTAGCCAAGGGCTGTCTGGAGACAGTGACCCACACCTCTTGTTGGTATGCAGATATGACTATAGGTCAATAATTACGCTATAAATAGTGGACAGCTCAGGACCCGTTGAGCTTTCCCACACAACCATGGGCTACACACCAGGATCTCCCCTTTAGCAGTGATGCCTCTCAAGTTTATTCCTTGAGGATGAGAGATTCTACAGCAGATCCTTGGTAAGAGATTAACAGCATGCTAAACTTTGAAATCTTAGCTGAGTTCTATAAAGAAATGATTTTGCACATCTAATCCTGTAGACATAAACCATTGAACAAGTTAGGGGCAGGTACTGGATCCAGCCATACCTAGGTCTCTCCCAGAGAGGGAATTTAAAAAGCAGGGGGTTCCTTCCAAAACCTCATGACTTAATGAGAGGGTCTTGTTGATAGTTTTATCTGACCCTATATAGTAAATAATCGAGTGTACCTGGTCATCAAATCTTGTTAAACTTCTGTGTCATTTACCCTTATAGTTGTTCAACTCGCTGTTTTATATCAATAAATTGTTGCTTTGCTCTTATGAGTGAAGTATATCACTCTATCTGTAAGAGCCCCTCACTACAAGAAAGGCAAAGCAAGTGCAAGTCCAAAGCAAGTCCAGAGGAGGACAATGGAGCTGGGGAAGTGGCTGGAGCAAAATGAGGAGCATCCGAGGGAACTGCAGTTGTTTTGCCTGGAGAGAGGGAGGTACAGGGGACACCTTATTGCCCTCTACAGCTATCTAAAAGGAGAATCCAGTGAGGTGGGGATCGGTCTTTTCTCCCAAATAGCAAGGGATAACAAGATGAAATAATCTCAAGTTGGACTAGGGGAAATTCAAATTGGATATTAGGAAATATCTCTTCACCAAACATATTGTGAAGCATTGAAACAGGATGCCCAGGGAAGTGGTTGAGTCACCAGCCCTGGAGGTATGTAAAAGATGCGTAGCTCTGGTGCTTAGGGACATGATTTAGTGGACTTGGCAGTGCTGTAAGTGGTTGGACTTTGATCTCAAAGAGCTTTTCCACCTAAAGAATTCTGTGATTCTAAGTACATATCTCTGCTTAGATACCTAAAGACAAGTGAAAGTAACCATTTATTGCTGATAAAAGCTCTATGCTTTGTTTCACTGACAGAAAGAAAAGACCAAGATAAAGTGGAAATCAATCACTCCAAAAATCTAAAGCACAAACAAAAAACCAAACCAACCCAAAACAGACAAAATGAAGCTTAGCTTTGTATTTTGCTTGTATTTTTTATCTGAATGGTGAAACAAGTCTGCTAATCATCGAGATATAACTATGAAATTTCTCCTGAAGGATAGGGTTACATCATAACGAACATAGAGTTTGTGTTAGTTGAATCTATTATTTCAGAAGTTCAATTCTATTCTTACTCTATGGACTAAAATAAAGGGGATCAAAAAAATCAATAGACTAGGAAGGCAACACACATTCTGGTATTTGATACCAGCATGCAACTTTGCCAGAAATGTTTGGGAGGAAATTTGGCTGTGCTACATGATTATTATTTGGTTTTCTATTTCCATGTGGGCTTTATTTGCACAACTTTATAACAGGCCTAGTAAAACAGCACACCAGTAACCTCAGATAATTTATACATTATTGAAGTCTTATCCTAAAATATTGACTGTAACAAGCTCATCTCAGTGTACTTATTTCAGAATATGAATTACGGATATCATTAGTTATATTACCAACAATTTATGTTTCAAAAGTTGAAATAACTTTTTTCATGTGTCAGACACACATGAGATACTTTATTTACTTACTTAATACTTCACAGAATTTACATTAAAAATAAGTTCATTTTTTAAATCATAAGATAGAAGAAAATTGTATAGTAAAAAATAAAATAGAAGGCTAAAAAGAATAAGTCCCTCATTCTCAGAAAGAATGGTAAAAATAAGGAAAAAAAGAATTGAATGTTCACTATAAAACATAATCAGCAAATACAAAGAAATAATGATGTCAGTTAACAACAAATAAACCTAAGCAGAAGAAAGGACAAAAGTACCTTAAGCTACTCATGTAAGATTTTTTGTTTTTTACCTAGAAGTGGACCTGTAAAAATATACTGTCTCAAACAAAAGAGAAATTTGGGGGTTATACCTAGATCTAGTTAGCATCTTACTGATTGCATGCCAGGCTTTCTCCAGTGATTTTTCCTTAGTACCCAGTGCTGATTCTGATCATGTACATTATCAGAGAACAGCTTTTTCCAACAGAGCTTAAGTGTCCCACAGAAAAGAAAAAGAGTAAGAAGAAAGAGGGGGGAAAAGAAAAAAAGAAAGAGAGAGAAAAAGAAAAGAAACAAACAAAAGAAAAGGAAGAAAATGAAAAAAGAAAAAAAGAAAAAATAAGAAAAAAAAGAAAAAGAAAAAAGAAAAAGAAAAAAGAAAGAAGAAAGAAGAAAGAAGAAAAAAGAAAAAAGAAAAAAGAAAAAAAGAAAAAAGAAAAAAGAAAAAAGAAAAAAGAAAAAAGAAAAAAGAAAAAAAAGAAAAAAGAAAAAAAAGAAAAAAGAAAAAAGAAAAAAAAGAAAAAAGAAAAAAGAAAAAAGAAAAAAGAAAAAAAAGAAAAAGAAAAAAGAAAAAAGAAAAAAGAAAAAAGAAAAAAGAAAAAAGAAAAAAGAAAAAAAAGAAAAAGAAAAAAGAAGAAAGAAAAAAGAAAAAAAGAAAAAAGAAAAAAAGAAAAAAGAAAAAAAAAGAAAAAGGAAAAAAGAAAAAAAAAGAAAAAGAAAAAAGAAGAAAGAAAAAAGAAAAAAGACTGAGTGTTGAGATCCTTGCATTAAGCAACACTACATGGGGAATCTCAAAGAAGATGGCCATGCATTACATGCCCCAGCAGCCTCAGCTGCATCCTCCAGCAAAGCATCCACCCCTGCTCTGCTTGCCTAGATCAAGATCAGGTTCTATGGGACTGGCCCTGTCCATGACTGCTCACAGCCTATGCCAGGGTCACCCAGAGCTCCAGCTCAGCTCAGCTCAGGGAGCAGCCCTGCTCTTTGCTGCTCCCTGACATGCATGACCACATGACCAGGATGTGCACGATCCATTACTTAAACCACATGCGAAACATCTCCTGCTTATCCTCGGTATGAGCAACAGATTGTCACATGTGACCATTTCTGTATCGCCACAAACACTTTATAGTGACTGTTTACAAGGGTCACATTTACTCAAAGTTTGGTCAGTTCTGCACAGGAACCATTTGGGGTTTCTGAAAAGGTCAGGTTTTTAACCCAAGATGTTAGTCAATACTTTGCACAAATGGACTGGTACAGACAAAATATTTCACCTGGGAGAATCATAGGGAGAGTTTGAAATTCTAACCTGGAGAGGTCCTCTGCAAATTAGTCATAGGCTTTGTTGGGATGACTAAGATTTCAGTCAATAAACTTTTCTCCAGTCAGTCCATTATCTCAACTATGCAGATAGCTTCACAGGGAATTTCTGGACCACCCCAAAAATTAATGACTTAAGTGCATTGGGTGTGCACAAAAGCTCAGAACTCATACCCTCTTATATAGCAATTATAGATTAAGAACAAATTTGAGTCTAACTTGGAAATTATACTTCATACCTGTTCACAAACAAGAGAGAAACTAATACATGAAGTCTTCTGCTGATGCAGTGGACATGAGAATAGCACAATGATAACAACAAACAGTTATCATCTGACTCTATCATATATATATAACTGAATATATCTCCTCACAGTAGCTGAAAACAATATTGGATATACTGAAAAATAAGACAGGAGAAACACCTACCTGCCTTGAGTTTTCCAGGTCTGCAAGGACAAGGCCTGCTTTAACCAGAAGCTGAAATAACATTCTGTTGAAAACGGTCCCCTCAAATAAATCTCATGGTTCCCTATTGCAGGGCATTTTTGGTCATCCTCATTAATATAAAACTTGACATAAAATTACACTAATATAATTTGTAGTTGTCCATCTTAAAAAAAAACCCTAAGCCCTGCAACGCATTGAGTTATTACCACCTCACTGAATTTACAATGGCAATATGCACAGTAATGGTTTTGTTTTAAACAGAAATCATTTGAAGTACATTATTCAACAACATGAATTCAATCATATAAATATTTAAATATGGGCATTTATTATAGGTATGAGTTAATGAGCATAGTATAATTAAGGAGCCTTTGTTTAATTACATATTTAGATGCTAGACAATATCTTACTTCCCAACTGAACTCCTGAAACATATATACACAATTTTAATTTTAGACTTAGAAGCACTTCTCCCAACAGATTAGTTTTAAATGTCAGTGTTTCAGACTCTAGCCAAATGCAGCAAATGAAAATGTGATAATAAGAGATGTGATGGCTGTACAGCATCTACAATGCATTAATTGACGTCACCTTATAACGTTTCTTACATGCAATACCTAAGTAGGACTCAGAGACTTTGTAGTTCCTCTCAGTTGCTAATTGTTAAACTCATAATGATGATTTTTTGGGTTATTTTTTCCCCCATAATTCTTTTTCTTGAAGGTTCCATGGTACATCAACCATATTTTTGTAATTCTGTAAAGTATTATTCTCATATTCATTGTAGGAAATTTGAGAGAGATTGCAGGGAGATCCTTTGGTTCACAATGACCACTCATACTTCCGCATTAGTTACTGTTGGGATGTGATTCACTTGCCTAAAAATAGAGATGTCAGTTTAGGCTAGTGCTTTTTCAAAACTGCATTTAATCATGAGATAGCAGCCTAAAGGCAGACATCCTACTTCCCTATTTACACAATGGAAGATATTATGGATAGACAGCCTTCAGCTGGAGTCATTCAGGTGACTCAGCTTTATCAAGATGACAATACAACACCATAAAGGGAAAGTGCTGCAGGGCATCACACTAAAACCTCCTATTCCTACTCATTCCCTCCACATTTCTGCTCAGTCTTGCTCCTTCTTCAAATCCATCATCACCCTGCTTTTCAGAACCCACAAACTTTGGAGGTTTATTTTTCCTTCTCTGCTAGCAAGACCTCTTTCCCCTAACCCCAGATGAACTACCTAGAAAGTAGAAGATTCAGTTTTCATGGACAAAATGCTGTCCTCTCTCTAAGAAAATTCTGAGAGAAGAGTCACAACTTCTAGTCTTGCAGAAGCAGAAAGTTTGCAAAACCCAGCACACCTGGACACCATGGTTCCCATCTGTCACAGCCAAAACCAATTAGGTGGATCATGCAGATATCACATATGCTCAGCCAATAAATATTACAGTTGCTATCTATAGTGCAGTGTGGCTGATGATTTAGCTCCTTGCTCTAAGAGCACACAGATGCTGGCAGCTGAAGATTGCTTCCCTCACTGACTAGAATGTAGGATGGTAGCGTTTTCCCACTTTGCCCTGTAAGGTGGAAGACTTGTAAGACACAGACTGGAGGAGGGGGGCTAAGTAGGAATAGATGGGATTGTCAAAGCAAAACATATAAAGGATGTTCTGAGTGGGCCTGGGAAGATATACAGACACAATTTCCTCTTCCTTCATTGTCATCACATTGTGTACTGGATAAGGATATAGGAGTCAGAAGTACTGCATGCAATACTTACTGCAAGAATTCATTACTGACAGATTTCTGCAGTAACACAGTCTCTTCACAGACCTGACAGCCATGCCTGATCTTTTCTGTAGTGGTGTCAGCATTCATGTGACCAGCTAAACTGCTCAAGTTCCATGGATAATCAGTAGTATGGACCAAGCTCCCAGTGGCACATCACTGTGGATGGCTGCCCACAAGCCTCAAGAAGCCAGTACTGATTTCATCTACCCTAAGCAGGAAGTGTTTGCTTCAGGTGGTCAGCATCATAAGTCCTTCATCTTCAGCCCGAGTTTACATGAGTTCACTTTCTCTTGCAACAAAACCAGTCAAAATATATAGTAACACAAGGTACATGTTTATTTAAATAGACAGGGAGGTAGATGTCAGAGGCTCAGACACAAGACTAAGAAATCAAAATGTTACTGAGGTAAATCCCAATTTATGTCTTTTCTTTCAGTACCTATTAGTAATTGAGTCCATATCCCTCTGACATGTGGAATACCTAGGGAATAGAAAAAAAAAGGGTTTATGAGAGATTTAATACTTCTATAGTTTTTATCCTGCTCACAATCCTTTCCACACCGTTAGTCTAAATTTTTGGAGTTTGAGAGTTGAATGGTATTGTGTCTTGTTCTGATCACTGCCTTCAGTTGCCAAATTCAATCTTGTACAATATAAAAAAGAGGAGAAATTTTCAAATTCAATTTCCTTACACTATTAGTGAGTACACCAAAGGGACATCTGAGATAAGAACCATGGAGTCACATACTGAGAGGCAAGTGCTTGAAGCTGGATGGGACCTCTTTGTGCTTTATAATTGTTCATTCAAGGATCCATTCCCATGCCTGTATAAAACTGTACTTCAAAGTTTTAAGGCTCTAGCTGAATACATAAGGGAAGTACACATGGCCTTTATCAAAAGGTAGTCAAAGGGAGGTACAACATTTGGCCTTCATTTGGAAGCAGCTGATTTTGTGCTGTTTTGGGTATGTTCCTTCTGTTGGTTCTGTTGCTAGACTCCAGATATAAGTAGACATAACCATAAAAAGATAATTTTGATATTATTCTATGTCACAGTACAGTACCTATATCTTGATATATATGCATAATATGATAATGATGCAAGATTTTCCACAAATTCAGCCTTTGATATAATTATGAAAATTAAAACAAGACAAAAGTGTCATTAATTTCAAGCCTATGGTAAATACCTGAGTCTGTGTTGTAGAGCAGTTCCAGTTTCCAGAACTCCACAGATTTTCATTTCTAGAACTTGTACCAATGTGAAAAAAAAAGCTGGAAAGCATTAAAAATGAGCCCATTATTAACTCTCAAGAATTTCTTTTCTAAAAAGCATAAAGTAATATCTAAATAGCCCACTAGGAAGTTTGAGGGAAGAGTGGATGGATTTTTGCATTTAGATCCTTCAGTCTACAACTGTCATGACACAAATCCTTTTCTTTTCTTTTTCCGTGGTTTTTTTTTTTTTTTTTTTTTTTAATTCATACATTCCTGGAATCATCTTAAGCTGTAGAGGGGCACAGATTACAATGACATCTTTGCCCTTCTACTAATAATCAGTGAAAAGATGAACAGGCATGAACTAATTCACAAAAATAAGTTTAATAAATGCAGATTTTTCTTTCATATATCTCTCTCTTTCCTTGATTATCTGCCTTTCCTTTGTAGAGCCTTTTGCCAATCTGTATGCAGGGATTGATACCAGAGAAAGGTTGCTAAGCAACTTAAAATGAAAATCATATAGTGGACTATCAGGCATTTCTAATGAAGCCTTCTTGAGCCATACCTTAGTCTTCACACCTCACAAGTAAGCCTGGGATTACAAACTGGTGTAACAGATAGGAAGTGGTTTCCAATTAGTATACCCGAGTGTACAGGGAAGCAGCATGCCAGAAGGAAAGCTATTAATGAGAGCAAGATACACACTTAATATTCAAGGACACCAGACTGAGAAATCACAGAATGACCAGATAGAGAGGTTTATTGAATGCACAGTTGTGCAAGCTGCTTAAGCTTGAAGTAAAGAGTTGAAAAGTAAATGGAATGGTAAACAACCTCAGTAGTGAAGCCTTGGGTTGCATCTATATATTAAAGCTCCTGGAAATGCTCCTGGACACTATTTCATATTCTGTTAGTCTGTAGGAATGGTCCCTGGAAAGCTTGTGCCAGTTACAGTCTCCTAAAGCATTTCTTAGGACATTTGGGGAATTAGCACTGACTATGGATGACCCCCAGAAGGCACTGTGGATGTATTCATGATGTCCTGAAGCATAAGGGAGTTTAATAGTTTAATGGTATGAATGCAGGGTTTTTCCACAGAGTTGCCCTCAGTAATAGACAAAACTCTGATTCACTGTTAATTTGTTAGTATAGGCTGAGCTTGTGAGGATTCAGCTGTGCTTTTTCAGCCTTGACAAATTTCTTGATCCCTGGATCCTGGTACCTTACCCAAATTTTCTGATTTGCATTTTTATACTTTCTTATTTGACATTCAGGAACTTTTGATCAAAACTAGAATCTGTAGTTTTCTGTGAATCATTTTCTGAGTTCAAGTGATACATATATGCAGTTTACCAGATTGTATATATCTGCTGCTTTACAAGATAAAAATGGTTATTTGAATAATTCACCACCTGAATTTCAATTATTGAAAAAGTCTTATTACTCAGTTTTATTATTCTGTGTATTTCCTTCTCTTTGCCATGTTACTTTGGCAATTATGAGTATGCACAATGCCTATTGTGTTCCTGTGGTGAGACATCAAATGTGCAGGCTCTTATAATTTTGTCACTGATTAAATAATACATAATCCCTGCAGGAAACTTGCAGGATGTCTCTCATTGTCACTGCTTCTGTTTAGTTCCCTTACTCTTTTAAATCTTTCCCTGTCTTCCTACTCACACTCTGAGTAACGAGTTTCTGATTTTCTTTCCTATCTGGGTTTACCAATCTTTCTCTGAATTGGATGATTTTTAATTAAGCCATGCAAAGTTAAATAATTGTAATAGAAATAGTGCTAAATTCAAAAACGCAATATATTTTGGGGGTTTTATTCAGCGAAGAGATAAAAGATGTATCTTCAAATCTTCCTATGTAAAGAATATCTTGTGAATATCTTGAAAAATGTCTGTGTGCAGGTATTTTGCAACCTCAGTTAATGCTATAGTCATTGCTTTGGCAAATTTTACAGAACTGCAGCATTGTGGGTTTTGCAGTTTATAGGGAGGCATTTCTAGGTGTTGAGAGTGGGCTTCATCTCACCTAACTTTAGACATCTGAAATTCATCTAGGTGTCCTAAATAGTCAATAGAAATGCAAATACCTGCACAGAACAGGAGGTGAGATTCATCTTACCATATATCTTTAAAGGGGATATCTACATGTGAAACAGATTATAGTCAGAATTCTGTTCAGTACAGTCAATAGAGTTTAGAGAGTTGATAATTTTATTCTGTAATATATATCCACAGAGGCTGAAGGGCTCTCCATGCTCCAGTGCCTACCAGTCTTCTCAATTATTTCAA
Source organism: Aphelocoma coerulescens (assembly GCF_041296385.1). Taxonomy (NCBI): domain Eukaryota; kingdom Metazoa; phylum Chordata; class Aves; order Passeriformes; family Corvidae; genus Aphelocoma; species Aphelocoma coerulescens. The sequence goes on along the minus strand of NC_091013.1, from coordinate 53,311,445 downwards.
TCCTTGAGTTGAATCCTAGCAGAAAAAAATTTTCTCAAGGTGACCTTTACCAAAAGAATCAATGTTAGGTGGAACAAATTAATTACTTTTCTGTCAATTTAATATAAAGGGACCCTAAAGATTAAATATATTTACTTAGTTAAGAGAAATCATGCTTTGTAGATGGCATGAGTTGCACAGTATTGATAGCAGAAAGACGCAAAAAAGCATGTAAATTAATGTGTAATGCAGTCAGCAGAACTTAAAGAAAACCAGTGAAAAAATATTTGCTTTATATATAAGATGAATCTGAGCTATATGTATAGAGTCCTTAATTATGTTTTTTAATTCACATTTAAAATACAAACGAGGATAAGATTATGATATAAAGAATTAATGGCTTTTAGTATTAGAGTATTTCTTTAGAGACATGTACCCTGTGGATACATGTTTAGCCACCCCTTAGCTTTCCATTGGCAATTTTTGCATTTTTAAGTGCCTTTACAATCTATAATTTAATGCTTTTTGGATAAACAGGTGGGGTTTTTTTGCTAATATTTGCATAAGCTTCTTTGTTTGGAACACTGGCAAAATTTTCCAGAAATGGTCTAATTGACTGCTCTGTCATTTGTACAATATTATAAAACAATTGTGGTGTTGTCTATAAAAGACAAGCCCACTAAATAAGAGTATTCCCATTATACTTCTCCACTATTTCTCCTGTCATTGATCAAAACCATTTTGTTTTATTTCCAGAATCCCAGAACACACTTGCACTTTATCAAACCAGAGTTTCTCATCCAGACTTTTAAGAGCAACCTGCTTGTATGTCTATTTCTGCCACCTTGCTCGAAGGGCAGTTATCCCACTACTAGAATCTAGACTTGAAAAAATAAGTGCATCTCCTCATCTGCTATCTAGTTCTTTTTCCTGGTGAATTAATTTGTAATGCTCTGATACTGACTGCTATAGACTTTGGTTTCCACTATTCTTCAGAAAAGTCAAAGTATTTAGAAAAAAATGCCACATTTGAAAAGCAATCTAAGGAATTCTGCTGTAAATAAATGGTTAGTCTCAAGTATCTAGGAATAAAGGGGTACAGTGATTACTTGGTCACATCTGAAAAGGTGAGAATTTTAATTTCAGTGAGTTTTTCACTAGTATTCTAGATGATAGTGTCCTATGGAAACCAAAGATTCTGAAACACCATTCTCTTTAATAGGGTTTCCACCAAATCAAATCATATTTAGAGCTATGGAAACAAAAATGCCCAGCTAGTAAATTGTACCTGTATTTCAAGGTTGAAACATGCCTTCTGTGAATTAGTTTGTTTTTGAAAATCTTGACATTAAAAATGTGTTTCCAGATAGTTTTCTTGTTGCATTCTAGCCACTTACTTCTATAAAAACTGTTGTAAATTTTATATGTTTCCAAAATCAAAACCTAAATATCTCCTGATAGGATTAATTAACATTACAAATAATAAATAAGTCTTGTGTTAGGAACAAAATAGAACAAAACAAAATAAATTAAAAAAATAAAAACTCAAACTCACAAACAAACAATCAAATGAAACACTTTATTCAGTTGCCACTTTTTCACTTATCTTCCACAATGTAAGGGTAGCCCTTGGCAGTTTAAGGAGTAGAAAGTATCCAAGCCTATTTGAAATCATATTGCTTCTGAAAATATTTTGGCCTGAATATTTTTTTTCTAATATGATTTTCTGTACTAAGTAAATAGCAGTGCTTTCTTCTATTGTAATTGAAAATATTACTCGTAATATTTCTATGGTTTTAAGCAACTTAAATTTTGCAGGATAGTTTGGTTACAGTAATAAAATACTCATTTATTTATGTATATTTATATGTGTCTGTACATTATTCTACAAATTAGGTGAGGGGTTTTTTTTTAATTTATTACAGATTTTTCCTACACTCCAAATTTCACTACTATCTTTTGGCAATAACTTTTAAAACATATTGCTGAAGAAGCAATTCTCACAACAATTCCTAACAATTTACCTTTGAAAAGTGGAGAACTTAATTTTCACTGAGTCTAAACATCCAAGATTAAATAACCAAATTTTCCCACTGAAAGTCAAGTTTTTGAAAGGGTAAAATAAGGACGTTATGGATGTTAAGGACATTGGGATACACATCACAAAGTCACCCTAAGACATTGGAGAACAATATTTATTCTACATAATTCATTGGATGTATTGGATATTGTGATAGATGACCTTACTTTTTCTAATGAAAACTTTCTATATTTTCCAAAGGAAAAGAAGGATGGTGGGAAAACCACTTACCTTTAAGCAGTTGATAGGCAAGTTCTTTTAGTCACTACTTAGTGCCTCTGCAGTCTGTAGCATAAGCTCTCCCTATTCTAAAAGAAAATAGAAGACATGAAAAGACCTGGAGAAGGTTATTTAAATGTATGTGCTCTTAGTCACTACTTAAACTAAGGTTAAAATGAATCTTCCAGCTCAATAGGTTTCTGTCAGATGAAGACAAACAATTGTAGTGACGTGATGCAGCCCAGCATCTGCTCTGTTCTCTTCACTTATCAGCTTTTCAATAGATCATAATTTCTACCTGAATTTATAGTGCATTCTTTGCATATATGTTCCATATGCTTTAATTTGCATATTTATAATAATGGCTACTTTTTTATTTTGCAAGATAGGAATTATGGACAGGGTAACATATCTGCTCAGCATATATTTTCATACCAAATTACTTTAAATTATACCATGGTTCATACATTTTAGTAACTTGCAAGTACTAATCCAGAAGGCCTGATAGGAACTTTAATGTACTGCTGGTTATTTAAGTGCTTCCTGTGAAAACTGCAGTAGTTAAACTAAGTGCCATGAAAGGTATTTATTTTCAGCTTTTCTGGTAGTATTTATAGTTGGCAGAAGCACTGCAATATGATCTTGAAAAAATATACATTACATATTTTCACTATTACTTTTTAATTAAAACCAGCTTGCAATTTCATTTATTGCTCTATTTCTATAATGATTGATGTATTGATTTTCAAGAGGGCAAATTTATGATTTGTCCATTCAAAAGTATGTGTCTGTAATTTAATTAAGTGTGTATTTATTGCATACCTCTTACAAACAAAGTCTCTACTGGACATTTTTATGGGGCTGAGGAATCAATATATATTTCTTTCACTGTATTTGTAGCGATATGCTTCCAATATCAACCTCCAGAAATCCAACAAATGAACAAACCTGTTCTTTCTTAATTTGAAATCTGTTTGCTCAAACTGTGTTTTTGCTAATAACACTTAAGAATTTTCTAAGTTCATCAAATCAAGTTATTCAGTCGGTAATTTTGGAATGGGTTTCTCACCATGTTGTTGGCTACATTCCACATCTCACAAGGGTCTTGTAAAGGAAATGAGCTTAGGCAAGTTTCCATAGTAGATTTCTTATCTTATTAGCTGTCAAAATGTCTAGAAACAATTATTATTATTATATTAAATTTAACAATGCTTGTAGAAGAATGATATTTGTGAAAATATAAACTGTGATAAAAGAAAATCTATTTTCAAGGTTATACCTAAAACTACCTATACAGATTGGTATTATCTCGGCAGAAACCAAATATATTTGTGGTAGCTGATGTTTGGAAAGCAAGTTGTTGGTTTTAATGAGAGTTTTTTCATATTTTAATGCATCCAGAGTTCAATAATTGGAAAAATTAAATGTAGAGACATTTCTTGGAAAAAAAAGTCCTTTAATAAAAAATGCATGCCATAGGTGTGTAATAACATGCCATGGATGTCTTTCTGCAAAAGATGATCTGTTGTTGACATAATTATTCTTTAATTGCCATAATATTTAGAAAAAGAATTGTATGTAAGCAGCCCAAATGGTTCACATGAAGGTGTAACAATTTTTACCAAATATTTTATTAATTTTATGAACTTCACATCCAGGAAGAATATCCCTTGACTCTGAGAACCAAAACATACTGAACAGAAAAAAGACAGTCCCTTCTTTGAGACCCAAAATCACACAACTGTTTGAAGAGGGAAGGAATATGTGTGTGTGAACAGGAAGTGTACTCATCCACTCAACAGATCTAATATTTAGTAACCAACATATAGTAAGTGTGGATGTGTTCCATTTTCTGATCTTTATTTTTTCTTTTTTCAAAGATAAATTGTTTTTAGAGATTTTCTAATCAGCTGAAAAACCTTCCTATGCTTCTGTGAGATTAGAAATCTCCATGAAGCTTAATGTATAATGGTAGTCCTTTGTACTGGCTGTTGAATATTTTGAATATTATATTTTCATCTGCATAAATTAATTTCCTTATTTTGGAAATATTTTCATTATCTAAAGTAGTAATTTTAATATGTATTCTCAGAAGATATGTTGCATAAAAATTGAAGTCATAATTTGTATCACAGAAACAGATAAAATCCCTTAAAACCATCTATTCCATAATTTTAATTTTGTATTTCTGAATTTTCAATATCTAACTCTAATTCTGACTTTACAATCATTGTGAAATGCTCTATCTTCACAATTTTGTTATTTATCCATTCTTAAAAATGATATTTAGGGAAGAGTCATTAACTGTAACTACTTAATGGTATGCAAATTAATGTCAAAGAAGAATGAAAAGACAAGAAAAGGTGAGAAAAGATGAGAAAAGAGAAAAGACAAGAAAAGAACTCGAGAAGAGAAGAGAAGAGAAGAGAAGAGAAGAGAAGAGAAGAGAAGAGAAGAGAAGAGAAGAGAAGAGAAGAGAAGAGAGAAAAGAGAAGAAAAGAGAAAAGAGAAAAGAGAAAAGAGAAAAGAGAAAAGAGAAAAAAGAGAAAAGAGAAAGGAAAAGAAACTCCCAAATGACAGAACCCTTAAAAATTATGAAACTCTTGTATGTACAATATTTAAGGGCCAGGCCTGTTACTAGAAATAATACAGCTATTTTGAACATATATGTAAAACCAAAACAGTTAAACTCATTGGACTGTGATTTCTCAGAATCAATACTGTCTGTTATTATTTCTATCTTAAACTACTTACGGCTACTGCACAGTATGAACATTATCATAGAATAATAGAATGGTTTAGGTTGGAAGGGACCTTAAAGCTCACCTAAATGCAAGCCCCCTGCCAACTGGCAGGGACGCTTCCACTAGGCTGGGTTAAGCTCATAAGTCCTGTCCAGCCTGGCCTTGAACACTTCCAGGAATGGGTCATCCACATCATCTTCCAGTGTCTCACAACCCTCATGGTAAAGAATTTCTTTCTAAAATCCAAACTAAACATATCCTCTTCAGGTTTTAAAGCCATTAACACTTTTCCTATCACTACATGCTCTTGCGTAGAGCCCATCTCCCTCTTTCTACTAGGCTGCCTTCACACACTGAAGGGCTGCTGTAACATCTCCCCAGAGTCTGCTGCTCTCCAGGCTGAGAAGATGCCTGCAGAACTGTGGCTTTGTTACAAGTCCCCTGTGCTACTCTGGGGCTTGGACCAGTATTTTTATTAGAATTGATGTGCGATGGTCAGCCACTGTTTATTGTTTTTCATTGTGGTACAGGTAATAAATAGTTGATTGCTTTAATAAAGGCACACTTGAAATGATAAGAGCTAAATTTAAAGCAAAATTAATTGGAGAAAGAATTCTAAACCCGTGGCCAGTTACCCCACCCTGTACATTTATTGTTAATTACATTTCTTGCATATGTTATGATCCATGAAACAAAGCCAAGTGATGTACTTAAGACAGATGTTATATTGGCTTACTGGAATATGTTATTGTGGTTATAAAACAATATCCTGAACATTAAGAACAACAGGATTGTATCATGAAGTAATGAAGAGCTTTGGTTTAAAATAAAATTAATTTTAAGGACATGAGTTTGGGGGCTAGCACAGCAAGATCTCAGAAATGCAGTGCTAGCTTAGTTCTCTGGTTCAGAAACAAGTGAAGCAATTCAGGAGTGTCCTCCTGTGAAAATAGTTTACAGATCCTTCTGCACAACAGTTAACAACCAGGATCAGGAATGTGTGCAAATAAACTGCCAGCCACTACAAGTTTGCCATCCATGGCAGGGCAGCTCAGACTCATAGCAGTGGTTATGCTGCTGTGCCTGTTAGAATAGACAGAAAAGAATGAAGAAAAATACTTTTTCCAACTAGTTTGTTTCAGTATTGTTACAAAGACTATTTTCCTGCCCTCAGGAGACAGCAAAAACTGTCAACAACTGGAATGCTTCAGAATTGTAAATGATCTGAATCACAAATATTTCTTTTCAAATAAAATTTAAAATGTAAGTCATAACTATAAAACAGATAGACCTTTTTAAAGATGAATGTACTATACACACTAAAATATTGCCAGAGATAACTACTGTGTCCCAAGTCTGTTTAAAAGTCTAGAGTTCCTGGCAAAGAACTTGTACACAACTGAGGTACCTAAATTATATTCTCATTTCAGATTAATTATATTCTTCATTCTCACTACCTCTACCAACAGATTTCCATAAATCCTTAGAAAACAGTAATTTTATTTTTTTACTTCTGCGAAAAGAAAAAAAGTACAATGACAAGAGTTATTTGCACTTCCTGTTTTCTATAATACCTGAACACCAAGCTTTAAGAACTTTATATTGAATTTTATTTCATATAAAACTAAATTTTGAAGGGGGGGGCAGGGAGAATGGGAGCCTCAAGTTAAAGCATTTAGGCTTTTAATTCCTATATTGTCTTTTTACTTACCTATGACAATAACTGGAAAGAGAGTAGATAAGAGCAGCTCTTTGACATTTGCACGTACTCTTCCATTACGTGGTAAAGGTCAAGGATGGCTTTCTGGTCCTCCCTCCACAAGCTGCAGCTTCCTTCAAGGCACATCCAGTCCTGTGGCATGGAGTCCTCCACGGGCTGCAGTATAGGTATCTCTTTCTCCATGGTTCTCCAAGGGCTGCAGGGAGACAATTGGCTTCACTATGATGTCCTCCAGGGACTGCAGAAGATCCTCTGCTCTGTCAACTGGAGCACCTCCTCCTCCTTCTTGTCTCACCTTAGTATCATAGAGAGCTGCTTCTCATACATTTTTTCCCCACTTGTCACTGCCTACTTATATGTCGTGTGCGTTTTAAAATATATTTTCACAGAGACTGATGGACTCATGTACAAAAATGTGTCTTGCTAGAAAATTACATGCTATACAAAACCATGATTTTTTATAAAAGGATAGTGGAAGTATAAATATAGGGCTAAAGAACTGGAAAATCTACAATACTTCATTGCAATATGACCCATCATTGTGCCTTCTTTCTCCTTAAGATCTGGAAGGAATACTTGGCATAAAACAGTGTTGTTTCAAGGAAAAGATTTTTTCAGGATTATAGAGTGTATGTTCAATTTTCTGTTGAGAAAAGGCACTTTGTGTTTTGTGAAAAACATCATTACCCAGTATATGCTACAAAATGTCACTAGTAAACAAATTCTAACCAACAATAGCAGACCAAAATCTGGTGAGACCAAGCAATACACCTTTAGTGGCCAGGATAGAATCATAGAATCATAGAATTGGCTGAGTTGGAAGGGGCCCATGAAGATCATTGAGTCCAAATCCAGGCCCTGCACCGGACCATCGTCAAGAATCACATCATGTGCCTGAGAGCATTGTCCAAATGCTTCTCAAACTCAGACAGACTTGATGATGTGACCACTTCCCTGGGGAGCCTCTTCTGGTGCCCAGCTATCCTCTGGATGAAAATCTTCTTCCTGATATCCAACCTAAATGTCCCCTGACTTGGCTTCATGCCATTTCCTTGAGTCCTGTCCTTGTAGCCCTCATTTGGATGCTCTCTAATAGATCCCAAAACTGCCCCAGCACTTGCTGCCCCAGTGGAGAACGGGGCAGGACAATCCCCTCCCTTGCCCAGCTGGCGATGCTGTACCTGGTGAACCCCATGACATGGATGGCTCTCCTGGCTGTCATGGCACTGCTGACTCGCCTTCAACTTGCCATTGGCAAGGACCTCAGGTCCCTTTCTGGAGTGCTTATCTCCAGCCTCTTGCTCCCTAGTCTATGTACACAACCAGGATTGCTCTGTCCCAGGTGCAGAATCCGGCACTTGCCCTTGTAAAACTTTGTATGTTTGGTGATTGCCCATCTCTTTTATTTGTCAAGGTCTCTCTGCAGGACCTCTCTGCCCTCAAGGGAGTTAGTTGACAGCTCATCCCAATTTAGTGTCTGGCAAACTTACTCAGTATTCCTTCAAGTCCTGTGCCCAGGTTGTTACTGAAGATGTTGAAGAGAACTGGCCCAAGGATGATACTGTCTAGCCACTGAAATTAGAGCTTCATACTTATTCTTGTTCCTTAGTGCAGAAATCACAATAAATATCTTCTTATTTGTTTCTTTTATATCCATGCAGAGATCTTTGGTTATGTTCATGCTTTTTATCCCAACAGCAGCTGACTTGACATTTACACACACAGAACAGCACACTTTCCCTACTGTTACTAGACTTAACAATTTTGCAATCTGTGAATTAGTGACCTTTGCAACTAAATTCTGACCTTCAGCATTTCTCATAAAAAAAGTAAAATGTCCTCAGAAGAACAGAATACTTTGCTGCATACTCTGTAAGACTACAGAATATATGATAATGGGTTAGCATCACAATAATTTGAGCACAGACCGTATACTTTAGCAGGGAAAAAATTTAAATAAGAGCTATTTTACACAGCAACAGATCTGAGAAACAAAAAGTCTAGGGCCTTCCAAACTGATCCCTGCAGTATAAATATACTTTTAAGAACAAAGAAGGTAAGATATGTGGTTTTGAAAGGCTGTATCCTTGGCAGACTAAATTTGATCTCGTCCTGTAGATGAAAGATCAAGGAGCTCAAAGTGGAGATAGGGAGACATGTCCAGATAATGAGATATAGCAAAGCATTTTTAAAGATAATTAAGGATTCTGGTGGACTGGGCAATGAGGTTAAATCTGCCACACTCATTCAGTTTGGAGGACTGAATTGTGAAGGACTGCTAAACCATATCTGCTGCTGTATAAAGTAAAAGAGATCCATCAATATTGTATGGTTAGTGTGAACACTCTCACTCTACTGTAAAACATTTGATAAGATGTGAAATAGCGTTAGTGACAAAATGAAATAAAGCCACTATACCATCTTGGAATAGGGAAAGTACATTCAAAATATGTTTTTTCCTTATGTTTTCTTCTTTTCTCCCATAACAAATGAATCATAATTTCAACCATTCTGGAATGCTTTCAACAGATGAACCCAGCATACTATTTTTATTACAGACTCTTGCCCCTTACATGCTTCATTACAATTTCGTAATGTACTCCACAGTCATTAGAGTTTTTTTATCTCTTTTCCAAGAGACACCTTTTAAAGGACTACTTAACCACTATAAATCATACTTTTCTCTGCTTTCTCAAAGCTTTTTGAGAGTGTTGGTTTTTTGGTTTTGGTTTTTTTTTTTTTTTTTTTTTTTTGAATTGCAGCATTCCTAATGGCATCAGACCCACTAAGAGAAGAAGTTAAAAATAAATGTCATCTCAAAGAGACTGTTAAATCTAATAATCTGCCAGTCTTGGTATTTGTATGTTCCTAAATCCTTTTAATTTCATGGTTGATTCCTGAATCCTCAGTTTAATTAGAAAACACTGTATTTATAAAACAGATCTAGTTCAATTGCTTCTGCAAATTCACCTTTATTTTATATGATCATACTTATAGAAACCTTGTTTAATTCAATCATTAAAAGTATAGATTTGACATCATATGTGACCCTTTAATCTCTCTGAATTGTATTTCTTTGTGTGAGTTTCTCAGTTGTTTCAAATAAGGACAGGTTCTTTTCAATTCACATAGCATATTATCTGAATATCTCCTGCCTGCTTTCTTCACTTGCTTTAATGGAAAGTTAAGGGAAATACATTCTGAATGTTATCTTTTGTAGTCTACTTTTACCTACCAGTGTGTTTATACCTACTAGAACCAGTTTCAGCTTGAAAGAAAATTTATTCAGCTTGAGAGAAAATTTATTTACTAAAATAGACAAAAGAAGGCATAAAATTTAGAAGCTAAAAAAGTATATTGGAGCAATATCATTCTAGAGAATGTCATGTATCTATGAAAACTACAAAAACTTTTATTTTCAAAGACACTTACAAATCACCATTTTGCATCTGGTTTTTTTGTTTGAAAGCTCTGGCACTTATCTGATTCCTTTTTGAGCTAGTTTAGCTCACTAATCTGGTAGGAAAGCAGTTAAAAATAAATAGAAAAACCTATGGGGAGCAGGACACCACTTTACCCATATGTAGTAAAGTGTTAGGTCAGCCTTCTCTGTTGTAGAAGTATGTCTGTCATATACGAAAATCAATGCATATCTTATTTTAAACTTTCTCATGGCTACTGAATACCTGAATGGTCAAGATGGTTTAAAACCAAACAACACCCAGCCTTCTAATATACTCCCCAAACAATTGCAATGGAATAACTTTATCAGATGAAGAGCTCACTATGCAAAACCTGAACATGATGTCAAGGATGCTTTATTGTGGATTACCATTGTTTGGAATCGTCTATCCTTTACCCTGCCATGTAGATATAGGAAAAAAGTAAGTAGCCACAATGTTTTTACAGATGTTATTGTGTTGGGATAGTAAGCATTTAGGGTAGTAAACAAAACTGTGATGAGTTTTAGTATTGACTTTATTACTTTTTCACTTTGAATTAACTGCTTTGCATTTCAGCTTACCCATCAGTAAAATGAGAAGAAGGCTTCCTTCCTGCTCAAAGGACATTTAATTAGTGCCTCTGATGTCATGGATTTAAAAATAAAAAGCATCGTGATTAAAAGGAAGTATTGGCATGCCACAAGGTAACGGTAGTGACCTGTGTTCCCTCCCCAGCTTCACTGTGGTTGTAGAATTTTAATTAGCAGTTCCAAAAATTTGTATTGGCATAGTCTGATGACATATCTCAATAGAGCAGGATGTGTGACTTAGAGAATTATAGAATCATTTACGTTGGAAAAGACCTTTAAGAACATTAAGTCCAAATGTAATTAGCAAATCCAACCATAAATAAATGTTTTGCTGTTTGAAGAGAATGCATGGTTTATCTGGTAAGTTTTGCAAGTATTTGTGTCATCACAAGCACGCGTCCAATGCATTAGATAGGAATATAATAAGAAACCTGTATAAATAAACAGAATGATACTCAGGGTAGGATATATGCATGATTACTCCTTCTTCCTGATTTCTTCAAATGAATTATTTTTATAAGTTAATTATTGCAATTGTTGCTCTTTTGACAGTCCTTAGTGTATTATTCACATTTTTTTTATTGGCCTATGAATGCTGAATGGGTTAATTCACATAGTTTTTCAGATAAAGACCAAGACTTAGTGTTGCTTAAGCTGGAAGCAGAAATATTTAAATTCTCCAGCCCCTTTCTAAGTACCTAATTTATATTATGAAATCAGTGCACAGTCTTGTCCCTTTAGGTCCAGCTGAGGTACCTCAGTTTATAGCAATAGGGTGACATTAAGATGGCTCACGTGATGCTGTCACACAGAACCCCTCAGTGCACAGCTATAGCATACAGGAATTACACACAGCTGGACAATCCTGCTGCTGACTGGGGATCACCAGAAGAGGAGAACTATAGAGATTTAATGGAGAGGTCTCTGGAGGAAGTGGCCTTAAGAAGACAGCAGAAATCCCATCTGTGTGTTTGTACAAGAACTTAAATGCCATTTAAAATGCCATGAAAAAGATCTTCAAATTTATCTAGCTTTTTCTGCAGATTATATGTAACCTATATGCATTACATGTACAGTTTCACGGACATCTGAAATACAGCTGGGTTTAAGTGGACTGAGTCAGGGTTGGGAAGCAGTCAAATAAAGGTTTTCAGAAATACCTGACAACTGAGTCCTACAGAAATTTATGTGCTTTTTATATCCAGACGCTTTTTAAAATAATGTGCAACCATTTAGCCACCTAATATTTTTAATCTGGAATAGAAGGAAAATTTTAAACAGTAAGACAAACTCATATCTTTTATAGCTTGAATCTTTTTCTTAGCTTATTTCCTGTTTTCCAATTCATTTATACAAATCATATTATTAAGTAATGAGAACTCAGGTTGTATAAAAATATTTAATGCTGTACTTTCAAGTTAAGACTATGTTTTTTCCTGGAACTCTTTCAAAAAGATGTCTGTCCGGATTCTCTCTTCCCCATGCTCATTATTATATGAAAATATTTTAAATATTATTTTGACCTTACATGGTGTAATTATATTCAGAATTCATTATATTCAGAATTAATTCAGAAATTCAAGGCTCTATTGTTAGATTGTTTACATGGTTTTCTGGATATTCTAACTTCCCCTAACCACTCTTTTCAGCTATATATTTTTGCAGTCAGGTCTCACAGAGCTCTGTGAGAAGTTTTTATGTGAATGAGAAATAATATGCAAAATATGTGTGTGACATACTCCACATATTTAACTTCAGAAACTTACAGTAATCTTGGAGATGAAATAAATAAACTTAACACAGCATTTCTAAATCTCAGAAAACTGTTACCTAAACTTTGACTCAGTTTGCAGGACTCTGTAGATATGCAAATGTGAAGTCCAAGGAATAGAGCAGAAGGTGTATGAGGCAGGGATGCAGAAGATTGCTTTGGAGGGTGATGTAAGCAAGATTGATTGTGCTACCAGCCTAATTTTTTGGAGACATTTGAGCATGTATATTCTTGAGGACTTGCAGATATGAATGAATCTGTCCTTTGTTTTTTGTTCTTTTTAATGTGTCTGACCTGACCTGGTATTGTGTACTGGACTGCATAGTTTTATAAACTGCTATGTTTCAATTGTTTGAAAGCAGTAGTTGAAAGGTTGGAATTTTGAATTGGCTGTCAAAATAATTAGTTTTACATTTTAAGCAATAGAAAAATTCAACCTGCTCCTATGATAGAGATTCATTTTGAATTTACAGGGTAATGTGCATTACTGGTGGTACTGCATGTGCAATAAATATGACTTGCTTGGTTTCTGATGATGATAATAGCTCTTGGTATATTAGTATGAGAATTGAATCTACCATCATTATTCTCCTATTATTATGGTGCTGTAAATGAAAAATAGTTTTGCATTAACCAAGAACTAAAATGCATGTATTTAACATCATTCTTGAAGGTAGTCCTCAAATATGAAAATACCTCTCAGAAGCTGCATCAAACAGGAAAGCTAGACAGATGGCAGAATACAGAACCTGCCATGTAGGATCACGTACAAAATAAAACCCAAGAAATTCTTCATGGATGCTGCATAAGTACAAAGGCACCACTAATTAAGGTTGAAAAATAGTCAATGTGAAACTTGTTAGATGAATAAAAAACTATGTTAAACAAGAGACTAAAGTGCCAAGTGTGCTACAAGGCATAATTGTAATTCACATAATTTCCAGCATGAACAAATACTATTTTTATTGTAGATTGTTTTAGAGTGCACAACAGTTTGAAAAAAATGCTTTTATTTTTTTATCTATAATAACTGTCTATAATAGGTACTGTAAACAAATTTTTGAAAACAATGTTATTTTAAAGGTTAATTATATTCATAAATACTTCACATGAAAAAATTTATTCTGCTGTTAATCCTGAAGACTCTTAAAGGAAAATGTTCTTGTTGCACTCTCTTCTCACTGGTACGGGAGCACAGTCTTACCTGCCTGCTAATGCTTTTTCATGTTCCAGATGCATGGCCCAGGTATCCTGATCTCCACTACCAGCATTATTTCCATATCAAGTGATGAGAATTTCTGTTCATGATTGGTGAAATTAAACATCATAGCATTCATGTAAATTCAATTTGAGGGTTTTTTTTTCAAAAGGAATTTCTTTCTTCCTAATGAAATCCATTGGCCATAGCAAACCTACTCATCAGGAAGTGAAACAATATGCCTGCACTCTACAATTTCCTTATTTTTTTTTTTAATCAGAAGAAGAAAACTGTTGTTTTCTTCTTATTATATCACATTAGACTTACTTTATTCTAAATAGTTATAAATGTTCACATTTATATTTATAGCTAATTACTTTCACAGTGTCCTCTAGCATATGTATTAAAAAAGGCCATATGTACAATTATGTTAAGAAAACATAAAGGTGCAATAATATTTTTATCTTATACAAAATTTTAAAAACCCCCAACTATTAAAACTGATACCAGCAACTGATGTTTGTAAGACTGCTGCTGGAGGTTTTTTCCAGAACAATGTGCAGTTCTTCCCAATTACATTTTTCCCTCTGATTATTTCATGTGACAGTGGTAATACAATACACTTGTCTCAGCAATAAATTTATTTTTCAGGACTTTCTCAGACTTTTTGCTTTCTCCTTTCCTGTTAGACATTCAGCAACATTTACTGGGAAAGAAAAATGGTAAATGTAAAAATTCAGTTTATTTCTTCCGTCAAAATTAAAATGGTTTTCTACTTTTTTTGTAATTTCCTCTCCATCACTGTGTTTGAGTGGAACATAGGTAAGATTTAATCTCTGCAAGATAAAAAGGGGAAAATGGAGCAAAATTTCACTGTCTCCTATTGCTGAGATTATCTATATTTTTTTTTTTCAGGACATGGTCTTGAATTCGAAGGTGGAAATTTCCAAGTGGAGAGTCTATAACATATACATGACTCATGGAACAGTTTCCCATCACACAGACATCCTAGGATTATTTTTCCTTACTTACAGGGATTGCTTGGACTAGAGCTGCAAATTGAAAGATTTAAAACAGGCTTTCTGGAAAGACAATACTGCTCTTGGACCCAGTGGCATTTAGCACAGAAGGACAACTACCTACTAATAATGTATTTAAATACCTGTGTGTTTGGGTTTTTTTACATAATGTTTCTGCTTGGGCTTAGTGCAAGACCAGTGAGCCCATCATATAAAATATGCACTACACTCCCTGCCCTACAATTTCAAAATCTTCTGCAGATGAATAAGTTTCTCCTTTTCTTCCTTGATCTGCTTAAACATTTCAGATCTAGTTCTCGCTACGGTTACCTGCAACTTTGGCTAGAACATTGCTGGAATAAAGGCTCCATGGTCTTATTCTGAGCTTCCCCATGAGAAACAACAGCTGCTGCATGTTGTTGCTTTCCTCTTCTGGAACAAAAATCAAATTAAAATGATATAATCCTCTCACATACTGATGCCATGAAGATTTTTGCCTTTTCTTTTATACCCCTGTTATACCTTTTTACAACTTCTGTATTCCTAGTGCTTTTTGCCTACATTCTTGGACTTGTTTGTTAAGCTAAGAGACAAAACATTTTAGAAGCTTCGTAGCTAGGGATCAGTGTGCCCCAGACCCCAAGGTCCTCTCCAGAACACATTCTGTAAACCAAGATAGAACCATCCAGGGGAAGGTTCCTTGGGGAGGGGGGCTCACTCCAGCCTCTCATTGGGGAATCTTTGATAGATCTGCTAATTAGTGAGACCTATAATGTTATACCCAATGTTGGGGGGGAGGGACTCAGTGGGGTGCATCTCAATGTATATGACCTGGACGTGTACACCTAAGGATCCTTAAAATAAATACCAAGGTAAAATCCCTTTTCCCCTTCTAACCGTGCATGACTCTTGATTTTAAGACCAGGAAAAGGAATCATAGTTCCAAGTGAGATTCAGCTTGTTGACAGTGATCTGTGTGGCTGTCCTGGAACTCTGTCTTATTGTGGCCTTTGACACCTAATGTAACACCCAAGCTTACTATCTACAGATTTACAATCCTGGACCATACTGAGTGTTCTTAGTAAAATAAAGCTCTCTCACTGCCCTGATACAACTGATGGCTGAAAAGGCAGTGTGTCTCGAGTGCTTTGAAAGGAAGGGAACAGAATAAAAGAAGAATCAATTGAGTGGTTCTTCTCTGAGGGCTCATTTGGCAGGAAAGTCAAAATTATATAAGGCTTTTGAAACTGTTGTCTTTTGCTACACAATCTGTAAAAATTTGCAATGGAAAATGTGCCATAAATAGGGATTGTGATAATACGTCATATATGATTTGTTCTCAAGAACAAGGCAGCTAGAAAACATATATATTCAACCTCAAAAAACCCAAGAACACAAAGTAAAAGTATTCCTTACTCTGCCAAAACCAGGAGCTGAATTACCAAGGCGGAAAAGCTGTTGGGTCAAAGGGAAGAATTGATATATGGATTGCTGTTGAAACCAATAGCAAAATTCCCATCAACTTGTGAAGTATAAAATCATATCTTCAGTGTTTAAAGTTTTCTCCCACTCCTTAGTTTCATAGAAAAGAGATGTGGGAAAAGAGATGGTGTCAATTTGCCTGAAATCCAATGAATTAGAATCATGAAGATGTGCAGTTCATATTGCCCTGAGCCAGTGAGAGATGCTCATTTCCAGTACGAATTTTTTTTTAATATGTCCAAAATGCAAAATATATTTAGAGTGAAGACTTTAAACAACCCAGAACTTGGGAATGTACACAATATTTTTACACAGTCTTCTAATGGTGGCATGTTACTACTGGGGTAGAGTATTACCCTGCCAGCATTTGAATTCACTCTATTGTAGTCGTGTTCAAATTTGCTAATGGTACAAATTTTTTTGCTGAACCCACTTTAGCAATCAAGAGAGCCTGTTAGTACTTAGTTGCCATGAGTCCCAGAAAAAGATGCATGAAGTCATGATGTGCATTGTGCTCTGAAGAGAGATAAAAAACTTGTTTTGGGGGTCACCCCCCTCTGGGTACTGAAAGTGCACAGAGGTGTGTGAGGCCCCATCTTTACCCTCTTTGAATTCACTGGTAAAGTTGAGACAGAATTTGCCTCAAGATTTGTGCAAAAAATACTCTTTTTATGCAACTGTTAACCAGACAGTATCTCAGGGAAAATTTGCAGTGGCAGAAAGCAAGCCTTTCCTGGGAAACCTACTGAAGTTGTTCAGAAGTTATTCCCATTCACTGTTGCTAACCTCTGCTGTCTACAGTCAGAAATGTTTGGGAGCATGTTGAAATAATTATAAACAATATACTGGTGCTGCAATACTGAGTAAACATAGGTATTTTCCATAGCTGTCATGGAAAAATATTTCTATTGATAAAATGAGTTTATTTTAAAAAAATAACAGCATGAATGAAGATGCCTAGAATTCTTATTTTTAAGTCACACAGAGTGAACATTTTCTAAATTAGATTGTGAAACTTAGGAAGTAGTCATACATTCCACATGGAATGTCAGTATAACTGGTGCATAAGTTCATGTTTCCAACTTATTAAAAACATATTATTAAACCAAAAATTTTCTGCCTTGTGCAAAATGTAGCCCATTAGTAATTTTATCAAAGGTAGGATTATATCAAGTACTCCTGCAAGACAGTAGTATTACTATGAAAAGCCTTTTGGCATTGATTTAACTACAGGAAACTTGAAAAAGCAGAAGAGTGCAGCTATTTTCTCTTCTCACAAGGCTTTCCCTGCTGCAAGTTGTACTACTTGCTATTGCTGCTGAAAGATTGTCTATAGAAAACTTGTCAAAATAAGAATATTGTAATATAAGTCAATGTAAATACCAATTCAGTTCCAGCCAATTTTAACTAGAAAGTGTGAGACACATGCTCTAGTTGCATATTCCAATGCATAGATGGACTACAGCATCACTAATAAATTGAGACTCTGGATGTAGGAGCAAATGCAGATGAACTTCAGGCAAGGAAAATATTAGAGACCTAACTGCAATCCCTCAACTTTACAAAAAATTATGTCCAGTAATCCCAACCAGAAACATATATAGGTCCATTTTAAAATGAGTTGCATTTATTGTTCTCTTTTCTTCCTATATGAAGGAACTGTGTTTTGAACCAATCTTCAAAATGTCTAAAGACCTTAGGATGCCTCCAATTTTTTTTCCCCCAGAAAAAACCATCTCAAATCCTCTTTAAAGCTAACTTTTTCCCTTAAGATGCCATATTTTAAAATAGCATCTTGCCATTTAACAGGGCATTCCGAATATCATTTACAAATTTAGACTAAAAGTAACACTTTTCCTAGTAATCTTTCTTTTTTACAGCACAGTGCTAACGTGGGCAGCGAAGAAGCGAACAGACTGCAGCTCTTTCTGGCACATCTTGAACAAATGCCATTGCTTATGTTCTAAACATTCACTTCACCAAAATAACTAACGATGAAGAAAAGGTTGTGAAGACATTACTAGTAGTATCATATGGCAGCGTGTGGGTGTGATTTACAAGTAGAATTTGTATCACATAAATGATACTTGGCAAACAGCAAATTAAGTTTGTTTCTCAGATATCAGACTGATGTTAGATGGCAGTAATTTAATAAAAGGATAACGAGAATGATATTTTTTGACTCGGTGAATGTGAAACTTAATTACACCCCTACCATGGACATTATGGATAGACAATGGCTGGATTTAGAAAAAAATAAAGAATTACCACAGTTTAAAGAAATATATGACTATAAACACTTTGGTAATGGAACATAGCCTATTCATTGGCTGAAATGAAGCAGATAGACAGGACATATTAAATATTTTTTGTGGATCAAACATTTATTTTCTAAAGTGGTGCTGACATATGGTGAGCCCACCAACTTAGATATTGCACTGTAGGTAAGGGTACGTAACTTGGTACATTTTCCTAAGGAATCATCATCTAAGGGGATTTTCCCCTGCATCTGTGAATATGTGCCTACCTTTTTCACAATACTTTTGCAACAACATTGTTTGGCCTGATCAGTTGGGGTGAAGTGCGAATTATCAGCAGCAACGTGATTGGCCAGGGTAATTTGCTTAAAGGGATTTTGATCTACAAGATATTTTGAAGATCTATTTCAGCCCTGTTTGTCAAACACAGCCTTTAAATCGAGCTAAACAATTTTTCAGGCTGTGGATCATATGAAAAAGTAGCTTCTGGTGTCTGTACTGGGCCATATGCTCTTTATTCTCTCCCTCAACTTCTTCAGCAACACCTCTCATCTGTTTCACATGAGCTATGTTCAAGGTCATTTTCACAGAATCTTGAGGCCTGGTGCAGTAAGAATTATGGATGCAACACACCTAGGATGAATTCTCCAGTTTGGATAAAATTCATTGTGTACACAAATCCAATGAGAAGGCGTTCCGCCTTACCGCCCAGAGAACCTTCACTAGTGCCAGTGTTCTATATAAACCATATTTTAGTCTGAAATAAAAACTTTTTCTGAGAGCATCTGAGATTTGGCATATGCAACTTTGAATATCAGAGGAAAGAGTAAATTGTAAGAAGTTTGTAATTTTACTGGTTTTAATTTTAAATTCCATGCACTGTTCAAAAAGTGTCAAGATCAAATGTCCATCAACATAATTTAGTCATCTGTAACTTGTTATTAATACAAAAAGGGTTTCAAATCAAAATAATTTCAAAACTTTCCTCAGATTTTATATGATTTATTAATTCTGGCATATATTAGATATTAGGAAGAAATTCTTTACTGGGGGGGTGCTGAAGCACTGGAACAGGTTGCCCAGAGAAACTGTGGATATCCCATTCCTGAAAGTGTTCAAGGTCAGATTGAACAGGGCTTTGAGTAGCAACAAATGAGATTTGATGGTTGTGAAATAAAGTTTGAATACAGAAGAAATTCGGGTTTAAGTATAGGAGCAAGTTTTCTCTTGGTTTATATTCAAAGTTGCACAAAATTTTATTATCTGTGATTTTCACTACTATAACAGAAAGCCTAATGGAAACCATGTAGAACATATCAAATTTTAAAAGATATAAGAATTACAATATAAAATAGATGGGATGGGTTTCAACATGGGAGACTATCAAAGAGGTAAACTCTATTTCAACACTTTATTGTGTCATGAAGTGACAAAGAAGAAGGCAAAACATCATTCAGGGCATTATTTACTGTAATTCAGCCGAGCCATTAGTAGTAACTGGTGTTTTAACTAATGTAGATATGCCACACATACTTTCCATTCACTGAAAAATTACTGTTTACAATGAATAAGCAATGAGGATCAAAAATTTTTGAAACCATCTTATAAATGTAAAGTATTTAATTGTAAGTGGTCTGTGATTAAATACTTATTCCACCTTAGTGAGGGACAAATAAATGCTTCCATATCATTATTGTTTAAATTGTATAAGCCAATGTTTTATCCTGAAAATATATAATTTCTTTTCTATTTTTAGAAGAAAATATTCATAGAAATACAGTGCATGAGAAATAAGTGATTTTAATTAAACAAATTAAATGAAAATATTCTGCAAATAAAATAAAATATAAAGCTGTGTTTTAAATATGATCTAGATATTAAAAAAAAATTTCCCATGATTGTACCAGATATTTTGCACAGGAAGAGAGCTATTTAGCATTTCAGTCTTTTCTAAGGTGTTAAATATCTGCTGTGCTGATCCTGGCTGTGGGGGGAGTGGGGGAGGCACTTGGGTAGATGTGGAAGGGGATGCATGTGAAGGGGAATGTGTGTGTTCGCTTAACTATTGAATTATTTAAAAATTATTGTATTCAGAAACTTGAGGATAATAAATTTCTACTTTTTATTACTGTTTTCCATGGAAAGTTTATTACACCAAGGACTTCAGTTACAATTAAAACTTAAATACAAGCTGGTCAGCTCAATATCCCCAAATCAATTTGTCTTTGTGGGAAACTAGCAGAATCAGTCCTAGAGTGAACAGAATCACTCATTTTCAGGTTAATAGGCATCCTCTTCCCCTCATGGGTTATTTTGGACTAATTTAGCATATTGATATGTTTCATTATACAATTATAAAAAACATATTTTTGCTTCTAGAAATCCAAGACCCACTGAAGTGAGAGAGGATTTATCCAATTAAATGGAGAAGTCTGCATCTTAGGTAATTGTTCTCAGCTTTTGTTTATAGTTAGTGAAAGAAAACAGACAGTTGCAATATGTGATTCATCAAAATTAAGATATCTACTTAAGATGAGCTAAATCACAGCCTAAAAATTCCTGCTACTCTGTATTGATTATAAACAAATCCTTGAGTCAATACATCAAAGAGACAAGCAGACTGCCTATGTCTGAAGTTAGATGAGAAGTTGAAGGTTTTCACTAATTACTAGGCTTTGGAATAAGCTATTTGCTTTCTCTGAGCAGAAATTCCTTTGGATTCCTTATAATCTCTGTTTTTCTATTGTTTTTATCTTAGGATAAAAAAAAAAACCCAAACAACAACAAAAAAATCTTGCTCACCTATTTTAGACTCCCAGTCAGTTTAGATTGAGCTAGTCTGAATTTTAAAAATTCCTTCTTTCCTTTCCCTGTCTTTGTCTACCAAATGTAAAATTTTACTCTTTTAACTGTAAGTTTTTTAATTATTTGGTCCTTGAAAGAAATTACAGATACATATTTGAAAATCCATTTCACTATTATAACTGAGTACTTGTGCTGAGTACAAGTATTAAAACATGTCATATATGAAATGCTAAGGATCATGAAGATTGTTTACTGAAATTCCTTAAAAATAATCAATCAAATACTGCATTAGTTTTTCCTTTTAAA
Source organism: Aphelocoma coerulescens (assembly GCF_041296385.1). Taxonomy (NCBI): domain Eukaryota; kingdom Metazoa; phylum Chordata; class Aves; order Passeriformes; family Corvidae; genus Aphelocoma; species Aphelocoma coerulescens. The sequence continues at coordinate 53,289,831 of NC_091013.1, read as the reverse complement.
ATGAAGATTTATTTTAATAGTAATTCTACAAATTCATTCAGATCTAAATATATGCAATACACCACGTGTATAAATGCAATTACTTTGTCAACTAACATATTATATGTTGATGGTATCCCCAGTAATGGCAGAGTCATGACACAAATCCAGGTTATAAGGTATGGCTAAAGCTACCTCGTTTAATCATCCATAACCTCTATACCACGGTTCACAAAAGAGAAATTACATGATTAGCCTATTGGCCCTCCACCTCCCAAGGTGGTAGGCTGAGCAGTAAGACACCCATTTCCAAATATTATTCTCTCAAGACTGAAAACAATTCTACAGCTTCCACAACAATTTACAGCTGCAAAAATGGCTTACATTCTTAAAAACTGTGATCCATCCAGTTCTCATGAGAACAAGAACTTTCACAGAGAAGCTGGGAGAAGCTGGATTTCCCTAACTGCTTCCTTATGAGAAAGGAAAGTTTCACAGGAAAATTCCTCTGCTAGCCCTTGCTAGCATCCACAATTATACATTCTTTAAATTGATACCAGTGTTGATTTCAAAGTAAATAAATCATAAAAATCTTTTACCTATTGTTCTATAAATTCTTTAATAACACTCCTTAATTGGATATTTTAAAATGGTATTTTAAAGCTGTGACTCTTCACCCTGGAAAAGAGAAGGCTTTGGGGAAAGGGATCAATGTATATAAATATCTGAAGGGAGGGTGTAAACAGGATGGACCCAGGGTCTTTTCCATGTGCCCAATGACAGGACCAGAGGCAGAAACTGAAACACAGGAGCTTCCCTCTGAACATCAGGAAACCCTTCTATGCAGCAAAATTTTTATCTTCTTGATTTCTATTCATATTCTGCAATAGTTCTATGAAAAGAGCATTTATTAATATCAGTGGGAGCCCTGTATACAGGGCAGCTGCAGAATATACCATTAAGAACTGCAGTGAAGATTGGAGAAGGGAATTTTATCCTTTGTTAAGGTCTACACTGCAGCATTTTTCATCATTTAAAAGAAACTTTCAAGTGAAATTATTTCACTCTTGCCTGATTTCTGTCATTGTCTAATTTTTATCAGTGCATTCAATTTTGCCTTTTTTGTCTACAGTTTCATTTTTCTTCCACTCTTCTAATGATCAACTTTTTTCTGTTCTCTATCACACACACAGAACTGCAGACCAATAAATAGTGGTCAATCATCTTTGATCACACTTGAAAAAAGAGTAACTTCAAGCTCTTCTATTTCACCGATTCTCATAAATTTCATGTTTAATTTTTTTTTTGTATATATTACTGCACTTGCTTCTCATATTTTTGGATTATGGTATAGCCTTAAATAGATATTACTATAAAAACTGCATGCTATCTAGTCTGATGAAAAGTTTAAAAGTATTATTGTAGACTAGAAAAATGTTAAGGTAAGCCATACATACTAGACTGTTCAGACTAGAAAAACTACCTCTGCAGCATCCTAGCCTATGTAAAACTAATTTCATATTGTTAACTGAGGAAAAGAAAAAAAAAATCACTCCTTTTTCATCTTAAGGATTTAATAGAATTATAATTTGTAAGTTAGAGGAAAATTTGGCACTACAAGGTAACAGAAGCAGAGATATAAGGAGAAGTGCACCTATAGGAAAAAAAATAAATGGTTTAAATAAGGAACTCATAGGTAAAAACTCCAATCTATACAATTGCATTACATTCATAGCTATTGAGAAGAGTGTAAAACAAATTCAAAGATACTTTAAAAAATGTAAGCCTTTAAAAGAATTAGAGTCTATATTTGAGAGAATATGAAGTCTTATGTAAGAAACTCATAAAAGAGACTTAAAAGAAGTCTTGAGATTACTGAGAGATTTTTGGAAGGTATTTAGAATCTCAGTAAACAGTGTTATAATAGTAATACCCAAACTGAGGGAAAGGTTATTAAGAACTTGATTTAAAGCTAGAGAAAGTAGTTTGCTTTTTGATAAGATACAAGATTATATCAAATCTTCGTCATACATCCAGAAGAAAAAGAAAATTAAACAGGAAGAGATCTGGCAGCAAGAACACACCTAAGCATCCACAACTAATATCTCTAAGAAAAAAATTATTTTGCAAGGACCCACAAAGAAGGAATGTAACTATCAAAGGAGAAATTAGAATTCAAAGAAAAGCATATCTTGTATAGTGAAGATCTTTCATGGGTGAAGCTGAAATGCTGAAGCTGTAGCTGTATCTTAATCTAATGAGATTTTCTTAGACACAAGTGGAATTCTTGTATCTCATAAAATGTATCATAGCAAAAAGGATAAGGAAATGTCAAAAATTATACTAAAGTTTTAGAAGAAAGAAAGGATTATTTGAGCATAAGTAGACTTCAGATGATACACTGAGGAAATGATTCTGTCTCAAAATATTAACCAACTGTAGAATAAATATGCCAAAACACAGCTAAGAAGTTTATGCTTCCCAGACAAATGGTCAGTAGGAATTAGTAAAGAAATGATTGATTAGGGTGCTCAGAATATATAGTTTTATGTCAGTACCTAAAACATATGTATATTTCTTACAAATATTTCTTAAAGTTGCTGAAAAGAACATTTTATATTCAAATGTGTCTTCTGAGGAGGATAAATCATGGCCTTCTGTCTGCATTTGTTCTCTATCTTTACCTTTCAAAGCAGAAGCAAAATTTAGGCACACTGAATATAAAATCTTTCAAAAAAAGGACTTGGTTTTGGTTTCACTGTTGATCAGTCCATTAACTACTAATTTTTCTTAATTAAAGAAAAAAACCCCACTATTTAAAATATTAAACCAGATGAAGAATTCTGAGTAGGTAAAATCTTTTCAGGAGCTTATATTGTCAAGCATTAATTAAACTCCTTAATATGAAATACATTATACTTTTAATGTATACAACAATATATGCAACTATTCAACAATAAAACTGTAAAACTGAGACTTGAAAAAAACATAAAAAAAAGAATTCCCTTCAATCTGAAAGACTGGTGAATGATTAAAGCTTGGACAGATGTGTATGGTCGGTTCTGGATAGATGCATGTTGTTATACAGTGTTTTCTAAGTTTTCTAAACCAACTTGGCATAAATCAGCTTCATTCCAGTAGCCAAATAAACAATATCAGCATGAGCAGATCAATATATTTGAGCTCACAGGCTTTAGCTGCTGCAGATCGTCAGGTGTTCATCCTGCTGGCACAACAAAGCAGCCAAACATAGGAAGCCATGTCCAGAGTACAGTATTTTAACAGATCTAAGCCTAAGTTAGCATTCCTTGCCTCTTAGCAAAGCCCATCAGCCTGAGTGCAATGACAGTGCCATTGCTTTTAGTACATTCGTAGCACTATACTTCTAGCAATTGCTGAAGACATTTTTGTCAAATACAGTTCACGTCATTAATTCTTGCTTATAGGCAACATCAACGAGCAGCAGGCTGATGCAAAGCATCTAAACATGATAATGTGCATTCATGTAACATCTTTCTTTTCATATCATGAACAATGCTCTACTAAGTCTTCAAAAGAATCACACTGAATTAGTTAATATCAATCCAAAGTAAAACGGAGCCAATTAAATCATAGAAAAATCTGAGGTTATGGAGCAAATCAATTGCAGAGAAAATTAGAGCTTAAGAACTTTGAATTTGAATAAACAGTCTCTCAGCAACAGTGGAGGTGGTATCTTTATTCTATTAGAATGTTTTTATGCAATTTCTTCACTGTGAGAGATGTGAGACACTGTAACAGGTTGCCCAGAGAAGTTGTGGATGCCCCATTTCTAGGAGTGTTCCAGGCCATGTTGGATGGGGCTTTGAGCAACCAGGTCTAGTGGAAAGTTTCCTGAATATGGCAGAAGAGTTGGAACTAGATGACCTTCAAGGTGTTTCTTCCAACCCAAACCATTCTGTGATTCTATGAATCATTTTGCAAGAGTAGATGATGTTTTATAAATACTAAAATAAAAGAAAGGTCTGCTAGGTAGAATTACTTCACTTCAAAGGTCAAACACAAGGACAGAAGGCAATTTCTCAACAGAAAAAAAGGTTATTGAATAATAATGTTGTGAATACAAAGTACAAGCTCAGTTATAATGGCAGCTATATCAGAGCAGTAGATGAGGCATGGAAAAGAGTGCTATGGAGTCTGAACAGAAGAATATTTAGTAGTTTCCAAAAACAAAGAAAAACATATGCTTTTCCAAGGTGACCCCAGGATCCACAGCAACATGGGCAGTTCAGTCTCTATGTAATGTGCTTCTCTATGGCATAGACAATGACATGAGCATATCTGCCACATTCAGACTCTTGAAACACAGATCTCAGCTTTCAGAGTTGCAAACTCTGAAATAATGCAACACATAGAGGCAGACGTGATGTGTGTGGTATTGGTTAGGTCTTCTGTGCACACTCTATGGGACCCATTCAAAGACCTTGGGTCTGATCATGGACAAAAACTGCAAAGCAAAATAATCTCTTCTCTGTTTGGCATGCACTCCCACCCTCTTAAACATGCAGAAAAAGATTCTTGCATATTTACGAAACGTTCGCTTCTTCATGGTTTTCCTGCTAGCAAAGATTTTGGCAACTACAAATAGTGAATGCAACATATCCATTCTAAACCTACTATTTTCAGTAAGTAGCAACAATAGCATCATACAATCAAGGACTAGTCTGGGTTGTAAGGGACCTTTAAAAATCATCTAGTCCTACGCCCCTGCAGTGAATAGGGACATCTTCAACTAGATCAGCTTTCTCAAAAGCCCTGTCCACCCTGATTGTTTCCGGGCATGGGGCATCTACCACCTCTCCAGGAAAACTGTTCCACTGTTTTACCTCTCTCATTTTAAAAAATTTCTTTCTTACATCTGATCTGAATCTATTCCCTTTTAGTTTAAAACCATTATCCCTTGGCATATCAGTACAGGCCCTGCTAAAAAAGTCTGTCCTTGTCTTTCTTACAGGCACCCTTTAAATACTGAAAGGCTGCAGTGAGATCTCCCTGGAACCTTCTCATCTTCAGGCTGAACAACCCCAACTGTCTTAGCCTCTCTTCCCTCTTAGGAGAGGTGTTCCAGTCTTCTGATCATCCTTGTGACCCTCCTCCACAAGACAAACTCCAAGAGGTCCAAGAGGCCTTTCCTGTACTGAGGACTCCAGGGCTGGATGTAACACTTGAGGTGGAGTCTCATAGGAGCAGAGTAGTGACCTGCTTACTTCCCTTGAGCTGCTGGCCACACATCTTTTTATGCACCTCAGACATAACAACGGTGTTGTTATTCCTTTGCTATGAAAACAGAGAAGTATTTTTACTTAGTTCTTGATAATGTTCATGTTACTCTCTAGCTCTATTGTCTTTAAAATTTTATTTTATATAATTAGTTAAAAATAAGTCACTGAGCTTGTATTTTAAATTCTCATTGAGTTACATAGAGATTGTTAAGTTATGAGAATTTTTTTCACTAAAGAAGAGCAGAAATCTGAATGCAGAGGATTAATTTACCCATCACAATGGCACAGGTCAGAAAATGAATCCCCAATAGATGCTTCAGGACCCAAGTTTTCAGGCAAAATTAACTTAAGTTTGAGTTGCATAAGGTGACCATAGAAAGACACCCAAAATCACAAACACCTGGAAAATTATTTTTCAACACGTTATCTATTAAATTATGTAGCTTATATTTAAATGGTAAATACTTTTAAAGTTATTGTTAAGGTAAGCCAGAAGACAGATTTTAAAAGTGATTGACAGACAAATACCTGTACATCTGAAAACAATATATATTCAATTGTTAATTATTTGGCATTTGCTACTGTTTATTATTTTTGCAAATTTGTTTATTATTTTATTTGAATTTTTATTATGTTTATGATATATAAATTTTTTCTTTTACTAAATGAAATGTTCTCCTTCACATAGCTTCTTTGCTACACAGACCAAACTCAGTTCTTCCTCAGCTCAGCCGCAACCCAAATATATTTTAATTTGGATTTAAGAAAAACAAGTAGTTGATTCTGAATATGTCAAAAAGGAAAGAGATTTTTTTCCCCCTTGGATCAGTTCTAAAATGTATTCATTCATTATGCATACTATAAATATAGAAGTGGAACCCAGCAGTAGTAAGGACAGAATTAAATTGCAGGGTGCCATGTGTGGTTCTGTTTATAGCTGCATTCATATTGATTACATGTAATTTTTATAGCAGACCTCTTTTAGCTGTATAGGTGAAGATGGCAATTAGGTGTCTGCTGTTTCTCTTTATGTTGCTATATCCAGGGCATTTAGGTTTTCATAGAATTTTTTCCATTCTCTTACCCTTTTATCCTTCAGATTAAATGCTAAACATTCCATAGCAGTTGAAAAGAGCATGTGAGCTTTTGTGGGATTTTCCCTAGTAGTTTACAAAATATCTAAAAATGTGCTCATATGAATGATAGTTCAAAAAAAAAAAAAAAATTGGGAATGGTTGCTAAAAGTTTTTGCCCCTAAATGATGCAGAACCAGCAGTAAAATATCCAAATTCTTAGACAAACTGATCAATAAACTTAATACCTTACTCATGATGAAGACAGAGACAGATAAAAATCATGTCTACTTGCATGTGTTCTATTTGAAGCTGAGCTTGAAAGCTTTAAAAAGTCTTTATTACTTGTGTCCTCATTGAAATTAGTCAGTACAAGTGTTTTTCATTGTCACTTGTGTTGATCAAGTCTACTTTTATTGTCAGCTCAGGTGTCAACCCCATCTTAGAGATTTTCAAGTTCCTGTGTGTCAAATCCACACGTATAACCTACACTGCTTATTTGAGGCAGTGTAACTTATAAAATAAAGCCACAGAAAGATAACATCCAGAGGGAAAGATAGCTAAGAGATTTTTTTTAAGGGAGTCAGATAATAGTAGCATTTCCAGTTCAGCTGGAAGATCTTGTGTGTGTGTTTGTGTGTGTGTGTGCGGTTTTGTGTGCACACAAAGCTTTTGATAGCAGTTATTTATTTCTGCATTATCTATACCACAAAAATATAAATGCAAAGTAGTGTTGAAACAAATAACTATTCCATAGAAATATAGATTGGAAAAAAAAATGTGGCTTAAGTCTGTGAAGTCCACAAAGAGAATTTTTTCCCTGTCTAATTTATCTAGGAAACAGCCAAATATTGAATCATATATGTTATAGAGAATTTTAGAGTATGTGAAAGCGTGTTTTGTTTCCTAATAGCACTTTGGAATGGTCTGGGGCTTTTATTAAGAAGGTTTTTGCAAATATGTTAAGAAACACTTTTTTTTCAATTCCTCAGTCAAAACTGTGAGTCTAAGTATGCATATATCTTGCTCATAGCTCAGTCCCTCTGGGTGTGTTAACCATTTGTCTAAGCAAATAGAACAGACACTGTTCAGGATATTCTGAGCCCAAAATCTCTCCTTCTCCATAGGTTTATATATTTTATACATAGATACTCTGTAGATATAGGTTTGGGAGTTTTGGGTGTTTTTTCACATTGCTGGCAGTGAATTTCTAATCTACTGGAAATATTGTACTTTAAGTCCCAGCTTCCATTTCTCCTGATATATTTGTATATTTTGTCATTGACATCAAGACTGATACCTACCATGTACATCTTCTCTGTGAAAGTCCTGAATGCTTTCTTTCTCTCAGTCTTTGTTAGTGAGACCAGTCTTTGCTAATCCCAGGTCACAGAAAACAAGGGGAAGGGCTGGAGCAAAGCAGGTGTACTCTTGCTGGAAGATAATTTTCCCTGATTGCCTATCTAAATCTCCCCTGGCACAAGTTGAGGCTACTTCTCCCCTGAGCCACTTTTTCTCCAGGCTAAGCAACATCAGCTACCTGTCCTGGGTTGCAGTGTATTCTATTACCATCCTCATGAGCTGTGGAAATCAGGTGGGGCAGTGTTTCCTTGCCTCCTCCCCCCAGACTATCTTTCTGTTAATGGCCCATCATTGTCCTGTCACATGACTCAGAGATAACTCCCTCCGGACTATCTTCTGTTAACGAGCCTAATCAACACTTGGCCTCATGACTCATTACCCCATTGCTCCTCCCACAGGGAGGAACCAAGCATTCCATCCTGGATATAATCTGAGATTCTGGACACAAGAGAGACTGGATCTCCAGAGGACAGGAGTTATATAGCCACCACTGGACCATCTGAGGAAGAGCAGACCCTTTCTACAGGATCACCACTTCAGGAGGATGGCAGTCACCATTCTACCAGACTGCTACCACCACCCTGACTAACAGGGTGTCAGGTTGTATCCTGACTCTGTCAGTTTGAACCAGTGTTTTCTTTTATTTTTTTTCCTTTTCTTTAATTTCCCCATTGAATTGTTATTCTGACTTGGTGCCTACCACTAGTTTGTTTTCAAACTAGTACACTTCCTCAGCTGCTCTTAAGGCTTGGGCTCTACACCCTTCACTACCTTTGTTACCCTTTTCTGGACACAATCCAGCACCTCAATATTCTTTTGGTGAGGAGCCCAGAACTGAACACAGGACCTGAGGTGCAGCATCAACACCTCAAATGTGCTCTGGTATGTCCTGCTGGCCACAGTATTGCTGATACGGCCCAGGATGCCATTGGCCTTCTTGGCCACCTGGGCACATGCTTGCTCATGTTCAGCAGTTCTCCGCCAGCCCCACCAGGTCCTTTTTCTCTGGGTAGCTTTCCAGTCACTCTTCCCCAGGCGCTGCAGGGGGTTGCGACCGATTGCAGGACCCAGCACTTCTCCTCATTGAACATCATGCAATTGGCCTCAGCCCATTGATCCAGCCTGTCTAGATCCTTCTGTAGTGCCTTCCTACCCTCCAGCAGATCAACATTGCTGCCCAACTTGGTGTCATCTGCAAACTTACAGAGACTGCACCTGATTCTCTCTTCCAGGTCATTGATAAACAGGACTGGCCACAGGGATGTCTGTTTTTCTCATTAAAATGGAAGTTCAAGCAGGGAGGATTCCCTGAAGATGAAATCAAGGCCTAACATCCAGTGCTCTAAATGGCAGGTGTACCTGTAGTTTTGTAAGAAGTTCCTTGGAAAAAGCTGCTATTTTTTTTTGATACTGTGCTTTTGCACATTGTGTTTCACAGAGTCTGATGTAAAGTACTGAAGAACTGTAACAGGTAGACAGCTGAAAGTAGACAAGGAAAACAGTGGGCTACTTTCAGCATTGCAGAGCATTAACTCATCCTGGTTAGTCACACCTTAACAAGACAGCAAGTAAACAGAAAAAATATTCAAAGATACATAGGAACTGGTAAAATAAAAGCATTACCAAAGCAATGTGAACCGTAACAAATGTGCAAATATCTTGTGTGTATTTGTCTCCCAGCAAGTTTGTGCCAATGATGCATGTATTCTGAACTGTGTATTATTTTGTTTTATAGCACTTCAACAGAATCTTGTGCAAGACTCATGATGAGAAATGGGCAGTAAACAAATACAGTCAAGAGGTTAACAGACAGAGATCTGAAAACAGGAATCAGTTCTTAAATGTGAATCAGAAGAATTTGAAAAATACATAAATAAACATAAAAAGTCAAAAGAAGAAGGCAAAAAGGTCTAAGCCAGTAATGAGACATGGATCCATAAAAAACCAAGAGATTACATAAATTAACAAAGAGTGAACTCACCAGAGACAAAACTAATTGTGGACTAAGTACAACCCCCAAAAATTCTGAGTATAAATTTCACATATAATTTCTGTGGGGATAAATTTAGGGCCAGGTTCTAAGACCCTATTTAAAAGGTCAGAGGCAGCATAAATAGCTATCATCTCTTCCTCTTATATTCTTGTTTTATTATTTCCCCTTTGGCTCTTCTAGCCTAGAGGTGAACCATGATATATGACAAAATAAATGTTTTTGTCTTCGTATCTCCTAAGATTGCTTATTTTCCTGAAGGTAAAGGCAATATAAAATAACTATTTCAGGAGGTATTGGGAAAGTAAAGACTTCAAAAAAGCCACTCACCATTTTTGCTGATGTAGACTGTAAGGAACATGCACAAAAGCATGAAAATCAGTGTAACTGCTGTTGGCGAGGCAGCTAAATCCGAGTAAGGGCTTGTAAGTGTTCTCTAACTAGTCTTAGCATGTGGATCAAAGTATGTGTAGGCTCATGTAAAAATCTGCCTACTAGTCCTGAAAATATCTAATTTGGGATTCCCTGTTGCAGGATCTTATTCCAACTCATTAAACTCTATTTCTCATAGAATTATAGTTACAGTCTTTCTACTGTAGAGCTTCTTTCTTACATTCTGACTTCTATTCCTCCACAACTTTTGGAAATTTTACCCAGTCATGCAGCATTTAGGTTTTCAAATCTGATGCATAAAAACCTTGATGGGGAAGGACACAAAATGAGTTCCCATTCCTCCAAATTACTGCTGCAGTGCAAGGGCACACTAAATTTCTCCTCATATTATGGAATAACAGATTATGCTCAATTGCTTGTAAAAAACAATAAGAGAGACATTTATTTTTTTCCCAAAGGATGTACATTAGGTTAATTTGCTGCATTAAACCATTTCTTGTGAAATGCAAACTAATACAAACACCTATATTGCGAACGATGAAGTAGATCCTCTTCTGCTTTTAGGCCAAAAACAATTTTCAAAGACAAGAAAACATCCCTGACATGGTTTACCCACATCTGTTAAAACAGATGTCAAAACTGAGATTCTCCTGAATTCTCAGATTTTGGCCTTTCATCAAGAAGTTTCTCTGATTATTTTCTGGAACAATAATAAATGTGTCCTTAACATCTAGCACACCCTTGACTATGGGGCTGTTCCCTCGCTTTTGGAAAATTTTCATGGCCTGAATTTGATCTCATCAATTGGATTTGGTAGTCAAAAGAAATTGGATAGAGGTTTTTTTGGCAAAAACCAGAACACAATGAGGGTGTGTATTCAGATTGCTTTGGGTCCAGTAATACAGATTCAGACATCATTTAAGCGGAAAAAAACCTGAAAAGGCTTTGGAAATTCTGTATTTTGGAAAATATGTGCTGAACTCTCTTTTTCTGCTCAAAGATGGTGATGTCATTAACACCATTCTGATTAGCCCATCACACTGGCCTTGCTGGGGCAGCCATGAATGTTTATTTGGACACCCAAACATCACTCCAACATTTTCAGAATGTTTCCCTTTATTCTGAGTTGAAGTTTTCTTTGTTAGGCTTAACATCATTCTGGCATCATGCACTATCTTTGGAAAGAAGTGTTATTTGTATACATGACTGTTTTAAGCTAGTGTTGGAATGGTGAAAATTTACACAATTTTTAATCTAAATGTTATTAAGTGTTCCTTAGACAAAGTAGGAACTCTCTCTGCTTAATGAGTGAGGTAAACAACAGATGGTAAATCACAGAATCATAGAATTATTTAGATTGGAAAACACCTGTAAGATCATTGACTCCAACACTGCCAAGTCCACCACTAATTCGTGGCCTCATCCTATTGATCCAGCCCACCCATATCCCTCTGTAGAGCCTTCCTTTCCTAACGAAGATCCACACTCTTGCCCACCTTGGTGTCATCTGCAAAATAACTGACTGAGTGTGCATTCTATCCCCTTGTCCAGATCATTGATTAAATCACTAAACAGGGCTGGTCTCAGTACTGAGCCCTGGGGAACACCACTTGTGACCAGCCACCAGAAGGACGCATCTCCATTCACCACCACTCTCTCAGCCCAGCTGTCCATCCAGTTTTTTATCCAGCAATGAGCACACCTGACCAAGCTAGCAGCAGCCAGTTTCTCCAGGAGAATGCTGTGAGAAATGGTGTTAAGGGTTTTACTAATGTTCACATTAGTAAAAATGCACAAATCCAGGTGACGATCTCAGGACAGTAAAACCATAGGGGATCATACAGAGTAATTTATTACATGTTAAATACATATATAGCTCTGTAGTTTCTTGAGTCCCAAGACAATTCCAGAAACAGCAAAATCCCAGAAAACAACTTTATGGCTTCTGAAACTTCATGGACTCTTAGTTATCTGACTAGGCTTTCCAGCTGGCACTAAATTAACTTGGGATTTCTAAAACATCTGATGTAAACAAAGCCTTTTTTTTTCTGCGATTGCAGTAGAAAAAAAGAAGTCTTGAGTACTGGGGATCTCAGAACCCCAGAGATATCATATCTGTTTTGAAAATGAAACTGGGGTTTTCATTAGAACTGTTTTTTCAGAGTATTTAAATTCTTGTCTCCTTACCATGAATGACTGGATTATCACACCCTTGTCTGTTTAGACTGCTGGCCCTGGACTTAACTGCCTGAGCCAGCTTGTGCTGTGGTTCCCCCAGTCTGAAAAACCATGAAATCTCTATAACATGAAACCTGCCTGCAGCAATATCCTGTATGTAACAGAAAATATTTTAGTTAACATAAGAAAGCTGAAAGTGCTGCCCCTCAGTGCTGTAGACAGGAAAAAAATAATTCTTCCATTCCCTATATTCTGTTCTTGAATAAAGTTAGTAAAGTTTAATCATTTTCTTGGCATGGAAAGAGATGTGTATAAAGAGAGAATTCACATGTTAGTTTTATCATCGGATTAGTTCTTGATTTTCTGATGAAAGCCAAATGAATCTTCACAAAGAGTTTTAAAGTTTTTTCCCTGTTAATTTTAATAATCTTACACATTGCTTTAACAAAAGTTGCTGTTTTGTACAAAAATTATAAAATACAATTTCATATCATTTAATACCATGTCCAAGAAATGAGAAGCTAGTATTGCGAAAATGTGATATCTGCACCAGGAGCACCTACGGAAAATTTAATTTAGCATATCATCTCCTTATGCCTAAGGTAATACTTGTTTTACCTTGCAATTACCATATAAACAAAATTACATAATGTTCTGAAAAGGCTTAATATTCCAGTCAGAAGATAGTTCCAAACCTTAGAACAGATTTGTGAAACCTTCAAATACTCTATGGCATTAGACGGTCTGTGATGACAGCCTCAGAGTTGGGACCATGTGCCCTTCTGTCCCATAGATGTCAGTTTTTCATGAGGCTGCAAAAAACAAAGCAAATCCTGCCTTTAATCTTGCATAAGAGGTTTCCTGTCAAGTGAGCTCCCTTTATCAATCCACCCTGAGGTAGAAGGCTCTGTTAAAAAAAGGGATAGATCTGTAGGATGTCACACTAAAGTAGGTTAAGAAGCATATACAGAAGCTAGAAGGAATTTCAGAAAGACAATCTAATGGTTGTCATACCTGGCTTTTTTTTTAGACTCTCAATGAATTACACAGACCACCACAGAACTCAGTTGTTGGTTTGACACAAGCAGTTCATCATAAGTTGTTCAAAGGACTTTTCTATCTTCTCTTGCTAAAGCAACTTCAAAGCTCCTGTTCTGCCTCTACTGGTTTAGGAGTCTTCTCAGAGTTACTTTTTACCTACTCTGTTACTGGATGAGAAATGCACTTATTGAATTTAATATATGCTAATTTTATTTTTATTTCATATTAAAATCTTCCTTTAAAAAACCCAACAAAACCATTCAAGGGCAAGATTTCAGAAGACCAAGCTTCCCTGCTTGTTATTTGGGGGGGATATTAAAGTTTTTGCAAAGTAAAGGCAAAGCATGAAGTCTTGGTTCTGCCATTAGTTTAATTCATATTTTGCAACTTCTGTTTGTCATTCTTGAAATTTTGCTGGCTGTTACTTCTGTTATCCCTTTCTTCCTAAATAATTTATGCAATTTCCATGTCTATATCTATGATGGTTCCTTGATGTTTAGACTTTTCACTTCTTTCTGTCTTTATTCAATATCATCTTCAGACTTCCTTTTGTCAAATGTTCGTGTCGGTTTTTTGGTGAGCTAACATTAATTTGAGGTTTTTCTCATATGTTACTGAAGATATTTCACACACAGAAACACTGTTGCATAGCATTTTTTGACCTGAACTTTCACTTTTGCGACACTCCAGAACAAAAGTAAATCAATTATTTTCATCTGTTATCTCAATATATGATATATATTTTGTGTACGTTTTAAGTCAGAAGTTAACTTGTTGATGTCTGTATAAGTATGTTGCCCTGGTAAGGATTTATATTTTTTTCCATAGTCCAGTGTGATCATTGGAAGACCAAGCATGTATATATCAAAATAAGTGAATTTCTGAACTTTTTACTCCTGACATGGTCTGACAAATGTATGCACATCTTAACCTATAAACATTCTTGCTACATTTTGCCTGCCAGTCTGAGCCTCATGGAGAACACCTGAACAATATTTTTCTATTATTCTTAAATTATTAATTTACCAATATCATATCATTAACTTTTATAAAAAAGGTAACATATTTTTGCAGGGATATTTGTTTGTTTGTTTATTTATTTATTCAATAATGTATTTGTTCACACTAAAATAGTAGATGGTATAGCAGGTTCATAACTATCCAGACACATTCCTGTTTTTATCAGTTCTCTTTTGTAAGTGGAAATGACCTGATATGGACTTCTTTCATACTTGTTTGTTTGTTTTGGAGGGGTTTTTTTGTTTGTTTGTTTGGGTTTTTTTGTTGTTTTTTTTGGTTGCAAGACATATCCATAACATCTTAAAAAGAAATAAGTTTTGTTGATATCTAGCAAGTACTTCATGGACCCCAGTGATTTAAAGTAACAGTTTTGGACTTAAAGGGAAGAAAGATATGCTTGTGACTTCTGCTATTCTACCCACTATTTGTCAGAGACACAGAAGAGTAGTGAAAAGAGTTTTGGTATCGAGAATGGGAGACAAAGGAGTGAAGTGAAATTAGAAGAATCAGCTGGAAGAACCTATTAGCAATAGAATTGCTGAAGTAACCCAGTAGACTGTTGATCTGCTTTGCCACAAGAGCTCATTTGCCTCCTCTGAAAACAATTCTTGGATAAAGATGAAAACTGGGAAGTATATATTCAGTTCTCCCTCTCCTAGATGTCTAAACAATATTAATATTAATATTAATATTAATGAGACATGAATTGGGATGCATGATGTAATTTAAAATTTTCCTGATTTCAGAAAGCATTGTGACTGTTCATCGCTTTCAACCAAGCCCTTTGCACCTTCACTGCTTAATATGTTAATTTTATGAAAATATCTTCATTGTCTTTATTCTTTATTGTCTTTATTCGACATTGCACTAACATGTTAATCTAAATCATTTTGTGATTATATAGCATGTTTCTTCTGTCAAATATTAACTGATAAACTTTGATTTTTTGTTGACAACTCTGAATTGCTAATCTTGCTCTAATAGAAGGTGAATTTGACCAGAATTTTGAACTACTTTTAGGATAAGATTTAAATTAGTTAAACTTCATAAGGGAGGAAATTTTCATCTGTTGCATTAGCATCTACCTTCTGCTTTAGTTTATGATGAAACACACTGTTGCATATAAGCCTTACAGTTATTTCAACAGGCTTTTTTTTTTTCCTGGTTGCCTTGGTTTGAGACAATTTTAAGAAGTGGTCACTCTAAAATGTATTGCCTCCCCTTTTTTTCAACCAATCCCTTTCCACAAATAAGAAACTATGTCCAGCAATGTGCTCCTTTGGCAAACCAGGATGACAGCCTACTGGGTTATCTCGGCTATACTATTACAAGTAGGTTCAGGAGGGGATCTTTTCCTTGGGAGATACATCTCAACTGTCAGACCTAGTTCAGGACTCTCAAATACGATAGACATGAATATTCCTGTGAAAAGCCACTAAGTTGAGTAGGGGCAGAAGCATCTGTTGGTACAAAGACATGCTGAAAGTGCTGGGTCTATTCAGGCTGGAAAAGGGAAGGAAGACAGAAGGAAACTTATTAGTGTTTAAAACTGATAAAGAAGATGGAGACATACTCTACTCAGCTGTATCCAGTAAAAGTAGAAAAGACATGGGCAGAAACTGAAATATAAGAAATTCAATTGGAACATAAGAGAAAATACATTTTTATTCTGAGAGTGCCAAACAGGTTGCTCAGAAAATCTGTGCAGTCTTTATCCATGGAGACATTCAAGACCTACTGCATATGGTCAGGGGCAACATGCTCCAGTTGGTGCAATTTAGCAAGGCATTTGTACTAGACAGTCTCAAGACACCCTCCTAATCTCAACTTTTCTGTGATTCTGTATTTATATCCACTGCATTCAGAACACTATGAATTTCACACCACACAGTAGCAATATTTCTAATGTTAATATCCAAACCAGCAGCTTTTAGGAACCAATTTCACCATGATTGTTGATTTGTGGGGTTTTTCCCCCCTTCACTTCATAAACAGTTCCTGTCCATCTCCCTTCAACTAATAGTGGCAGTCCATTTTAAATTTCAGTGGAGCATGCCCTCATGTTCATTTGCCATTTAACAGCCTCCACAATGAAGTAGTTGTAAAAAAGTGCCCTCTCAAATAAATCTCTTGTATAGAACACAGATTTTTTTGTCTGTTATCCTTTCAGGGGAAAGGAATGAATAGTAAGACAGAATAATATGTTTAATTCATTAACTTATTGGAAACTTGCTAGTTTTCAAACATCTAACACATCCAAATGCCTTTTTATTGTTCTTCAAAGGATTTGGTGAGTTTGTACACTGTCAAATGGAAAAGAGATTCTGCAGGCAGCAAGCCCTGTCTCACGTAAAATCTGTCAGCCTCTGAATTGTAGCTATAAATAGCTTGCTATGCTTTTGTGTACTATAGATTGCCAAATTTTTGAATTTGCTCAGTGACATAGAGAAGGAGCACAGATTATAGATTAAAAACCATGAAGGGACAGTTTTTGACAGGAGGTTCACATGGTATATAGTAAACTGGTAAAGATATAAAAAAAAGAGCAAAATCTTTCCACCTTTCACAAGAGCAGCAAAAAATTTGCACAGTTTTCTTCCAATGAAGCAACAACTTTACTACCAAATCAACATTTTTTAGTCATTCTCCAGTTTTCTTAATTTATAAATTTCTTTGAAGAATGATTTGGTAAATATATTTGAGTAGTAGCCTTCACACTGCCTGATTTGTGCAGCTTCATGTTTTTCACACGGACATTAATTATTTATTTTATTAATAATACTAAATTAATTTATGCCTGCTATTAAAAGGCATGCCATATTTTGTATCTTAACCATTTTTACTCCTTCAGTTTTTTTCACGTATAAAAGATCTCAAACTTTCAAACACCGCTACCTCTTTCACTAATTTACTTGCCACCTTTGTGATGTCTACTTTCACTATTATGCAGATGCAATATGCATTATTAGATATTAAAAGTCTATTAGTATTACTGAAGTAGTAACTCCTTACCACTAATTTTACCTCTATTATAGCTCAATACCTTTTGACCCTTGAAGATCTCTGTGTGTGCTTACCTTTTTAATATATCCAGTACAGAGTGGGGTTTTGGCTGTAACCAAAAACTGTTCTGGCTGTTTTTGAAGCAGGGTTGGTTTTAACAGGACTTGAAGTGATGCTGGTGTACCTTGTTCCATGTCCACTAGCAGACTGTTCTATCTTGACGTTGCTGATGGTGTTACCATGTGGAACAGGCCAGAAATCCACTAATATTTTCCCTCTGTTGTTCATTACTAGACCTGAAAGTTTGAATCAATATCAAAAAGTTTGCTTTAAAATTGGAACATTTCAACACGCTTCAATATTTTTTTCATCAGCAATTATTACCAGAGTTTGAACTCCCAGAGATTGCATCCTTACCTGGGACTCATTGGAAGTCAGTGGAAAGCATCCATTGATTTTAGCTGACCCATTTTGAAAGAAGTACAATAGTTGTTCAAAAAACTGATTTTGTTCTGGTTTGCCCATGAAAATCACAACTGAATGGAGTTAATAAATATGTATTACTAAATCTGAATATTTTTACACATGTTCATATATAGAGAACACAAACAGACTAATACATGCACACGCATATGCATGTAAATATTTCTATACATCTATGTATGTTATGTCTCTCTGAGATTTAGGAATCACTGTGACAATTGTCTCATTCACTTGGCTTCTTTTAAATATTTGACTGAATTTTGTTAGGAGCACAGTTTGAAAGTTACTGCTGTTACTAGGCAGTTCATATACACAGCTGTTACTCTTTGAAACTTATACCCCAAATTAACTGTATACACAATAGCATAGAGTTGCTGCCTTACAAACAGCACTGAGCCCCATGGTCCTTGGTTATTCTTAGTTACCATATCTGAGAACAAAGAAAATTGGAATGAAGCAGAAGTATTCTTTTTACCTGGATTCCCTCATTCAAGACTAGTGTTTTCATGCTGATTGTCCCTCTTAAAAGATGGGGAATCTCATCTGTGCCCACTGATTATCTTGGTTTTCATTTTCCTTTCATCCTTCTCACACATTTATCAGGATGCCTTGCTTATTTGCAGCCCATTATGTGAATCTTATTTTTTGTGTTCTCTGTCTGCCATATCTGCTACTTGTGTCACTGTTTGCAAGTTTTATTATGCCTTCCAGAGAAAACTGCACACTTCTTTGTGTCTTTGTTGGTCATGCCATTCACATCCTGAAGTAAAATGTGCGTGTGTATATATATATGCATATATATATATAGTTCTGCAAATTACAAAATATTTATTTATTATCACTGGTTATCAACAATATTTTGATTGGATGCCTCTCACAAATGACAGGAGGTTTGGCAGGGCACCTTCTGCCCCTGCACATTAAGAAAAAGTTTAAACTTTCTGGTCAATGTCCTTCCCAAAAATTCTGTCTTTCGTCAAAGCATTGATTTTTAACAGCAGTTCAATTAAGGACTTTTTTACATGCAGCTTGTTGGGACTGATTTTTTATTATTTAGCTATCAAATGATGTTTATGTTATTAAACAAGAAGAAGTCCAAATCTGTCCCAAAGTGCAGGTTCATCCATTTCCTACACTGTCTTGTTTGTAAATCTTTTTGGTTTATGTATTTATAATTATTATTTTACCAGAGCTAAAAATGTGATATTGCTAGCATCAAGTAGCTACTAAGCAGATGTTCTCACTGTATTCACAATTTGGGCTCACCGATGCTTCATACATCTTTATTCTATTTTACTTTATTTCCTAAGTAACTTGTTGTAAGAACTACATACAAGAGTAACCACTGCAGGGAAGGTAAAACAGTTACAGTCTAAATTGAAGTAGAAAAAGAAACCAGACATGAATGGCATAGTTGCTATACTATATGATGCTAAATATAGCACATGGACAGGACACTTTGAAAGGACATGGAGAAACACAGAATGTCACAATGTGACAGTGGGTACTTTTACATTTGCTAATAAATTCAGTGCCTACAGACAGAAGCTGTAACTTGCCTTTATTTCAAAGTGTCACTGGCCCAATTTAGTCCTGAATCACACAGTTACTGCAGAAGACCTAAGCACTGACACTTTTCACAGTTTCTAACAAAACAGCTGAACTGGACATTTTTGTTTGTTTTGTTTTAATACCATTCCACTGTCAGCAAATAAAAATGCTGTCATCTCCTCTGAGAAATTTAGCACCCTTCATAATGTAAATGAAAATGAGTCTGTATTGGTTTGTATTCAGACCTGTAGATAGATGTTACACAAAGTCAGCTTCTAAACAGATCTTGTTTGGTCCTCCTTTTCTTTCTTACGTGAGTAGTGCTCCCACACCATTGCACAGCAGTGCTCCCTTAGCATGAGACCATTTCAAGGTTGACTATGAAGTAGTCCGTACTTGTTTTAAGTTTTGCACTGCAAGTTCATTCTGCTGTTGTCAGGTGATCTGGAGAAGGCAAATGCCCACTGAGGCTGCTGCTGAGTGATTTCTGTAGTCTTCATAAAACTTGACACTCTCAGCAATTTAAGTCACTGTCTTATTTCTTATTATCTATACGTAAGTAATTGCAAACCAGGACCATATATGCTTTATTCACTAATACTCTACAAAATTATATGTAACATAAGTTTCTTTATTGTATTTGCTGCTTATTCATTTTTTTTTTATTATATTCTTTCCTAAACATTGGCATAGACATGCTTTTGTGCTAGATAATTCATTGGTCTCTCCCCATACAGACATTTTTATGTTCTTTAAATACTCAAAATTTTCTTTCATGGATTTATTATCTAGTAGTCTTCACATTCTACTATGTGGGTATCAAACAGTTGCAGAACTTCTATACAGGTCAAGAAACTTAAACTAATAAATTATTTTAAATCAGTAATAGCCAGAGAAATTATTTTTTTCTACAGAAAATGATAGTAGGGTAATCTTTTTGACAAATGCTTTTCTCTACTGTTTTGTGCTAGTTTATTCCATGAAGTTAAACTCCTTGTCAATTAGTGGGGTAGCAACAAGGGAAAAACTGTAAATTCATGAATAAAGGAGAACTTTTCTCCATCTTATACCCTATTAAAGTGTTTTTATCAACTCAATGTGCTTGCATTTTTTCTTAAAGTGCTGTGTAAGCACTGTGTAAATAATTTTCTTTGAGGCTGCCAACTAAAAGCATTTATTTGTGGCTTTATTGTTAGAAGCCAAAATATATTGCTCCGCTGCTGTAACACAAAGTAAGCTTTAAGTTTATTACTTCAACACATTAATTAATTTATTAAATATTAATGATAAAAAAAACATTCAAGGCATGTTATATACAGCTTCAGCATTGTTAACGTGTTATTGCCCCCTTTATCAGCAGCTATTCATTAAGATGTACAAAGCAATATAACTGGTAGATGAGGCATGTTATACCATACATTGTTAATCTAGTTAATGGAATAACAAATACATAGTTGGGTCTATTAGATGTGTGTCTTAACAATATAAATATATGTTGAAATATTTTATCTTCCACTGACAGGATGATTACACTGTCTATTCATGAATAAAATTCTTTCTAGTGTTATAAATATGCCAGTTTCTGTTTACTGTTCAAAATCTTACATGAGAAAAGATCTGTACTGAAACAAATGTATATATATTATTTAAATAAATATGTCATAAAGTTATACGAAAAGTAACTAAACCTTTAAAATAATTGACATCTCTTTGCACATTTAATTTTATTTAACTCCTTTAAATTTTCTTCTTTGTCCATTTATTGCACTGCATCAATGAATTGTTATCTTCCTTTTGTTTACTGCAATAGATGTAATATAATGTCAGTCTTCTGAGCTGAACGTTTACTTGAATGTCACTTTTGGAAGTTGAAATTTGTTTCTCTGACTTCAGTATATGATGGTTATAGACCTAGACCTTAGAGGCTGGAAATGTAAAGCCTGATCCATTTTTTTATTCATAATACTTCTTTTACAATTCTGAAACCCTGCTCATTTATTTTCCTTTATCAGTATTGTTTCTAGTTATTTTTAAAAGTGATATATTTATGAAGCAATGATTTATAAATTAACATCTATTAAACAAACCTTCTAATTGTTTCCTTTGTTGTGTTAATAATTTAAACCATAACAGTCAATTCTAACACATGGAAAATATGATGTTTAAGATTTCAGATTGCAACTATCCTTTTGAAAGCTCCTGTAAAACTTTAATTAATTTAAGCAAATAAACCATTCAAAGGCAATATCAAAATTAATGCTGTAAATATTTTAAGGGTAATGCTTTGTTCTACATATTCCAACAAATTACTTCTGCTTATCCTATTTTCTACTGGAATGTTACATGTATTTGTAATGTGACAAGTTTATTAAAAAGGTATTTGCATTCAGCAATGAAATAAGACTGAAAAACCAAAATGTGTGCATATATTTGTAAAAGCACTGTTTTGTTTCCTAAATTACATTGTCTATAATTTTAGATTCTTTTACTTTAGTTGGAATATTATTTGCTCTTCAATATCATTCTGTAGGATTCATAGAATTTTATGGTCCTAATAATACACTTTATGATGTATTTCCAAATAGATTCATTAAGCTGTCCTGCACTCTTACATCTGGGATAGTATCAACACACATGAAATGGAGAGTTAGTAAAAACATAGGTTGAACGTTTTAAGAGGGGTGTTACTTCAAAAGGAGTACTAATGTTGTGTGGAAAACTTGTAGTGGAAGATTTATGCTTCAGCTCCATATTTTTTTTAGAAACTTCACAGAGAGTGAACACCAAGTTCAATATCAACAAGAGCTCAATTCCCAAATCATCCATTTTACTCTATCTTATAAATCATATGCTTTGTTACATATTTTGTCAAATATACTTTCAAGCCACATGGAGAAATGAAGATGTGGAGAATCCTTGAAATGCCTTGCAACTTTTATGCAAATAGATTTTCAAGAAGACCATTATTTGCATTTTTAATATGCCTGGGACAGGAGTGATGGTGGTGTCAACCTGTTGGAGTTTTTGTTGCTGGGAGAAGTTGTACAAAAGGATCGGGTTCTACATTGACCAGTTACTGAATACAGAGCATGAATACCTTTGAAATGCAACTTGGGCTTCCATATTCTATAAGACTACTTATAGAACTTGCTTGCAGACTCAAGCTCACTCTTTTTCTCTTAAGGCACTTAAGGAACTTAAATCCCATGTCCATTTGGATCTATGTCTGCAGTGAAATTTGTAATGCCAGTCCTTGAAATGCATCTCAAGGAGAATTCACTATCACAGGGTCAGAAGGGGTCTGTGGAGGTCATCTGGTCCAACCCCCTGATTAAACCAGGATTACTAGAGCCAGTTCCCCAGGATCGTATCTGGGCATTATTTTAATGACTTCAAAGATCCAGACTCCGCAACCTTTCTGGGCAGCCTGTGGCATGGTTCAGTCACCCTTACAGTAAAAAATCACTTACTGATGTTCAGAGGCAATCTCCCATATTTCAATGTGTGCCCACTGCCTCTTGTCTTTTCACTGAGCATCACTGAAAAGACACTGGTTCCTTCCTCTTTGCACTATCCCTTCAGGTATGTCTGTATGCTGCTGTGTACATAAATGTCAAAAACCTCCCTGAAGTCCAGGTAGACAATATTCCTTTCATCTACCAGCAAAGCTGATTACTCATAGGAGTTTAACAAGTCGTCAAGCATGAATTTCCCCCAGTGAATCCATGTTGACTACATTATTTTCTCCTCCTTAATGTGCCTGGCAATGGTTTCCAGGAGTAGCTGCTCCATAAACTTCCTAGGGATAAAAATGAGGCTCTTTGGCCTGTAGTTTTCTGAGTCCTCCTTGTTGCCTTTCTTGAAGATGGGGATGACATTTTCTTTCATCCAGTCTTTGGGCACTTTTCTCAGTTACAATGATCCATCAAACATTAATAAGAGTGGCCTCAGAATAACATCTGCTAGCTCCCTTGGGACTTGTGCATCCATCTCAACAGGGCTCATGGATTTAATGGAATACTTATGAATCCAGTGACCTTGCCCATAAAAATTTACATGGGATAATAGGACATATTAATCTGCAGAATGAGTGAAAAGCTATGGAAGCAATCCAACAGTACAAAGAGTTCCCTCTTAAGACAAAGCATCTTATCATGCGGCTAAGCAGCTTTAGATCCAGGTAGCCTTCCCCTCTGAAAGGACCCAGAAGTCATTATTTTACTTTGTCCAGTAATAAAATGTATTGACCATTCACTTGCAATATAAAAAATGAAATTACTTCAGAAATTACTGCCTCCTTACTAGGCAATAATGTACTGACTCGATATTCCCCTAACAGCTGAGAGCACCTGTTTGATGTCTCTTATGCATACAGACTATTCTAATTAGGTTATTTGAGTTGGGATTACTGGTCTTTGAACTTTTTTTCTGATGACTTTTTGAATATTCACTGAAGCAAGAACCTGAACATGAAAATTTCATTTCCCATCAGTACACTCTAACCCCTATGGCTGTAATGCTATTGTTTCTCACCAACTGAGTCAATAATTTATTACTACAAAGTGGAATGGCTCCAAGAGGAAAGAAAAAGGCTAGATAATATTCTTTCTTGGGAAAGCTATTTATCTTAAATAAAGTGACCAACTTCTAATCACTCACAGGTCTGAAGCTACAAGGAGGGGGAGATGGACAAGGTTTCCTTCCACTGCCTTTCTCTTTGTCACTTCAGTGTTTAGTACAGGTATGAAGACATTTAAAAAGATAGCTTTGCTGCATGAATATTTTTTTTAGCAGCTAAAGGTAAAGTAGCAAATAAAATGTAATGAATTCCATGGAAGATTGAAATTAATATTTATTCACTTTGGATTTTATGATGTATATTGTGTGAGTTTGTGTTACATTGTTCCATGGGTTTTCTAACTGGCACAACTGTCCTTATGAATGTACTGTCCTTACCTAAATACTGTCATATGGAGGGACACATGTTTCTGATAAGCAGAGCACTAGGATGTCTTTACTTGCCCTTTTATTTTTATTGATGCTTGATCCTCTGAAATTAATGGTTTTTTCTTTGAAATATATTGATATTGTTCCCACAGGTTAATCTTCAGACTCTTCCTGTCAGAGCTGTCACTAGTCAGCTATTCTCCTATCCGCCTTTAAGCAGTTGAATGTTCCAGTTTAAAAGTAGCATCTCCTATGTAGCCATGCTCTTAGTTTCCCATGTCATCTTGAAACCAAACACCCTCCAAAGTACCGCTGATTCTGTAGTCCACTAAAAAAGAAAAAAACGAACATACCATCCCCACTTATTAACTTAAAATAATAAGGTATGGTGTCCTGAGACAATCCTCTGTATTTTAACACTACTTACATTTGCCATGTTTCTCCAACTCACTTGAAAGTCATTTATGAGTTATTGTGAGAATTGCTTAGTTGGAAGATGATTAAAAAGGATGTGTGGATGTTCTTGTGGCTCTGGCATGAGGATACTTTTCAAACCCACACAAGCTTCCTGCAAATGCAATAACCTGCATCCTGTATACATAGTGAACAACATAAGAAATAATGGAACAAATTATTATTTAAATTTTCAAATGGTTAGGAGACATCAGAAAAGTCCACAGCAAGTCTGCCGAGTCTCTGACTTCGGAGGTTTTACAGAACAGGTATCTGTCAGGAATTCCATTGTGCTTGTGTTGGAGTAGACAAATTGACATGTAAAAGAAGAATGAAGTTAAATGTGTTTCAGAAGAGAATCAGTGAAGGTGAATATAAATTCTTTTCATCAAAAGATGTTACCAGAACCTGTTCTTCTTTTCCACCTGAATAACCTAATTGAATATATTTTACACTTTGATAGTATAGTTTTCCCAAGAAGAAGACTTTGCTGCCATACAAATGAGATGAAATAGGTATTTATTTATTTATTTATTTATTTCCTACTGTAACAACAATATTTTCAGTATGCTCCTGTCCAGAGAAAAGCTCTTTGAAATGTTTTTTTGAATTCGTAAGTGGAGGAAACGTGTGGATTAACAGCAGCAGATAGAGGTGAAATGAAGGAGATGTGTCTTGATGGAGGATAAGTTTGGAAACTGGGATTTAGACAGCATTAATAAGACGGGAATTATGCACTGAGGCTGAAATTTATTTAACTTTTTCAGTGGCTAATTTTTATAGAAGAATGGATCTGCACTTTTATTATTTAAGTGCTCTGTGTATTCTTCTTTATCAATTTCTAAGGAATAAGAAAGAAAATAATGGGAATGATGAAGCAAATTAAACATGATAAAAGCTATCAGATGTCCTATAGATTGGAGGCTTCTCTCCCCCTTACTGACAGACAATTTTTTATAAACCATTATTTTACTGAATTGATGCTTCAATACAGCACAACTGATTACCGTTTGTGCAGTGGATAATTAGAAAAGAATAATCTTGTAGATACAAAGTAATCAACATATTTCTTCAAGAAATATAATTTGGACAATAGAAATAATAATTTAATGTAGTCTGTTGAATGGCGGAAGAGAATATAATTGCTAATTACAGGATATTTTTAAAAACTTCTGAAAATATATTGTATTACATAAAATCTAAAAAATATTTTTGGCATCCTTTGTATAACCACATTAGTTTCATCTGTTTCAACTCCCTTGTAATTTTCAGATTCCCCTGAATGAAGTGGATGAAGTGGCAGATGAAGTGTCAAGGTGAACAGTACCCTATTCTGTCAAAGTCAGATATGTCACACTTTGCAAGGTATTTATGACAGCAAGATTTGATTAGCACAGCACTGAAACCTAAGTTACAAGCCATAAAAAGTGTCAGTTGACACTAAAAAAAAGCTGTCTGCTGAACAAATTGAGCCATAGTGAACATGGCTGTGCAATATATACATATGGACCCCAGTTAATTTTCTTAATTTGCATTCTTTCCCAAAGTTGTCTTTGTCGCTGCATCTTCTCACAACCTCTCATAACTTTTAGAGGTGTAAGTTCTAGCTGAGATGATTAGTCTTATGAGATCAATGGAAAGGAGATGGATCTGTAATTTGGTATTTATTCCCCATAGTTCTGCCACTACATGCACTTGTAAAAAGCTCCTTTCTAGCTTTCTTGCAGACCCCGTTTAGGTACTTGTGCTGTAAGTTCTCCTCAGTGCCTTCTCTTCTCCAGGCTGAATGGGCCCAAATCTCTCAGCCTATCTTCATAGGAGAGGTGTTCCAGACCTCTGATCATCCTTGTGGCCTCCTTTGGATTTGTTCCAATAGGTCTACCTCTTTCTTGTCTTGGGGTCCCTGGACCATGACAGTTCAGTTTACACAACCCACTTGAGTCTATCCCCTTCTTATTTTCTCTTTTCTGTCTGGAGTACTCCAGTATTCAAGGAAGTTTATGGAAATCACAGCTTATGCAAACTTAATCATCTGCATTGTAAATTCTACTGCTGGAACTGAGAAGTTACATTTCACAATTTTGAGCATCATATAATTGAAGTCCTGTGGTTGAATGCCTGCCTAGCTCAGTTAGTTTAATGCAACTACACCATAGAATGCTAATGCTGTAAAGAAAAAGTATGTCAAAAACAACGAGCAAGTCAGCATGAATTCATAAAGCAAAATGACATTTCAACCCAATACATCATTTAATAAAAGTAATTGTTTTAATTACCACACAGTATAGAAATATAACTTAAATTAGAAAAAAGTAATAAAAGTGATATGCTATAAATCATAAATAATAATAAATAATAAATCATAGGAGAACCTATAAACCAATTGCCAAACTCAGAGAGAAATGTCAATGAATTAATCTACACTTATGATGTTGTAAAATCATAAATACAAACCTAGATACTTCCTTAATGAAAAAAAAAAGGATATTTTTCCTGTGGTGATACATATTGCCTGATTCTTTACAACCCTATTCTTTATTATGTGTAATAGTCCTAATATCATCAACTTTTTCAGAGCACTACTTGCATACCAATAAAGTAGTCTGCTTCTTCCATTGCAAAATTTTACTGTATCTTGATTAATAATCGTATAATAATTGTATTGATTATTTTGTGATTTTTCTACTACTAATACTCATTTTTTCAGCCTTCTGACTTCAGAATTCAAAGACCAAGGTATGAAATATGAAGGAATCCACTGAAAATTCAGGTATATGCTCATGGGACAAGATGACTTTTACATTTTCTTTTGGCATCCCCTACTGGTGTACAGATGTGAAGATTCCTCCGCAACACTGGAGATCTCAAAACAGCTCCTGTGTTTCTTTGGCTGAATCTTTTTGAATGTTAATAACAGCTAAAGTAATGGCAAGTTAATGTGAAAATATTTATATTCTCTTCAAGCAACATAATTTCATTACTTCAGTGAATATACCATCTCCTTAAACAGTACATCTAATTACACTACTTTGCTTGCTTCACACAGGTTTATTTTATCTCCTTAATTTGGTTTTGGTTTGGGTTTTGTATTTTTTTAATCTTAATAACAGAGAAGTAAATGTCAAATTTGTCATTCAAACTAAACCATGATAAATATGCTTTGTGATAATGCAGTGAGGCAGTGTAAAATTTTCCATCAATTCATAAGTCATGTGAAGATGAAAAATCTGCATGAATATTTCAACTCCATTCTTTGAGGACTGGGATGGAATTTTTTCTCACTATTATTATTACTTATATGTCCTTCTTCCAGAAAGAGTGGAAAAACATTAGTGACATTAACATCTTTCTATTTGTTGTAGCTGCAGTTTCCTAAGGTGGAAACCTTCAATCTCACTTTTGGCACCTGGTATATCTAGAAACATGATCAAACCAGGCTCCTTAGAAGAATCAAATGAGACAAACTAGCATATCAGATTAATAAACTAGGAATTCTCTCTTGGCTAGAGAAGTATTGGGCAGCTGCACTTTTAGGAGACTAAGCACACACTGTTTTCTCACCATTATTAAGCATGCTTATGTGAGTTTTCTCAGTAAAGGACCTCAGAAATGGACAGCCCCTGTCCGGTCTATAATCCCACGGCATGCACATGAGTGGGGGCTGAAGGATCTTTCTGTGGATACTTAATAAGAATAGAAATTAAATAATTTTTAATAGAAATCAAATACACTGCTGAAAGCTGGATGTTGATCAATGACACCTTCTAAATGACAAATTATTTTTAATTGCAGATTTTGCTCATTCTTTGAATGTTCATTAATCTCTAGTGAGGATAAGTTGGGAGTACGTACTGCTAAATATTAATACGTCCCATTAATCTTAAAATGCAATTATGATTTTCAGTTAGATGGAATAATATTATCATATGTGTCCTGTCAGGTTATCTATTGGACAGAACTAGTCTCTTCCTTTTACCATAGACTACTTTGACTCTTTATCCACACATATCTTTATCGCTTTTTTTTAAAACAAAACGTATGATTTCTTCAAAGATAAAGTTCACTGATATTTAAAGAAAGATAAATATCACTATTATTTAACCTCTTCCCCCCTGCCGCCATTTTTTTTAAACTGGAGGTTATAAGTATTTTTCTAGAGTTAATGAGCAGAATGTGCCTTTTTTGTAGATGGGATTTATGAAGCATAAACAGCTCAGTGACTTAGCTAAATAGGTAACACCTGCCTGCAGCACTAGAATACAGGAGCCTTTATTCTCAAGTGCATACTTCAATTTTATACAATCTATTTTCTTCCAGGTATGGACTATAAACTAACAGGATTTAATTTCATGTATAGTGAACATATTTGCCATGCATCTTAACTTTCAAAACAAAAGTCTTGAAGGTGTGCCTTGTATTTAAGTAAGGGATAATGCTGACACCAGTGATATTAATAAACATCTGCAAGACACTGAGGCTATTTTTGTGTGTATAAGTAGCACAGGGACAGGAAGAAGGTTTGCCATTATTCATGCTTAATTGCCAGCACCATCTACAACATTGTTTTTTGCATGGCAGCTCTTACCCAGAAAGCATCTAGGCTTGGATAGCACACCCCCCTAGGCAGTACAGACAAACAAACCCTGTGTGGCGATGAGAGAGTTTAAACAAGAGGACACAATAAGGCTTTGTCACCTGAGCCTGAGATCAAAGAAGTGTCCCTTGCAGAAAATAACATATAACTGCATCAAAATTGATTTCTTTAAAACTGCTGCATCTTTAACCATGAATCATTGTGTTTGTCTATAGAGTTATCTTATTTCCTGCAGTTCTTAGAGTGCACTGAAATAAATTTCTGTGTATTTCAGAGGGTCAAACATTTCATTATATATTTAGGGCAAACTGTATTGCCAGGTACAAACCAATATCTATATTAGACCCAAACTTTGTTTCTTTTGAAATTTTTATTGAAATCAGATGCATTCCTTCTTGATATTTAGATATTTTATATAGATATTTGATTTAGATATTTAGATATCATTTGATATACGATTCATGAAATAATACAATGTGGTATCAACTGTTACTTCATTACAGACATAGTGAGGGTGAAAGTTAAGTTTCTACTTTTCATCTTAAAATAGTATCTGACTTGGCTGCCATGCTGTTTCACTAGTTTTGTCTATGCCACTTGTCTGAACATTTTTGTCCCTGTGAAATTACATCTTTTTTATGATCTTTAAAACCTCATTTTAGTCTAAACCACACTATCTATACAATTTATGTTCAGAACATAGGCTGTTGTTTCACTGTAGTCTAGAACAAATACAGTAAGAAGTTATTTTTCTCCTCTTTGTTTTAGAAAAATAGGTGGTTGGAGGTCCAGCCTCTCAAGATATGGAAAAGTATTGAACTGACATCATCATATATTTATTGAATAATAGTTTCTGTGAGTGCAAACACAACACTGCAGTTTCCCAAAACATTTAGTAAATATTTTTGGGTTTAGGTTTTATCTCTGTAAAGGTAAAACCAGTTCAAATTTTTGTCCTGATTCAGGGTAACAGTCATTCAGTTTAAGGGTAAGGTTTCCCAAAAAGAATAATTCATTTCAGCTGCCTTTTTTTTTGCTGTTAATACTTCCCTTACGGTAAACAAACAGCTAGTATCAGAAGCCAAACCCTGAAGTGTTCTGGGAAAAAACCTTATGCATTAGTTTTAATAATAATAATAATAATAGTAGTAGTACAATTATTCCTTACAATTCCATAACCTATGACTCATACAGTTAATATGAAATAATCCCATATTTGAAATTCATAAAACAGATATTTAAAAAATCAATTAATTAGAATCAAATAGGACTTGGTGTTAATATAATAGTCAAAGCTACAGAGTGAAACTCTAAGGTTTCATGTGGATTTCTGTTCCTCTTCTCCCAGACTCAAGAAAAGACCGTGTATTCCACAGGTGCATTCTGGATGTGGAAGCAAAATCTTAGAAATGGTGGATTAAATAGTTCTAACATTTCTCAACAGTTGAATGCTGGCTATGTACCTGCTGCAGTCCTTTGATTTCTGGTTCTCCCTTTCATTCCTTTTATTCTGAACAGCACAAGGCTACTGTACCATCATTTATAGTGCAACAGGCGTAGGGCATTTGCAACATGTTTCCTCAGTAACAAGAACACCACAAAGTTTGTATTTACTAAGATAGTCAAGTAACAAAATGCAGTTCAAGACTTGCCGGTAAAATAGGATCAAATTTAAAGGTGTAGTTTTCAAAACTCTCAATGTCTAGTGTCGAGCAGGCATCATCATTTTAAGTATCTATTTTTTTCTCAAAAGAAATGTCTTTATAGTACATGCTAGCTATCTCTCATGGGCCACAGAAATTACTATCTATCTAAATATAACCTTCAAGTTATGAGTGTC
The DNA here is from genome assembly GCF_041296385.1 of Aphelocoma coerulescens. NCBI lineage: Eukaryota > Metazoa > Chordata > Aves > Passeriformes > Corvidae > Aphelocoma > Aphelocoma coerulescens. The sequence continues at coordinate 53,258,663 of NC_091013.1, read as the reverse complement.
TTTCAGTCCTAACAAACTGATTCAAATTATTCTTATAAAATGGCTCAAATATGTCCTGAAGGTTTTACTCATAAAATCTGCAGAATAGAGTGGGAAAAAACCACACAGGGTAAGTTCATGCTATTAGTTTTAATATAATCTTCCTTACATGCACAGGTCAGCTACTGTCTGCATTATAGCAAGGTTGTAGAGCCAGCAGTGCGTTTCTGGCCTCAGTATTGGATCTTCTTCCTATTAGAATGTACTATGCTGAATGTCAAAACCTAGCTCACTTTTTTTCTCTCCCTTGATAAAATAAAGGATTTTTAAGATGTTCAGTTTTTTTTTCCACTAGAATAAAGTAATAGTGAAGTAGTAACTTTATTCTGGGTCCAGTTTAAGAAGAGGTGAGTTCATATACTTGTATATTAGTATATATCCATTGCATAGATACAACAGAATATGAGATCTAGACAGAAAAGATCAATCTCAAACTTTTTAATTTTACAAATGTTTGTTGCACAGTGATTGGATTTTTTAATTTATCCACTAAAATTAGCAAAACCATTTTTATTTAAATGCAAAATCTACTTACCATATTATAAACAAACTCTTCACATGGTGCTTAATAAAAGAACAACTGAAATTGCTGAGAACTTTTTCCCTGTTTCGAATAGGCTTTATATAAATCTGATTGCCAGCAGGAAATATCTGCAGTGCAGATATAATTATCTTTTCTCACATTTGTGACACTTGTACAGAGACTTGTTTATACTCATGCCACTGTGACTCAACAGGAACTAACTCAGTAAAACCCATATATCCTTCAAAGACTGAAAGCATGCTTCTTGTTAATTAAATATATATGCTTGCATATTTGCAATGATAATGTACGCGCTGATTGATTTTCTCTGTACCCTCACTTCTCATTCCACTTCTACTCAGCTGTTAATTGGATGTGTTTGCCTCACTAACCAGTATCCTTCTATGACAGAGTGATTGCACCAGTGGACAGAGAAAAATCTACAGATGTCATCTACCTGGACCTTTGATAAGGTCCCGCACAACATACTTAACTTCTGTATTGGAGACCTACGAATTTGATGGGTGAACTCTCAGATGGATAAAGAATTGGATGGATGGATGGATGGATGGATGGATGGATGGATGGATGGATGGATGGATGGATGGATGGATGGATGTTCAAAGAGTTACAGTCAATGGCTTAATGTACAAGTGGAAACCAGTAAGAAGAGGTTTCCCTCAGGTGCCTGCACTGGGACCGATATTATTTAATATATTTACTGATGATGCAGACAGTGGGATTGAGAGCATCCTCAGCAGACTTGCAGGTGACACCAGCTGAGTAGTGCAGTTGACATACCTGAGGGATGGGATGCCATCCAGAGCCTGGACAGGCTGGAGGAGTAAGCCCATATGAATATACGAAAGTTCAACAAGGCAAAGTGTCCATGCAGACTGGGTGATAAAGGTACTAAAAGCAGCCAGGCAGAGAGAAGGAGTTGGGGTACTGCTGGATGAAAAACTGGACATGAACTGGCATTGTGCACTTGCAGACCTAAAAGCCAACTGCACCAAAAGAAGTATGGCCAGCAGGCTGGGGAAGGTGATTTTGCCCTTCTAATCTGCTGTTGTGAGACCACACCTCAAGTGTTGCATCCAGCTCTGGGGTCCTCAGTAAAGGAAAGACAGGGACCTGTTGGAGAAAATTTAAAATCTGTTTACTTTGAATTTAGAGTAATGTGATTTTGATCCCTAATATATGTTCTATAATATGCATTTTTAGATGTTATATGTTCAAGACTTAATAACACATTTTCAATGCATTTTAACTAATAATAAAGTATAGAATAGAAATGGAAAATCTTTTTAGCCTGTAGGCATTACCACATTACTTATATAATGCATAGAATTTTAAAAAAGGCCAATTTTACAGAAAACTGTGTGCTGTTATTTAAAGTGTGATGTAGTAATTGATGCCACTGTTTTCAGATATCTGTGTTTTTTCACAAGCAGGCAAATAGATACAGGTAAATGATATGAGACTAGTGGAAATTTTAAACCTTTGTAAGAAGGTAAATGATGTCTTCCTCTGAAATTCAGTTCGTTAACACTAAGATCTTGATCCCGCACATTTTTCTGTCTATAGTACCCAGTGTAGGCACACCCAGAGGTGTAGAGTACCCAGTGTAGGCACAACCCCCTTCCCCACTCTCCACAACACACACATTGCTGCCAAACGACAGTAATTCTCAGATTCCAGAGCACAGTGAAGAGGCAGGGACCAGATGTGTCTATGGAGACAGAGGCTTAATTACAGACCTCAATTGTACTAGTAAGATCCTGCTTAATTGTGCATCCTCCTTTGATAATTTAGCCCAGCTGCTCTGCAGTTGTAAGAGCCATAAGGCATAATATGTCTCAGAATACTTTATGCTTTTAATAGAAAGATAGACAGCAAAGTGCAAAATAATGCTTAGTCCAGCCCAATATATAGTTGTATATGGTAACAGAAATCAATTTGTATTTATTTATTTTGTCTGTTGATAAAAGCAGATTGAGTAAGCAAAATGATAGGCCTATTTAGATTACCCCAAAGTCACTTGTTCCCCCAGTAATATCAAGGCTCTGGTTTATTAATAGACAAGCTGCTGCAAAATTTACATTTTTAAATGAACACCTCACTGAAACTAGACAAAGAAACAGGTTGTAGGGCATTTTCCTATAACAGGAAGGGATTTAAATGCATATAATTGTATGTCAGCATACAGATGTTATTTTACCATATGTGAGTAGATGCTGTTGAAATCTGCAATTAAAAGCTATCATTGTTATTGTTAAGCTAAATGTCCTTAAAAATTTGTGGTACCCCTGAAGAAGAATTATGAATTTCTTATTATATGAGAAATTGTTGTTTTCCTTTGGTATACATTATCTATAAATGATTAACAGAAGCCAGTTAATCAAGAAAAAAAACTGGTCATGTAAAATTCAGACTTATTTACTTCCTCTGTCTCTTCTTCCAGCCCTTATTATTAAAACTGTGCCAGGACATGTAGTCCTTTCTGCTCTCTCCTGCACTTCATATGCTCCTGGCTGAATAAAATGTCTATAAAGGATGCCGATAAAACTTGGAGCAACCTATGTCTATTTTGCCCTTGAGTTCAGCCTGGTCTGCCTGTGGGGAGGAGTCACAAAATTCACTTAAAATAACTGTGTTTGCTCTTCCTTCTTTTTCTCTGCACTGAATTTAGATCATCCAACCCCGCAATTGTGCATTTTTAAGTTCTTGTTCTCATCTTCTCCAGCTTTTATATTACACAGGGCAAAACATATAGAAGGTGAAAATCAGAGCAGAAGGCCCTTAAGTCTATGTCAATACCATTAAGGAAACTATAGCTGGTACTGCTCTGGGTACCATGTACACAGGTATTATCAAGATGGCCTAAGATGCTTTTTTTTTCTACAGTTCAAGTAGCATTTTCTGAAGCTACCTCACCATGGTTTGGGGATACAAATTTTCAGGGATCATTACCAAAGGGTGGTACAGCAGAGTAAAGCATACTGAGGGATACAGAGTTTGAAATGCATGAAATTAAGTGCTCCATGCCAGTTGATCTCAGCAGCAGAGAATGTTTCTTATTTATTAGAATGCAAAATAAAACCCATATAGAGGAAGCTACTGTAGGAGTAAAGTCAGCATTGCAGCTTAATACAGAGCACCCAAGGATCTGCCCCTACTCCAGAATTCAAGGGGCACCATGTACTTAAAATGGAAAGGGTTTACACATCTTTTAAGGGACAGAGAGAGCAATCTGTCCAGATGATTTGCCCAGTCTACCACCTTTTGTTGTCTCTGTGCATGGTTCTTTGCCCCATTAGGATGTCCAGAGTCAGTGTTCTTATTTGTTCTGTTCAGCAATATGACTGAAATTCACCTTCTTGGTTGGTTAGTTTTGTTTGTTGGTTGTTAGGGGTTTTTTTGGTCAAACTCAGAAACTGACAGTAGCAGAATGGGAAATCTGCAATCCAGTTTTCTATAAATGTATCTTCCTACATCTCTTCTCTGAGCTTTTTGCCTCTTAGGATATTATATTTTTTATTTTGTCTTAAGAATAATTTCTGTTGAATTTTGTGACCAATGAATAATTTTTTTTTGCTATTACTATTGTTATCATCCCTTACTAATTCCCACTGGATTTCCACTTTCAACAGCACTAACAAGGACAGAAAACAGGGAGGGAGGAGATGGGGTACAGTGTTTTATGAAGGCATTATGTTTGTTATGAATATACATTTTAGAAGGAATGCTGTAAATTCTTTAAAAAACTATGTGCACATCTTTTTTGTTACAGGAAAACTTACAGGAATATTTTAAAATATAAATTGCAGTCTAGCAGTCACAGTTGATATTCCTCATTTTGATCCATAACTTCACCTTACTCTTTTAAAATGAAAACATGGAGGCAATTAAAATGATCCAGATACAAAATTTGTAATTGGAAGTCACATTTTAGTGAAAAAACTCTCAATGGAACCTCAATTAAGAAGATATTTCCATTGGTAAAAACTAAATTCTTAAAAAATGAAATAAGATATTTAGGTAGGATGGTTTATTGAAATAAGATCTCATTTGGTCCACTGGAAATATTAATTGCAGTAATTAATTATTTTATTAAGTATTAGGTAAAAAATGACAGTGAAATAAAATACCTGTAGTTTAATTATAAGCAACCTTACCGTATCATGTTGTTTCACCCTGTTCTTCAAAATCCCTTCTTGAAAAAATTATGTAACTCCCTCTGATGTATGTACCTAAAAAAACGAAGTATATATTTCTGAAGGAATGAAGATATAAAGGGAGACATGAGACAGAGAAAATAAATTGGGCAATTTGGAGTAAGGTAAAAAGAATGGAAGGAGTAATGAAGCAGAATGTCTGTAGCGAATGGACGTAAAATTTGCAGGCTGAAGAATTCCTGACTCAGTGAAGGGGATATAGAAACAGGGAAAGAAAGAAAAACAGAATCTCAAATAATCTTAAGGAATTCACCTGCGGCCATTTGCTTATAATTGTGTCCTTTGAAATACCTGGATTTGAAAGTATTTGATGAGAAGAGCTGGTGTTTTTATTCCAATGAAAATGCAATTTTAAGGTTACACCACCTGTTGATCAGGAGTAAGTTGATCCTTAGTGTCAAGTTCTGGAGTTGCTGAATACTTATAAACATTTTAGTTTTTTTAAAGCTTACTTATAAGCATTTTAATTTTCTTAAACTGTTTTTCATTTTTTAAATTAGTCACTTTTTTTGAATATCTCTGTAGTTTCCAGGTTTTTCTTCTTCATATTTATACTGTTTTGTATCCTCTCACCTAATAAAAATATTATCTCTAATCTCCAGCTTATACTTCCAAAGGCAAAAATATTAAAATAAATTTGAAACCCAATTACCTCTTCAAACTGATTTTATTTAGTAATATAAAAAAGTTTGACTGATTATCCAAAGCCAAAATTAACAAAATTAATGCTTATTTAATTTTTTTTACTTTTATAAAATTTCATTTTAACAATAGAAATCAGTACAATTTTATTGCATTAATGTTATCTTCAATATTTTAAGCACTACAGAAGTTTCTTCTTATGCTATACAATTAAATAAATAAAATGAAATAAAGACTATTTTTCTTTTTCCACCATATGCCAGTGGAAGGAAACATAGATGACATATTTATGAACTTAAATTGGGCAAACCTTATAATTTTTTTCATTACTGGAAAATTTTGAGCAAAATCAGTCTATCACATGCGACAGCCAAAACAATTTAAACAGAAGTGCATCAAAGGTGAAAATCACCATGTGTAGAAGGTCTGTTTAGGACTCATGAAGAATTTATATTCTGCTTTATTTTCAAGGTGCCAATGTTTTGAAGCTGCCTCCTGAACATAGCACTTTTTAAACTACTTTTAGCAGTATACGGTTATGATATCCTACATAAATCAGTATATCACAATTGATCATATAAACACCTAATTTCAATGTTGAGTTTTACTACTGTTCTTAATAAACTTCACTGTTTCTTCAATGTATTATCAGTCCCTAACAAGAAATAGAATTTAAGAAAGAAAATAAAAGAAAAAGAGAGACAGAGGGAAGGAAGGAAGGAATTCGGAAGGAATTCGGAAGGAAGGAAGGAATTTGGAAGGAAGGAATTTGGAAGGAAGGAATTTGGAAGGAAGGAAGGAATTCGGAAGGAAGGAAGGAATTCGGAAGGAATTCGGAAGGAAGGAAGGAATTCGGAAGGAAGGAATTCGGAAGGAAGGAATTCGGAAGGAAGGAAGGAAGGAATTCGGAAGGAAGGAAGGAATTCGGAAGGAAGGAAGGAATTCGGAAGGAAGGAAGGAAGGAAGGAAGGAAGGAAGGAAGGAAGGAAGAAAGAAAGAAAGAAAGAAAGAAAGAAAGAAAGAAAGAAAGAAAGAAAGAAAGAAAGAAAGAAAGAAAGAAAGAAAAGACTATTTTATTTGGCATTCCAAATAGGATGGTGAACATGAATGGATATTTTACTGATGAAACAGTAAATTTATAAACTCTTTACCTTTATTTCTCATTACTGTATTCCTACACATGGGATGAACAAGTTATAGGAGTTCTAGAGCTAGAAGGAGAAATTTTATATTTTTCTCACTATAGTTTCTCTTGGCCAGAATTGTATGGGAAGTCACATATGAAGATGGAGGAAGTGAAGCTGAAGTGCTTTATTGTAAAGCAAGTCTGAAATGCAAAGCAGCTGGGTGAGAATGTAAATGCTGTTGTAAGGCAGCACAGATAAGTCTGCAGAGCAGGCAAAACCTGGGCAAACCTTTGCCTCTTTGTCCCCTCTGTTGGATTTCTCTGCATCTTGTGTCTTTAGGAAGCAATACAGAATATATCCCATTGTCAAATACATCATGGTAAGAAGTGTATTTTAAGTATTTCAGACTGGGGAAAACCTTTGCACATACGAAATTATGTGATATGGGTACAGAGTCTGATAAATGAATATTCAAATACCTTTAATACAACCAAAGATATTGCCATGTATTTTAAATCGCTTTCTTCTACCCCAAATCTTTTTTTTTTTAGGTCTCCTATACTACATGAAACTGAATTAATTGTACTCAAATGCAGATCCAAATTACATCTGGATTTCCCAACTTGACAAGCAAGGTATCTTTGATAGACTTAGGTTTGAGCTTAATAAATGAGTATGCCTGATAAAAGAGCTTGTGATTAAAAGGGTTTTGAAAAAATTGCTGGTGTGATAATATCTTGTGGGTTTTCTCATACTGAGTAATTAGGATCTTACTTTTTCGGGGGGTATTACATATTTCTGTGATTTTTATACCTATCAAATTTTATCACAAATTAAAAAACTAGTTTTCTTTTTGAAATGTATTTTATGAAGTATATCACTACGGGAAGAAAAACATTAAATATACCTAAAATTCATTCACTGTTTGTCACAATCTTCCCATTTTATTACTCTTTCTTTCTCAACATCAATAGCATATTTTTTCCACACACTGGTTTGGTTGTCCTGATTTTTTCCTGGTATTTCCACAATATCTTTTGAATCAATTTCTTAATAATATTTTACATGAATCTGTATCCAGCTGAGAGCTCTCATTCTGCAGGAATCTTTCTCATTGTGTGTAAATGGTCCTACTTTAAGTGCTGATAGAGAGCTTGGTGAGTTGTCCAAATGGAGATGTATAACATTATTTAAAATGCCACACTGTTTTCCAAGAGGTGCAAATAGAGCTATAATTTGTGACACTTCTGGATTGGTTGGAGTCTGGGTAGCGTGCCACGGGGCAAGCTATTAAATAGGGCTTGTAATGAATAGCATTCTTTTTTAACTATGTTGAAGCACAGATCCATGGAAATAATTTTCTCAGAAATGTCAAGATTTGCACTTTAAAAAATCTGGAGTCTGACATAGCAGACAATATTTCTGTTTGCATCCTATGAACTCAAAGACCATTTTTAGAGGCACAAAATTAAATAGCCTTTCCAGCTATCCACAACAAAAATTTGAGAACCTCAGGATATCTCTCACAGGTAAAAATTTCTAAGTTCAGTAAATTTAAACAAAATCATGATCTAGGTGACTTATTGATTTATTGGTAACAAGTAATTAACAAGCAGTTTGTGAATACACAGTCAAAATCAATAACAACAATACACAGGATAAACCATAGTAGAAGACATTTAAAAAAGTCAATAAACACATATTTCTAAACACCCTTCAGTAGCCAATGACCTTCTCTTGGTCTCTCTGTCACACATACACACACTAATTCACACAAACATACAGGTCAGGAACATTACCAGTATCCCATCGCCCAGGAGCGGGGCGTTTGCTCCACACTCATCCTTTCCGTGGGAGATGAGGGTGCCCTGGATTTGAGTGCACCTTGTTGACAGATGCTCTGCTGAGAAAGCACTTCATGGGCTCATGCTCTCACAGTCAGGTTGTGGTCCCTGCCTTGTCACCCTGAGTATTGCACCCTGCAGTGCCACCTCACTCAACAGAGTACAACTACTCATGCTGTCCCCATAGAAGGTGCACAATTTCTTGTTTATGTTTATTTCAAGCTGTCTCATTCTTTGTTTCAAAAGTCATTTTGAAATTGGATTTAACTGAAGCAATGAGAACTTACTCAGAAAGTGGTACTTAGGAAGTTCAATTTACTTTTAAGAGGAAACCACAAGTCCCTATATTTTCTGTCAATGTTTTCCAAGATGCCAGATTACTGGCAGAATTTATATTCACCTTGACTTTAAAAAGAATATTCTTTTCAGGCCAAATAAAAAGTAGTTGGGAAATCAGATGGCTAGAATATCACTGCATTTCAGATTCCATACATCTGTCTTTGAAGTTGGGATTCAGCTCTCAGGTGTAGACACCTGTCTACAGACCTTGTCTAAATCTGTATTTCTTTAATTGAGCTTGGTGACTAAAGTCTGAGTAGAGTCAAAGGAAAACCAGCAATACAGCTAATGGATATGATTCAGTTGTCTGCACATAACATACTGATTATCACCTGAGGGCACCTTGGTTACCTTTCCTCTCCAGTAGCTGCCATTGAAAATGAATACAGATCCTATATATGTCCTTTGAGAAAACTGTCAAAATCTGGAACATGTTTCATAAAGAGGCTATGAATTTTCAAATCTCTGATGAATATGACCTGAGTAATCTGATCAGACTTCAAAGGGTGACCTGTGAGGTTGGACTAGTGCTGGCATCCCAATGTCCCTTCCACCCCTGTTCCCCTGTTTTGTGTATCCACTTGAGACATTTTAGGGAGAAACAAGAACAGGCTACAGTGAAGACAAGACTGACAGTGTAGGCAGGGTCAAGAGGCCCAGTTCAGACTCAAAGCAGCTCACTCCAATTTTCTTCTCCATATTATTTAAGAAGTTGTTCATGCACTTGGAATCAGAGACCTGAATTTTTTAACAGAACCAAGCAAAGTTCTAAAAAGGTGCTTTGAGATGCCATCAGGGAATCTCTAAGCATAGTTCTTCTTACAACTATGTTATTAATATTTTTGCGACAACAGTAATTCAAAAATATATTCACACATTAAGTAGTCTTGAGTGAAATTATATCTATGAAAGTTATACACAACACTGTATAGGAAAAGACTAGAGTCTTTATTACTGTAGGACCAATTTATTGGGATCTGTAAAGAAATCCTGCTGATAAAAATGTGATTGATCTGATAAAGTCTATGAACATTTCCAAAAGGAATTTGACAAGGTTCATCTCCAAAAGATGATCAATAAACTAAGCAGAACCGTGCTTTCTCATTTTAGCTCCCAATAATCTCATGTAGGCTCCCTTTCTGATAATCTTATTTGGGCTCCCTTTTCTATGAAAGGCTGGACCAGAGGGTCTATTGACTCCACACCTTATTTATTTATTGGATTTTATCCAAAAGCAATCATAAATTCCATAGTCTCTCCATTGATCACTTTTTTTTTTTTTTTTTGAAAGAATAGGCTGACTATGATAACAAGAAAGGACATTCTGTATTGTAATTTGTAATGGCTCCAACCTGAAGGCAATTTTTAACAATGATTGTGAGGTCTAAAACACAATGTCCTTCCTGAATAACCAGGAATCAAGTAGCTTAGAAAATACTCTTCTTTCATGTTTCAAATATTCCATTTTGATATTTCTGTATTTTTTGAATATTTTTCTAATGACCCATTTATTATTTGATAGGAGTCATTTCTGACATAATATGTGAAATGGCCACAGTAATTGCTATTTTAGGGAGAAATATAAGTCAACTGAAAAGTTATAACAGTTCTGAGATTATAGTAATTTCTCTTAAAATATTGTGTTTGACCTAAATATTTGTATGTTTTTTATCTTTTGAACAACGTTACAGGCTTTATAGTGGATTTCTTTTCCTTACATTTGACTTAAAGAAATGTCTAATGTTTTCATAATGTCTAATGACAGGAACCTAATGAAAGCCAAAAAATTCCATCCCCAAAAACAAGGATGCTTTCTTAAATATTTTGAAAGGTGATACAGTTGATACATCAGAGACATAGGTAGTATACTTACGTGTATGATCTGGGTAGTATCAGTAATTCCCATAGCTGCATGTTCATGGTTTTGTAATACTTTAATAGTAAGAACTGCACACTAGTACACTGCAAAAAGAGCACCTTTGTAAATTAATTAATATGTGGCATAACTATGATGTAAACCCAGAAAAAGAATGGTTGTAGAAAAATTCCATTGCATGTACTTTGCAGGGGTCTGTATTAAGTCATTTTCCTAGGCTTTGAGAAGTTTTTCAGGCTCCTACCTGATGTGCTTCAGTGGGAATATTTCTGGCATTCTGTTTCTATGGGCAGCTGGAAAGAGAAGATGGCAGTCCTGAAAACACGTGCTTTTAGATTTGTCAAAGTCTTATTAAGACTAGATATCTCTTTTTCACATGCTGATCATAATGTCAACTTCCACTGTGGAAAAACATGTATTTGTTTCCAAGCAAGGAGATTTTGTTGTAATAATTTAAGTGATTTATACCATCCTAAAATATATATTATTTAAAGGACTTATTATCCTGTTTGAAATGAATTTTTGGACTGTCAAAGGGAGTAAGACTATGGCAGGTGAGGTCTTAAAATGGTATTTTACCAATACATAAAATGTATGCATCAATAGGTAGACAATATTGAGATAAACCTATTTAGAGAGTGTTTGATTAGAGGCATATCTGCTTGCTCTCAAAACACAACTGTCTTCAACCTGTCAAAAGACAACTCACCTCCAGCTGTCACCTTGCATTTACAAAGCAAGCTTTTCCTCTTCACAAGCAGATGGCCTCATGTGAATGCTCATGAGAGCCGGTGTCAAAATTTGCAATGACTGTAATGCCACAGGACTGTGTTTAATACCATGCAAATCTACACTTTAATTTTTCATCTCTAGCTAAAATATATTAATTTTATTTTATTTAGGAAGATAAACCACATGCTGTTGATATATTTAGGATGGAAATACAACACACACTGAAGAATAATTTGGTTTTGTTCATTTACATTTAGTTAGCCTGCAATGGCTATCAGAATTCCTTCTACTAAAAGACTTGAATACCTTTAAGAAATAGCTTCTACTGGAAAGACATTTGAAACTTGATACCAAGGCCAAAGGAACTGGACACTGTAAAAACAGAGAGAAATATTTTCCACTAACAAAAGACTCTGTCCCAAAACTCCAAACATTATCTATGTCCACAAATGACTGTATGAGGAAAAAAAAGTTTTAGTAGATACAGATTTCAGAAAGCAAGTGGCTTTTCTAATAGACTTGGAAATAGCAAGAAATGATTGAGAGAAATATAAGATTTTATGTGAATTGAACATATTTTCAAGAAATGGTAACAGAAAAAATCATGGAAATATAGACATGATAATTAAAAACGTTAAAAGTATATAAGAAAATAAAAAAATAAAAAGTTCTAACTTGAATAGTAGTAGGAAGTGAGGTAGGAAATGAGGCTAACAGGCAATTAAGTATTTGCTAATTTAGTTGCAGATAGGTTTCTAACTTTCATTCTAATAAAAAGCTTTTTAATAAATGTGCAAAACAAGGCATGTGATGAAAAGTTAGGGCAAAAAATCGCTGCAACAAACCAATTGATACCCAAGGGAAGGAAGAATCCAGTAACTGGGATGAAAAAGATTTATTGGGATGAGGGTACTACATTATTTACTTTCTGACTCAAAGGATCTTAGATAAATTGATTATCTGTGCTTTAAATGACCTTTCTGACAACAACAAAAAAAAAGTGAAAAGAAAAACAATATTCTCTCATAACCCCTAGCAAGGCTGGGGAATATTGTTGTTATTATTATTATCAGAGGTAGGACTCTTGTGAGGCTAAATAAAATTAGCCACAGAAAATTCTTTGTCTTTCATTTCTGTGAAAACTGATTCTGTAGAATTTCAGTTGAGGATCTGGCTGATTTATATATTGTCTCGTTCTTCCATACTCAGTAAGAAAATTTAAAACATATTTTACCTGTGAAGAAATTAGAAAAGGGCAAAGTCTACTTGTCTGACAGGGATACTGAGGGAAAAAAATGAGACTGAACCTAGAAAGCTAAAATAATGACTTTTCTGATTTCCTGTGTTTAGAGGGGGGTGGGAAGAATGTAAATATTTTTATTTTATTTTATTTTATTTTATTTTATTTTATTTTATTTTATTTTATTGGTCTTTTTCTTCCAAAAAGATGTTTTATTAACTTCTTAATTTTTTACAAATAATGTTTATGTAAAATTGACACTAACCAAATGAGGATGCCTTATATCTGAACTAGTAAAGCTAGGCTGCCTTCCTAGTTATGAAGAGAAAAAAAAATTTAGTTTATTTAATCCTAAAATATATGCTGATATTCGATCAGATGAGTTAGATAACATGCTTCTCATATTTTATTTTATATTATCCTGTGTGCAAAGATTAGGGACATATGATTGATCTCAAAGATTTAGACAAAAATTTAGACTATGTAGACATTGGAGACATCTCCAAATTAATTAATTTTCTATATAATTTTGAAATCTTTTGAGGATAGTATAAACTACATGTTAGTAAGGTCTCTTTTCTTAATCCTAAGGACAGAAAACTAGGAGGGCTAGCTGAGTGTGATTAGTTACTAGTAGGGTAGTTTAATTTGTTTAGTCTAAGATTAGATTAATACCACCTGTTATGCTAAAAACTACCAAAACTTAAACACTTAGTTTTAAAATCCAATTATTGAGAGATTTCTAAGCCCAAACTAAATGCAAACTAGACCATATGCCAAAATCAATAGTCCAGAATTTATGTTACAGTAAATGTGAGGCAGAAAGATAGGAAGAAATAGAAAAGGTAGAGAGAGAGTTCGGGCAGAAGACAGCCACTAGCAGTGTCCTGTTGGTCTTTCTTCTCCTTGGACTTCTAGGTGGTGAGGTCATTCAAAATTTTTCACTATTTATACGTTTTAGAAAACAAAGGAATTACTCATAGCTCATTGGCTATACAGCTTTCTTATTCTATTGGTTAAATGATTCCCTCACTTCTAATGCTAATTAGTCCCATGCTCAGTCCTTCTCTTCCTTTGAGTTGGTGTGTTTCTTTGGTTGGTGGCTGTGAGTCAGTGGTTGTGATCTCCCCTGCTGGAATTGCCTTTCATCCGTTCAGAGTTGATTTCATCATAGCTGCTGAGTTGCCTTTCCTTGCGGCCCATAAATTCCGCACTCTTTGTGTCCATTATCAGTGATCCATTCTTCTCCCGTTAACCTCCCACTAGGTCTGAGATAGTACCCACTAGCAACACCTTTATCTTGAGTTCTTGCTATGGTGACTTGTCATCCAGTCCAAGTTCCAGGTGTCCAGGGAGGCATATTTGGGGGAGCTTCCTTGGTCATTGTTGGTCTCAGATGCCATCTGTCCCATAACTTGGGGTGATCTTTGTTTTGACCAGTGATATGTGTATGAGCAGTTGGTTCTTTCCACAGTTTGCCAGCGTGAATTTCTGTCTGAATGCATTACCCAGGATGAGCTACCCAGATCTCACCTCTGCCAAGACTGGAGTTAGCATCATCCCCTTGCCCCCTTCTGTGCTTATGTCATGGCAAATTCCTTCTGTGGCCTTAACAGTGCTTGAGACAGGCAACTGTGCTCTTTAAGTCCTTACTCTTGGGAAAATATTTTTTTAATGCTATATTTGTGCTGAAATGGTAAAAAGGAAATAATGACAAAAAGATATTGTTAGATTGACACTGTATCCAGCTGCAAAAATATGTAAAAAGGAAAAAGAAAATTATTGAAGCCGTTAGTCACCATGGCCTAGAGAGACACATGGTTCTCTTTTAATGCAAACTTTGCTACAATACATGTGAATGTTTTTCTCCACTGGGAATGAATTGTCTTGTCTGATATCCCAATTAAATGTATATCAGGATTTTTGTCCTCTTTTAGATTGGTCTCTCATTTGAGATTCTCGCTCTTTTGTGACTTTTCATCATTAGCAAAACTGAAACAGTAGCCCTTTCTATTATAAAGAATAAGCTCATTTCCTATGAGCATTAAATTATACACTGAATGCATTGATCTTTTGCCATACCTACACCTAACAATCTTTCCTCTCTTCTGCATGGTGATATAATGTCTCAACTTAGAATGAAGATGAAAGGTCTTAATATATTTTCATTAATTTACAAGTGAATGAGCACAGACTTGCCAGTTTACTTCTCATTGAGATTCAAAAGCAAAAGACAAAAACAGGAATAAAGATTAAAAATGTATCTTCAAGTAGCAAATAAATTGCTGTCTTCTTCTGTTAATGTCTCTGGTATAAGTAAGAGTGCTGGAAGGTAAGCCAAAGTATCATTTCCTGACCATGCACTTACCTGTTAATTTTCTCCCTGTATCTGCTTTGGACCACCACATCTAGCTGTTTCCAGGAGAAAGACTGGGCATAACTTGGGGGGCTATTTAATTGTAAATTCTTCTCCTGAAGACAGTACAGATGAAAACTGCTTCAAGTTTAGGCTCCCATTACATACAAAGTACTCCAAAGAACTCCATTCCAGGCTTTGCACTTGTAAACATCCTTACTTCTCCCCCAAAGGCATGCAACAAATTCATCAGAGTTATAAAAAACACTGACCTACCAGCCAGGTACAGTGTAGCACTGCCAGTGTTTTGTACACTTTGAGTTGAAATATATGTATAATCATAGTTTCATTGAATCGTTAAGGTTGGAAAAGAATTTTAATATCACCAAATCCAACCGTCAACCTGGCACTACCACCATCCTCAAGTACAACAGGTTTTTGGACTCCACAACTTCCCTGGTCAGTCTGTTCCAATACTTTACCCTTTCCATGAAAAAATATTTTCTAATATCTAATCTAATTACTCCCATGGAGCAACTTGAAGCCATGTCCTCTCATTCTGATGTTAATTGGGAGAAAGGACAAACACCCACCTCACTACAACCTCCTTTCGGGTAGTTGTGGGGAGTGATAAGGTCACCCCTGAGCCTCCTCTTCTCCAGACTGAACAACCTCAGCTCCCTCCACTGCTCCTCATTGTGCTCCAGACCCTTCCCCAGCTCCGTTGCTTTTCTCTGGACACACTCCAGCACCTCAACGTCCTTCTTGCAGTGAGTATCCCAAAAATTAGGTGATCCTGCCCCTATACTCAGCCCTGGTGAGGTCACATCTGGAGTGCTGTGTCCAGTTCTGGACTCTTCAATGCAAGACAGACATGAAGTTCCTGGAGCAGGTCCAGCAGAAGGCAACAAAGATGATTAAAGAACTGGAGCATCTCTCTTTTGAGGAAAGGCTGAGGGGGCTGGGCCTCTTCAGCCTTGAGAAAAAACTGACTGAGAACTGACCTCATCAATGTCAGTAAGTACTTGAAGGGAGAGTGTTAAGTGGGTTCTCTGACCATTTCCTCCTGCATTTTGGGGCTTTATTCTCCTCCACGTCTGTCTTCCAGCTCAGGGAGCTGGGTACCTTGACAAACACTGGTCTTGGTCTTGTTATTAAAAAGTGAGGCAAAGGAGGTATTAAGTTCCTCAGCCTTTTCCATAGGGCATCCTTTGTCATTATGTTTCCTCCTACATCCAATAAAGGATGGAGATTCTCCTTGGCCTTCCTCATGTTTCATAGGGTATCAGATATGACTCAAAGGAGACCAAGGGCCAAGGATAACAAAGAGACTGTCTGAGAAAATCAGATTCTTCTATTTATAAATTTATATCTGCCAGGGAAAGAGATTAAAATCTGTGCAAAATTTCAGTTAAAAAAAGTCTGACAGCAGAGAAACTGAAAAGCCACAACTACAGGCTTATGTTCTTTGTGCTCATCTTCAGAGGCACACCTGATTCACAGGCTGGAATAAGCTTTTGTCTCTTGGGAAGCCATGTTTGAGATAGCAGCTGAAAATAACATGACAGCTTGAAGTCTACTTGGCTTCCTAGGATACTTTTTAAAATATAATTTTTTAGGAATCCACTCTGATGCTGTTGTAATCCTGAAGCCTAATAATCCAAGTGAATGGCAGTGATCCTTTTCCACCTGTATTCACACTGCATTCTCTTCACTGCATATTACTGATAAATTAGATGAGGCTTAAGGTCAAGATCCCAACAGTTACTTAGGTAACAGGAGCAGAAATTTAAACTATATTTAATAATCCAAGCTCAAAATCCAGATTTTACTTGTAAGGCATTTAATTTTATACTAATGTTACATAGTCAGATGGATTTTTTTAGCTAGTCTATGCCTCTCTACAGGTTGCATTCACATTTTGGGTAGAGATGCAAGCCATGGAGGGCCATGTTGGAGCAGCTATCCACACTGCAGCCCATGGAGGACTCCATGCTGCAGCAGGTGGATGTGCCCTGAAGGATGCTGTAGCCTGTGGAAAGTCCATGCAGAAGCGAGCTCCTGGCTGGAACTGTGGAGGGGAGCCTATGCTAGAGCAGGTTTTGTGGCAAGAGCTGTGGCCTGCAGGGGATCCAGGCTGCAGCATCCTGTTCCTGAAGGACTGCATCCTGTAGGAGGAAACCCACACTGGAACAGAACAGTGTAAGGAGGAAGAAGCAGCAGAGAAAATGTATTATGAGCTGACTGCAACCCCCATTCCTCATCTCTTCTGCACTGCTCATGGGGAGGAAGTAACAGAATCAGGAGAGACATTGAACCTGGGAAGAAACAAGGTGGGAGGAAGTTTTTGGTTTATTTCTCACCATCTACACTGTTATTAATTGGAAATAAATTAATCTTCTAAAAAAAAGAAGCTTAAAAAGAAGTCAAAGAAGGCATAGGAAACAATGTAATGTCTGTTTTAAAGAGGTAACTTAAAAATTTGCCTCAGGATTTCTTTTGAAAACTCTTGTCAAAATGAATCAGTTTTGGTTTTAAGTCTAAATTCAAGTTTTCATTAAAGTCATATGAATTTAACAGAAATCTTGAATTTTTGTAAAAATATTTTAGTAATCAAAAACTGCTGACTTGCATGCTACGGGTGATATTGTTTGCTGTTTCCCAGCTGTCTTAGGTTACAACATAAGATGTAACCAAAAGTTTGTATTCTATCACCATCGGTTCAAACCAGGTGGAGCAATGTTCTTTATCTCTCCCATGACACATCCCTGACTACTCCCTCCGTAATAAATCTTCTGTTAGTGGGCTATCAAGACTCACTGCATGACTCATAAAATGACATCATCCCATTGTGAGATGCTCCACCCAGGGGGAGGAACCAAGCATTCCTACCTGGATATAATCTGAGGTTTGGAACACCATGGGCAGCCTCACCTACTGGATTCCCAGAGGGTGAGAGCTACCAATGGACATTCAGGTGAAGACCAGACCCTTTTCTGCAGTATCACTGCTTCAACAGAACCACTTCATCTGGACTGCTACCACCACCCTGACTGACAGGCTGTCAGGTTGTATCCTGACTCTGTCAGTGTTCTTGTGCTATTGAATTTATTTTAATTTTCCTAATAAATTGTAATTCTGACTTGTGATCTCCCACTGGTTTGTTTTCAAACTAGCACACCAGCTGACCTGTCATCCATGTTATATGTCTGATTATAAGCTGCAGACACAGTCACAATTCAAAAGATCCATGTAGGACTTGGACAGGTTGGCTGTATCATAGGAAAAAACATGTAGCACAGAGAGTCAGAAAAATTTACAGAAGCCTCTGATAACTAATTAGACACCCAATAAATCCTTTTTATCACAGAAGTGGCATTTCTGGACAATTTTTTTTCCTTTCTTTTGTTGCTCTTGTTCTTTAATAAACCAGATGAGGAAGAAAGAGCTAAGTTGGATTTTCTCCAACAAATCTATGACAGTATCTCTTCTTCAACTTTTTTCTCCTCTAATGAGCTGAAAATGTGCCTTTCAGCCACCTCAAGTACTTGAAGTATTTATGCTACATTAGGTTCATGGAAGATAAGGAAACATTTCCAAAAAATTGTGAAGCCCCTGCCAGCTCTCTGGCAATGCTACTGGAACTGCAGTTTCCTGACTGTTCTTAGCTCCTTTTCTCTAAGCCAGACAGAAAAAAAATAATAATAAAAAAATTATTGTGTGGGGAGACTGGGGAATTCAGGAGTATGTGCAAAGAAACAAAAAGAAAATTAAAGAGGAAAAAATATGCTGGACAAAAAACACGGAGGAGAAAATTCCATTTAACATGGGTATACAAAGGAACAAAATAAATTAGGGCAATATTTGTATTTAAGGAAAGGAATGTACGATTAGAAACAGAACAAATGGAGTTGTCAAAGTTTATCATAATTCCAGGTTCACATGCCGAAGGGTGGTTCACAGCAGAATAGAACTGGACTTTTAACATTTGCATATTTACATTTGAATATGCAAGTCAGATAATACTTTGTTCCCTTTGGCTTATCACTTCTGTTTTATCAGCTTCTTATTTGGTGAGTGGCTTTTGCAGACTATATTACTATTCTTAGTATAGCTTCTGTCTTTATTCAACTGCTACTCAGTATACACAAGGAAGGCTTGAGAAGAATAAAAATCACAGAGTTTTTTTTTCCCACCTTCCACCTTTTTCTACTGATCTGAGAGATAAAAAGAAGCTATGCGTTTGACCCTTGGCACCAAGTAAAACCACATTAATTAATTTATTCCTCTTGTTTGGATAGATTTCTTGAATACACAAATATTGAGACTGAGTTGCTCAAATCTGAAATTATAATGCCCTTTCTATAATTATGAATTCCACTTTTGGGAATAGAAGTAGGCTCCTGTTTCAAAAACAGTACATGTAGGGAGAAGAAAAAAAAATATTTAAGCTTCCTGTGGGGAACAGCTCAAATGAAAACAAATAGAGAACTAGTGCTCTTTCAGGCCAGCTGGCAAACCAGGCCCCAGCTGCTGTTTTTGAGTCTGTGAAGTTCAGCACCTGCAGGAGCTAGAAACATAATAATTATTTATGTACAGGTGAGCTTCTGAGGGTCTAGGGAGCTCTCAAACCTACACATTTGAATTTTTTGCTCCTGGACTTACACATTCTGCAGAATTTACAATATTGCTTGTTGACTTCAGGACCTCCTTGTCAACTTCTTCTTACTAACCAGTAGAAAATTGGATATATTGTATTTCCCTAAGCTTCACTTTCAATCAGGCCCCCATCTATACGCAGTGCTTCTTAGATCATATAGACAATAACAGCAATAACAAAATACTTCTTCCACAGGACTGAGCCAATTCTTATTTAGTTCTTCCTGAGCTCCATGCAGTGAGTCACGGCCCTAGTTACCAGCCTCCACACAGCTATCTGTTATCACTAAGCACGTATCTGTTTCCAGCCTGATTGGGGTTCACTGTTTAGTGTACTGCCACCCAACAGAGCAGGTAAGAGATATTTCTATAGTCAGCTGTAGTCCTGCCCAGCTGGATCAGAAAATGAAGTGCAAAAGGCCATATAAATGCTCTTAGCCATTTTTGGTCTGAAAGATTTTTTTACCGCATCATACTCCTGTTAAATCAGAATGGTAACAGTGTCTACCTGCACTTGGTGAGCCACACTTGGTGAGGAGGAGCAGTGTGCCAGCTGCAGCACATTGCAGGCAGGATCTGAGGCTCCTGAGTTACAGAAATTGTAATTGGATACATGGAAATGTAGTAATGATAAGCCTACAGACAGCAGAATATAATACTGACTGTATTCTGTCCAGAAAAACAACTTTTTTTGTCATTCCTGCCATAGATTTCTTCTGTTTTTTGTTTGATAAAGAGTAAATGGAAAGAGGGAGAAATTGAAGTATACAAGAAGATTCTGATAGGCAGCAAAAGAAAAACAATTGCCCAAATCATCCATATTAGCATAATACACTGAATAGGCAGCTGCAATGATTTTTTAAAATATCGACATGCTGAAGTGAATAACAGCTACCATCTCAGCTGACAGCAGCTGCCAACAGTGTGTGTAATACTTTTTAGACTCTGTGGTGCCTACAATAGGCAGCAATTTTGAGGGTGTGAGGAATGCACCTAGGAATTTCAAACAAAAACCCTTTTTATTTTTCTCCCATAGCATTCCTTCTTATTATGACAGCCATAGCAACAGAGTCAAAATCTTCATTACAGAAGTGATGGCTGCATATTTATAAGGTCCATAGCTCTTGCTTCCCAGTGGATTTTGTGTCATTTCAGTCAGAAAACTGCCTCCAGACAAATGCAATAATAAATTGGGGAAATAATTTTCTGCCTTTTTTTTCACTGTGGTGAGCCTGAACATGTAGGAAAGTGGAAAGACAACGGTCATCACGAATGCTTGCTTTGGTAGTGCTAAAATCATCTATGCAGTGTTTGCTTCATGACAAAGCTGAGTCTTTACAGGAAAAGCACCCCACCAAGAATTAGTTCTTGCCATGATACAGTAAGAGAATTAATTTTTCCTTTGAAGTAAATGTAAAAGTACTAATGTCTTTTATATGTTAAGATTTGTAAATTGTAGATACATTTCTGAAAGATTTAATTGTATACCTTTAAATTATCTGAAGTCATTAGTGCAAGTCGGAATAAATAGTTGCATGTCTGTAACATGCAAAACCTTGGAGCAGGTGCCTAGATTTTTTGGACATTTTATGAGTAATGATTACTAATCATCCATTGATAGATGGATTAACAATAATTTTAAATTACTGAGTTCAGAGTTACATACAGCTGATCACAAAGTAATGCCAGCCATCATTATTTTGCCCCTTTCTGTTGATTGGGAAGCTGAGTCAGAATTTCAAGTAAGCTTGTCTGAATTACTTGTGTTTACAGTAGAGAAAATTATTCTGAAGATAGAATTATAAATGTGTTCTTAGGAGAAGGGATTAGGGTCACAACCTTGTCAGATATATACAGTTACTGCCATAAACAAAGAATAAAGGAACGGAAGAGCTGAATCATTCTTTTTTTTTCTCAGGTACATTCAAGTATTAATTTAATTGCATTACTTAGCAAACATTGTGTCTAAGCTTCTGGTCTTCCAAAACACAACTGCCAAGGGGTGAGAGGTGGGAGAGTTTTCATACAAAGAGTGCTTAATGAGTGTTAAATATCTTAGTGAAGTCTCATTTCTCCAGCTACTGCCATGGGTTAATAGTTTGTAATACTTGTTTCCCCAAAATATCACATTAATTAAAAAAAAAAAAAAAAAAAAAGAGAGAGATAATCACCAGGGTGAAATATAGCCTTAATCTTTTGTTAATGTTAGGTTTTTTTATTTTCTCTCTTAGGGATAACCTTCAATAAAATAATTACAGACTATGTTTACTTTGTAAAATCTATCTATATGTAGAGTTACTTTGTTCTGCACATCATCAAAGTTGTGCAGGCACATTTTTATTTATTGTTTTTCTCTTCTATGAATCCTCCGCTCTTGTATAAATTACATACAAAAAATATAATTCCTTTTTTTTTGTATAACTTTTTGGGCTGCTTTGAGAAGATTCATTATTTAGTCTGAGTGCATAGATACAATTAGGTAACTAATAACTCATTGCCAACTGATCTGTGTAAAGGTTTTTCTTGAACCAATTGAAGTTAATGGGAATTTTGTCATCCACTTTAGTGACACCAGAATTTTATTGGAAAGTCGTTTTCTGTATTTTTGTGATAATGTTTCTTTCTGTCATGACAGAGAAGATCTGATAAATAATACTGGAAAACTGTTGCATAATGAATGTCGGCGTTTTCGGCAACAAACAGGACGGGGAGCCTGGACAGGCACTCCAGGAGCCTTTTATTATTTTATTCCATTATCAGTCTCGCATCCCAAGCTGAGACAGAGTTGGTACAGAGCTCACGCTGCCAAAGGCATCCAAAAACCTCCTGGTTACAGAGCATGCCTAAAAGCTTTTTGGCCAGTCAGCATGCTTCTAAAAGTTACAGGCAGCTGTCTTAACCAGTCCACAACAGCACACGTACAACTGTTGAACACAAGGCTGGCTTGTTATGCCTTGACATATTCCATCATAAGGCTTAAACTTATCTATCTTGCTAAGCATATTTTTTGCAACTCCAAAATCTATCTAGGCCAAACCTAGAAACTCTAACCATTGTTTTTAATGTCCTTGCTGCTATATAATTGTATCTTCTTCAGTTTTCACAGGCAAAGCTGAATCCTAACTTCTTTTCGGCCTTATTTTCTGAAACCTGCTTTTATTTCTCACACCTGAAATCCTTTCCACCTTTTGTGTTTCCCTACAATTCCCCCACTCAGTACAACCATAAAGAAACCCTTTAAACTTTGTCACTTATCGACTGCCTTGCGTTTCAGAGCTCCTCTATGTAAAGGCACTTCTTCTGCTTGCTCTAAGCAGTGCTATTTTACACCACAGCGATTTTAATGCTGTGAAAGGTCAGGTCTATTTCAAGAACGTGGGTCAAATCCAGCGTTAGTTGTTTTGTATCGTTCGAATAAGTCTTGTCCATTCCAAGGCCTTAATTCAAAGCCTTCATCTGTAACTGCCTATGTAAGATTTTGAGAATTTTCTGTGATCTCTTTTCTTACATCATTCTCTTGTATGACAAAAACTTCCTTAACAGTTTTGTCTATCATACGTTGCACACACTGAAGTATACGAGGCACAACTACCAATATCACCATCACAATCATCAACACGTATAAACCTGCTTTGCAAAGCTCCTTCAGCCAAGGTGCAGAGCTCTATCCCTCAAACAAACCGTCTTTTTGAATTTGAGACTTAGATCTTTCAGCTTTTGTATACTTTTGGGGATGGATTCAGAGCGGTCAGACAAATTCATACAACACAATCCTTCAAATTCTTCATAACCATATGCCAGTAAAAGGAAATCAATTGCTGCTCTATTTTGAAGGGTAGGATGTCTAACACTGTTGACGTCAGTCAGCATATCACTGGTCGCAATGGATGTGGCATTGGTTTGTTTACTCAGCCAACATCCTACCTGATCAAATTGCTTCAATGCCATTGCTGGGGCAAGTTGGGGTACTAACAAACCTGCTGAAACTCTTGCTGCAGTTTTCTTGGGTCTAAACTCGCTGTTATAATTCTCACTATATGGAGGAGCAAATCTTTTCCCTCTGTGTTTTTCCCTGACGACTGTTTCAGCATTGGGTGCTAGCACAGTAAGTTGTCCAGTGCAGGGTGATTAGGAGTGACATTGTATCTGGGAGAACTTTTTTTTTGCCGATTGCTAACTAAAAAGGTAAGGCAGAAATCCATAGTCAGGGAGCCCAGAATTTCCAATTCCTGGGGTTCAGCAGTTGCTTTGGTGAATTTTATGGTCCAAAGATCCTAATCTCTTACAGGATTGTTCCCGCTAGCAACTTCTCCTGGTTTGTTGTTAAGTTGCCATTTGGTCAAGGGATCATGATATATGGGTATCGGCCAATTTTTTACTGGCCCACCGTCTAAACAGGTTGCAAAAGGCTTTTCTGGGTTCGAATTAGACAGACATATGGTATCTGAGTCTGCTGCCTTGGCTAAAATGACCCAAACATTTGTTTTTGATTGTACAGTCTGCATTGCAAAAGGCGAGAAAAGCTAACAAGCTCCAATAAAACATTTGATTTAGCTCCATTCTTTTTGAGAGCTACTTTTTGGCAAAAGACTTTTCCATATATTGCAACTCACATATTCTGTTTTTGTTCCTTCCTGAAATTGCTGGGGAACTGAATGGCAATGGTAAAAGGTAGCAATGGCAAAGGTGAAATTTCCCCTTTGCACAACCAATGAGGGGACACACTTTTACTGAACACAATGGATACCACGCTTTTGCCAAAAGAGCTCTACGAAACCAACAGTTCACTCATTTATCATTGACACAAAATCAAGGTTTGCAAATTCCACAGGTGAGCAAGGGATGTCAGGCGTGATTCGCAGTCTCTCTGTTCGGCTCACATCTGCATGCCTGCTTCTTCGCTCGTAGAGTTGTCAGAGCGTTCTCGTGTGCGATACGGTTTGACGTTACTTGTGGGGACCCACTAAGGTCCTGCACCTGTGGAAACATAAGCATACTCTTTGCCCCAAGTTGTTAGACAAAAAGGACCTTCAATTTGTCCTGTCTCGGGATTTCTAATTAAAACGGGGATTTTCTCTCAATTTTGCTTGTGTGTTATTTGAAAAATGCCTAAAAATTGGTGGATCAGGTTCTGCAAAAGAGCTGTTCAAAAAATTAAAAACATGTAAAGCTTTACTCAGCCTCATCTGTGGTGTTGCCTCCATTCACAAGTGCTTGTGAGTTTTGGTGGAAAAAGGCATGACTCAGTTTTGCTTGTTTAAAGATGTTTTGCAAAGTGTTTGAAACAACTATAGTCAGGTTATTTGCTCGTGTGTTCTCTTCTGCTAGGAATCTGGGAAGTGAGAAATGCGTTTTAATATGGGCAACAAAATATTGGTTAGTTTTGTGTTGCAAAATTCTATGAAGACTTAAAAGCTGATGATATAGAGTATTATTATTAACATCTTTTAAAACTGATTTTTTTATGTTTTTAACTACATTAGCAACATAAGTAGAGTTTGTAATTAAATTAAAAGGTTTGGGAAAAAATTGAAAGGCTTTGACTACTGTGGTTAATTTGACAATTTGAGGAGTTTTTTTGCTATTTGAATATGTGACTCTTATGTTTTAGTTTTTTGATTTAACTATATAATGACTGCTTTGTACGGGTTTTTTTGAGCTATCACTAAAAAGAGTTATAGCACTCAATGGTTCTTTACTTAACAGGTTTTTTTAAAGAAATTTTTTTTTTAAAAAACTTAATTTTGCTTGCAGCAATTTGTAGCTTGGATAATGAATAGAACAAACACTTGAAAAGTTTAGCAATGCATTTTGTAGATTATTTAAATTTTGTAATGCTTAATTAAGGTAATTTTTTTTTTAAGGGTAAATAGATTACTGAAAATTCTTGCCTTGTTAACAATTTTGTTTGGGCTTTAATTACGATTTGTGTAATCACCTTCAGAGTTGTAGAAATTTTTCTTGGAGACTTGTAAGGAAGAAAAACTTATTATTAACAAAGGATCTCTTTCAGAAGGGTCTCATTGAAAAATGGGACCATAAAGTTGCAATTTTTCTTTTAAAACTGCAAGGAAAAAAGTTTTTTTTGGAACACAATGATGAGCTTGTCTCTTTTGAAAAGCTTTTGTGACTTTTTCACCGGCTGTTTGGGCTTTATGTGTTTGACTTCTCGGTGATTTTATGTTGCAGTCTCTTTGTAGTAAGTCAAAGAGTGAGGCAAGTTTGTTGTTTGTAATTCTCAGGATAGGTTTGATTTAGTTGACTTTTCTTAAAAGTTGTTGCAGATCTTGCAAGGTGTGGACACTAGTTCACAGTTGTATTTTTTGTGGTGTGATTGTTTAGTCGTCTTCTATGTCAGATATTTTTAGGGTGGGATTTTTTGAATTTTGGATGTGGATATTTCTAGTTTGGCATTTTGAACTTTGGCAATTACACTGTCACAAGTTTGTTCTATCTCTGCTCGTGCTGGTGCTGCAATGAGTAAATTGTCTATGTAGTATAGAATCATGGATTGTGGGTGCTTCTGTCAAGCTGAAGAGAGTGCTTGTGCAACAAAATATTGGCAAATTGTAGGAGAATTTTTTATTCCTTGAGGTAATGATTTCTAGTGATATCTCTGCAGTGGTTCTCTTCGATTGATGGCTGGAACCGAAAAGGCAAATCTCAAGGCATCTTCAGGATGAAGCAGTATGTTGAAAAAAAATTGTTTTAATCGATGATGACAAGAGGCCAGTCTCTGGGAATCATTGATAGAGAAGGAAGTCTAGGTTGGAGGGGTCTCATGCCATCGATCACTTCATTGATCTTTTTCAGATAGTGAAGCAATCTCTAGGAACCTGAAGTTTTCTTATGGATGACAAACACTGGTGAATTCTAGGGACTAGTCGTGGGAGTGATGTGGTCTTTTTGTAATTGCTGTTTTACTAAGTTCTTGAGGATAATTAATTTTTTCTCAGGTAAAGGCTATTGGTCAATCTCGACAGTGTCATTAGTTTTCTAGGACAGCTTTAGAGTGGTGGGTTTTGGTGTGGTTCTCATCACAGGCCCACTTCTAGTTTCACTCTCTACTGGGACAGTATGTCTCTTTCTCATATGGTGAGGGGTTTCTGCATGACAAAGGGACGTACTGTCGCTGTCTTTTCTTCAGGACTAGCAATGGTAATTATGGATTCACTTTGCAAACACACAGTAGTACCTCCAATCTCTGTGAGTGCACCCATAGGTGCCACTAAGTTCTAGTCAATTGGATAAAACGTGAGAAATTACAGTGACATCAGTGCCTGTGTCCAGCATACTTGTGATGTAAACAGTCTTGCCTAGGTGAGTCAGGCTGCAGGTCAACTCTGGCCGATTGAGGTTCACACGTTCCACCCAAAAGACATCAGTCCCTGGGGTAGGGTTCTGAAATGGCACAGCTGAGTACACACCTTTATTAGTTAGCAGTGGAATCTCGTGGGTATTCATAGGGAAAGCAAATGCAGTGGCAATAGGTATTTTTGGTTGAATTATTAAGGGAACACTGAATGTAAGTGCTAAAATTATCAGCTCTTCATTACAATTTGCTGAAACAACAGTTGGAAGGACTGAAAGTCCGAGATCTTTCTTGCTGTCCTTGCTTGAAATTTTTTTTGGTATCTAGTGTGTTTAAAAAGTTCTATCAATATTCTACACATAGGGAACAGTTTTGCTACTGTCTTATTTTGGTTTAGAGATACAGCATTATATAATTTCTAGTTTACTATGTTTTAGAAATTATGGGTTAAGGCAGACTTTGGATTTATAGACAGAAAGTTTTTATCAACTCAAGTTAGTAAGTTTATCGGGGTTTTTTTTTGGAAATTGGTATAAGATTTCTCTTTTAAAAGTGTCATAATTTGGTGATAGATGTCTCATTTATTTTTGGACAAATATTGTCTTATTTCTAAGTTCTTTATAGATTTCTTTCTTCACTTTACATGGTGGTCTCAGAAGACGAGAAGGAGAGAGGTTCTTTTGTTTCAAGAGAGAGGTTTGCTTTTTCTTAGTGGTGATTTTTCTTATATGGGACTGTCTGACAGGGTAGCTGGACAGAGCAGCTCACAAAGGATGCTAAAATGTATCTTTTGCCTCACACAGGGCACCATTATGTCAGCATTTCCAGTGACAAACAGGACAGGGAGCCTGGACAGGCGCTCCAGGGGCCTTTTATTATTTTATTCCATTATCAATCTCACATACCAAGTTGAGACAGAGTTAGTACAGAGCTCGCACCACCAAGGGCATCCAAAACTTCCTGAGCTTAAGAGCACTTAAGAGCACTTAAGAGCACTCTTAAAGGCTTTTTGGCCAATCAGCATGCTTCTAAAAGTTACAGACAGCTGTCTTAACCAATCCACAACAGCACATGTACTACCATTGAACACAATGCTGGCTTCTTATGCCTTAACAATACACAATATTCCATCATAAGGCTTAAACTTATCTATCTTGTTAAGCATATTTTTTGCAACTCCAAAATCTATCTAGGCCAAACCTAGAAACTCTAACCATTGTTTTTAATGTCCTTGCTGCTATATAATTGTATCTTCTTCAGTTTTCACAGGCAAAGCTGAATCCCGACTTCTTTTCGGCCTTATTTTCTGAAACCTGCTTTTATTTCTCACACCTGAAATCCTTTCTACCTTTTGTGTTTCCCCACAAGAAAGAGCTATCATTTTGAAGTCAGAATTTTTGTAGTAAAATATATTTCTGCTATTTGCTTTATTCAGAGATTAGATGATTTGAAATATATTGATAAAATCTTATTTATTTCCAAAAGCTTTAATGACTAAGAATTATTCAAGGAAAGGGCTCTACAAAAACAGTCTGCTGATTTATAGCCAGTGCTGTCTAGTTGTACAAATGTATACTCAGGACATATATTATTTCCTTCAGTGGGTAATTATTATGCAGCTTAATAAAAGCTTATGATTATTTCAGTTAGCATTAAAGGATATTTAGATATTCAGAAATCAAAAGTTTGGACAATTAAATTATATCATCACTCCTATAAAAGTGACTGCTAAATCCATCCCTGGCCATAGGAAAAGTGTGAAAGAGGAAGCCATAAGGATTGGAGACATTTTCCCTACTGGAATGGAGAAAACCGAAAGGATCATTGAAAGTATACATGATGAACGCTTTATAATGTAAAGCAGTTGTTATTATTCTCTTAACTAGGGCAATGTGAAGTTGCTCTGATTTGGTTGCTGATAGAGAAACCACTTTCAAAACACTAAGGCAATAAATGCAGGAAAGCAAGAAATTAATCACTGACTATTATTTTTGAGTCAGCTGCTGGTTTCCTACCATTCTTTTATGTCATCTTTTAAACCATGCAGCAGGGAAGTTTGGGAAAAGGTTGAATGTACCAGGTTGCGCTGTGGATGGCTGAAGAGGCGTGTATTCAAATATGATACATGTAGCTCATCACAGGGCTGAACCATTTATGAGTAACTCAAAGAATACAGATTATATCTTTATCTTATATGGTAGGCACATCTGACCAAGAATTTCTAAGCACAGCCAGCAATTAAAGAATTTTATTTTGTCTGGAATTCCAGTGGTAATGGGTTAATTAAAAAAAGAAAATGTGAAGGAGATGGATTGTAACCTTGTGTTAGAGCTTCAGCAAAAAAAATACACAGCAATGACACTTCACTGAAGTCAAATTTATGCACATTCTCTACTGGCACCAATCTTGTAGTAGAAGCTGGTTTTAACAACTTGGCATCCCCAGGGAAAATGCAGGTATATGAGTCACCTGAATGACACAGAAATAGCAGATGTTCAGTGAATATCTAGTCTCTTTATTCTGCCCTATTCTATGTGTTAATTTAAAAAGAATTTTTTTAAATCAAAGCAACTCAATTTGCTATTTGTACATCAGACCATAACATCTGCTCTCTCAGATGCTAAGACATGAAATTCTCTGCTGATTTCTATATACTAATCTGTTTCTAGGATTCATTACATATTCCCTGCTTTGACATTTTAGTTTCAGGGAGCTACAGCATAGTTTGATTCATATCACTGTCGCAGTATTTCTATGCATTGGTAAATTGTTGACCCTTAAAATTCAGTGGAAAATTCCAGTGTGTACTTTTTAACAAAAAAGTGTCTGTTTAAAATACATTCACTTGATATACATGTAGGGAATTTGCACAGCATGTGGTTATTTTTGTTCTGTCCCACTATTGTAGAACAGTCTAGGACAAGCCAAGAGAATCAAAGTCTCCATGTTATTTTTCCTCACAATTATATCCCATTTACTTTCTCCCTTTTCCAGGTGATGCAGTAGTTTCATACTTGCTTAAAGAAACCAGAAACCAAAAAGCCACATCCAGCCCAGAGCTCTCCACATTCTTCATTATTTTGCTTATTGCTGGATAGCAGAACCCAGCTTCATATTGAAGCTTTAGTGAACACGGCGGATTATTTTTCTATTTCTGTGTATGCAATGTTCACAAGTCTTTTTCTATCCACCTTAAACACGAATGTTTAAACCACTCTGTTTAACCTGCATTATTGATTTTCAGTTCAGAGGTACTTTCATGATGACAACGTGCTTGCTGAAAATTTCAAAATATACATAGATGAATAAATTATTTTCATTTAGGAAAAGAAGATTAAAACTAGTGCTATATTATCTATATTTAGCATTGAAACTTCTGTATTATTAGCTTGCAATTTAAGCATATATATTACTTATTGTTTAAGTAAGATATTCGATTGGAATAGGAGTGTCAGTGCGTTCATGTGTTTTGTGCTGATTTTATGGTTCAGATTTGTACTTATCAGCATCACCTGGTTCCCTGAACCAAATGTCCTCAGCACATCTGTGATTCAAAGATGTCCATAAACACCTGTATGGGCTCACTAGGTCTGCCGACATATAGTATGCACCTTACTAAGAGCTTGTGGTTTAGTTTGCTCTCAAAAAAAATCTAGTCTCTGGAGATGAAAAGCTTCAAAAAAACCAAAGGAAAATTAAGTAAATAGAGATGATCTGTAAATTCAATTTAAAAAATCACACTCTGAATCAAAATGCTAATGTAGACAACAGCCATTAGTAAGTGATTCATATATATGTTTATGAATACAAAATTTTTATAGAGTCTTTCTCCATTATTGCAACCAAATACAGAGATAGTGAGAGATCAGATTAGAAGACTGACAAACCTGGCTGGTTTCAAGTCTTAAACCCACACTGGGAAATTCATTAACAATATATTTTAACAAATTCTGTGTTCATGCACAATATTCATCATCATTACAACATATAAAAACCGTTGGTCTTCAAAAAATATTCTACATTTGCTGCAAGTATACTTTACCATGTACACAATAATCACACATTTTTGATAGTTAAAGTCCTTGGTTGTTTCTTTCCACCTAAAAGTTAAATGTGTTTCTTCCTGAAAGATATAGTTATTACATGTCTTCCACTGCAGTGCCTGCCCCAATATTATATATTTTTGTATTTATTTTCTGAATTATCTCTCTTTTTTTTTTTTTTTTTAATTTGTATCCTACTACCTGTATAGTTTGTACAAGTATAGTATAGTTTCCTCTAAAAAAAAAATCATGTTCTGAAGAGGTTTAAGATCAGATGTCTTAAACATTTATAAACTTGTTCTTGGAAAATAAATACAAAAACAAACATACTCAAAATCAACTAGTTAGGATTAAAGGTAGTTGATGATCGCAATGAATTTAATTCAAGTTACCCAAACAGAGGTTTTAAACAAGGACTTACTGCTTAATTTAATGTATCTACTATTTGAATTCAAGTGTTTTTTCTGTTTTGAAATTATTGCTACTGAAAAAAATAAAAAAAATAAGATTTAAAATAAGCACAAACTCAGCTAGCTATATGTTTTAGTTTACTGAGATGAGTTTTCTGGACTGCAGTAATTTTGTAGATATTTGACTTTAGATTAATTCAATCTAAATTCATCTTTTGTAAATTCAAATATTTTTCCTTGTTTTGAATTTTACAAGTAGAAAAACAAAAGGCAAGTACTATTTTCTTATTCTTAATAAATACTTTTCTAATCACTTTGGAACTATACAGTAGATCTCTGTAAAACACATTCTCATGCTCCTTTTCCAAGTGCAGGTATAGTTGCCAGCTGATCAGGAGCTCTCAGAAGTTTCTGTTCAAATTCAGTGTAAGAATCTCTCATCCTTTATTTAACAGCAGGAAGATATTATTATTCTGCAACTTTTCTTGCCTGTGGTGATGCCATGACCCATATTGAGAAGAGGCAGTAGACTTTAAAATAAAAAGAAATAAAAGTACAAACGCCTTTAATTACTAAAAGTATTAAATTGATCTGGAAGATAAATAAAAGGCAATAGACACCTTTAGGATTGTCTGTAACTTTACCAATTTTCTCTATTGTGCTATTTTTTAAATTGTTAAAAATAATTATAGGTATTTTCTATGAAGAATTGGAAACTCCCAGGTGTCCAGGAGAAGCTGGAAGAACACAAGAAAAACCCTGCTGGGCCAAACTAATGGTCCCTTTAGCCCGGACTGGAGTCTCTGACAATGGTAGTAAGATACACTGTTCAGCTTGATCACTTTCTGCAGTAGATTTACCTCATGCTCCCAGTACAACTTCTATTTTAGGACTTTGACTAATCTTTTCATGATCTCTTCATGAACTTGTTTTTCACTGGATTGTCTGATCAAATTTTTTTTTTTTTTTTAGTTTAGGATAGTGTCTGATTTCTTAGCGCATTGTAGCAGCAAACTACAGTTCATTCCCACTGTGTCAACTACTCCATTACATTTATTCAAATAAAATTCTTGATACTTTAACAGAATGCTTCCAATTCTGTTTGAGAACAGCTAGTCAAGGTCCTTAATGACTCTGTAAACCTCTGTCATAATGCTCTTCATTTTTTTTTCCTCTCTGAAGAGTGCCATCCTTTCCAGAATTTCCTCACAAAGCAACATCTTCTTATGTTGTTATTCTATATTCTTTCTTGAACTATCCTAAATCCTTCTTTGAACATGGAGACCAGAACTAAAAAAGATGATGAAATGATTTTACCTCTATAAAACTTTGACATGACCATACCTTGAGTACTACATTGCCTTCATAAGGAAAGTGTAAAAATGCAGTGATTCTTCATGACCCTATGGTTTTAGGTCTGTAACTGTATCATAAACAGCATTTAAAAAGTTATTTCATTTTAACAGTGTTATTGTAGTACAGATATTACCTCCTAATAATGTAATTTGTTTTTTTAAAGGTCATTGTTCTTCATTTTCAAGTTGCCAGCAGCCTGTTGCAGGAACAAAAGTGAACAAAAAGGGCAGCAACAGTATCAGCATATAAGACCGATATTAATGAAGAATTACAGTGCAAGGACCTCTATACACTCTTCAGCATAAAACAAATCCCTAATAACCCATAACCCAATGCTTTCAATCATTAAGAAGAGTGAAAAAATCATCCAGGCTCTTACTCTAATGCGATAATTATCATTTTTAGGCAAAGATTTTGCTATAAACTTGATTAATGAAGATACAATTCTTTACTTCTCACCTATTTTCTGCATTTTTAGAAGACAACTGGAATAATTTTAAGACAACAAGGGTCAGAGCCATCTGTTTTCTGTTTATGAAATGTAAGTCATATGGCATTCACAACTTGATGAACACTCACCACATTTTAATTGATGGGAAGAAATATTTTGCCTATAAAATATATATAAAATATAACATATGCATATTATAGATATAAAATATAACAAATTTTCTCAGAGAGAGACAAAAATAATTTCTACTGTTTGCATAAAAATTGGTGTTCCTGCATTAGAAGGTATGTGTTCCTATGTTAGTGAAAGCTGACAGAAGTGACTATCACATTTAGTGAGCCATTAATCTACAGATGTGTGGTAATTGGCTTCTAGAGACAAAGTAGTTTCCCAAAAATCTTGTATATAATTTATTTTTTGAAGCTGAACACATACGATATAATCCTGGTTATTTCTATAAATAAAAAATAGAGGAAAATTAAAGGAACATTAATTGGGTCACCCTATTTATTTAAAATAAAACAAAATAAAAAGCAAATAATTCACTTACTCTCAGTTAATTTATTATTATGTAGCACTCCCCAGTGTATTTCTCCTATACTTTTGAGTAACCTGAGATATACTTCCTTCAAGTAGCATAAATAAAATTGTCCAGTCATTATAATTTTAATATAAAATCAGAAAAATAAATAAAATTTTTCTTCATTTTGACAACTCTTCTTGTTTGCTGGATATTTACATAAAAAGCTGAATTTCAGATTATTTTCTGCACAAAATGATATAGTAATTTTTCAAAGCTGCAGCTACCACAGACTTTTCTGTGGTTTCAAGAAGGCATTCTAAGTGAGGTCATTTCAGGTCAAAAAATAGGTGATTTTTTCAACAATATGTGAAATTATTTAATGTAAGTATACAGTGAGAGAGGCTAGGTGACTTAAGTTTATTTCAAACTATAATAACTAAACAAGTGATACTTAAGAAGAATGGCTTTTGAAAACTATATACATAATGTTGTTATCAATAGAAGAGTAAGCAAAATAAACAGTATTTATAACATGGATTATAATTCTGGAATATTTATCTGCGTTCTGTAATATTATCTAAAGATATCTCAAAAAGATGATTTATTAATGAGAAAAGTCTCTATTAAGAGAGCATTAAAATGGTGAAGCATGAGCTACCATGGATTGATTTTTATCAACTCTGAAATACAAGGAAAAAGTCTGATATGATATTAATTTGTAATTACGCAATCACTACAAATGACTGTGGTTAGTTTTAGGGTAAATATAGTCACGTAGTGTCGTGGGGCACTTTATGATGTTGTATCCCCTATCGCTCCTCTATGCCCAGAAATTAAGTTTTTTGCCTTTTCTGTGCCTTTAAACTAGCCTGAGAGGGGGGAGAAAAAAACTGAGTAAAACTTTCAAAGCAGTTTTGTTTCAAGGACACAAAGATTCCTCAGCATCCTGCGGCAGGGAGAGCGGAGGGAAGCCCTCTGCTTGCTTTCTCAGCCAGCTTTTGGCTATTTTTGTCTCCGGAGAGAGAGACGGAGAGTTGAACTTTGGTTTTCCTGGGACTTTGGTTTTTCTCCCTTCTTTTTGGACTGTTTCAACCTCAGAACACATCGAGACTTTTTCCACTGAGGTGGAGGCCCTGGAGGAGGGCCCACCCTGTCCCAGCTCTGAGGAGGAGGAGACCGGTTACCTACAGAAGGACTCTGAAATTTTTCCAGGTTTTCTCTCTACAGCGAGAGGTTTTATTATTTAGCATTGTTGTCCTTTTCCTGTGTGTTTGTTAAATAAATAGTTTTTATCTCTTTCACTTTCCTTCAAGGAAAATTTACTTTTTCCCGAACCTGGTGGGATGGTTGTAACCTGCCTTCTCTCAGAGGATATATTTCCAAATTTGCTCAAACCGTCACACATAGTCACTTAGAGGAATTTACAGGACTTACATTAATATTGGGTGGGTAGTCAGGCACGATATCCTCAGGGATGTGGCCATCACCCAAAGCCTGTCAGTGTTCAATAAGCATTTGGACAATGATTAGATATTTGGTATAAGTTTTAAGTCACCTTGTGTGGACTCCGGAACTGGGCTCAATGATCCTTGTGGGTCCCTTCTAACTCAGGATAATCTATGATTCACTATTTGCACCTTTGGTACAGTTACACACTTAAAGTCAGATGTGCTTTTGAAGAGCTGAATACAATATAAAGTATTTAACTTGACTAAAATACTACAATATAAAGTATTTAACTTGACTAAAATACTGTGTTTAGACAGACTTTAGCTTAAAAAAAGAGAATTTTTTTATCCCTATGAGTGAAAACTAATGGTCCCCCAAATTAGTTTCTAGGACAATGAAAAAAATTGTGGTTTTGACTAAAACATGAAAAGTAGGACAAGAGTAAAATCTAGAAGGATCTTGCAGATCATAAAAAATCTTCAGCTGTGGTCTGAAACCTTGACTTTCAAACTTTCGATATGGATGACAGCAGTCTTACAGTACAGTGTTATAAAAAGAATAGGAGGTATTACAAAGAGAAGAAATATCTCATTTACTCCAGACATGGCAACATTGACCTTTTACAGGGAGCTGCAGCCAGTTTGACAAACTCTGCAAAGTGATGATCTCAACAGCTTAAAGAGTGACAGAGGGTACACAAAGTACTCTCAAGGAAACCATTTTTCAAAGTGAGTCTGTACAGAATGAAAGAAACCTTAGAGCTTCTAAGAAAAACAGGAGAAGAATGCCAGGATGGAATTCACCTCATTTGACTTTTGCCCTGTCTTTGATAGGTGAGATGACATCACTTGAGTAATCAGGCTGATATTGGAGGCTTGAGGTATGTTGTTAAGTAGTTGTTAGGGACAAAGTTTCCACTGAGTAAAGCACTATTTGGAATGTATTTTGAAAAAAATACCACCCATGTGTAAAAGGAAGGAACAGCAGCACTAATTTAATATGAGAATGTTGGCACATTGACACCTATCAGCAACCAACATATTGCAGCAGTCTGCCGAAAAGTAAAGATCAAACAATCTGGGAGATGGTCCCACCTCATAAAGCTTATCCATCCTCCATCATCCCAGCATGGAGCAGCAAGCCCATACCTTGGGGGCACCTGACTATGAAGACCTCCAGGGATGCCCAGGACCAAGCTTATGCAGCCAGAGTCACCATGCTCAGCTCCTGGCTCCTCCCCGACCGAAGGCTGAAAATGCTATGAGCAAGAAAAGAGGAAGAAGAGATAGACACTTTTCTGTAACTTTTTAGTAGTTTGCATTATTAACCATTCTTACACAGAGACAATATTACATTTCAGAACTCATTGACACTGACACAATTATTGAGCAGCAGTTAATGTATTTAGTTCATCCTGATCTAAACCATGAGACTCCCTCACAACAGGTATTTCAAAAAATCTTATCTATATACATACTCATAATTATACAGTCACATATACACACTTGTACACACATCTAGGTATATGTGAATTCCATATATTGTGATTCTGTCATAAATTACTTTTTAAAATAAATTTTTCTCAGCATTCATTTTGAATCCAGGAAATAATGATGAAATACTGAAAATTGTGGTTGCCATACCTTCAAACATGCATACGCTTATCTCAGAGCAAATCCTCAAGTGCTTTCAAGATTTTGGTTTCAATTACTCATTTACTTGGGTCTCACGGATTTTACGATTCTTAATTTAAAAAGAAAGGTGTTTTATTTCTGGGGTTGTTTTTATTTTGTTTTTGTAACAGTCACTTTGCCATCCTTATCTTGCAAACTAGTAGACAATGAGACAAAAAGAAGTAGTATACCAGCACTTACAGCCAAATTCTGCTCTTTCAGCTCTAAACTGTACAATAGCAATAACCAAAGAAAAATTCCTACAAATCATTTAGTCCCCTGATGATTTAAAACTGACTTAGCTGTAAATTCGATTAGACTACTTGTGTATTTTTGACACAGTCTTTAACACCCTTGCACTAAGCACACAGACAGTTTAATATTTCATTGCTTTTGGAAACCCATAAAAGGAAATTTTAACTTAGATTTTTATTAAAGTAAACAAATAGTAGCAGTTCAGGGAAAGAATTTGGAGTTGTAGTTTGATATTATTAAACTACATATGTATTAAAGTCTGGCTTAGTTCTAAAACCGTATGCATCATCCTAAAAACAATGATGGTCTTGCTTCAAGAGCAGTGAAACTTATGAAATCTGATGTTCTATGCCCCTGCATCTCTCCTGACTGCAGTAAAGTTGTCTTACTGAACACAGATATTGCATTCCCCCTCATGGTGATTTAAGTTTCCTTAGCTTTTTCTTTGACTTCATTTTATGGCCCATAAATACCATCTGGACAAGTACCATTACAGTTCTTTCGTTATTAGGAATCAATCACATTTTTTGTGGTCAGCTGAGATGCACAACAGTTCAGCTTGAACTTTGAGATAAATATACATATAAAAAATAATCTCACAGATTGCTGTGAAGTAGAGCTTTTAGAACTACAAAATAAAAGAATTTCTCAGAGCTTCACAATTCCATACAAGGTACCATACTGTGTTCTTTACAGAATGTATACAAGTTTTCAAGTTATGTTAATGTTATAAAATAACTTTTCCTGAGCAATCAATTCTTTCACAATTACATCAAATGTGATCAATTTAAACATTTTTCCTTAAAATTACGGTTTCTTTTCCTTAAAATTGCAGTTTATAGTGCCATTTTACTGCTTACGTTTTTGTGATTTAAAGTTTGCATAGCTCCGTTAAAGTGCTATTACTGCACAGAGAAATTGTTATGTAGGATATTTTATACTAAAAATATACTGTTTTGGGACTTCTCTTGTGCCCTTGCATAATCTGAAGACTTTAAAGTTTCTAAATAAAAATAAGAAAAATAAATGCAAAAGAATTCTTCAGGTATTTAGAAATAGCAAATTTCAGAAAAAAAAGAATTTCTGGGGAATTAATGTAACTGTGAGAAAATAATTTCAAAGGTGATTGTATTACATCTGGCATTTTTCTATCTACACACACACATACATTCATATAATACATTTTAAATAATTTGCAAAACCAAGGTATTTTTATCTGGTGACTCCTATCACAAAGAAGTACTTTTGATACCTTTGTTAGCAGTATTATGCAGCAAGACCCTCTCTTCTAGCACCTCTCTTTCACGTCTTTGAAGTAAAAGTTCAGGACAGGAGCTCAATACAGTCTTGTGTTGATATCCAGCATTCACGGAAGTCACTGCCAGAATTCACTTTTGAATTCTCATTTTCAGCTCTATCACATTAAAAAAAAATACAATTTATCCTATGCAGTTTGTCACAGTTTGATGCTGGTTAGGCACCAGCACCACAAAAACTATTGATTTATTTGCCTCTGCTATAGCTAAGCAGAGAAGGGGAAATTGAAGCTTCATTTTCATGAGGTGAAATAAGGATTATTGAGGAAAAAGGAAAACTTCAAGGCAAAACAGGTCCAAACTTACAGTATAAAGAAGATTTATTACTAACAGAATTAAAAGCAAAAAGAGTAATGAGGAACTAAAGCAAACTTTCAGAACACTCTTCTTCCAGTACCTCCCTCTTTCCACCAACCCACGCAAGGGAAACAAACATGGGGTTTTGGTCAGTGTTTCATTTTTTAAAAGTCTTCCTTTATGTTTAAGGAAAAGTTTCTTCTGCTGTGCCGTGGGATCCGTCCCACGGGAGAAAGTTCTCTGCGAACTTCTCCAGTGTGGTTTCAAACTTCACAAACAACAGTCTGCCCAAATCTGCTGCAGTGAAAAAAAACCCTCCTACAAATCTCACAGTCTTCCCACAGCTGCAAGCATGGGTCAAAATAGCCATGGGCTTTTAGTCTTTTAAGCATGAGCTATTCCAGCCTGAAAGCAAAGGCTGTCTTCTTCAATCTAAAAGCCTTTCACAGCATCTATGGGCTCTCTGGCATGAGCACTTTTTTTCACAGGCTGCACGTGGATTTCTGCACCCCCCCCATGTACTTCATCTCATGAATTATAAGGAAAACAGTTTTCTGTATTATAGTCCTCACCACAGCTTGCAGGAGAATTTCAGCTCCGGCGCTGGGAGTGCCTTCTCTCTCTCCCTTCCCCACCGACCTTGGTGCTGCCATGTAGGCTTCCCCACGTGACATCACCTTCCCTTTTCTGTGACTTGGAAGAAAGTTGGTATCTGTAGGTTTTCAGCTGAGAAGTTGATCTTGTTAGGGCTCTGCATCAGGGAAAGACTCACCCTGTCTTTCATTGCCGGCTGCGTGGTGTTTTTTCTTGGTTCAATGTGAGCTGCGGTGGCTGCGTAGAAGGATCCACCGGCCCTGCGCGGGCTGCACTGGCTTCAGAGACTCGTGCCGCACCGTTCCGGCTGCGTGGCTACTCATGGCCATTCATGGCTGCCTCCAGCTCTGGGGTGGCTTCTCCCTCTCTCCGGAGGCCCTCACCCTCTCTACCCCTCAGCGGGGAAGCAGGAAAAGGAACTTCTCGTATTTCATCTTTCTTTAAATATGTCATTGCAGAGGGATTACCAGCTTGTTTAATTGGTCT
Source organism: Aphelocoma coerulescens (assembly GCF_041296385.1). Taxonomy (NCBI): domain Eukaryota; kingdom Metazoa; phylum Chordata; class Aves; order Passeriformes; family Corvidae; genus Aphelocoma; species Aphelocoma coerulescens. The sequence continues at coordinate 53,218,883 of NC_091013.1, read as the reverse complement.
AGCGACCTATCAGCTATGGGCTCTGTGCTAGTCACAAAAGTTTTTCTAAACTGCTAAACCACCACAAGCTGTGGAATGGAGCAAGGTAACGCTTCTACTTTCTAATTCTCAGTGCATATCACCCACAGCACAGGAAAAATACATTTGGGGAAAATACCTTTTGAAGGGGGGGGTTCCGAGTGCAGGAGAACCGGCCAGAGTCATGACACGAACACCGGTACGATTTGAGCATCGTGCTCCCTTTATTGTTTTCTTACACCAACTTATATCTACTTTACAAAGATTCACACGTTATTCCCACGGGACAGCCTCTAAGCAGCGGGGGAGCCAACCAGTGTGTAACTTTGCCAAGGGTTCTCAAGGCTGCCTGCTGCCAGGTGTCTTTCAAGCCTGACTGTAGCCTGAGGCCCCTTCAGGGGTTCTTCCCTAGCAACCCTGGGGTGCCCAAACTGCCCAGACTGTCCTGGGGTATCATATGCCCCTGTTCCACAAGGAATCCCTCTACAAATACCTTTATAATCTCTAACAATTTTGTTTCCCTTCCGTCACCAGCTGCATGAGGTATGGTAATTCCTGGTAGTGTGCAATGCTAATGAGACTACCCTTTCTTCTGGTTTGCTTTATTTTTAAAATATTTTAGTTTGGGTTTTTTTTGGTTTGATACTTTAACACAATTTCCTCACCTTGTTTCCTTCAGAATAATCTATTTTTCTGTAGTTTTCTGATCTGGGAGATACACAAAGAAAGCTGAAACATCTTTCCTTCACTTATTAAGCAATCTGTATCTTGATTCATAAGTTTCCATGCTTTTTGTTCTTCCTATTCTCTCCCCCATCCCATTGGGAGCAGGGAAAATGAGTGAATGGCTTAGTTACTGGCCCATCAGCTCACCACAAGATCTTAGAAAAAAATGGTGCCCTGGGACAAATTGCTAAAGCTCAGAAAGTCTTAGGAATGATAACATACACTTGTAGTAAAGCCTATAATTAGGTGATATGATGTTCCCAGAAAAATGGTCTTCAGGCCCCAAAGCTGACTTCTTGTGTTAATTGGTACATATTCATATGTTTTATTAAAATAATATTTGGGCTAAAAAGAGCCAAACTGGTTTATTTTTTGTGAAAGTTTTGTAAACTCATTTTGAAATTACATCAGCTCCACAATTCAGAACTGGTCCACTAGGTAGCTCTGTAGCTACTTCTATTCATAAATGCCCTTTAGCCCTTTTAAGTAACTTGAAATTACTCATAATTTTAAGACTTCTTTGTTTGCTTTCATTTAAATTTGTTCTTTTCAAATTATTCAGATAGTTTAACATTTCTTGGTATGCCAACTGCATTTCCTTGATTACTGCTAACAAAAGAATTTTGATTAATGGCGTATGTCCACAAGGACTGCAGCTTTATATAAACTAACTATTTCATTCTCTCAAATGACATTTCTCACTGTTAACATGTTAAATATTGGAGGTGAGGCTTGTCAGAACAAATCAGATCTAAACTAGTTCTGAAAGTCCAGCTCTAATTCTGTGATGGGAAAATGACAGCTTTAAAAAAAAAATAGGTAAGCACGGAATACTTTGAAAATTGCCATAATCTGTCTAAAATCCTTAAGTGGTGTTTATATACTCTGCTTTGCTGCAGAGGTATAGAGCTAAAGAGGCTATCAAGTCAGCCTAGCCTGTACTTTTTCTCTCCCAATTACATATGATAGCCATTCTTTGTTGCACTCTGGAAAGGCAGATGGATAACTGATTGAACTTGGTGCTATCAAAACAAGCCAGGTTATCCTCAGGGGTTTAAAAGTTGAAACTTACCAACTCAATTCATGTAGCGTAAGAAAGTCTAGCAAATAATTTCAGGAGCAGAGCCACAGAAATTTCCAGGAGGACCTAAGTAACTAACACCCTGCCCCTTGACCAGCATCATCATGTAGGCAGGATAGTGCCCACACCAACCCTGTGATATGTAGGGCATGCTACTGCCATGTAAGATCTGATTTTCTCAAACTGCATTACTCTTTGGTGGAAGCAAGGCATAGCAAAACTCTTAACCACATCCAAAAAGTATTTGTGCTACTGGCTTTTACTGTTGGATGACCTATGTGTTAAGTGCCTGCCCATTCCGGTAGAGCCACGACATCGCTGATCATCCTGTATTTGCTATCTGTGACCAGGTAAATCACTCACCGAGTGGATGAGAGGCTGGACATGACCCAGCCATGTGCACTCGCAGCCCAGAAAGCCAAACGTGTCCTGAGCTGCATCCAAAGCAGCATGACCAGCAGGGCCAGGGACGGGATTCCGCCACTCTGCTCTGCTCTGGTGAGACCCCACCTCCATTGCTGCATCCAGCTCTGGGGTCCCCAGCACAGGAAGGACATGGACCTGCTGAACCAAGTCCACAGGAGGGCCACAGAAATTATCAGAGGGCTGGAGCACCTCTCCTGAAAGGGAAGGCTGAGAGAATTGGGGTTGTTCAGCCTGGAAAAAAGAAGGCTTTGGGCTAACCTCATTGCAGCCTTCTGGTACCTGAAGGGAACCTACAGAAATGACATGGCAAGATTATTTATAATAACATAGTGACAGGAAAAGGGGAGTGGGTGGGTTCAAACTGACAGTGAGTAGATGTAGATTAGATATTAAAAAAAGTCTTTACTGTGAGGATGGCAAGATAGTGGAACAGGTTACCCAAGGAAGTTGCGGATGCCTCATCCCTGGAGGTGTTCAAAGCCAGGCTAGATGGGGCTCTGACCAACCTGATTTAATTGAAGGTGTCTCTGTCCATGGCAGAGAGGTTGGAACTGGATGAACTTTCAAGGTCCCCTTCCAACCCAAACCATTCTATGATTCTATGATTCGGTTACTGCATGGGAATGGTATTGCTCATCTTTCTTACTGCCTCGGTAAAGCTTGGTTTATAATGTGTTTTTAAACTCCATTACTCTTTGAACCACAGCAATAAAGACTGAGAAGAGACACTCCCTCTCTAAGGATAGTGACAAGCATAGAACAGGAGATGGGAACACACTACCACACATACTTCAAATTGTCTAGCTCCCTTGTGGATTACAAAAGCCTGGATGTCCCATGAAAGCAAACAAGACAGGTTATTTTCTACTTTTCTACTACATCTTCAAAGTGGGCTGGGAATACTACTATGGCAGGACAATAATCAAAATATACCTTCAGATATATTCTCCTACCAAGCATTGGAGTTGAGCAATATTTACTGCTCATTTTTATATGCTTTTTGTAACAGTAACAATGAATTTTACATTGAAGATATCCCCAGACACATAGTCACAAAGATAGTTATGGCACAGAACAGGCAATACCTACACTTCTAGACACCATATTACACTTCCTGGCTCATCTGTCCCATCAAATACCTATAGTATGTCTACTGAAAATAAAATATTTTCTTTTGAATCTTTAGCAATTCCCCTATGGGATGAAGTGTTCCACATTTACTTATCTTTACTTTTCTGTTCTCTTAAGAGTTTGTATATAGATAATGTAGTGTCTCTGAGCAGTGAAAAATACTATATGAGCCATATTGAACTCATAGAAATTATTAGAGTTCCTCTACAACTGTTTTTGCTGAGGTTTTTTTAATGTTTCATCTGTGCTACTGAATTAATAAATTTAGAAAAACCATTAGAGATTTAATAAGGTAGCACCAAATACCACCTGGATTTTTACCATCAGTATAAACTGCATTGGATAGATGTAGAGCATTAACAGATTTATTATTTAATAATGAGTTTATATTTTTTTTCAGTTGAAGACTGATATTATTTTGTCTGTCTTGCAAGCTAGTTAAGGTAGAATGAGACCCATATTTCTTGAAATAGGGTGGTTTTAGCACTTTAGCATTCAGTGGTATGGAGAGGAAATTATATTTTATATTGTCTCTTCAGAAAGCAATTGAAGTCTAGGAGAAAAATGTCAGTGTTTGAAACTCCTAGATGGAAAGTAAATTTCTGAACTCCAAGAATATGATATTCAAGCTCTTCCACTTGAAATGTCACTGCTGGGCCTCTGTATCAAATGCCAGACTGATATAAGCAGTCACTGAAATAGAACTTAGAAAATGACATGTAATACCCCAAACAATTACACTAATGCACTGTCTAGAGCCACTGCTGTCTTATTAGAAAGAGAATAACACAGAAATGGTGATTCAAATTTTAATAACATTCATGACAATTTCTGCTTTTTCTTATAATAGAATAATAAAATTTTGTGCCAAGAAGAAGTAAACTAAGGCACATACTGACACTGATATAAAAATACAAGAAGCTGAAACAATGTTTGGGGTGAGTAAATAGCCTATTAATTCAAGCTGCTATTTATATAGGACAAAGTACCTAGGAAGACTGTACTTTGGTCCCTACTCAGTTAGTCTTTTTTTTCCTGCTGTAATTACCTTCCCTTTCCCTTTCCCTTTCTCTTTCCCTTTCCCTTTCCCTTTCCCTTTCCCTTTCCCTTTCCCTTTCCCTTTCCCTTTCCCTTTCCCTTTCCCCTTCCCCTTCCCCTTCCCCTTCCCCTTCCCCTTCCCCTTCCCCTTCCCCTTCCCCTTCCCCTTCCCCTTCCCCTTCCCTTCCCTTCCCTTCCCCTTCCCTTCCCTTCCCTTCCCTTCCCTTCCCTTCCCTCCCCCCCCTCCCCTCCCCTTTCATTTTTTTTCCTATTTTGATAACTTTGAGTATCAATAGATAAATCTGAACTTCTGGATGCATCTGAAAATTAATACTTTGCCTCTGTAAGAAATAGCAACATATATATGACACAGAATGAAATGTATCCATCCAGTTAGGTCTGGTGTTTCTTTTAACATCATGATCTCGGGATTTTTAAAATTTTAAAATAAATATCCTTAATTTTGTTTCTCAAAAATATGGTTTGCAAGCCAACTCAGACATAAGCTAAATGAATGAAGGGTATCTGAGAAGCATTATGATCTATTGCATTGTGGTATATGTAATGAAAATATGCAAAGGCTTGCAAACCTGATGTGGCTCTTATACTATCTGAATCCAAAATAATGAGAAAGTTTGTAGAAGCCTGTATGTCAAATATCAGCTTCTGTTAGGCAACCATTCTCCCTATAACTTAGCAAAACTGATATAATACTTTGTCATCCAAAAATAGTTATGAATAATGAGGAGGTGAATTCTTTCCACTTCAGTCTCAGAGGTGCTTAGTAAAATAAACACCTAAACTTAAAGAATTGAATTGATTTTCTAATTTGTGGAAGTGTAAATGAAAAGACACAGAGTGTGTGGATGTGGTATTTTTTCATAATTCATTAATCTAATGCTGAGTTGAAATGCTGTGACCATGGCTACAGTAATTTGTAATCTTTCACTTTTCATAAGACATTGCCTATTAATTTCTGATTTTCTTAATATAGAAAAAAAACCAACGAAGCAACCAAACAAAAAAGCCCCAGCCCAAACCAGCAAAACAACTCAAAGGAGAGGAATCATCTGAAGTGATGCAATGAGCAATACTCTAGCTATCAGCTGTTCACTGATTTTTTATAGGTGAAAAGTAATATCCATATCTGCAAAATGCTTTTAGATTACATATGCTTATCTTGTTATATTTATATTAGTTCCTCAAAGTTAAATTTTGCATAAGAGAAAATGTATTTGTACTGCTGAAAAACCTGTTACTGTTAAATTTTACCTTATTGAGTAGTCAGTTTGAACTATCTAAATCTATGACTTTCAACTGTATACAATTTTATACACATGCATTTTTCTATCTTTCTATTGTAGATAAAATAGTTTGATTAAAATTTATAAATTTCATTAACACTGGTATATTCAAATCAGAAATTACTAGCCTCATCAAAACTGATATATGTCCCAAAAATGGTATGACTGTCATCTTATGGAGCCTACCTGGTAAGCGCAGACTCTTGGCCTGAGACAAGTTAGTGATAATGCTCTTTGGAGCACAATTAAATTACAATACCAGGCAGCTCTTGTCCCTGATGATTTATTTGTTTGTAATACTGTTAGTCTAGAAAATTAAGGCTTGTCCACAGAATGAGCCATTAAGCTGAAAATACCTTCTCCAATTTCTTTCATTTTTAATTCTGCATGTATTAAAGTCCACATGGGAGCATGAATGCATATTGTATTTTCAGTGTCAATTTCTAATGCAAATGTGCGTGATATTTTTTAATATTCCTTTCAAGTCTTTAGATGTATAGAGCAACCTTAGTATTGATCAGATTTTGGCAATAGCATGGTCTGTAAGGTACTGAGAATTATACAATTCAATTCTGCTGATAACTTCTCCTGCAAATTTAAAATGTGTGCAGACATCCTCTTAAGACCAATATTGTTTGCTATTTACACTGCAAATTCCCAACTATTGTACTAAAACACACAATCCTCCACTCAGAGGATATGTGGAACACAAATCTTCCAAACTTTTATCTCCCAGGGCAGATGTAGCAGTCTTGTCAAACGTACATTGGAAGAAAATTACTAGTTTGAGGCATGAATAATAGGAATCAGTCATCAGTAATCAATAAGGATTTATGAGCAATATAGAAGTAGAATTTGATTTCTGTAGAGAAACTCAGTACTTCCACATAATCCGGGCAATAACAAAAGCTGGATGTAAACTATCCATGAAATTAGAGACATGTAAGTATTGAACAATTTGGTCACTCTTGGAGAGCTTTACTCAACATAGAATTTATCTGTTTCTCTGTTATAAATTTTATTAAGTCTGGCTTTGATATATGACATTGATGTATATTTAGGAATACATATACTTGCCTTGAAAGGATATAATGAAATTCCTTTTAAAAACTATTCTGCCTTTTGAGATAGTTATTTTAGGAGTTTTATCATACAGTGTGATTAATTTAATTTTCCTGGAGTAAAATGTCTGGCTACACTAATTTGGCTTTAAGTATATGTAATGCAAAACAGGACATTTATTAGCCATGAGATTATTGCCTTTATCACTTACATATAGGTAAAGAGCTTATCTGAAAATAGCATTTTGAAATTTCTTTAATATATTAGCAAAGCTTTTACCCAGCTATAAGAGTCTAAATCTTATTACAAAATTATTTTCGATTCTTTGCAAAAGCTGAAATGTTTAACCAGTGTATGGAAAGAGCTATTCATTAATTAAGACTTATTGTCTGTTATGAACTCATCTGGAAAACTTTGCTGAACAAAGTATGATATATGGTGTGGTATTGCATTGTTACTTGATGTGTTCTGCAAAAGCTTAATAAGAGGTAACTATAAGAGGTAATCCTTTTCATTTAATTCAGGTATTTCTGCTTTTAACCTTGGTCTAGGGGCAATTAAGAACAAGAGGAAGTTGAAATAGCTTTTTTTCAATTCTCTCGGAATAGTAGTTAGAGTAATTACCTTGAATATGATTTTTTCAGTGACACAGTTCATGTTGGTCAAAGATAGATATCCTATTTTTGGGCCTATAAGCCCACAATTTGATGTTGTAATTGATGTTGTGATGTTGTATAAGCCTTTTTGATGTTGTAATCAGAGCTGTTTGGTATATGTGAACACTTAGTCCTCAAAGATTGATTTTTTTAATATCTTCACATGTACTTCTGTTGAAAATAAAATACATGAATAAATAAAGCACTATGGGAAGTATTTAGGGGTCATGTTTCTCCCTTGCCCTGATCTTGTACTTGCCTAAGAACAAAGCTGACCATGGGAGTTTAAATACTTAAGAACTAAGCTGAATTTGGTTTATCATCTGGTTTAATGGCACTCAGAATGTTCTTTGTAGAACTTTCTTCTATCTTATTTATCATAACACCTTTGTCAACCCAATACAGAGCAGAAGCCTGTTGTCCCTCCAAAGTAGAAGCAGACTGGGCAAGCTACACTGAATTTTTGCTTTCCTTAAATCATATGTAACTACACTGTAAAAGAGTATCAGGTTAGTGTGTAATATTGACTATGCCTATTTTGCTTTTTCTTTGTTTGCTTTTACAAGGGAAATAGCTGTCCTTTTGATTGGAAATAATAATACAGCAGGAATATCTGCTATTTGGTATAACTCTCTCATTCTACGTCAGCTTTTACATTTCCCTGACAAACAAACCAAACCAAACAAAACCCCACAGCTTTATTTCTATATTTTAATAAATACTAAAAAGTTTAATATCAGATCTTGATATAGCTGTAAACTAGAAATAGATACTAGCAAACCCATCTTAAAATGCAAAATACAATTTTGCTTATTTGTTTTCTCCTAGGAGAACATTTAGTGCATGATAAATGCTATAGAATGTCACAATTTTTGGAGTAAAATAGCACTAGCAGAGCTGGTAAAACAAACAAAAAACCAAATATATATACAAAAGATGTCTGATTTTGTAGTAATGTTGCTATTCTTTCATTACTGTCATTTAAAAAAAATGTAGTTCAAAATCTACACTAAAAGTTATATAAGCAATACTGGCTTCTAATATGTATTCAAAGAAGGTTTCTCTGCCTCCAAAGTGTCACTTTTATGTCATCAGGGCTCCTTAGCAGTTGATCCAAAAAGCAAAGTTCATTTCAATTATTTCAGTATCCTTCAGCACCTTGTCAGTAAACAAGGAGTTTGAAGCATTCACTGCTATGAGCAAGATCCAGACTTGAGGGTAAAGACTGAATGAATGGTCACCAGTGGCTGGGGAAGACAAACCTGTACCCTTCATCCAAAGCGACATGGCTTATGGCTTCAGCATATAAAGTACTTGTTCCCTGCATTAGACTGAATCTCTTGCTCACAACACACTGTCATCACAAAATAATCAGAAAATAAGAACATGAAAGTGTTCTCTTATCTCTCTCTCCCTCAATTTTATTTTGAGATAAAATATCACCTTCATCCTACTAGATTGTTTTATGCTTTTTGTAATTCTAACTGCTAGGGTATCACAAAAATTTCTGTTCAGATGCTATAAACCATTGTTTTAAGAGAAGGGTTTTCTCTGTTCAAACTCAAACCAGACTACGTCCATCCAAAATGGTTCAAAACAGTCTTGAATTGATCATGCAGACTACAATCTAGTTTAGTGACCATTGAACTATGTTTGACTTTGACTACTCTCCCTGGTTCTGATCCTGACCCTGACTGGCCATTCCCCACCCTGAGTCCTCCTTGGAGTGGTCACTTCTTGCATCTGCCTTTTTATCGCACGGTGCTTCTGACTCACCTTCCCTTGTTGGGCAGCCTAATTGCTGCTCCCTAATACTTGCAGTTTAATGTCTGAACTGGGGAAAACTTTTCTCTTGAAGTGCAGGATTCTGATCTTGCTTTTTGCCCTGATCCCTCCTTATGCTCAAGGGCAGCCAATGTTGCTACTAACCTATTATCCCAGAAATTCTATTAAAGATTAAAATGTGCAAACACCTAAATGAGAGTACATGAAACAACATGCTTTCCCTCCCTCCTTTAGTTGAAAAAAAAATGTTTAGAAAATGCTTTAAAATACTTAAAGGAGGGTTGTATTCTTCAATTCCAGCATCTCTTCTCATTCTAAAGAACACTAATTTACAAGTAGTGTTCCAGGGGTAAAGAAAGCTGAATGAGATTCCAAGTTGCTTCAGTAAATAAATAACATGGATATATGTGAACAGTTATTTACTTTCATGGAACAGGTAGCATGACAGCATACAAAATGTGATGTACTTGTGTTATTGCTTTCTACAGGAAAAAAGTATCATATTTACTATTTTAACTAGTGGTTATGCAGAATACATAAGCATTTACAAAGTTTAGTGTGATGCTTAGCTGCTTTAAAAAATGTAAAGGAATATTAAAATAATGTTCTCTGTATTACGTTCCATTGCCTTTCTTAGATACCCAAACAGCTTATTTGCTTCCTTAACAAATGGCTGCCCAAAGTGTGCATAAACAATTTAAAAATCCTATAAGGATTCTGGATCGTTTAAAATGATAAAGCATGCTACTAAAATATTTTAATGACTTTATTAGTCTGAATGTTATTTGGGAACTACATCTGTGTATCACCTTGAATTAGAGATATTGCTGGGAATGAAAACTCAAGGCACAATCAACTATTACAAATTCCATGACTATGTAGTGTTGGAATGTCTTCCAAATGATTGTAATTCCTGAAAAGAAAGAGTTGAAAACTTAGTCTCCTCAACAGAAAGTAAACAATTAAACTAACTTCCCCCACTATCTCTGTGACAAATCATGTCAATATTCAACAGTCTGTGTGTCATCTCTCTCATCATCCAGAACTTGGACTTCCTGCAATACTTTATGGCAGGACTATGTTGAGTAAAATCTGGGGGGTTTTACAGGTAATCCTCCTTCCTCTTCTGTAATCACCCCACACTTACTCTTCTCCCCTCTGTGTTTTCCTGAATTGATAATAGAATTCAGTTTTAAATAGAACCAGTATTCTCTTTTTAAGTTAGTAAAGCACGGAAGTAAAATTGCTGTCGAATTCCTAAGAGATTGGATGGACCATCTGTATAGGGGATGATCTGGCTTGCAGTTTTTTAACTAGGACATATTCACAGTATTAACTTACACAAACTCTTGGGATGAAAATGAAGGAGAGGGAGGGACGTATAACGCACGTGTGACCAAAGTCACTAAACCCCACCTAAAACACATGATTGCTCAATAACGTTGGGACAGGCCAAAATTTATAGAATAAAAGGGGTGCTTCAGGGCAGAAAGGACTGAAGAGGGAAAACTTCCCTGCCTGTTCAGGATCAGTCCACGTACTGTGTCTCTCCTCCTCTCCTGAAAGAGTGCCTTTAGGTGAGTTTCGCGCCTCCACCTATGTAGGAGCACACCCAGGAATATTCATTTAAACATATACAGTGCTATTAGTCTTGCTATACTTTCTGTCACAAAACATAGTAACATTCTGTAATTAGTGCATTTATCATAGCAATCCTGAACCTGCTTTCCTGTGGCTTCAATAAACCATACTATTTGTGAATCTGGATTGTGCAAAGTCCTTATTGAACATGACCAGACCTATAGTGTTGGATAGGTAAATTGCACTATTTGTGCATCTTTGCTCTTGAAAGTTCTTTTGAACTCCACCAGACATCTAGTGCTAAATTTGCCATAATCAGAAATTAAGCTCAGCTGCACTCAGCCCCTCTCATCTTTCCGGACCAGCTGGACGGCAAGAGCATTTATTTTCTTCTAAATTCCCATGCCCTTAGCGCAACAATGAAGAGAGTCAAGCAGTGAAACAGGCTCCTGGGAGAGGATACACAGTTTCTATCCCTAGAGATTTTCAAAATCCAACTAAATGAATCCCAGAGCTGTCTGTGTAACCTCAGATTTAAGTCTGTTAGGAGCAGGAGGTTGGATTAGAGACCTCCTGAGGTCTTTACAGCTGAATTGTTCTATCATTCTGATTCTGTGATATTTCCTTATTTTAATGCCTCAAATCAACTAGAATACAATACAACTGAAATTAGTGAATGATGATTATCTCGGATGGGTATGCACAAAGCTTTTTAAAGGTACCAAAAGAGAACAGTCTTTTAATCTTATTATTTGCTTTCTTGGCAGAAGCAGTTACTTTTTTTATACTTTTTAGTAGACTTGATGAGAATTATTTGTAAAAAGTGATGCAGAGTTCTTGGTGCTGGAAAGATTTAAATGTTTTATAAAAATGTGTTATTTTCCATGCTTGAGCTCTTCTCTATATGATTTGAACTCAGCAAAGCAAAATGCAGATTAGATTAAAGGTTATGATCCTAAGAACAACTGTAAAATTAATTAAGCACAGATTATCCCAGATGAAAATGTTGAATGGCAAGAAAAGAAAACAGGAAAAAATTGTTTTCTCTCAGAGAAAGAAGTTACTATTTCATTTCTGATAGACTGTAGGTTTTTATAGCAGGATAAAAAGTGATACCTAAACAAGTCAATAGTTTGCTGTTGCTTTCTTGTTTTTTTTTGGGGGGGGGCATTATTTATTTATTTGTTTGTTTATTTGTTTGTTTGTTTATTTTATTTCAAGAAAGAACTTGAATTAATTTTCTTTTTTTTGTGATATCATGGACTTGGGGCCATCATCACTGTTATCATCGCCTGAAAAATATCCGTGGGAATAAAAACTGAAACCAATTCTAGTATTGCTAACTGGAGCAAAGAAAATGTCTGCCTTTTGCAATCTATAGGAACTTGGTGAATGTACATATACCACAAGATTGAAGGTCACTGTATTTCTCTAAATTCCAAGACTGGAAACACACAGAATGTGGATTTGGCTGTGCATGATGGGTAAACAAAACATTTCAAATAAGTAGATATTTTGCACTCTATTTGGATTTATGGCAGATTCCTTAAAAAATAAATAAACTAACAACGAAAAAGATTCTGTGTTGTAAATACAGTAAGATATCTAGGTGTAAGTGTAACAAAAGAAAGCAAAGCCATTTGGGTCAATGTCTCAATTTGCATTTGACATTGGCAAGACTGATATTACCCCTTTTGCACTTCAAGTCTAGTTTAAAGCTCTATCAAAGATCCTCTTTTCCCTTTGAGAAAGGTGAATCCAGTTGGATGTCAGCAGGCCTGGTACCACCCCATTACTGAAAAAACCCAAAACTGTGCTGGTGACACCATGGTGTCATTAATAGACTGAGTTAATCTGTTTCTTCATACGTCACTGCCTGCAACTGGAAAGATAGAGAAAAAAACTTACTTGTTCTCCAGATTCCCTTACCAACCATCCCAAGGCACTAAAGTCTCTTTTGATTACCCTTGAACTACACATTACAACTTCATAACCACCCACATGGAAGAGCAATAATGGGAAATAGTGTGAAGGCCAAACCAGGCTAGGAAGTTTCCTAGTGATATCCTAAACCTGGGCCACAGGGAGGCATTAACCTTAGTAATTTTCTTCTATAGGAGAAAATTTGCATTTGGTAATTTATCAGCAGGATTAATCCAAGTGAGCAGGTAGGCAAGCATGTCTGTATGGATATCTATGTATTCAGAGTCATAGACACATAACTTGAAGCTTTATCTTGTCTCAGGTACTGCATAAATGTCATTATCACTTTGTGTACTTTGGATTTATGTCACTTACTATTATTATTACTATTATTATTATTATTATTATTATTATTATTTCACCTACCCATTTATACATGCATTTAATCTGTTCTACCACCTTTCACCTTTGATAACTTTCTAAAACCAACAAAACTAGCAGCTTAGCTACTGTAACATCTCCCTTTGTGCAGTAAAGAATTTTGCCTGAGTTAACCTGGTTTTCCACAGTTTGTATTAATAGATGACTTTCAAATTTCTCTCAGGCTTTTAAATCATATCTGTTCACTTATTTTCTATGTATACATAGAGTGTGCTTAAGATTTGGTCTTTTGTCTATGTTTAGGGAAGAGTGACCAATATAGTATTTGGAGAATGAAAAGGATAGCACTGACTTCAATCTAACACAGGACGATGAATGACCACACACCACTGTTTATTCAGTAGAAAGATGTGCAAGACAGTTTAGTAGCTACCTTATAATGGAAGGACAATATGCATCCTCTTATCTGTATGTAGCATAAAAACCCCAATAATTTACTGGTTCAAATGCATGTTAAATTGAAAATTCTGGTTCAGAATTTTGAGACATTTAGGATTAATGTAGAAATGTCCAAACACTAAAAAAATAAGCCTAGGTTTATACTAAAAATATTTTACTGTTATCTCTGACACTTTTGTCTGTAAATGAATTGAGTCTGATAAAGGATGTAAACGAAATAAATTGTACAGAGAAAAATTTTGCTTGTTTGAATGGGTACTATGTATTGACTATGAAACAAACCACAACTATCAGCTAAAAACTACTTTTGATACAAATGACATCTGCAGCAAGAAGCAAAAAATCTAGAGTGAATAGAAGCTCTAAATCTGAAAATAGTTTATTTATGTGGAAGAAAATGACAGAGATAGTCAGGATATTTACCATATTTGGTAAAGTCATATTTGAATTAATTAACTCCCATACTCTAACTGAGAAAACAAATCAAAACTGTAAACAAAAAAAAGAGTGATTATAAAGAAAAAAGATCTTTATCCTTACTGAGTAGAATTAATTTTGGTGTTGCTCAGGAGTAACTTATTAATTCAGAATTTGGGTTGCCCTCTTGCTCATTTTTTTCCTAATTTCTGCTGTTAGATATTAAATCTTGCACATGGAGCATCAACAATGCTATCAAAAATATCTTTGAGAAGAAAAATTCCAGTGTCAGATTCCTCTTATTTACACATTACAACATAACTTAAAATCTTGTCAGTTAATTGTACTTCAGAACAGGACTTCTTAGCTTGTAGGTGAAAATCCTTGATATAGGCGCCTGCTTAGGGATCCAAGTAGATCTTAGCTTCAAAAGTGCCAAGGTACTCCCACAGCTTATATTCCACAACTTTTATTAGGAACAATAGTGAATTTTGCATTCCCTAATAGGTACTTCTGTGTTAAGGAAATTTTACTTCTAGAAAGAGGTAGCTAGCTCCTGATTAAACCCTGAAGCAAGAAGGTTTGTGAGGTTTTTTTTGTGCATTACATAACTGTAGATTTTATTATCTGTTATAAAAATCTAGTTCTCTGAATTCTGGTAGGCTTTTGTCACCTTTAGTAGCACAGTAACAAATCAGAAGATGTGTTTGCCAAAAGAATGAAACTTGAAGAATCAAAAGACATCTGTATTAGTGTGCCTTTACACAATTCTAGAAGAATGAGAGACAAGCAAAGACAACTGAAAAAAAAAGATTGCTAAATTATAGTGGTTGTGATCTTGTAGGCATAACTGAAACCTGGCGAGAAGATTCTTATAACTGGGATGTCAATACAGATTAGTACAATTTATATAAAAGAAGGGAGGAAAGGTATCATTATAAAGCAAATAAAAAATGTTTGCAATCCCAGAAAACTACAGGTTAGCAGTGATTAGTGCCAGGGTAAACTTGATGAGCTGGGATACAAAGACTGGAAGGAAAAAGAAATTACAATGTGTGATTGATATAGATGATAAAGTTGAGAAGAAAAAGAAAACAAGGTCAGTTCAAACTAACTTTTGCATGCTCAGAAACCTGAGATATTTTTGATACTTAAATACATACTTTTGGGGCAATATAGAAACCGATGAAATGTTAAGGAAACTATAATACCGCATTTGTACTAAAAATAAAACAAATCTTGTATCTGCTTCTTTAAGAAGGAGACTAAACTTAATACGTGACTATCATTCCCATACCTGAAACTTCCTAATGAAAATTAGAATTAATGGTACCATTAAGAGTTCAGGTTTTAATTAAGGCACATAAAACAGAAAGTCTGTTAGGAAATAATATTCAAATTGGAGTATGATACAATTCAGATATAAGAAACAGTACATGCTTCTAATGAAGAATATAGGGAACAGAGCTTGGTTAAAATGATTTCAAAAATGGATTCCACTCAGTTAACTTTGTTATCACATTTCCAGCTTTGGAAATGCATTCTGAGCAGGCTGCTACAAATGAAAGGCAAATCCCCCAAAGAACAGAAAAGCCCTCAAACTTTGAAGAAAGGAAATCTTGTTAATCTTGAACATTTAACATCTAGTTTGTATTCCTAAAATGCAGTCGTTTTACTCTTCAAACTGAAGTGCCTTTGATGATGCAGAGAATGAGAAAAGTTGCAGTTCCTCTGACTAAATTTATTTCTTCACATGACCCAGCTAAAACTAATAACAATAACTACAAAGAAAGCAAAAACAAAAATTAATTTGTTCATCTGTCCTTTTTCTAGAATTTTTTTTTTTTGTCTAGTGAGTTGTCTCTTTCAAGGTATGTGTAAGACAATTGACTTTTAGTAATTTTAATTTTTTTTTCAGTAGGAAGATAATATATCACTTAAACCTCAGTAAAAAAACCCTGTACTTTGATATATGACTAAATACTTTTCCCCATGATCTTCCAGCAGCAAAAAAATGAATTTTGTGCTTACTATTTCCTCTATCTTTATGCAAGTTCATGTCTGCTGTCGTATTCTGAACAACTGTCATTATAGATTATATGATTATAAACACTTCAATTTAGTTGACATACTTTGGATATCACAGACAAAATTGTGCCATAGAAATAGATTCTGATTTAAACTGAAAAGCAGTAAGAATTTTTTAGGTGTTTCAGTAGACATACCAAATAATAATAGCACAAATAAAAAGGTTTAAATGTAAAGCTATTAAAAAATAAAAAAGAATCCGGGTATGCTGATATTGTCTGGAAAACGTTACAGGTAAATAAATATGTTTCCTTTAAAATAGATTTTTTTTTAAATGTTATATTTCAAAATAAAGCAGTGTATTAATTTCCTTACAACTTTGCTCACACGTACAATTCCACAATCTAAAAAGTCATGGTGTCTGAAATAATAAACTATTTCAGAACTCCTTTGAGTATTATTTCAGCATGAGGTTTGAAAATATAGCTCAATTAAGTATGTTTATTAAGCAAGAAATTAAAAATAATCTTGGAGTGATCTAAAGAAAGCCAGCTGTATTTTGCTGCTAATAATGTTTTTGTAAGAAAACCAAAAAACACCCAGAAATAACTTTGGATTATCCTCATCTTTTGAGAGAAATCACTGAGAGACTACTAATTGAAATGACTGAAAGATTATGGTAGCATTTACCAGCCAATCTATCTCAAAGCATTTAAAAATCTCACCTAATCTTTAAATAAAGAGTTAAAAAGCACCTGCAATGGTTGACAAGTTAAAATCTTGTCATTTTTGAGTACTCCCTCCTTTTTTTGAAAATCTGTGCCTCTCATCCATTTTTACACAGTGTTAATGTTTTGTGGGTTTTTTTGATATACTTATTCGCTGATTACTGTCTCCCATTCTATCTACAAGCCAGTCATAAATTAAATACAAAATATAACAAATGAACTTGTAGTTTTCTATATACTAACTAGTTATATGATGTACATGTACTTTTACTTGCATACAATTTGTCTTTTTTTCCTATTTTTTTTCAAATAATATGAATATACACTTCAAGACAGGAAAGATAATTAATTTAAGGACTAGTATATATGAGGCATTTTTTTTGTGATGGTGAGTATGAAAATTAGTTATTGTCTCTATAAAGACAAGTGACTTTTGAATGGAACTCAGAATAAACGAGGAAGCTTGGAACAATTTACTGTACCTATTTCAAGTCAGTTTGCCTGTTACTCACTGAAGAAACACAGACCCTCAGAAGATCCAGAGAAATACTTCTAAACAAACTTTTTAAAATGTCAATTTTAATGGTAACAGGAATATTTTTTTAATAAATCAGGCAAATGTGGGATGTGGTTGATTATATCCTATAGTTAAATCTCACCTTCTATCCCAGAAAGGTTCCTTTTGCATTATCAGGCTTTTTACATTTTCACAATTATTTGGCAGCCACTGGAAGATGTGATCTATGCATAGATCTGAAAAAATGTCTGAAATTTATATATCCTGATTCATTGCCACAGGCTTGAATTTGAAAAACACTATTTTCACTGGAATTTGTTTTCTATTTAGTCTGTTTTCTATTCAAGTCTACTGCTAAATAAAAAAAAAAAAAAGATTTATTTAGATAGTTTATGAAAATTAACCCTTTATTGTGCTGAATGTCTGTATATTTGAGCTTGACCACAGTGTATCATTAGGCCTCTTCTGATTTAATTGAAATTGTTCACTGCTAACAGAATGAATAGGGCTCTTGATGCTAAAAAAACCCACAACAACTTTAGAAAGGCTGCTATTCCATTGATGTTCTTGCCACTGGATTATTTGAGTGACAAGTAAAACTCTCCTACCCACTGAATGATAGAATCATTTCTACAGACATAATATATTTTCTTAAGGATACTGAAATCAGAGGAAAATGTCAAACATTATTTGTCATCCACCCTATGAATTATTAAATGCTTTCTTCCTCCCTGCAAACAGATGGCCGGCAGCCATTCTGCATGGCAGGAGTCTTTAAAATGGCAGGTGAAAAGGGCTCTAGTAGAGGAAAATAATGCTTCATAAAAGTCTGTTTGTACTGGAAATTCTTGGCAGAAATATTGACAGGGTAACTGCTGAGGGATTTGATAAGTAAGAAAAATTAAACCATATTGTCAGAATATTTGGGGGGAGAGTAGAAATAGCAGTATTTTATGGGCTGTGGTAGCTAAGGGAAAATATTAGAAGCGTGGAACTGAACCCTTATGGTCTGCAATTTTCTGATTACATGGTGACTTTAGCCTATCGTTGTACCCACTGTAGGCAAAGCCTATAGTGCCAAGCAATTTGGCTCAGTAGAAACAGCCCAGAAGATTGAAATAATTGCTTCTAAGCTACTTATATCTACACAATTTTTACTTTAGTGTTTTCTTTGTAACACTAGGTATAGTCTAATTGGTAGGACTGAACATTCCTCAAACACTTGGCCAAAGATGTTGAAAAATCCAGTCACTGATTTAAAGGTCACTTTTCTCCATGAAGGGGAGCAGCACATTTTAGAGAAGAACTTGCAGTTCCCTTTCCTCTAAAAGGAATTGATCTATATGCATCAAAAGTTTTCCATGAATGGAACATGTTTAGTGGGAACAATCAGTGGATTGAATACAAAATTGGGCCAAAATATTTAGACATATCCCTGGGCTTCTTCAAAAATCAGTGATGTAATGAAACAAAATATAGTATAAAATAATATATAACTCTCCTTGGATGACTCTATTTCATTCAACTCTCTCCAGGAGGACTACATAGAGATAATCTACCCTTCCTCTCTTAACATTTCTAGCTCCTCTCTTCTATCACATCTCCTCCACTAAAAGACTTCACCTGCAGAGGATAGTGATAAAATAGCCACCTACAATGTTCTGTCATGGTTTATGATGTCATTAGGAATCCCCAGCAGAATTGATCAATTACTTAAAATTACTAACCATCTTTTGAGAGTGATACTTCTGAAAACAAATCAGATTATTATTTGCAGTGCTGCTACATGGTAGAGAATTATGTTCCATTTTATAAGCCTTAATACATGCAATACCATGCTTTTGCATGTATTATATGAAATGTTTTAGTTCATAATGCTTTTCTCTTAAAGAATACATTGTAATAACTCAAAAAATCTGAGCTACAATTTATCCTGAAATCAGTGAGATTTAAAAAACTGAAGTTCTTTGTGCTGCTGATTAATAAAGATGCATTAGTGACAAAAAATGTATTAAGTGGTATAGAGTTCAATTACTTCATTTACAGACTATATGATAGCACTTGAGTCTCATACCATGTAAGTGTAGTGATGCACACTGAGATAAGCAATTTGGAGTAATCACACTGATTTATTTTAAATTGCTCCAAGTTTTCCATAAAACAAAAAAAACACTGTATGCTCGTTAATTGGAGAAAATAAGCAGTGCAGCTGGTAGAAAAAAGAATAGGAACAAGAAAACTCTGGAGTCAAGATTAAGACAAGCAGATCACTTACCATTTGCTGTAGCGAGCAAAACAGGCAACATGCAGAAATTAACACTATTTATTGCAAATTAAAATAAGTATTTAATTACTTATTTGAATAGTGGAGGGGGGAAAAAAAACAAACCAAAAAACCACAAGAAAACAGAAAAAATATTTAGACCTTGTATCCCCTTTTTACTTAAAAAGTAGATCTGATATATAACACAAAAGGCTCAACTTCACTCCAAGCACCCGTCCTCTGCACCCTGTTTTCATCATGGATTGCACTCAGTTGATTCAGTAACTTCAGTGAGTCAACAGATGGCACTGGGCTGGTTGGTGGGGGTGGCAGTGAGGATGTAGCAGCTTCTCTTGACATCTCCTTCCTTCCCATTCTTTTCCTACGCTCCAACCAACATGTGTGCTCCACAGCATTGGGGTACACCACTCCTGTGGTGTACTCCCTTTGGGGTGCTCCAGTGTGGTCTCACCCATGAGCTGCCATGCCTTTGGAAGGTATCCCTACCCTGTCATGCAGCCACCTTCTGCTCCTCTATCTTTGTGTTCCGTCTGGTTGGTTTTGTTTCCTCTTCCTTTCTATCCTGTATTTTCTGACCTTTCTTAAATATATTTTACAAAGGCCCCACTAAATCCACTGGGGTTGGGTCCATTGCAGACTCTTCTGGAACTGACAGTATCTTGGAAAGGAAAATCCCTGACCTCTTCCCCAGGATTTTACTCCTGCTGCCCCCAGATGCAAAGGTATTTCCTTATGAACTCAATACGCCTTTCAACCTGATAACCTTTGACCATGAAATTACTACCTTGATAGATGAGGGAACAGCACTGAATATTGTCCACCTTGAGTTAAGAAAGGCTTTTGACGTGGTCTTCCATAAGATCCTGATGGAGAAGCTGACGAAATAGTGACTGGATGAGCAGAATCTCATGGTGGATTGAAAACTTGCCGAACAGCTGTGCCCAGAGAGTGGTGATCAGTAGCAAGAAGTCTAGTTGGAGACCACTAATCAAGTGGTGTACCCCAAGGCTAAATCCTGTTTTAAATCTTTGTTATTCAGTTGGGTGACAGGGCAAAGTGAACTCTCAACTAGCTTGCTAATGACACAAAACTGGGGATGAGTGCCTCATACATGAGAGGGTCTTGTGAGTGTCCAGAGGAACTTCAGGCTGAAGAAGTGGGCTAACAGGAATCTTACAAAGTTCAATGGGAAAGTGCAAAGTCCTGCACCCAGGAAGGACCAGCCCCATGCATATGTATCTGTTGGAGACCAACTTGCTCGAAACTAAATTTGTACTTCCAAGTCCTGGTGAACAGTAGGCTGAACAAAACCAGTGCTGTGCCCTTGACAAAAAGGCCAATGGTATCCTGGGGTGCATTAGGCAAAGTACTGGTATCAGTCAAGGGAGATGATTCTTCTGCTCTACTCAGCTATAGTGAGGTCACAGCGGACTGTTGTGCCCAGTTCAGGGCCCCTCAGTACAAGAGAGGCATGGACATACTGCGGAGTCCAACAAAGGGACACAAAGATGATCATGGGACAGGATCATCTCTCTTATGAAGAAAGGCTGAGAGCTCTAGGACAGTTCAGCCTGGAGAAGAGAAGGCTCGTGAGGAGATCTTATCACTGTATATAAATACAAAAGGGGAGGATGAAGCCAGCATCTCTTGAGTAGTTCCCACTTGCAGAACAAAAGGCAATGGGCACAAACTGAAATATACAAGTTTCCTAAGGAATATCAGGAAACGTTTTTTTTTACTGTGTTAATGTCTAAGTCCAGAGAGGTTGTGAAGTCTCCATCCTTGGAGATATTCAAAGGCCATTTGGACATGGTCCTGGGTACTGGACTTCAGATGCTTGCGCAGGCAGTGGGACCAGATGACCTCTAGTGGTCCTTTACAGCATCAACCATTTTGTGAGTCTCTGAATCTACTTTCAAGTGTGTGTTGAAGATGGAAAATTAGGCTGAGATTTATACACAGGTTCATGGGTTAAAATTGTTTTCTGATGGCTGGTGTCTTATAAGGCCAAACTATTTATTTGATATTTGGAATAGGAGGGGATTGGGTTCTTGGGATTCATTAAAACGTAACTTGGAGGGACATAAATTAAAATTGACATGTGAAACAGGTGATTTTTTTGGGTCCTATATATAAGGCTAAACAATCACTTGCTGACCTTTAGAATTTCACAATCTTGTGACAGATGGAAAAGTTAAAAGCTTTAGCAATGGGAGCAAGAATTCAGGATTACCTGACTGTTCCCATTTCATTAATTTGTTGACATTTTCCATGCTCATGTTAGAGTCTTCAGATTATGTTTGAGAAAGAGGCCTTTTTTTAATGTAATAGTGTATAAAAAGAAACAGAGCTAGAAAATGTTTTGGTTTTTTTATTTTTTTTAATGAGGTTCATGATCCCTGGTCACAGCAAATGACCTTGGAATCTGAAAACATCATCCAGCCATGCAAGCAATATTGGATTTGTGTCACAAGCATCAAATATTTAAAGAAAAATAATAGAAGATCACAGGCAATTCCAGCGTAGTGTGTGTGGACAGTTTGGCAGCTCTTAAATTTACAACACAGTGGTTCCGTCTGTGTGGGCATAAACCAATCAAGTTGTTCTACTGCAGGTATCATAATGGCTTTACAGGGTGTTTAAAAAGGGATATGCAACAAAGACACATTTTCCCTAAGGAAAGCCATAAATAAGAAGAAAACAGTTTTTTTGAAGTAAGAGTAAAATGCATTTAGCCTGTCAAAACACATTTACTTCTCTATATTTCATTTTTTTCGTTCTTCTATATAGTCACTGTTCGTTGAATGATTTGGATGTTTTTTCCTTGAATACCCTTGCCTAATAGGCCATTAGATGTATTTATTACTCTTCAGAAGCCAGGTTGCTTCTGAAATTCTGCATAATGTGAATTTGTTTTGAGTTCTGTGCATGCGAGCTTCTAGTATTATCAAGTCAGGCAGGTTCAAAATTATATGATTTTTTTTCTGCTGTTTAAATTACATGGTCATTAAATGGATGTTTTCACAATCACGTGTTCACAAAACAAACTAACCAAGCAACAAAAAAGATACAAGCACAGTATAATTTGTAAGTTTAAATACTGAAGAGAACAGTGAAAACCAAAGGTAGTTAAAGAACTCAGGCCACATGTGTTGAACATAATTTCCAACGGGCCAAATGCAGAGTGGATGGATAACCCAATATAAGCAAGTTCTGAAGTACCCGTCCACCCCACCCCTGGACCTTTTCAAAGCCAGGTTGGATTGGCTCTGAGCAACCTGTCTTCAGAAAGGTGTCTCTGTCTACAGAAGGGGGGTTGGAACTAGATGATCTTTAAGGTCCCTTCCAAGCCAGCCATTCTATGATTCCATAATGATGCTATGATGATGTTTGCAGATAAGTTACACTGATAACAATAGAGAGCCAGGCAATAATACTGAAGTCATAATTTCCTACACAGGGAAGTACAAGGAAAGAAGCTCTTTGACACTAATATCTTTTCCTTTCACTGAGGTTCCACACTGTCAGGATTGAAATAATGCAGAGAAAAATGAACTCCCTTTCAAATTCAGTTTAAATAACCTAAAGCACCATTCATTCACTTCCAAACACTTTAAATATTTTTAAAAGCTCTTGTGAATTTTTTCTTGCAAAAAATCATGCAAAAAGATCTTCATCTTTTCTTTTAATAACTTTTTTTTCATTCATATTACTCTGTCTCAGTGTGCATTTCAGCCTTTCTGCCAGAAATTCCTTTCATCTCTTTCAGAATCCACTCAGTGAGGCATCTTCGTGGCTAATTGGACTCATCCAATTCTTATCTATAATGTCCCTTTCTTACATAAAAGCTTTTGAGACATACTGGACTTAAGTTTTTTCCAGATCTGTGAAAGTAAATGTTGCTATTGTCCTTGGAGAAAAATGAGAGACATCAACAAGAAAAGAGATCTGAGTGGTGCTTTTTTGTTTGCTTTTTTAATTTGCCCTTCATCCTCACTACTTCCTTGGGGCTAATTCAGATAGGTTAAAATTGAATATATAAATCAACTATGAAATAATTATGGAAATCAACGCATGAGTTCCAGGTCATCCATTGGGGTACTACCAAGGTACTATTCCTAAAGACATTAATAGCCTAATAATCCTCAAAATAAAAGATTCCTCAGTTCCTGTTCCAAAGACAGTAATTATCCATGTGATTTTTGACCATCCTCTCTGAGTTCACTGCACTATTTCTGAAGGAAGGTAATACTGACATATAAGCAAATCTTATCTGGGATACCTGTCATATGTCCAGAGTGGCTGTTTATTTTTTTTCTCTTTATTTTCTCTCTCTCTCCCTCTCTCTTTTTTTTATTCTACCATCACTTATTTTTTTCAAATTAAGTATCTTAAACATAAACTGTACACAATTTTTTTATGGTTGATGATAAAAGCCACGTGTACCTCTTCACTGCTGTGTGTCTCAGGAGATAATGTTCTTTGATTTAACACTCCCTTTCTCACACCAGGAAGTTTGCAATTTTTTTCTCAGTGGGAGGAGGGGAAACAAACGGTAGCCTCACATGAGAACTCCTTGACTGGTGGAAGAGGAAAGTTTGGCTAGCATTTGGCTATGAGGATCCTAGTTAGGATTAAGATTTTACACTTCTTGCATGATTGCTGCAACCTCTTTTTTAGCTCTTAGTGGAGATTTGTTCTCCCCAAACTGAACTTGAAAATTACATGTGCATTCTGCTGTGGAGCTTTTGTATTGTCAGCTAGTCCTAAGAGTACTTTCAAAATGCCAACCACAGTGGACTGGAAAAAGGAAATCGTTTCTGTGTTATAATTAGGCTTGTCCAAGGAAAAGAGATTTGCTTATGCAGTGACAGGTTTAGAAATGTTCAGAAGCAGAGGCTTAAGAGCATTCCCCCATTATATGAGATGCTTAGATTCTGGATCACGACTTTTTTAAAACACAGATCAAATATCTGCCAACTACTTAATTTCTGCTTTATCTTCTGACCCAAGTCTTTTAGGTAGCCTATATCCCCTTCTTCTTTGTGGTGTGTTTAAAGACACAAACATATCTGGATATTTCAAAGCAGTTTGAATTTAACAATTACAGGTTGCAACTGCAATTTTTCATAAGAACTGTTATCAAAAAACAAAAAGCCCACTATACCATATAATCACTAGTAGACACTGGTATTAGGCTTCTGTAGAGAATATAAAAAACTAATGTACTATTCTCTCAATTTCTTCACTTGGTTTCTTTTTTCCGGTTTTATGCAGAGAGAGGAAGAAATATATATCTGAGTTTTGTCTGGGTTGGATTTTTCCTTCTTTTCCTTTTGCTTTTTGTTTAATTTTTGACTTTTTTTTTTTTTTTTTTTTTTTGAAATTACAATTACAAAGTAAGGGTAAGTCCCATTTTTATTCATGGAGTTGAAAAATGTGGACACAGACAATTTTCTTAGTATGTTTCAGGCTATGCTCTTGCCTAGCATTAAATAAAGGTAAAATTATGAACAAATGAGCAAAATTTAGCCTGCACAGTGTCACAGAGGTCCAACTGAGCACCAGGCAATTTGTCTTACTATTACTCACACTTCATTACAAATGTGAACACTCATGATGATTCAGCAGCCCTTAATAAAAGCCCTGTCTACTGTGTCGCTCCAAAGGGAACCGCACAATCAATGGAAAAGAAAAGTGTTGAAGGACTGGATTATTTGACTGTTGAACACAACCAAATGACGTTTTGCTTTGCACATTTAGACCTTTGCTACAGAAAGGTAGCAGTGGAAAACAAGAGAGATTCACCACGAGACAAGATTGTGCTCTTCTAGTGTTGGGACATACACAGAAACTAACTTCTCATAAACTTTTCACTCCTGTTTCAGAGAAGAATCCTAGCTTTCTGGACTTTTATCAAGAAAATATACTAATTGAAATTTTCATCTTCATGTCCAAAAAAAGCTATGAGTATAAGCTGATAATACTGTCAGTTTCTTCTTGGATACTTAATGTAATTTGTTTAAATGCATGAAAGTTGTGACAACTGAAAGAAGTACTATGAAGATTATTTCCTCTATCAATATTAGTTGGAAACATCAGACTTGATGGTGATGAAAGTTCCCAGTGCTCTTCAGTTGTCTCTTTAGAAAAGGAGAACAAATCTGCAAAAAAGGCAGTTGAGTTGAATGTCAAATGCATAAGTGCAGTATCAATGCATTAATTTGGCCTTTAGCTTGTCTGTTCAATACTGATTTTAAAAAATGAAATCCATTTTATTGATTATTTTTACAAAACTTTCAAAAATTTAATGATTTATGATAATGAAATCTGTTTACTGGTTTGTTTTTCAGGCTGCTGCTAGTGGAGATGCTGGCATGACAAGTGCACAAGAGTATGATGGGATTCATTTATGCATATCGGAAAATAATGTCTTTCAGCATCCGTATCAGAAGCAGATATTAAACAAACAAAATGTAATAGAATATAAGATTGTCCTATAAATTAGCCAGCACCCCCATCTGAAACCAAAACTGAAGGAATCTCACATTTATATTAGCTTTTAGAAACAATCTTTGCAGTGTTTCAGCTCCTTAGAAGCCACCACCAAGGAATGTGACAAAAATTAAATTTATAACAATTTAAAAAAAACAAACAAAATCTGATCTCACCTAACACTAGTAATTTATTTTTGTATTTGATGACAGCAGGTCAGATGCACAGTGTTTGCAAGAGATGAAGCAAAGCAAATGAGAAAGCACTTCTGTGACATTCTACATTTCACTGACTCTCCCAATGATCACTGAGCAGTTTGATATCCTACAGATAACGATCCAAATATTGCAACCCATTCTGAGTTATGTTCATAGAAAATTTTGTACTTCACATGAAATCAAGATGAAAAGAAAGTATTTGAATTCAAGTTGAATTCTTTTCAGCTGTCTAGGTTTATCTTTCTAGATTTTTACGTATTGACCTACGGTTAAAAATACCATTCTGGAGGATACTCAGAAGTCATTGTGTGTTCAGATGAGAGAGAATCGCTGAAACAACAATAATAAGATACTTATATATTTGAAATTTTGCCCATATAGCTTTAATTTATAATGTTAAATAAAGAAATCATAATCAAGAAAACATATAAATAAATATATAAACAGAAACATAAACACACATATATATATTTTTTTAAATAATAGGATGCTAAGGCTTCCTTTCCAGAGAGTCTTTCTCTTTTCGTTCAAAAAACTTGTATTGTCTTTGACATTTAAATAAAACTAAAATTAATACATGAAATAATATATGTAAGTAGTATAGAAAAGTAGCTAAGAATGTGAGATGCTCCTCTTGAAAAATCCCTAATGGTCATTTTCAAAAAGGCTGAACATCTCTCCTCTATGAATAAAATTTTATATACTACTCTCATAGGTTTCTGAAAATTTCTTATTGATTTCTGCTTTTATCTCTTGCATTAAAAAGTAATAAGCAACATTCAAATCCAAATTAGTCAGCCAACTAAGATTTTCAACCCATGCAACGCTAGTATAGCAATGGCAGCTTGTTAATAATTTTTTTTTTTTTTAATTTATGATAGGATGTGTAATTCAGAACTGACATTTGTAGTCAGACTCCATTAAGTGTCTTATTTCTTAGAGGTATTCATAACCCTGAACACTTGACCTGATTCACCTTCAGAAGTTTGATTGTCTCTACATGATATGTATAGGACAACCAAGTTATCAGGCCCAGCCAGCATCGACTTATGAAAGGCAAAATCTGCTTGACCAACCTGATCTCTTTCTATCACAAGGTGACATATTCTAGTGGGTGAGGGAAAGGCTGTGGATGTTGTCTACCCAGGCTTTAGTAAAGCCTTTGACACAGCATTCTCTTGGAGAAACTGGCAGCTCACGGCGTGGATGGGTCCACTCTTCACTGCGTAGAAAAACTGGATAGTCGGGGTCAGGGAGTTACCTCCAGACCGTGGTCAGTTACAAGTGGTGTTCCCCAAGGCTCAATAGTGGGGTCAGTCCTGTTTAATATCTTTATCAATGATCTGGATGAAGGGATTGAGTGCATCCTCAGTAAGATATTTTGAAGATGACATCAAGCTGGACTGGAGTGTTACCTGCAGGAGGGCAGGAAGGCTCTGCAGAGGGATCTGGACAGGCTGGATCAATGAGCTGAAGCCAACAGTATGAAGTTCAATAAGGCAAACGCCAGGTCCTGCACCTTGGTCACAACAACCCCATGCAGTGCTATTAGGCTGAGGGGGAGTGGCTGGAAAGCTGCCCAGTAGAAAAGGACCTGGGGTGGTGGTTGACAGCAGCTAAACATGATCCAGCATGTACCCAGGTGGCCAAGAAGGCCAATGGCATCCTGGCCTGTGCCAGCAATAGTGTGGCCAGCAGGATCAGGGCAGGGATTGCCTGCCTGTACTCAGCACTGGTGAGGCCACACCTCGACTGCTGTGTCCAGCTCTGGGCCCCTTATTACAAAAGGAGATCAGGGTGCTGGAGCATTTCTAGAGAAGGACAAATAAGTTGGTGAAGGGTTTGGAGCACAAGTCTTATGAGGAGATGCTGAGGGAGCTGGGGTTCTTTAATCCGGAGAAAAGGAGGTTCAGCAAAGATCTTATTACTCTATTCAACTACCTGAAAGGAAGATGTATTGAGGGGATGTTGGTCTCTTCTCCTAAGTAACAAATGATAGGACAAGAGGAAAAGGTCTCAAGTTTTGACAGGGGAGGTTTCTACTTGATATTAGGAAACATTTCTTCCCTGAAAGGGTGGACAAGCCTTAGAACAGGGTTCTCAGGGAAGTGGTTGAATCCCTTTACCTGGAGTTATTTAAAAGACGTGTAGATGTGGGGCCTAAATACATGGTTTAGTGGTGGACTTGGTAGCACCAGATTAATGACTGGACTTGATGATCTTAGAGTCTTTTCCAACCTAAATTATCTGTGGTTCTGTGGGGTTTTTTTCCTCTACATTCATCTCACTGTACTCTATTAATCAAGAAATTGAATTATGCTTATAAAGATTATACATCTACAAAGCTGCATGCTTGAACAAAACCATCTGACTTTATGAATGTCTGTTCTATTAAGGACTCACTTTTTTCATGCAGAAGAAAAGATCTTCCCAATTATGAAATAAATGAATCTAGATAGTGATTAATTTAGGTGATATTATCACACAAACTGCTATTTGAAATGATCCTTTTTCATTTGTTCCTTGAGACAAAAATTGTGTTAATAATTCTGTAACTGAGATTTCCTCTTTGTATGCTTCTATGGTAGGAAACAGTGTTGAACAGCTGTTTTAATAAAAGCTCAAATCTCATTTTGGTTGACTAAGACAGCATGATATTAATAGTTCAGAGAGTAAAAAATAAATAGTTACGGCAACATGCTGCAGTTACCAAATTTCTTATGACAGGCTTGTATATAATTTCTCATTTTAATAATGCTAATAGTTATCACTTATCTTCTGATATGTGATTCATGGCCATGAGGAACACGTCTACATCAGTAAGTGGTGAAATACAATTTTATCAGATAATAGAGCCTATGGTTGAGGATGAGAAAATTGCAATCACTGTGTGTGTTTCAGGGGAATTTACTTTGGCCCAGCTTACTTTGGTCCTAGGACATGAACTCAGAAACTGTAGTGCATTACATGAGCCCCTGGAATGCTTGCAGGGGTTTAGTTTTTGGCCAAAAGGATTTCAATAATTGCCTGTCTGAAACTGCTCCACCATGTGAATCATAGGAGACAATTAGGAGGTACACTTCAAAACCATTGTCCTGATCCAAAACTCAAATAAATACTAAAGGGGAATGATTCAATAGCATTAAAACAGCTCATATACACATTTCTACCCAGTTTTCTGATAGCATCAAAAATTACGGAGTGATGGACTGGATACACTAGCACAACACTCACCCTCCTTTATCTCCTGTTCCAGGACTAACCTCCCAGTTGTTTGTGCTGTCTTGTAAAGGAGGTAAACACAAACAACTGCCTCTTCAAACACAGATTTGTAACACTGCTCTGTTCGGAAAATAGAATGCAAAATATATCAAAGGTTAATTCTATTTTCTCTTTTGAGAAAACTTCTCAAAAGAGAAGACTTCTGAGAAATTGTTCTATGTTCTATGCACACATGGTGGTATTGCATGACTGTGGTAAGGTTTTGGTAGTGCAGGTGCTTCTGTGTTAGACACAGCCAATTCCAGTTGGCTCCAGTGGACCTATTGAAGGGCACATCTGAGCCTGTCCATGACACTGATGTTACCTCTGGGAAAACATTTAAAAAAGAGCAAAAAATATGCTGTGAGAAAGAGGAATGAGGAAAGTGTGAGATAAAGAGCCTTAGAGACGCCAAGGTGAAAGGAGGAGAGCAAACAGATGCTCCACACACCAAAACAGAGATTTGCCTGCAGCCCGTGGAGAAGACTATGCTGAATCAGGTTGCTCCTCTGCAGCTTTTGGAGAATCACTCTAGAACAGGTGGATGTATCCTGAAGGAAGCTACAGCCCGTGGAGACCCTGTGCTGGAGTGGGGTCCTTCAGGATCTGTGATCTATGGAGAGAAGTCCATGCAAGAGCAGATTTCTGGCAGGGCTTGTGACCCTGTGGAAGACCCATGCTACGTCAATCTGTTCCTGAAGGACTGCACCCCATTTGTGCAGAACAACAGCCTGGGGGAAAGACCCACACTGGAGTAGTTCATGAAGGGCTGTATCCTGTGGGTCACCATGCTGGAGCGGGGGAAGAGTGTGAGGAGGAAGCATCAGAAGAGAAAATATATTATGAAGTGGACACAAGCCCATTCCCTATCCCTCTGTGCCACCTGTGGGAAGGAGGCAGAAGAGCCAGGAGTAAAGATCAATCTGGGAAGAGTAGAGGTGGGGGAAAGGTGGTTTTAGCTGCTTTTATTTCTCACTATCCTACTCTGCCATTAACCGGCAATAAATTAAATTAATTTCGTGCCAAGTCATCCACTATGCCCATGATGGTAATTGGTAAGTTTATTTCCCTCTGCTTTTCTTGACCTATGAGCTTTTTAGTCTAATTTTCTCCCCTTTTCTATCAAGGAGGGGAAGTGATAGAATGGCTTAGTGAGCACCTAGTGGTCAGCCAAGTTGACCACAATAGGTAAAGGAAAATACTTTCTTTCTCTTTGGACAGTTAAACAATATACAGGCAGTATAATCCTCCAGAGGCTTAACACTCACAGTTTGGAGTTAATTTCCTTTATATACCCTAAACACCTTCATATATTATGCCATACATTTATTTCAACCCCCTTCACACTCTTTTCTTTCAATTTCTTGTTCTCATCACATTTTTGTCATGTGCATATTGCCAAAGATTGTCAAAGTAGTTTGCTTTATAATTAAATCATGGTAATATTTTTTTCACTTCTCATTACTATATCTTTCCTCATTATCATCATTATCAGCACTGAACTTATTAAAGAGAGAAATGCTGGAAAATTACATGGTTTTCCATTTGAGTAAATTAGCCAATTCTTGTGGTCAGCTTAACCTAAGCATATACTTATGCTGGTCACTGTTACTACCCTATTTTGTACTTTCCTACTGCAGTTGTTGCAGGGTTTCATATACCTGTAGTTCTGCAGGTGGGATTCATTGCACTGAGTAGGATAAGTACTTATATGTGGGTTTGATATCCTAGTTCCTCTTACTGAAGGTAGGAATCCATTCAATATGGTTCTTGGTTTCTAGAGAGGTATTCAAAAGATTGAACAGGTAGGGCAAATCTCACTGAGTGTGCTGATTACAACAATAGTGACAGAATGTAAATCCAGACATCTAATCTTGTGTTCAGACATCAGTTTTATGTAGACATTTGTGCAGATAAACTGGATTCCTACCCTGTCTCTCTACATGGACACTTTTCTGAACTTACTGGTATACTCTACAGCAATCCAGCAATTGCTGTAAAAGAAGCACCTTTAAGAACAAGATAAAAGCCAGGATGTAGCTCAGCTAAGTTTTATGTTTCTGATGAAGGTGCCCAAATAAGAAAAACAGTTGGCTTATGGGTTCTATAAAGTAAATGCAGATACTTGAGGAGCTTGCAAGGACAAATTCACTTTTCCCAGGCTTCTTTACCACAGCACTCATGGATATAATTTGAACATAGAAAGGTGACATAATAACTCTGTTGCTACAAACTATTTGTACAGACATTTTCCCTCTTGATACTATTTCTGGGATAATATAATAATTTTGCAAGAGGAAAATTGAAAAAACCCACATGGTTCTTAAATATAGACATACCTTTGGCCTTGGTTTGATTTAGTATTAAAGCTTCTACTGGATTTTTTGCAGAACTTAGGCCAAAAATATCTGTGCATTGCCAATGCCAGGCAGACATGAGGAAAAAAGGTAGCCACTATGTTCAAATACAGGCATTCTAGTGTCATCATGCAGGCATTAATGACATTGTACCCTTATACAGACTTTGGTACCAGTATCAAGTGATTAGTCTTCCTTGTCCAGTATTACAATATCCTTATTCAGCTGATAGTATCTTGTTAGGAAAACACACCACTGCCCTTCAAAGTAGGGTAGATGTAAAATCAATCAGTAAGCTACTGGGCATAGGTAGAGGTTGTTCCTCCATTATGGAATATGGAAGGATGAAGCCTAAAAGAAATGAGTCACAACTTTGTTCTTCAAACATAATCGTAGCCTTATTACTGCAGAGTTTTAATATACGCAAAAGAACCAGAAGTTCAAAAATGGTGCAATGAATTCATAGCATCAATAAAAATATATAACCCACGATATAATTCTGGAGTTGTACTAATTTTTATTTTTTTATTTTGAAAACAGAAAAAAAATTACAATGTTTTTCAAGTATGTTATTGTTTAACATTATTGGAGATGTAATAGAAAAAACCTGTTTCTTTTAATTAGGATTTTGTCTCATTGGTTAGACAGTAACAGATGAACATGAAAGTTATAGTTAAAAGTCCTCATGTATTCAATTCAGCTACCACTTTGCCCATGATTACACACACTCTGGACAGCTTGATAAACAGTTTCAGTCACACAGGATCATGGACACAGACACAATATTCACTGCATGGCTGGGTTTTTCAGAGAATATCTTTTTTTATCCCTGACTTGCCAGGATTTTGTAGGACTTCATTTAAAGAATTTGTCAGGTTGTCTGTTTTAAAGGGAATTTGTTATAAGCAGGACCAGAGGTAATTAGAAGTAGAAATGAAACATTTATTGATTTTACATCAAGATAAGCTATTTATATGTTTAAAAGTAGTGAAGAGAAAGGGTTCTAATTTAAACAAATCTCCTATAATATCCTCTATGATATTAAGACATTTTATCAATGCTGGAGAACAAAGTAAACTCTGAAGGTGGTTTTGTGTTGCCTTATTTTTTTCTTTAGAAATGCTTCACCACTGAATTGGAAAACTTCAAAAACGTATTGAAGAATGGTTTATAGTATAATAAACTAAATTTTAGCCAAATTATCTTCTTTGCTGTGAGGCATCAGAAAAAATATTGGATAGAAAAATGTGAAAAGTCTAAAAATAAAGGTGTAAATGAGGCAGCTTTAGTTGCTTCTATTAAACTGTAAAGGACTATTTAATTATCGTTTTCAAATAAACATTGAATTAATAAGATAAATATTGCAGTTTACATTGTGACTTTCCTATTGTTGCAGAGGCATGTTTCTCCTAGATTTGAAAACATCTGACTGTCATCTTTGTAAGACTTGCCATAACTTTTATTCATGTAGAGTTTATAGCTTGGTGTTTAATAATAGTAGATTAGCAGACAGTGTTAGATGAAAATTTGAGTCAAAATTTTTTCAGATGTGTTTAAGGCAAAGGAACATAGAGCTGGAGGAAAATATTCATTCCAATGCCTCTTCCATATTTTGTGAAGTTGGTTTTTTCCTAATCATCTCAGACTAGCTTTATCAGGCAATTCACACTATGAGGCATATTTTGAGCTCCTAGCTATTTCATTGTCCTAGAACCTTTCAAAGGGGCTTTGAGTAATATGAATTACTCTAAACTTGGCTTTGAGGAGCTCCTTGATGATATATGGATGACTGACATTTTTTAATGCTGCACTTTTCAAATGTCATGTGTGAGCTTGACTCCCACATGCACTCATCTAGGTCAGTTCACTCTCAGTTAAACAAATTTCAAAGCAGCTTCTATGTCACTGACTTTTCAACTGAATCAGTGTAAGAAAAGAACAAATAGAAGAAACAAAATTGTTAAAGCAGGAGCAAATAGGCTTCTTCCAGCAGCTTTGCCATTCTCCCTTAATACATGCACTTCCACACAGGTGACCCTATGTTTCTCTAGCTTACTCCAAATCTTTTCTTAAGTGCTTTGCCAAAATCTAAATATTCCCTCACTTGCTTTATGGATTATACCTTGAAAGTCCCATGTGATCTTCATTTTGGTAGTATTTTAATTCATATTATTTTCCTGCTGTCATGGTCCAAGACAAGAGCAAAGAAACTTGCAAGGATTATCAGTAGGCTACACTCTGCTCTTTGAAGCCCTTATCTTTAGTAAATAAGTAGCATTCTGGCCTTAATTGGGTCAGCAATATACTTAAAGTTGATAGGTTACAAGTTCACAGGTAATTGGAAGAGGCATCTTAAAGTAATGTACAATACTAACAGCATTACATAATTATAAAATTCTGATCTCATTTCTTGAGGGAAAGAAAATAATTACCTTTCCTATCCAAACTGAGATTATCATTTGGTCCTCAAGCAAGTTTTTTGCTTGGATTCTGTCTGTGAAATCTCTTCAATCTATCTTTCACTCCCAAGTACCAATCATAGCATTCAGGTTATAGTTTCCTGTTGCATATGTAGGTAGGCTACTCCATATTGAAACAGAAATATAAATTTCTTAGAAACTCAGTGAAATTTCATGTAGCTTACAGTAATATTGCAACATGATCTTCACAAAATTCTACAGGACACATTTATGAATCTGAATGAGCAGGTACTAGAAAAAGAAATAAAAACAGATTTAATATAGTCAGTTTATCATATCTTTATTAGTCAATAAAGACTAGAAATGTTATACACTAAAAAATTTCTTCACGCTGTTATGAAAAATCAACTATATGCAATAATTAGCAAGATATTAACTTTGCCCTCAGGCTTTTGTGGTATTTCAATGTATTGCCAAGAAATATTAACCAAGTATTATTTAACATTTGTAAATGATTATGCCAATTTGTGTCTCATTTTCTTGTAAAAAAAGTTAATGTTTGGCAAAAAAACCCGACTTCTACATCCTAAAATCTAATGAGGCTGAAATTTTATGTCTTTGTCTTACAGTGAAATAAATGATACAATTACATTCTATGAGAATACAGGTACTCAGTATACTTGTATGGATGTTTTCCAGGCAACCAGTTCCTCTTTTATTATTACATTTACTTAAAATATAAAGTTGAAATAACTCTTCAAAAAAGGAGCAATGTTGCATGCCAAATACGGACTCTGTTTTATTACAAGTGCTTATATACACTTTTATCTTCACTAGGAAAAAAATAATCTGTAAAAATTACCTATACCGAGCTACAGCAGTGTTAATTCCTTAGATGTCACAGAATCACAGAATACATTGAGTTGTAAGTGTTACGATCCAGTTTAAACCCAGAAAAGCAAAAAAAGCTAAGTCTCTGTGCATAAACCAGAAAGAACTTAGAAGGTTCAAAATATTCCCAGAAACAGATTAAAACCAAATGAGGTTAGGTGTTGATGCCAAAAAATTGATGTATTTTATTTAATAGTAAAAGAGGCAAAGAGAAGGAAAGAGAAAAGTAGAGGAAAGTTAGAAAAAGCCAAGGTTACTTAAAAAGAAAAGCACAGGATAGGTCATCACCACACTGTGCTACCTTTAGTGCTGCCAAGATGGGGTGGGGGGAGCAAAGCAGTTTTTGCCCTTTTTTTTCTGTTGTTTGAAGCATCTTATCTGCCTTCTCCCATCTCAGGAGCAGTGTGGCTGGGGTGCAGCAGCCCATCCTCCGAGTTGCAGGCGCGATGCCCGATGGCTGCAGCCGAATCTCGGTCCACTTGTGGTGCTCTCACCATGGGATGCAGGAGCAGGGCAGGAGTTCCACAACTCACTCGTGATTCCGGTCCAGGGGTGCAGGATTGGGGGGTTCTCCTCAGGCAGGCAGCATCGGCTCCAGGAGGCTCAGAGTGTCTCACAGCAGGTGGTGGGGGGAAAGACCAAGGTCAGGGACTCTGCCCCTTGCTTTTCCCTCCGACTTGCACCAGTTTTGCCTTCCTTTTTATGGGCCTCAAGGAGGGCTACCCATGGTCCAAACTGCCCATATAATGATAAGCAGACAAAATGATGAGGCATATTTGGAGTTTTTCAGGTTTAGAGCAGTCATAATGAAAAAGCACTTTCTGGAGCCTTTCAGGTGTTGAGCAGCCGTAATGACGAAGCACTTTTTGGAGCCTTTCTCTTGTTATTAGGTTCTTACAGTAAGGGACCCACAAGGATCTTTGAGTCCAACTCCTTGTCCTGCATAGCACCATCCCCAAGAGCCACACCATGTGCCTGTCCAAACAATTCTTGAATAATGGCAGGCTGGTGCTGTCACCACTTCACCTTAAATTTTTAAGCATTTTTTGCAGCTTGTAGTCATATTTAGGAAGCCTTTATCAAATTCTTTCCTTAAGCATGTTCATAGGAAGTGTATGTGCCCTTTAAATGAATCTATTTGTGGTGTCATTTTACCTAAAATATATTTGATCATGTTAAATTGCAGGTGTGCCAAAATCTGATAATCTCAAAAGGAGATTTAATTTACTTAAAGTTCACTGAGGTTTGATGAATACTAGTCTGTCCTGATGATGCTGTCTGGAAAAGAATGACAGGCTGGAGGAGATGGCTTTTGAAGTGATTATCATATCCTGTATTAATAAGTCTACATCAATGATAATTTTGAGGATCTTTAAAAGCTGAGTGGATTATGTTCTGTGCCAGAGGGTGATGGATGAAGGAATCCATCCAGTCGATATGTTGTGCTATCTATTTCTTTGAACATTTGAGGAACTGTATCAATCAGATAAAAAATAGAGAATCATATGACTAATTATAAAGTCTTGGGAAATTGTCCTTTTTTTTTCCCCAAGGATTGTTCTTGGCTTGGAAGAAGAAATTACTTCACGTCTCCTCAGCATAATGTTACAATGGATTAAATGTGACCACTATGAGTAGTTTCTATAACTTTACATTTCATTTGAAGTTTAATAGTACACTGAATTTTTTTATTAATGGAGATCAAAATTGTCTGTACGAATACTCCAGAAGCATTTATACAATCTGTTCTCAGCTACAGTATCTATAGTTGCTCAGATATGGTATTTATAGTTGAATACAGCCTTTCAACTTTTTTTAACACTGGGAATATTTAACCTGGATAAACAGTAGGTTAAAATGGGATCATGCTGGTGCTTCAATAACCTTTCTGCTATTTACGTGCTGTAGCTTGATCAATTTGTTATGTATTAGAATGGAAGAATGGTTGAAACCCAAGGAAAATGGCTTGACATTTAGATAAAACGTCTTCCATCAATGTTAATATGGCTATAAAACAGTCATCCCTGATGCCATTTAATAATGGGGTAATGCTTATTAATTACAAATGTTGTTTAATCTGTTCTAGTTACTAAAGGTTATGTGTTCTTTTATTATTTACTATGATTAATTCTATATCTTCAGAGAAGCAAAACCTTTCGGAAATTAAATGAAATTTAAAGAGTATTTTAACCCATGTAGGCTCATGGATCCCTGGAAATACTGTTTAAATAATGCAAAAAAAAAATTATACATTAAAATTTCTGCATTTGTTGCTCTGAAATCTCTTAAACTCTATTTTCAAATCATACTAAGATGAAAATGTTTGGTTCAATGGTATAAAAAAGTCAACATATGATTAATTAAATGTATCTTGGAAAGAGAACTCATGCTGGGCAAGAATGAGTCCTTTTCCAGCATGAATCTTTGTAAATTATTGCATGGTTTGGAGACAGATTGAAAGCACTTTTTGGTTGTTAAAATAATATAATTTGATAGTAAACATCTAGAATGTTAAAAGATATTATGTTTGTGTAACACAAGCAAAACTTAAAAACTGAAAAAGAGGGAACTCCTAGTAAAGCAAATCATAAACTTCTTTTTCCTACAGATGATTTCTATAATAATATGTGGAGTGTATAATATTAATATAATGATATGATATGATATGATATGATTAATATAATATAAAAATAAATCTATAGCAACTTGGAATGCAATGTGATTAAAATAAAAGTGGTTCTAAAATACTGTAGTGTGAATTTTGACTTTAAAGCAGTATATGCCATACACAGCCTATATGAACCAATGATCAATTTTCCTTTTCCTCCTGTATTTGTCTCTTAGTATTGGAATTTCCAAATGTACAGAGAAAGATTTAGGACAGCAAGACTAAATGTAAATTCACTGTTCTGACACAATTGCTTTAACTTATAAATTTGTGAATGAAGAAATCTTACACTAGTAATTTCTAATAAAGTAACTCAAAATTTAAATATATCTGCTTATATTGATACAACAAAATTCTTCCAAAATGATTGTGCCATACAATTCAAAACCAAGTAATGACTTAAATGAGTACATTTATCCTTATATAGAGCTAGATAATGTTTCATAAGGGGATATATTATTCTCTCAAGTTTCAGAAGCTCTCTTGTAGAAAAGAAGTAAACTACTCAAAAATCCTTTTTAGTGAATCTATGCCCATAATTCTTGAGGGAATGTGATGAAAATGTGGGTAGAGGTCATGTCTGAATATTGAGCTTCTACTAATATATATATATATATAATAGATAAATTTCCTGACACCACCACTGATTTCTAGAGCCTGTGGAAGGATGTATTGTTCACGCTCAGAAGTTACACATTTACAGGTTTGGCTTTTATCAAAAGCTAATGCCAGTGTGAAAAGTGAGGTCTCTTGGCAGGTGTTTCCAGGGGTCTGCAGCATTTTCAGGTAGTGGCTCCAAACAGTGCTGTTTAACTACAGAAGAAAATCTTTTCAGGGGAATTTTAAGGTTAGAAAGCATCTGCTCATTTCATTAGCAGGATATTGACACTAAAGCTGTACAGAAAATTTAATAACAACTTTAGTTGATGCTATATATTGTGTTCTTAGATTATATTTACAAAATAGCCATAAGTTCTCTTATCTTACTGTTAGCCTTTACTAAATCTGTTATCTGGATTTACAGTAGCTTAATTTAAAACTGATTTTGTTTTTTTATATTACTACTCTGTGATACCATCTAATCTCTTAGGCAACTGCCTAGTTCTAGTTAATGTCCTAAACATTGCAAGGATAGCATCTAACATTAAATTGGACTCGTAAATGAACACAGAACATATGATGTAGCTCAAGGTGTTCACACAGCACTTCAGAGCTTCAGGAAACCAGGATGTAATGGAAAGAAATGCTGTGATTTTGCTTCAGATCGAACATCCTACTGTTTGACCTTGAAGGAAAATTATAGGTACTTGACTGGACTAAAGGCAAAGAAAGTCTGTATCTAATGAGATCTCTCTGAATGTATTTATTTCAGGGTATCACTCAAATAAACCTATTATTGCTTTCTATTTGGAGAGGTTATATAGAGGACTACAACTTTTCATTTAACTTACATTAGATTTCAAATACTTTTTTTTTTTTTTTTTGAGAAGCATTGAGCTGAAAGGGTAAAACTTTTCCACCTAAGCATTAAATGCTTTTGCAAATGATACAAGCAAGGGAAGGTTTCAAGCACAAGTATTTTTGTCCACTGGCTGGAATTAAACTGACTATAATGTAAGTGACAATTTGTAAGTGGGAAATAAGGAATGGAAGCTAACCCTTCCTGAGATGGTCTAGTAAGAACTGGAATTGTGCATCCAAATTCTACAGAAGTACTTGAAAAATAATCTTGTCCTATTTTGTAAGAATGACATGATGAGACATGATGTCTCTAATTTCTGGCCCTTTTTAAAAACTCTATGTTCAACATGTATTTTTTAGAGAGAGGGAGGAGGAGTCAGATTCTGCTCTTGCCTTACATAGCTTTTCTGTTTAAGTTAGCAGTCTAACTGCATGTAATAAGCTGCTCAAGGAAATCTTTTCTCAAGGATACTTTTGCATGACCTCTTTATTGCCAGAACTAGTTAAAAAGTTTTTTTTGTTCATGAAATATGGGAGAAAAGAGACATCTTTTTTTCTGAAGGTCAGAATGAAAACCAAATACTTGTTGAGTGTCCTCTTGATTTGTTCACTCATCATTAGAATCACTCTCTGGAGATCCTTTATTTTTAATACGGTTTCCTTCAGGGTACAGAGACACATGAAGTTTAGATGCGGAAGTAATTATTAAGTAACCATTAATTAACAGGAAATTTGAAGGAATAGAACAAAAGTATCTATACTTGGGACTGAACTCAATGCAAAGGTTGTGCTCAAGCCCGTATCAGATTAATATAAACTTTAGTATGTTATTAGGATTTCTAGTTTTATATTGATGGGCAACCTGTTGAAGTTTGAGGGCTCAGGTTTAGTTAGTCCCTATCTCTCTTTCAGTCAGGTTTGGATCAAGAGAAACATTTACTTTTTGTTTTCAATTCAGAGCAATACCTGACTGGCCAATCTAATCCATGTTTGGTACTCTAGGCAGAGTTCATCTTGATAAATATATAATTGATTTGTTTTGTGGAATGAATTGCGAAGTTACCACTCAACACATTTCTCTCACTAGGTTAGTATGCCATACTGCCTATCTCATCTCAGGAGGCAAGACACAAAACGCCTATTTTGGATTAAGAAGTATCCTTCACTGCTCACAATTGCATCTTATTTGGATCTGTAGCAATAGACATATTGAGAATGGGACCATGTCCTTTTCCTACCTGCTAACTTAGTTTCTGCAATTCTGTTTCTGGAATTCAGCACTAGCAAGTCTGCTCTGGGCCTTTTGTTTATTTGCTTTTTTTCCATCTGAAGGTAACAGAATAATTCTCAATCAGTGGTACCTCTGGGGCTTTACAGTCTAACCACTTTCTTAAAACAAACCTTTAATTACGTATTCCAGCTAATGTCTGCAATAGTCTGTCCCTTTTATTTTTTTGGGGAATATACTCTAATTTGTTAGCTGACAACATATTCTCTCTCTTCCCTGTATTTATAATTTGCAGCTTTTTCCAGTTTAGGATCATTTGTAGATATTAACTGGCATCCTATTGCCTCTTACAGACTCTAATAGTTATTAATTTTGCACTGCATATCCAGACTTTACATACTGCTGTGCTTTGTTCTCCTTCATTTACTGTTCCTCAAACAGCTTTCAATCTGTGAATCAGTTTTAATGGATGAGGTAATTACAATTAATTTTCATGTAATATTTCTTGTGATGCATGTATGATTCTTTTTAAAGGGTATATTTTATCATCTGCCTCCTCTAATTTCCACTTTTATCTGGACCCAGATCAAGCAAGTTTTGGAAGATTTGCTGCTTATTAATCTGTATTGTGCATCAATCATGAAAATATATTCATTCTTAACAGGTTGGCTTTTCTTTACATGTATTTCTCATTTTAGTGCAAATTAAAAGTCTTTAAGAGGATAATGAGTCTTGGGGTTGCAATTTTAACTTGAAAATTTTGCACTGCAATTTTTTTCAACTTTAAAAACTGATTATATCAAAATTGAAACTAATAATTTTAACAGGCATAGTAAATTCCTTATTAATAATTTTTAATGCTGCTTGATGCACATGAAAAATAAATTTTTGTTTATTCTTCTGGCTAGTTTTCCAACCTATGAGTGATATTTATCATTTGGCATGGTAAAAGTAATGGCTCTTAATCCAGAACTTATATATTTTAGTTTTTGTGGATTTTATTTTTAGCTCATGAAAATTAAATTTTTTAGACTATTTATTATATAGTTAATATTGAATATGTATGAGTAGCCAAAGGAAATACTTAAGTAATATTTTGTCTGATGTTCATTCAGCAGAGATAGGGGCTTCTGGTACAGGCATCTGAACTGTATACCTTTGCCTCTTTTTATAATCTTCATAATATAAAGAGAAAGGAACAATTTCACTATACAGATCATCTCATGTAAACATTTTAAACAGATCAAAGAAATGACTCTCTAAGCTATATTTATTTCTCTCTGCTGATTTTAATAAGCAAACTGAATCTAACTTTGAGAGATGTTTCTAACTGATGGAGGTGAACCTAATTGTCGGATTCTAGACTCAGAAAAGCAATGGAAGAATTCTTACCTGGTAACAAATGTGCTATAGCCCTGAGAGTTTTCTCATAGGGAAAAAATCTAAACCAAACCCAAACAACATTCTTAGTGTTCAACGACAACGCAGGACTAATGAAATTAGCATGGCATTAATGAAAATTTTGAACAGCTTCAGACTCAATATTGATCCCTTGGGTATGCTGCAAGCTACTGACCTTGAACTAGACTTTGTGCCACATTCTAGCTCTGGTCATTCAGACAGTTTTCATTCCACCGTAGGGTCTGCTCATCCACCCCATATGTCATCAGCATTTCCATGAGGATCTTATGAATGAAAGTGTCAAAAGATTTAAGTCATTAGACAATATCCACTGTTCTCCCTGCATCTACTAGGCCAGGCATCTAATCATAGAAATTTATCACATCGTTCAAGCATGAATTCCCCTAGATGAATCCATGCTGACTGCTCCCAGTCACCTTCCTGTCCCTCATGAGCCTGGAAACAGTTTCCAGGTTCGTTCTTTCATCACCTTTATGAGGATCAAAGTGAGGCTAACTGATCTGTGGATTCTTGGTTCCTCTTTCTTGTCCCACTTGAAAATAGGAGTGACATCTTTTTTCTCCATCCCTTGGGTGCTTCTTCCACTCACCATGACCATTCAAACATTACTGAAAGTAGCTTTGAAATTACATCAGTGCTTGTGAGTGTATCCCATAAGAACCCAAGGACTTCTGCAGGTCCTGTTTGCCTATGTATTCTCTGACCCAATCCTTTTCCACCAAGAGTAAGTGCAGATCTGATAAAATAGAGATACAGAATCTGTTCCATGCAAATGAACACTTTCTTTGAAAAGATTTTGTTCAGGGTGATTCGGTGATTCTGTCACTCTGTCATTCTGTGATTTATGCTTGTGCTGCTCTCTCTTTATGTATTCATTTTACCATGACTTTTATCAAATAGTGTGACCAGGAGCACATGTATTGTTAAAATTATATGTGCATCATGCAGTTGTTCACGATTATGTGTTCCATTCTGTTCTTAATTCATTTTATAATAATTTCTAAATTTATCTATTATATTTTTGATGTAAATTGCAAATGGAAGTGACATTTTGACCAGATAACATAACTTTTTAAAATACAACAGAATCTACTTGTTAGAGCTGTGTCAACATTCACTTTTTTTTGTAATGCTTCATTTAACAGATAAAATCATCCTTTCAGGTCATGGGGGACAGCAATATTGTCTAAGAATTTAATAAAAGAGTAAGCACAACAGCTGAAGAATCTCTCTTTATTTTACTAGCAAAAAAAGTAAAATTTTGAACAGTAGAGGGTATATCAGAAAATTGATATTTGTATGATATGACTCCAAATAAGTACCACATTTGTTCCCACCAATCTCTTCTGCACTTCATTTGGACATGTCTACTAAAATTTGGGGTATTTTTTATAATTTTCTTAGAGTAGTCCAAGGTTTTATTTCATCAGTAATGCAGTCGCTCATTACACTTCCAATGTCATCTAGAGAGGAAGATTTCTGTAGAGTGAGCAGAGCAGCTGTTGCCTAGTAGGAAGGAAAATCAATGACCTGACACTTGGCAGCTGCAAATTTGTATACAGTTTAATAGTTGAAAGGCAGAGTACAAGAAAACAGCAGGTTGTTCACCTCCTGGGTCCAACACACCTAGATTTTGTAAATTACTGTGGTTTAATGGAAAAGTGGATCTTAGTGTTCTTAATAATACAATACATTTTAAAAGGTGTCTTTTTTCTCCTTAGTCTGGTCACAAATTCTAGTTTTTTAACATTTGTGAGTTTTACTGAATGTCAGATATATAAACAGAATGCAAATATAGGTATACATATATACTTTTGGTTTGTTTTCATTGGGAAAACACAATTAAATAAGTAGGACCTGAAAAGAATGCATAAACTAATGTTTAGTAATTATAGGAAAAGAAATCTTGCAGGAAACTGATGAAACAATGATAGCTACTATGGTTTCAACAAAGCTGAAGAGAGGATTAATTGCTAGAGTAGAA
Organism: Aphelocoma coerulescens; assembly: GCF_041296385.1. Lineage (NCBI taxonomy): Eukaryota > Metazoa > Chordata > Aves > Passeriformes > Corvidae > Aphelocoma > Aphelocoma coerulescens. The sequence continues at coordinate 53,174,933 of NC_091013.1, read as the reverse complement.
AATGCTTTTAAAAAACCCACTGAACAAACATTTTCATTTATAGAAAGCATGCTGCTTCTAGTTGTTGACAAATTATGTGTTCACACTTGGATCAACTTTATTTTGTTACCTAGGTAGATAAACAACAGAACAGAACTTGAATGTAAAACAAAACTTAATTTTCCATCCTGTAACTTTGCCTGACATGAGTAGCTGGTAAAATTTAATAACAATACAAATGCAGAAAATATATTAACTAAAGTCTCATACAATTGTAGGAAAATTCAGGGGATCTACTCAAATGAAAGCATACTTGCATTTCTATTAAATAACAATAAAATTGGAGGTATTGAGTTTTTAAAATATTAAAACTGTAAGGAGTGGTGCCTAAGGAGTGGTGCCTGGCTTATTGTCATAATTTTTCACATAGTCACAGAATCACAGAATGCATGAGGCTGGAAGGGACCACCATGTGTCATCTGGTCCAACCTCTCTGCTCAAGTAGGGTCATCCTGGAGCACATGGCACAGGATTGAATCCAGATGGTTCTTGCATATCTGCAGTGAAGGAGACTCCACAACCTCTCTGGGAAATCTGTTCCAATGTGTGGTCACCCTCACAGTGAAGAAGTTCTCCTCGTGTTCAAGTGGAACGTCCTGCGCATTAGTTTCTGCTAAGTTATGAAACTTTCTTGAAATCAGCAGCCTTTCACAGGGGGATGAAATTGACACAGTATCTGAAAAAGCGTCATAAAGTATGGTGTCATATTAAACCCAGGGAATTCTTTAATTCGTGGTAAATCCTACTACATTGCACTTATTTTGATCACGTTTTTCTCAAGGCTGCCAATGGTATCTACCAATGACCTAAATTAGTTCAGGAACAGAAAATGGCTACAATTACTATTACCTTTCCCCTTTTTGTAAGCAGCTGTATCAGTATATTAGGATTGTGACTGACTTTTGAAAGTTCTTATTGCTAAAAATTTTAAAATCTTTACTGTTATCCTTTTCATGTCTGTGACTCAGTTGCAAAATGAAGCAGTAAAGATCTGTCCAAGACAACAATTTTACATCTTCTAACTATCCATTAAACAGTTTTCTCTTCTGTTGATGAAAGTTACAATGAATAGCTGCAGATGAGTGAACACTGAGCTAGTATTTTTCTGTAGGAGCATCTTAGTATCCTAAAGGGAGCCGGTTTTGATAAAATGCAAGAGAAACTTAGATGACTTATAACTTTTGAAATTAACTTGACAGAACCTAATTGCAACCAAAGGTTTCCACAGAGACTTCTTGCAAGTAGTTCTAAATGGTGTACATAAAGTAGATAAATGATGTGTTGTATAAATGAAGGAAGAGGAAACTACATTCATGTACTGAAGTGATGACAGCTATGTAACTACCTAGAGAGATGAGAGATAGAAGGATCATTCTTCTCTGTCATGAAGTAATCACCTGCTATGCAGCGGGCACAGTCAAAATAGCAGCATCACTTCCACTCAATGCAAATTCTCCCCTGAGTTCTGCGTATACTTTAGCATTTGCCCATCCTGATTTGAGAACTTTTTGTCATTCTCATTTCTCATGTACTGAATTTTCAATACATCACTCTTACTTTCTCATTTGCTGCAAACTTTTTGTCATGATGTTCAGACATTAAGAAGGTCAATATATTGCTGCTCTTATACATCTCAACCAGTCAGTTTCTGGGGATGTTTTATTTGTTCATCATTTACAGTTAGCTGTGATATTTATATAATATATCTGCCAAATTTATATGTGCTGAAAACTTTGACATTTTTCTGATGATACAGGAAATCTCTTAGGTTTTTCTATAGTTAAATACAAATGCCACACTTTTTAATTGTTGATGGATACATGCTTACTGTCTTACCCGAAGCTTCAGCTCCAGTACAAAATGATTATACAGCACTCTCTTCTTCCATGAAAATAAACAAAGAAATCTCCACAACCCTTAAAACTATCTTAAAATGCTAGGACAATTCATTCAAATACAGAGGCTTCAATTACTTAAAGCAAAGAATCATTTGGAGTCTGATACAAGAACATGTGATGATAACAATTTTCTGCCTCATACTTTTGTTCTCCACTTTTCAAATCCATGATTCCTCAGATGTATTTCACAAGCTGTCCCTCTTGCTCTATTATTTTTCAGACAAATCTAAACAGATCAAATCATACAGCATATATTTGAAAATATTGCATTGGGAAATCATGTGAGTAGCATACAAAACTATTTCCACTCCGATCTCCATAACAATAGGTTTTTGGGATTATCAGGCATCACCTATTTTACAGGAATATTTTGACAACTATAATGCCAAAAAAGAGCTTTACTGTGCAGCAGGCTTCCAAAACCACAGCTTTCTGAAAAAGACTGAAATACTATTGTCTTTTCATCTTTAATGTACTGAGTTCAGATGCCCCAGTGCTGGCAGCAGAGGCTTCAGGAACCTCTGTGAGGAGTGGTCAGGGCTGCCCCATGCTGGACATAGCTGGTTCCACTCAGGAACAACCCATCTCAGGCTGATGGGTTGTCAGAGCCCCACAGACAAGGTGGAGGGACCTTGGGGAAAGTGTATTTAGGAAACCATATTTTAAAGCACATTTTAAAAACTTTTTAAAAATACTGCATGACAGCTTCAGAAGGACAAGTGAGGAGTGTGTGCATTCCACATATGTGGTATTTCACACAGCACTGTAGACAGTAAGGTGAGTGAAAAAAGAGGGAAGGAGGTGCCTGTGCAGCCTGTTGATAGGACCACACCAGAACAGGTGCGCTGCAGCCTGTGGCCAACAGGGAATGGGACAAGTGTGAGGAGAAAGTGGCAGAGAGAAGTTTTTACAGACTGACCTCAGTTCCCATTCCACATTAACCAGTGCTGTTGGTGTGGCAGAAGGTGGAAGAGTCAGGAGTGGAGGAGTGAATTTAAGCCTGGAAAAAAAAGAGGGGGAGAGATTGGCAGGAATGTGTGTTTTTGTCTTGCTTCTCATTGTCCATATCAACTGGCAATAAATTAAATTAATTTTCCCAAAGCCAAGTCTGATTTGCCTCTGATGGTAAATGGCAAGCAATCTCCCTGCCTTTATTTTGACCCAAATCAGTTACCTTCCCCTAGGTACCTATTGTCATCTGAGCTTTGTTAGAATGATCAAGACATCTCTACAGGGCTGAAGATAGGGCGAAGGAAATACAGAAGACACACTTTCTCGTGGACCATCTCCTAGAAACCAAGGATATATTTGGGCAACTTAAGTGGAAATCCTTGATTCAGTTAAATGCAGTGAAGGTCACAAGCAGACACCTACATTAAAATGTTTACAGTTGCAGTTCTGGCCAATGCTGGAGTCACAGCAAATCCCCTTTCTCCTCAAACTTTCTCCTGGAATTAGAGGAAGAATGCTAAAACTTCAAGTCTCGCTTTAATCTTGTCTCTAACAAAAATTGAAATGAAAAAACTGAAATATAAACTGAATTATTTTATTAGTGAATCAATAGGCGGTGAAGATGGAATATTACCAGTGATATTCTGAAGCCATGCTAATTTCTTAAAATGTCTTACTGACATTTAGGATGGAAACACATTTTTTTGAACTTAGGAAATAGCACAGATGTATGAACCTCAAATAGATACCCAAGGCTCATTTTATAGTTAATGAAGAGGAAGAATCACTTATGAGGTATCATCTATTTTATTCTTACACAGACATTTAAAATGGTGGATAAATCATACCCTAAATATGCCTATTTCTCTTCAGCAGCTCTGACAGAAGCCTAAAGATATCACCTAAGGTGTACCCATTTACATAACGGATTACTGAAGTTAGATGAGAGGTATTTCCCTCCAAAATTACCATTATTGTGGATTGATGCTAGTGTGTATAACTTAATCACTAGCCAGTGCATCAGATGCCAGCTCTTTCATTTTTCATTCCGATAATTCTAAAGAGAATACCTCTGAAATGAAACATTCACGTTACGTGCTATTACTGCTCCAGAAGAAATACAGCTCCCTACACACATTGATATTGAGAGAATACAAAAGTAAACAAAGTAATGACATACAGAGATTAAATGCAAATTATGATTAAACTTCTACCGAATGGACAAAGATACACAATTGGCTGTTTCAATTAAAAAAATTGCTGTTATTTATAGTGCATTCATATGCAAAGGGTGATGCCATGAGCAAAATAATGAATATAAAAAGAAGGTTTTTCTGTGATAAATTGCATCAGTAATGCTGATCCATAGTTAAATGCATATTCTTTCAGTTAGAACAAGATATGCTAGGTTTTGACATTTTAAAATTAATAATTTAGAACACATGATCTAAACAGATATTTAAGTTTGCTCAGACAAAACAATTATTTCCAGAAAGTGTCTTTTTACCAAATAAGATTGTTTCATTTTTAGTTAAAAATAATTTTAAAACAAATCTTAATTAAGGATGAAATGGTCTTTCACAAATTTAGACCAGTGGCATACAATTTATTTTGCCATGTTCAATTTAAATTAAAAGAATAAAAGTCATTGTAAATAAAAATTAGAACTATATAGCAAAATTATTCATCTTGATGACTACAAATTTTCTCTTCATATAATGCAATATCTACTAAACTACACAAATGAGTTCAAGATGTTTTAACATCTGGAAAAGAGTTAAATTTAACTGCATAATTTTTTCTGGAGAATAACAACTACTATGGTTAATTCTAACAGTTATGGACAGATTTTAGCTGTCAAACGTTAAATAAATCAGTTCAGAAATGCAACTTAAAGAAGACTAGATAGCCAGAAATTACTTCAGAAAACTGAATTTATTTCAACATGAATATGAGATAATTGTGGTTTTTTCCTTAGAAGATGAAATATAGAATTTAAAGTGTTTCTAATTTTTTGCATTAAACATTATAACTGATAGTGCTTGTAACAATAATTCATACTATTACTTTTTCTTGGACTATTTTCAGAAGTTTTAGTGACACTTGGAAGTATCAATATGAATGGCTGCACTTCAAGCACTGCAGTTACTATTCATTCTGAAAAGGAAAAAAATAGGAACATTCTTGTGACTTTAGAAGTCACAGGGAGATAAATATTGTTTTACACTTGGAACATGATGTCCTTTTCTATGTTGAATATATTTTAGGCAATAAAGAAGTATTGTCAAATCACAAAATACATTCTGAAACCCTGCAGCTGCAAAATGTCTCACTTGTTTGATTTAATGAAGTCTTGAACTCATTATATCTTAGTGCTTCCTCACTGAAAAAAAAGAATGTGAAGAAGTTTGCCTTGCATAGGTACTTCATTTTCAAAGTACATAATGGAGGCATTCAGGTAGTCCTGAAGGTTCCAGCTGGCATGATATAGACAACCATTAGAAAATGTTTCCCCATTCCTTGCCTTGCCATTCCTTTGGGAATGGTACATTCTCTAAAGCTAAGTGGCCAAAGAGGCAAAGAATGACAGAGCTTACGGCAGCTGTTCAAACATACACAGCGATGAATTTTAGGTTCTCTTGAGCCTGATGGAACAATCTGCTTTTGGAAGGGGATTAAAGTATGCTACCAATACATTGCTGCATTCTGGGAATTATGGGGGGGTTACAAGTGCAGGAGGTTCTTCTTAGCTTAACTCTGTGGATAAACTTTCAGAATGGTCTGCGCAGATTTGAATGTTCTGCAGAATGTGCTAAAATAATAAAGCACATGCTGTGTACTCAGTTCCATAAAATTTTTAGTGCTTTGGTAAGCAGACTATAGCTGGTCCTCTTTCAGGATTACTGCTACTCCAGATAAACTAAAACAGATCAGAAATACTAATGCTCCCCTTGTTCAGAATAGACCAAAATGATGATAGTTATAGTAAAAAATTTGGCTGAGTGAAAATAGAAGAAATTGAAGAGTAAGATTACTTAATCTATACCAAGATTAGGTCTAAACTTTCTTTCTGTCCTACTATCTGGCTTATTAACCCTGATGAGAAAGAAGCAGTCCTTGTTCTGTGAGAGCAAATATTACTTTGTGAAACCAGACGTGATCGTAATGTTGGTGAATTGACATATTCTTGATACCATGAAGTATAAAATTCTACTTTCTCTGTAATGACTATACAGTTACTGTTTCTTTTATCAGGCAGATTTCTAGAAATTTGAACTAATATGTAGCCTAACAAGCATGAGAGATGATTTGAAGGGTAGGTGGGGGATACCTGACCAACAGTCAGGTGTGGAACAACAGGAGAAAGACTTCTGCATTTTGTCAGTAGGAAAACAGACATATTCTGCTCTCTTAAATGACTAAATCTTCATTTTTCATTTTCTTGTTTGAACTGTTTCCAACCATTCAATGTTACATTTTCTTTCCTCTATGCATTCACAAGTATGTGAGGCACAAGCACCTACAACTCTGCGGCTTTGGAACTTGCAAAGAGTATGAATTAGTCTCCTCAGAAAATGTGCTCATGATTTTGGATAGATGACTCCTAAATCATCCACTGTATGTCATTGTTCATTGTAGATCTAATGGACTAGTAACTTACAGCCCACACTTTTGAGGATGTTCATGATAAAATCCAATTTAAAATAAAACAGAATTAAATACTATGATTTTCAAATTGCATGAATAATGACATTATTAGTATATTAATAGACTTTGAATCAAATGATGTAAATGTGTGACAAGAAATTGCCTGCCTCCTGGAACCCAGCCTCCTTGTTTCCTTTCCCAACTGTCCCAGCCTTCACGCTTTCTGTCACCAGGCTGATGACAGGAAACATTTTACTCCTTGACTTGGAATTGTCTGATTAATCTTTGCATACTGCTTGCTGCTGAGGCAGCTGCAGCTTCTCATACCCTCTGTATAAAAGTCTACTGAAGAATATCAATCAGATAACTCTACTGAAATAATAAAGCTACGAGAAGCTATCCAAAGGAGGGATACAAAGATAATGAGGGGTTTATAAGAGAAAACTGACTAGGAAAAGTTCCTGAAGTGACTTGGTTAATTCAGCCTGGAGCAGAGAAGACTGAGGGAAGACCTCATTGTAGTCTACAACTTCCACATGAGGGTAAGAGGAGGGGCAAGCACTGATCTCTCTCTGGCTACCAGAGACAGGACCCGAGGGAATGGTCTGAAATTGTGTCAGGGGAGGTTTAGGTTGTATATCAGGAAAAGGTTCTTCACACAGAGGGTGGCTAGGCACGGGAACAGGCTCCCCAGGGAACTGGTCACAGCACCAAGCTTGTCAGAGTTCAAGAAGCATTTGGACAACGCTTTCAGGCACAAGGTGTGACTCTTGGGAATGATGCGGGGCAGGGCCAGGATTTGGACTTGATGATTCCTGTGGATTCCTTCCAACTCAGGATATTCTATCATTCTACATATTTATATACATATGTATATATATATGTATTGTATATCCATATATATGTATAACTATTAAGTTTGCAAGAGAAAAAACCACACACCTACACAAATACTGTGTTTATCTTATACATGTAAGACATCTCATGAACAGTAACTCAGAAGTCTTTTCTTTGGTGGCTAAATAGGAGAAGGCTGATTCCTCAAAAGCAAAGGAAACAAAATTATATCTTCTGCTTTTCTATTAATTCCACCCTCCACCTCCACCCTTTGTTTTCCTTTTAAATTTTTTTGATGGGGAACTGCAAGTCTGACTTAACATCAGTGTGCAGTCTTTGTTCTCCTGTTTTACTGATAAAAAATTTCCATCTAAGGAGAAAGTCAAATCAAATCATAACGAAGGAAATATAACACATGCTCCAAACACTATGCAAACACATTAGGTGGGGATGGCCATGAGATTTATTTCAGAATAGTAATTCTCATCCAGACTACAGTATTAGCACAAAGTTAATGCATCCTAGCCTCTACTCACTAAAAGACAGTCCATTTCTCTTTTCCGTTTATCTTTTTAACTAACTGATGCAGATTTCAGTCCCTAATTTTACAACATAGCAGTTTAGAAGTATCAAGAGTTTCATGGAATCAAGAGGACAATGCTTATCTGATGATTCAAATCTTCCTAAGAGCTGTTGTAGTGGGTTGAACCTGAGTTGATGGAGTCTTTTAGACTAATTACGCTTGTCACAATTTACATATTTAAACTGCACGGAAAGGTGGGAATTGCCTTTTTGTCCTAGCTCACCTGCTGGAAGGTGGATGATGCCTTCGAGCCTCCGGGCTCCGCCGGGCTGGGCCAGGCCCCCTACTCCCCTCCCCTTTTCCCAACGCTGCGGCATGGACCCTGGGCCGCTGGTGGGGGGGAACTGTCCCAGAGCTGCAGGCAGCTCAAACCAGCCATGGACTGCTACACAGCTAAACCAGCCATGGACTGCCACACAAACCAGCCATGGACTGCCACACAGCTAAACCCAGCCATGGACTGCCACACAGCTAAACCCAGCCATGGACTGCTACACAGCTAAACCCAGCCATGGACTGCCACACAGCTAAACCCAGCCATGGACTGCCACACAGCTAAACCAGCCATGGACTCTCAAACAGCTAAACCAGCCATGGACTGCCACACAAACCAGCCATGGACTGCCACACAGCTAAACCAGCCATGGACTGCCACACAGCTAAACCCAGCCATGGACTGCCACACAGCTAAACCAGCCATGGACTCTCAAACAGCTAAACCAGCCATGGACTGCCACACAAACCAGCCATGGACTGCCACACAGCTAAACCCAGCCATGGACTGCCACACAAACCAGCCATGGACTGCCACACAGCTAAACCAGCCATGGACTCTCAAACAGCTAAACCAGCCATGGACTGCCACACAGCTAACCCCATCCAGCGCAGCTTCCTGGGACTGGCGGGCCCTGATCCTCTCCACACAGGACCGGCAGAGTCAACAACAGCTGGCGTAGCCTCCTGCCTGCAGCCAGCACACTCTGCACTGAAGTGAAGAGGACACCACGCAGCCAGCAGCACAAAGGGAGCGAGGCTTTCTCCTCCATAAAGCCTGAACAAGGACACTCTTCAACGTGGCAGCTTCAGAGTCAGAGAGAAAGAGAAAGTGAGTCCCGTGAGACGGAGCTGAGCATGGCGACGGGAGAAAAGAGGGCGGTGCTGCTATTCTCGCTCGTAGCTTAAAAATCTTCTTGCATGCCATAGTAAGAAACTGTGAGATCACAAACTGTTTGTCTCTTTAATCCATTTGAAGTACATGGAAGGATAGAGAATTCACGTGTGGCCTGTGAAAATTGTGAAGAGTGCCTATGCCAGGCTATATAGAAGCATTGAAAGGCTTTTTAGAGACTTGTGGCAAAGAAAGCCTTTATGTTTAGGCCAAAATAACTCATCCTTAAAAAGATTCATAACCCCATGTGATGGCTCATGTTTTGCAGTGTGAAGGAACTGTGAGATTTTTCATGGGAGAGATGTTTTACACCACAGCAGATTGTTTCTTTCCGGGCGGGTCTGCTGTTGGTGGCAGTTTGGGAGCCACGTGCAGCTGAAGAAAACCCTTTTGTCCCTTAAGCATATGAAAGTGACTTATCAAGAACTGCAATACTGACTAAAATCCCATGTTCTGTTACCCTTTGTGTGAGTTGGGTAAAAGAAGGAAAGTGCTCGAAGGGGGGGGGGAAGGGGTTTGCTTTAATTTCTTGTTATTTCTCTTTACTTTTAATTCTATTAGTAATAAAACTCTTTCTTTGTACTGCAACTGTTTAAGTTTTGTCCCTGCTTTGCTTTCTCCTAATTCTTATCTCACAGAAGGAAAATAAGTTAAGTAATAGATATTTTGAACCAAACAACTACACTTAATTAGTGTTTCTGCCCGGTTTCCCAACTAAACCCAATACAGCTGTTTAGCAACAATTAGAAGAAACTATTTTTGGCTTGGAAATGAAACAGGTAACAAAAGGTGGTTTGTTCGAGAAATAAGCACTAGTGACGGCATAAGCAATCCAAAGATCTTATTAATTGAGTTTCATTTTAGTTTTCACCTTCTTCATAACCATTTTCAAGAAACCAGTTTTATTAAATTAAAACTCAAGGGATGTAAAACTATTCCAAATTGAACCGGTGATAGGTCTTAAAAGTCTATGGAGGCTTTGAGGTTTATTTTCAATATGTGCAAGTAATCTAAACAGGACTCCATATTGTTTCTAACTCAGAATTAAAAGCATTACAGAAAAGATAAAACATTTACCCCACGAACTAGAGAAGTACTAATAATTTATACTCCATAGATATCTTTCTGCCTTCAGGCCATAAGAATCAGGATACCCTATTATTATAACCATATCTTATATGGGGAACTTGCAGTTGAAAAAAAGGATTTCGCATCTCAAAATTGCACAATGAAATTGAAAATACGATGAGAGAAAACTCGTGGGATTTCCAGCCATTCTGGTCAAATGTACTCTTTGTTCCCAGTCTCCTGCTAATGCTTTAATAAAACTTTGAAACAAGCTACACAAAGGGAAGGAAATATTTTCAGAGGTGCCAGAGTTGTTTAATGGGTTTTCATAACCAACACCACCCGAAACTGGTGGAAAAAATTCCCAGATTGTGAAACACATCTGCTAAAAATATATTGCAGCTTGGCTTCAAATTTTTAAAAGAGAACTCTGAACTGAAAAAAAGATCTCTAAAGACACCACCTCTCTTAAGGAATGGTCTGAATTTTTAAATACAAAATATAAAAATTACATTTTTTCCTAAACTGAAAAATAAAATATATCCTTAAAAATTGCTTCTAGATAGTTTAAGGGATAAAAAGTAGGACACACCCCCTCCCCCATGTTAGAATTTAAAAATTAATCATACTTTTATCTTTGATATCCTTCAATACTCAGGAAGTAGGTTTGGAACTCTGTAGACAAGTGTTCAGTGTCTTTCACTGATGGAGTTCTTGCAATATTAGGGTCATCATGTAACTTCATTAATTCATGCAGCTTCAGTTGAGAGATGTTTTGGTTTTTGTCCTTAAATTTCTCAAATATATGCCTGCATGATTTATACTAGAGATCTCTAGATATTTTTAGACTACCTTGGTATACTTCTGAGAGTCTCACTGCATTGAGTAACACTGACATAATTTTACGGAAATATTTAGATCATTCACTTGAGTATGTGTTATATATTTGCGGATGAAATTGCTTCATTATTTTCTCTGGTCCAAATCTTGTTTTATTCAGTTCTTTTTTGTGAAACAGGAGCACATATCTACAATGAAGCCTGCCAGGAGTTTAACATGAAATTTGAAACTCCAAAGTGGGCAGCTTCAGCTGAGAGTGTCTAGCATATCTGGAGGCTGAGAGCTTAGTGTTTGACTACATATTGCCATGCTGTGGAGGATTCAGAATCTTTGTTCCACACCTGCTGGGTAAATAATGTCAAGAACAGACCACTGTATAAAAGTTAGCTGGTGGTGACAGTGCCAACAGTCTGTACCCTGTAAAGTGATTGTGACTGCTGTCTGTCTTGCTGAACTCTGGGCTGTCACTGTACATTAGGAATGCTCTGAACACAGGAGAGATAGGTTCCCCTGTGGACCTAGGCAATACTTTGTGTTGTCTCTGCATGAATCTGATATTTAAGCAAGAGTTTCTAGCAATTCTAAGTTCAGGTGTCTTGAGATCTGTACTCTTCAAAAAGGAGCTACCAGTCAATTGAAAATTCCCTTGAGGTTAGCCTGAACTTGTGAGCAGGCTGACTGAGTCATTGCTTTGAATTCAAGAACATTAATAATGCCTAAATCCCATGTTATGGAAATTTTTGATGGCTGAAATCTATCCATTTATGCATTTATGCTTTGTTTCTCATTCTGTGACATAGGTCACTCTAGGAATAGAGTGCATTTCTTTCTTACAGTTTTCTGAGGTTTTATGCCTAAATGTCTCTAAAATGGTTTTGGTATAAATAGAAGGTCTTTACAAATTCTGACAGGTAAATGGCAACTACAGCTATACCTAAAATTAAGTTAAAGAGTGATGATAAGCTAAATACTTCTGACCCAAGAAAACCAGTCCTCTTCTAATTAATTCCCATGCATATATATATATATATATATATATATGTGTATATATATTTATGTGTATATATATATATATATGAGGAATTAAAAATTCCACATTTCTTTCTTATTTTATTCTTATTATTTTAATAATAAAATTATTAATTTCTTATGATAAATATTATATGTATTCTCTCTTATTATTGCACATTGTCACCCTCTCTTGCAGACTAAAGGAAATTATCCCCACAGATACATGCAGTTCTGTATCAGTTGACTTCAGTGATGGGGAATGTTTATGGATGTATTTGATTTTCTCATCCAGGAAAAATTTATATTTATCTACTGTCTTTCTATTTCGGGCAACACAGATGTTTAGTCCTTCTTCACAGTCACTCTGATGGCAAGAAGGAAGTTTATTCTCTTTTTATATTGCCATAGAATGCTCACACATATATAACTAGAACAGACAGTAACTGTTAAAACAATACTCTCTTTAGAAGTCTACTTTTAAACAATTTTACTATTTCTTTATTGATCTGTTATGAATAGACCAGACAGCAGGAAGATTTGGAAGGATTTTGTCCTTCACATTAAAGTCACCCCTATAAAACTTTTTGCAAACCACAAAGTCCCTTTGCTGTATTCTGTGAAATTTCAGTGGGAAGCTGGAAGGCTAGGGTGCTACTCAAATGGTAATATAAAACTGGCTTCAAATAGTAATGCAAGTCAAGTTCAGAGCTTTCTGCTGCTTTGACTTGGACTTTGCGGTCCTAATATTTCTGAACTGATGTCATATAAAAATGTTGTAAATAATGGATGTGCTGGAATATGGGTGGCACTTAAAATTGGGAGGAAGTGCAAAGAACAAAAGGATTGACACTCTATGGCACAAAAGTGTAATCTGTGAAATGAAAAAAACAGTGAGAAGAAAGATTTTGTCTATTTCTCTTTTTAAAGAAAATGAAAATAGGAGATTAGAACTTTTCACAGTAACATATTTTACATGGATATATGATGTACAACTCATAATCTCAAAAATAAATTTTCGCACAATGTTAAGAGATCAACGATGCTGATGTTCAAGTGTGAAATTATTTTCCATATATTCTGTGTGGCATCAAACACATTTTAGATCTCTGCATTATACAAGACTTGGTTGATATCCTATCTTTAGATTATTAAACTCATAGTAATTTGATGCTTAATGTAACACACATCACACATTTTCAAACATGTTTACTAATTTCTTTTATTAAATTTTTGAAGCATTCCGTTTTTGAGATACTTATAACCTGTTTCTCAATTAAATGTGCCTTTGAAATACAATGAGATTTATATTTTAGTAGAATGCTCAAGGTCACATCCAGTGGTGAAGAATACAGGTGCCAATTTCACAGCCCACTACTCAGATCACCAGAGCACATTCCTAATATTTTTGTTGGACAAATGGCAACAACGTTTATTAGGTGGTAACAGAGTGCTATAATGTTCAATTTATTTTGGTATGGATTTCCTGTTATAATGACAAGATTATCTGGCAAAGCCATATTCTAATTTTTAGAGTTAAATAAATATTACTGTAACTACAGTGAATAGGTTTTCACTTTAATAACAAAATTATGTTTGCATTTCATAGATAAAATTAGCATACATATTCGTTCACACTGGTAAGACCACAATTTATCAGTGCTTTTTTTTTTTTTTTAGATGTTTCTCTGTATCTGGTTTCTTCTGTCCAAATTGTGGCTTAAAAACTAAGTTTTCTCTGAACCCGAACATTCTTATTTCATTACGTCCAAATACTTTATTTTAATTCTGAATGACAAACAGCTTTTTTTTTTTTTTGTAGATTGATCTAACTTTTTGCATTACAAGAAAAGACATTCATTATTTATAACTTCTTCTTTAAGTTACTAGGGCAAATAGTTCAATAAAAAGTTTTATGCCTAATGTTGAGAAAATGAGGATATTTCACTATATTAACTTGTGGTCTGACAACTCCAGACTAAAAGTGACTTCATTACATTGCGTTTGAAAATTTTGTAGAAGAATTTAATCTGTTGGTGAATGGATTCATTAAATCAGGAGATTAAATTAACTGTTGTTAAATAAAATAAAATTAGAAAGTAGTATCTAGGATATAACGAATCCAGACACCTTATGTCTTCAAATGCAGATGCACTTAGAATGCTTAATAAACAGCTGGAACGTGGATCTCATAGTGTGCTTGCAATTTGTATTCACAAACCACACAGTTCTCCTTTAATTTCACTGGTTTTTTGAGATAATTTGATTTATAAAGCGGTAAATATTTTATGGTTATCTATAATAATTTCTACTGATGATGATCAACTACTAAGAGCTTAAGATGTCAGTAAAAGCAGTCAGCAAAGCCATTATGTCACACTGCCTGGATGGTGGTAATGGAACAGCCTGCCCAGGGAAGTGATTGTGCCACCACCCCTGGAGGTATTTAGAACATGTGTAGATGTGGTGCTTAGGGACATGGTTTAGTGGACTCAGCAGTGTGAGGTTAACTGCTGGACTTGAGGATATTAAGGATCTTTCCCAACCTACATGATCCTATGATTCTAGGACACACATTCTACAAGAAATGCTATGTCATTGGGTCTGAAGCCAGCCATAGTCTTCTCCTTCCATTGTTAATCTCCATGGAATATTTTTGCTTTTTACTGACACAGCAATGAGTTTCTGAATGGTGATTATAGAATCATAGAATGGCTTGGGTTGAAAGGGACCTTAAAAAATCATCTTGTCCAACCTCCCTTCCAAGGGACACCACCCAACCCAGCCTTGAGCACTGCCGGGGATGGGCCATCCACCAGTTCTCTGAGCAACCAGTTCCTGTGCCTCACCACCCCCCATGGCTGTAAACCTACCTTCTTTATGTTTAAAATAATTGCTCTGTCTTGTCACTGACAGACCCTGGTAAAAAATATCTCTCCTTCTCTCTTACAGCTCCCCTTTATATACTGAAAGGCTGCAATGAAGTCTTCTTAAAGCCTTCTCTTCTCTAGGCTGAACAATCCCATTTCTCTTAGCCTGTCTTCACAGGCATGGTTTTCAATTCCTTCCACCAAGAAGTCCACGTCTTGGGCTGGGGGCCCTAGATCTGCACGTAGTACTCCCATTTGGCTTTCAGCAGAGCAGAGTACAGGGGTAGAATCACCTCTTTTAATGCAGCCCAGGACACAGTAGGTCTCTTGGGCTGTAAGAAACATTGTTAGCTCCAGTCCGATTTTTTATCCATCACTTTCTCCAAGTGCTCCTTAGATAGGCTGCCCTGAAAATGTTCAGCCTCCAGTCTGTATTGATGGTGGGGATCGCCCCAGCACACATGCAGGACTTTGCACTTGGCCTTGCTGAACTTCATGAGATTCACATGTGCCCACTCTGGAAGCCTTTTAAGGTCCCTCTTGTGCTTGTTGTGGCTGTGGTAGGGCTACTTTTCTTCACACAGGCTAGTATTGGGCTGTTTTTGGATTTAGGCTGGAAACAATGTTGATAATATGGAGATGTTTTTGTTGTTGCTGAGCAGTGCTTGCACAGTGAAGGCCTTTTCTGCCTCTCGCCCCAATCCATCAGCAAGGAGGATGCAGGTGCTGCACAAGAAGATGTGAGGACACCCAGCTGGGACAGCTGACCCAAACTGACCTAAGGGATATCCCATAGCACGGCATCATGCTCAGCATATAGAGCTGGGGGAAGAAGAATGAAGGGGTTGATGACATTTGTCTTCCCAAGTAACTGTTATGCAGGCTGGAGCCCTGTTTCCCAGAGGTGGCTGAACACCTGCCTGCTCAGGGGAAGTGGCGAATTGATTCCTTGTTTTGCTTTTATTTGGGTACACTGCTTTTGCTTTGCCTGTTAAGATGTCTTTATCTCAATCCATGGATGTTCTCAGTTTTACTCTTATTCTCCCCTCCAGTGAGTGAGTGGCTGTGTGGGGCTAACTGGCTGCACCACTTAAACCACAACACTTCTGGATTGCATCCTCTTCATCAGGCATGTCAGCCATACCACACAGCTTGGTGTTATCCACAAATTTGCTGAGAGAATATGAAATCCCACTGTTTATGTAACTAATAAAGGCATTGAACAGTACTGTTCCTAGTATGGAACCTTGCTACACACCACTTGTTACTGCTCTCCAGTGGGACACAAAGCTGTTGACTTCAACTCTTTGGATGTGGTCTTCCACACGTGAAATGAAATGATCAAAAGCAGAATGAAATTGAGTCTGTGAACTATGGTGGAGGCTGTACATATTTATTCCAGAAAGCAGTAACATAAAAAGATTCATTTTCATATTAAATAATTCCATTCCTCTGCTCTGACACATTTCTGAGGGACCACAGAAACATAATTTGAAGTTCAAATAAAGTATTTTCAAGAATGTCCATAAAAATAAAAGAGATTATATTACATACATCCTAGAAATATTTAAAATATAACTCTATACTGCCTTCTTTCTCTCCTTCCCCTTCTGTCCATCTGTTTTTCATGTTGTAATTTTTGCCTCAGCAGTGGAATTACATGGTCTTTTTATTAATTTCTGTGGATAAGTTATGATAGATTTTCTGATTTAAAATATTTTATTCATGAGCTGTCTATTTTTGTTTCAATAAAACAAACACCTGTTCGTATAAGCTAGTATTCAACCTGCTCAGTTTTGAGCATTGGGGGATTTTTAGCTTTTCTTATTACTGTATGCTCGTAAGGACTGACCTTATTATTAAGTCCTATTCAGATTTCAACTGAATAAACTAAAAATATAATAAGCAATATCCCCAAGCCTTCTTTAATTCTTCTTTTCTTAAAAATAAAAATGCAGACAAACAAAGCCCAGTCTATTTCTATTTAATTGACTAGATTAATCTAATCTCTAACTTTACCTTAATGTTTCAGAACAGATGATTTTTTTTCACTTTCTCATTTTTGTCAATATCCTCGAAAATTCCTGCTGATTTTTAATGTATCCATGCTGCAGATGACACACTGCTATATTGTGTGAGGAGAGCACAAGAAGGATTAATATCATCCTGAACTCAAGGTTAATATAGTCTTGCATCAAAAACTGAATAGAATGACATGTCAGCTCTTCAAGAACCACTTATCATCAAATATAGACAACACAGTATTTCCATAAATATTTCAAGCAAAATAGTATTTTTTAGATAGACCATTTGGGTCCATGAATTCACAATTTTTTTGACTTTAATAACATGTATTCTTCAAGCAATGGGTCTTTTCGTTTGTGATAAAGTTTCCCTTTATAGCCATATTTCATATCTGACAAGGTAATCATCTTCCTAAAGCAACCAAATATTTGCCTTTAGTTAATATTTATATATACATAAACTAATACCAATATTTTAACTATTTTCCATATTATATTTGGATATTGGCCCTCCTACCAATCACATAGAAACACAGCTTCTATTATTTAAACATCTATTGCGAAGAAATGTGGCTGCATTACTTAGCACTTACGGAGGAATGCTTCTAAGATTGTCAAAATTATTTCTTCATCCCAAGGTCTTTTAACCTTCATCTAGGTTTATACTCGTGAAATAATGAGTTGTAGAAAAAAAACCCATTAAAACAACACAATTTTCACCAGCACTCTTTGAAAAGTACCAAGGAGGTTTCAGTAAATGAAAGGAAGATCCAATTTTAGCATCTTAACTTATTTATCTGTGCTTGCTAGTTGACCCAAATTGCTTGTATTCTTGCAAGCTGTAGTACATTCTCATAAAATTTGCATTTTTACAGAACAGGCATGTTCTTTCTCCCAAATGAGTGGCTATGTTCAGATTTGCTCAATTTAAAGTCACTGAACTAGTTGGATTTGAAAATTGTTTCAGTAGAAACAGATTGTTTCTTTTAAAAAGTGTAATTACCTGAGCAGTAGTTCAACGTAAGATTTTCAAAAGATCCAATTATCACCTAAAAATGAGCCTTAACTGTCACTTAGCTACACACTCGGCATAAAGGTGATTTTTCCCCAATATGGAACATTTCAAGTATTACCTGGGTATGAAAATTACTTTTTTTTCTTGAATTCTTTTGTTCAGTTCAGTTCTTTAGGTGTCTTTTTAGGTGTCTTAAGAATTGCTCAATTAAGATAACATTCTTTTCACTGGTATTCTTTTCAATTATTTCTATGTGCTATATCTAAAAGGCGGGATAACATGTAGAATACATTACATGATATAAAAAATATCAGCAAGATAAGCTTCAAATTTAGTTGTGATGCCCTATTTCAATGAAAAAAATGAATTTGATAGCCATTAATATACAATAGAAATGACTGACACACATTAACAACTACAAACAGCATCCCTAAGATTATGCAAGTTAAAAAAATGCTGGGATGATATATTCATCAGTGTAAGCATTGAAAGGAGGTGACTAAATTTGCTGATCTGTGCATTCTAACTTAAGCTGAGAAAGTTTTTTTCTAATTTATTCATTGCGTTTCACCTCTCTGTGTTCTTGAATTCTCTGTGGGCAAATTAGAACACTCTCAAATGTATTAATCATTTTACAGTGTCCAGAAAATATTGTCTGTGAACTGGTTTTTTTTCTCTAAACAAATTAAAAGTAGTGTGCAAAAAAAATTTTCAAAATTCAAATCAGCCTTGTCACATTAATTGATATGTGAATCAAAAACCTAAATCAGAGTCTCAAATGCTTATAAATGTTTTCTTCTACCTGTCTGAAATTCTCTAGGCCAAATTTAAGTGCTTAATTCTGCATAAATAGTAACCTATTTATCATTAAGGAGTTTTAAGATAAGTGAATATATTAAAACCATTTTCCATATTATGTTTTCCACATTATAATAAAATTGTAACTAAATTTAAAATATTACATTGTTACATTCCTAGGGGCATGTGAAAGCAATTAACTGCACTGTATGTATCAAATGAAAACTAAATATCAGTCAGTCTAAAACTTTTCCCTATAATTGACCTTGCTTGACTTAAATTAAACTCACAGAAGTATACAGTTCTAGGAAATATAAATTTGATTATGACTTTCCTCTTGGCCATTGTTGACTATGTGAGCAAGATAGATTAACTAGCTAAAATTAAATGTTACTAAAGATTTGTCTGTTGTCTTTAGTTTCTCTTTTCACCTGCTATCAGTCTACAGTTTACTGCATTTCGATATGTTCTCATTCAACATTTGTGGGCAATAAAAGATTAATTCAGCATTAAAACTGTTGAATTCTGTATAGATTTGTGTTAGAATTCCTCCCATTACATTGTCAAGACTTTTTGTTAGACTCTGTTTGTCTACATCTTTATTACATTACTGTTTGTCTTTCTCTGTGAGGAAAAAAAGCTTGTTTATTGTCTGAATAGTGCAATGCACCTGCTGTTTTCAAGTTTTCTATAAAGTGACTGGTGAAACTTCATTTTTTAAGGATGTTCTACAGAAAACCTTCCGAACATTTCTTATTCATTTGAAAAAATCATTAGCAATGGAAAATAAAATCTAAAATATTTTGAAATTTGGTTAAAGGGTACACATGTTGAGGTTCAGCTGGTTATCTAAGAGGTACCCCTTCATTTGAGGACCAGTCTGTAAATATCAAACACATACACACAGAAATAAAATTTTTAAAAAGGCTATTCCATATATCTATTTCCAAATGGCCCTTACATCTCACAAAGAGTGGTGCTTTATATATTTTTAATTGCTGTTCAAGTCTTTTTTGCCCATGACAGTAATTAGTAAATAAACTCCCTGTCTTTATCTTGACCTTGAGCTTTCCCAGCCTATTTTCTTCCTCATAGTGTTGAAGAGAAGTAAGAGAGTGTCTGTGTGGGTGCCTGGCTGTTATTAGCCAAGGCTAATCCACCAAAAAAGCTAACAATTATTTTCTGACAATTTCAAGCTACATTTTATTTTACTCATAACAGTTCATATTATTGTTGTTATTGATACTTATATTAACAGGAGAAAACATCAGTATTTTTTGAAATCCTCGTCAGGCAACACACTTTTTTAATTAGAGAGCTTTGAGAGGCTGGAGTATTCTGAGATGATCTCAGGTCAAATGCCTGACCAGTAGCTGAGAACAGATAAGGCTCTGTGGTAACTGCAGTCAAGTTGGAGGTTTGGAGACTAAGAAACAAGGATTGTCTGTCTCACTTTTGATGTTTACCAAGGCCCTGCCACACTACATCGCCAGAGGCAAATTACAAACACATTTACCTGTGAGGAAAGGCCTTCAAGCTGAATTTCTAGTTAATGGAACTCATTTTAACTGGAGCAGAGGTGTCAGAATGGACAAAGAAACTGCCTTCAATGAATGAGATTCCATCCAATACACCGCTCTGAGTACAGGGAAAGAAGACCAAGCTTTTGTCAGTCCCCAAAAAATTGTATTCTCTTACTTTGTTTTCCACCACTATATGAGCCCAGTCTGCCTGTCAAGCTTAAGCCTTGACCCTACTCAAGTCAAAGCCTTTTGAGTGGAGGAAGTGTTGACATAGTTTTAACTACTTATCAGGTTATTCTATTATATACACATTGTAAAGTAAAATAAAGTAAAGTAAAGTAAAATACTGGATAAGACAATGTAAAAACTAAGACAGTGCAAAGATAGTAAGTGTATCATATAGAATATACAAGTATAATAGTAATTCTTGAGTTATGTAGTTCATTATTACTCAGATTTCCTTCTTTTTTTATTTGTTGTGTGTGTATAAAGGGTCCCAAATGGAAGGGCCTCATTTCACCAGCAGGTGACATGCATGGCAATAGGAATACATAACTTCTGATGAAATAATAAATGGCTTCCTGTATGTTACACTAGTCATACTCCAAGAAAAATTTAAGTGGCACTTAACTTCAAAAAATGAAATAATGGTGTGATAAAGAACAAAAAAGAGAAACATTACAGTGGTATATATTTAAATAAATAGAATATTATTCCAGATAAATAGTTGTGATCTAGAATGTTAGTGTCCTTGCTATATGAAAGGCTGTAATTGCAGTCTTTTCTAGGAAAAAAATTTTTGGTTATTTTCATCACACATGATTTTCTACTTAATTGTTCTTCTTGAAATTTGATCTTTTGGTCTTTTTCTCTTTACTCTGTAACCTTTAAGAAAGATGTCAGAATCTTTTGTAAATTACTTCAATTTATGCCTCGGGAAATTACAGTAATCCAAAGCAGGTGGTAGTTAAAATGATTCCATGAAAGAATATTAAAGGTACAGACCTGATTCTGAAATGTTCAGAACACATCCTTTTCTCTATGCTTTTCACTCATGACATCTACAGCAAGGCAGAAAATTAATATATACTTCCTGGCACATGACCCAAGGGACAATATTTCTCCCCAGCTACTTGCCCAGAAATGCAAATCATGATTAATTTCTATTGTCTAGGCTTTCATCCTCTTATCAATTCAAATCTCTGTTGCCTGTTTTAAATTTTGCAAGAAAAATTTGACCCATGCACTTAAGCCAATCTAGTCTCAGTATCCCCTTGCCAGCCCCCCACCCAAAAAAACCCCAGGAATAAACTTGGTAAGAAGACCATTTCCAGTTGTGTGCATAGAAGGTTTTCATAGGAAAAGTGTTCTCTGGATAACTTGAGAGAGTAAATGTCATTTTTGTTTCTCTTATTTTCCCTCTTCAAACACAGCAGCAATTCAGAAAGTCAGTTTTCCAGGGTGAAGAGAAAAAAAAGCAACATGCAACTTTTTCATAAAAAAGAATCATTATTTTTAATACTTTTGTAAAGCAAGTTAGACTATAAGATATAAAGCAAAAATGGAATAGTAACATAACGGAGGTTTCTAGAAATAATTTTAAAAAGCTGAAGTCATACACTTACATTCAGAGGAAACTAGGAGGGATTATAGAATGTGAAAGTATAAAGAGTAATTAAGAAGAACAAACAAGTGCCAAAGGGAAACAAAACTAACATTCTTTTTTTACACATATCAGGATCAAGAAGTCTATATAGCCATTTGATGATCAGAATACAAAAGGTATACTAAAAACAAAGAAGCAGAAAAAGGTCATTGTTGAGAGGTTTCAGTGGTGAAGCTTGCAGAACAAGGGGAGAGGAGAGCCCCATTAGGGAGCTGCTCTCAGTGGGAGACTTATCTGAAATTGAGTGATTGTGGGAGAGGAGGGGGAATTTATTTAGTTTACATAGATTTCAAAAGGCCTTTGGACAAAGTATCTCACACAAAGCTTTTAAGTAAATTAGGTGGCATGAGCAAAGGCATTTGTTGCATAGACAAATGACTGGTTAGGAGAAAGAAAAACACAAATAGGAGCAAGTTGTCAGTCCTTGAAGTGGAGACAGGTCATCAATGCTGGTAAGCAGACGCCTGTACTGTAAAACATATTCATCACTGACCTGGAAAGCAGGAGATTATTGAAAAGAAAAAGGCTGCTGACAAAACCATATTATTCAAGATAGTAAGTTAGAAAGCTAACTGTAAGGAATTAAAAGAAAACTGTAAGACTGAAGGGCAAAAATGTCAAATGAAATTCAGTGTAAATAATACAACACGATGTACATGGGAGAAAAACAATCCTAATTTCACATATAAAATTATAGGCTCTGAACTAACCATTACCTCTCAAGACTGATATCTTGAGGTGTAAAAAACCATTTCCTGAAATACCAGTTTTATAATACCAGTGTTCAGAAAAACAAATAAAATGCTAGGGAAAATTAGGAGAAGGAGACAGAACAAGACACAAGTCACCATAATGCTGGCAGCTGACTTTGCCACACCTTGAATAACTCAAGCAGCTCTGATTCTAAAGAAGGATACAACAGACTTAGGAAAAGTCCAAAGAAGGCAGAAAAATACAGAATAGTTTCTGAACAAGAAATGACTGAATAAGCTAAGAACATTTAATCTAAAAAATGTTACTTAGGGGAAATATGATAGAGGTTTATAAAATCAGAAGTAGGAGGGATGGCAACATATTATTCTCTGTTCACATTAGCCAACCCCTGGTCTTGAGACAGTCATCTCAAGGTTACAAGTTAGTTTTTCTAAAAGGGACGTGGTGAACACTTGTCTCTGTTCTGGGAAATGTCTCTGTCTGGAAGTGGAACGGGGACTTTACTGAGTCTAGAGGACTCAGGTTAGGAACATTCTTCTCAGCGTAGCAGGAATAATGTAATAAACCATGTTACATATATATCTCTTAGAGGGGACAGAAGAAGACACATAGCAGCATTCTTCTCCCCACTGTCATACCTGTACCACAGAGGAATCTCTGAAAGGCATTGAAGTGGAAGATTTGGTCCTAGATATATGTCCTAGGCCTTGTTCCTACTCTTCCTTTTGATCAGTGGCAGGGCAGAGGTAGGTCCTCTGGTAGACACATCAGAGCTCCAGAGCTCAAGTGCTCAGAGGCAAAGAAGCTGTAGCATCTGACAGGCCTCTGGGTATGCCAGGGCTTCTCTGGCTCATGAGATGCACATTAGGACCAGCCCCAACCTCCTGTGTGGCTTTCTGAATACCAAAAGCAGTACGTCCCATCGGGGGAGTCAGAGGGAAGTCTTTATGATAATGGAGTAGAATTGGCCTTATGTGAGACTGCTCCTGGACCAAAATTGTCAGTGTTAATCAGCTCCCAATTGGGCTTGAAACACACATGTTGCAGCAGTGTACAGCCTGGAGACAGCTGTTGCTGTCAAACATCTGACTGCAAAACCTTTCAGAAGCTTTTCTCAGTCTTTTCTCATCCTTACCATGAAGAAGTATTATGGACATAGCATTTAGATCTACCTTTGCAGCAAAACTACTCCTGAACAAATTTGATCTTTGTTTACTGCCTTTTTCTTTTATTTTCCCCACTGAATGTTTTTCAGTTTCAGACTGCTTTTGACCCTGATTCAAAGGGATGGAACTAGCATAGCATATCGAATGCTTGTTCAATATTTCAGTGCTTGAAATTTCAAGTTATTTGAACTTCAAATTACACCATGTAGAGTCTGAAAAAAAATTAAGTTTTTATTTTCCAATATTTCTGTAGAATAATAAAGTGATATTGCCATTCTACTCTGTGATGCTGCCTAACAAACATGAGGATGATGAGAAACGTGAGCAATTTAATGCTTTGTACGATATAGGGATTACAGTTTTACTTGCTTATTTATGTTTGATGCAAGAGAAAAAGGGTTATTTGAGTCCTGTAGACCTTGAACAACCTTACTCAAAATATATAGATGGCTATGAAACTTTACTAGTTGATTCAGATTACCATGGGTATTCCCAGCTCACATTTTTATTTTATATACAATTTGTCCTCTTGAGTGACAGCAAGTTTTACAAAACTACATAATACCAATTCTGATTTATAAATGAACAGTCAGAGGTTTTGAAAATGTTTTCAGCTGTTAAAATATCTTAAGATAGAATTGTTGAAGGTGCTTTTATTTGTGGGTTATATGCAGAAGAAACATGTTTGAAGCATAAGCAATAAATACTCGTGTTGTTTTTGGGGGGCTTTGTCAGTTGCTTTTTTTTAGTTACTATAGTTGCTAAAGCTGAAGCTTTTTTTTTAGTAGACTTTGATGCAATCATGTAGCTGAGGCTGTGCCCTGTCCTGCAGTGCAAATAGCAGCACGTCAAAAGCAAATGGCCTGCCAATTAATCTAAGTAATGTTGAACACAGGGAATTTGCTAATCCACAGGCAGCTGAGGTGTAGTTTACTTGCTGTGACATCTGGTACCTGTTATTTAAACAAAAGGACATTTTGTGAATTTCTCATGCTCAGAGAGGCAATACTGGAATGTCATGTCTTTTCACATACAAAATATTCTGATTGTGACTTTATTTCAGGTTTTAAAGAGAGAATAAATGGAAATTTCCATCATGAGCAACAGCAGAGTGTCACATCCTGCAGCACTTTGCCTTCAAATCAAATTTCTAAATGGAGGTTAGAATACACTATGCGTAACATTTAAGCAGGTTGATGACCTCTTCTTTAAGCACCACAGAGGTGTTGGATAACTCTGCCTCTTAGTAGATATGAAGCATTTAAACACTCTCACAATAAGAACAGAAAGGATGAGTGTTGTAGCTCTAGGTTTAGTTTAGCAGGCTGCAGCTTTCCCTGAGAGCTCAGCGGAGCTGCTTAAGGCAGTGCGACCACTGTCGCCCTCCCGCAGTCCATTTGGGACGGCTCCGCACTCTTGCTCCGGCAGCTCTCAGCTCTACAGCACAGTGATGGTGAAGGAAGCGAGAAGGGTCTCCCATGAGGGTTTCCGAGGACTTTTAATCACCCCTCGTCCCGGCGATCCCCGGAGGCAGAGAGACCTCCCCATTCAGGCACAGGGGGGGGTCTTGTCAGGGGCTCAGGGGTGGTACATGGGCGGAGTTGGGGTACAGGAACCAATAGGGAGATCCCAGGGAGTGGCTAGGGCTAGGGGCAGGGGAAGGCGGGGATGGGGGAATATGGGATAGGAAAAGCAATGGGTAAACAGATCACCGCAGATGAGTGGGAATATCAAGATATATGCCATTTCGATTTCATTATGTATCTTGAACAAAATGTAGAAATTATGTATTGGTGGTATAGCTCAGAGGAGGAAATGGGGGCAGTCTGTCATTGCCATCCATCCTGTGTGCCAAATGGGAAGGAAGTGCAGTGGAAGAAAATGGAATGCAGTTAAAGACATATGTCTAATACACTTATTGAACAGAAACATTCAAGGCAAAGGGATACCTTCATTCTGTATTTCCTAGCTTTTTCATGCCTGAGCTTGCATTCTCATTGTTTAGCCCTAGTTTTTATATACAGGGTCATACAGGTTATGAGTTTGAAGTATGTATAATGTTTATGAAAGTCAAAACACTTTTGTTTTTATTATTATTATTATTATTACCCTCTATTTTTAAACATCAACAGACAATGACTCAAGTGGAACTTGCTGTGCTTTGCCTATATGGACCCTAGAGACTGATGAAGTAAAAAAGCCTACATTCTCTTAACACATCCTTTATGATATCAGTCTGCAGACAATCACTGTCATTGTTTAAAAATGTGCTGCAAAGGTGACAGTGTTTTCTAAAACATGTCCCTTTCACTGGGACGTATCAGGAAACTCCCAGCTGAGTTAAATTATGGAAAGATTGAGATTTCTTACAAGTAGTTAGTGGTGTAAAAAGCAATACTTCTTTTGCAGAAACAGAACTGAACCTTTTAACCACACCACTGAGCAGTTATTTACATACAGGGTAACACTGACTGCTCATCCATGTAGAGAATCCACATATCTTGTGGTAAATAGAAAAAAAATACCTGAGCAGCATGTATTCATGCAAACTATACATGGGTAAACTACATAGTGATCATATTTTAAATGTATGAACTCTCTTTGTTGCTGAATACAATGATGTTGCAATCTAAAAGAAAGAGATATGTTCAGACCAGACTTCCCTAATACAGCATGAGTGTCAAAAATATAGAATGGAAACTTTGTTAGATTATTTCTATTAGTTCACAAACGGATTTAAATAGTTCTATGAGATCTTTGACACTAAGGTCTCTGTTCTGGTTTCTGCTACACCAGTATGAATTCTGAGTGCAGTTTACACATTTCCCTCAGTTTAGTGAAATTATCTGCCATTCACAGAGTTAAAATTGGATTACTATGTAACCTATTTTCATTCTAAAATACTTTTGTAGTAATTTTAGGTTAAAAAAAAAAAGTCAGACATCTAGTGTTGATGACATATGAGGCAGTCACTGAGGACCAGAAAAAATGATGTTGGGTTGGAAGTGACCTTTAAATGTGCAACCCTTCCTGGAATGGACAGGGACATCTTCAGCTAGGTCTGGATGCTCAGAGTGATGTCCAACTGTGAATGGGGCATATACCACCTCTCTGGGAAGCCTGTTTCAGTGTTTCACCACTTTCATTATAAAAAATGTCTTCCTCATATCTACTCTAATTTTCTTGCAATTTAAAGCCATTACTCCTTATCCTATCACAACAGTCCCTTGTAAAAAGTTTTCACCCATGTTTCTTACTAGTCCCTTTAAGTATTGAAAGGCCTCAATAGGTTGTCCCCAGAGCCTTCTCCACGCTGAACAACCCCAGTTCTTAAAGCCTTCCCTCATCAGAGATAATCTATCCCTCTGATCCTTTCTGTGGCCCTCCCCTGGACTTGCTCCCCCAGGTCCATGTTTTTGCTGTGCTGGGGACCCCAGAGCTGGATGCAGTGTTTCAGGTGGGGTCTCACTAGAGCAGAGCACTGGGGCAGAATCCCCTCCATCATCCTGCTGGCCACACTGCTTTGGATGCAGCCCAGGACACATCTGGGCTGCAAGAGCATGTTGATGGCTCATGTCCAGCTTCTCATCCATAAGCACCCTCAACTCCTTTTTAACAGGGCTGCTCTCTGTCTGTTCATCCCCCCCAGCCCACGTTGATACTGGGGGTTCCACCAAACCAGGTGCAGCACCTTGCACGTGGTCTTGTTAAACCTCATGAGTTTCCCATGGGCCCACATCTCAAGCTTCTCCAGGTCCCTCTGGATGGCATCCTGTTCTTCAGGTGTGTCAACCACACTGCTCAGCTTGGTATCATCTGCAAATTTGATGAGGGTGTACTTGGTCCTTCTGTCTATGTCACCAGTGAAGCTACTAAGCAGTACTGGTTCAAATACAGACAACTGAGGGGCACCACTTGTCACTGATGCCCTTTAGGACATTCAGTTATTGACCACTACCCTCTGGTTGGGACCATCCAACTAAGCCCCCATTCACTGAACAGACAAGCCATCAAATCTGTATCTCTCTGATTTAGAGAGAAGGATGTTGTGGGGGAATTTGTGAGGGGAGGTTGACAGGCCAGTAGTTCTCAGTGGCCTCCTTTCTACCCTTTTTAAAGATGGGAGTAGTCTTTCTCTTTTTCAATCACCAGGACTTCACCTCAGTGACTTCAAATATCGTGGACAGTGACTTGGCAACTACATCAGCCAATTCCCTCAGGATTCTGGGATGAATCTCATGAGGTCTCATAGGTTTACACAGGCTCCTCAACTGGTCACAAAACTCTCACAGTGGGATTTTGCTCCCCTAGTCCCCATCCTGCTGCTCATCTGCTCAAGAGGTGTGGAAAGAGAGGTTGCCAGTAGAGACTGAGCCAAAAAGGTTGTTGAGCACGTCAACCTTCTCCTTGTCCATTGTTACCAGTTTGCCATTCATGTTTATCAGGAGGGTATACCTTCCTTTTCAGGCTGACATTCCTGTAGAAGCCCTTCCTGATATTCTTTGTACCCCTTGCCAAATTCAGCTCCAGCTGCACCTTGACTTTCCTGATCCCTTCCCTGAAAAACTGAACTTTATTCTCATCCCTATGTCCACTGCTTGTTCATTTGCTTCTTTAGTTTGACCAGCGGGCCTTGACTCAGCCATGCTGGTCTGTTGCCTTTGGTTGTCATTTAAAAATTTACATTTACTCTTTGCACAACTGCTGACTGTTTTTCATGAGCATTCAGGACTTGCTTTTTCATGTTGCCTTGTGGGTTTTGGCAAGAGAAGGACAAATTACTCATTCAGCATATAGAACTTACTAGAATATATTTCTGATTTATTATATGCTTCTCTTTACTTTTTGCAGCTGTGGCAAATAATCTACATATTATTAGCATTTGCAGTGTGCTGTGACATAAGGTTTAAAATTTCCTTGGCTAGTTTTCTCTTATTCTTAGGGTCTTATTTTTTGGAATACTTTTCATACCTATTTTCGTTATGTACATAAACTATCCTTTATAAGAAGAAAGGACATACACTTGAGTTCTGAAGTAAATCAGATTATTTTCGTAATTTAATTGTATATCTTGTTTTTACAAAGGTATAGGGATTTTCTTTTGTAAAAGCTCAATTTTTGTACAAGTTTTACAGTTCAATCAACTTGAAAAATTTCAAAGAATACTGCTGGGGTCTCTCCTCCCCTGCCATGTAGCCCTGGGAGAGGGGCCCTGGGGGGGAGGCACTGGTCAGCCTCGTTCCCCATTGGTTGTTTTGTGTTCCCCTGTGTGGGCAAGGACACTCAGGTCCCATGACTGTAAGAGTTCCTTGGCAGATCCTCAGCCATGCGGCTGGAGAAATAAACATCTCTGAAACATCAGCCAAGAATCTGTCCTTATCTATTTCTTTCCCATGGGCCTCCTTGTTTGATACATCGTGTTACAGATTTTCTAAATTTCTTTGTTACAGGAACTAATGAATAAATAACTCCTAAGGGCCTTATTTCAATTTGCAATTAACATATATTTATGTGGAAGATTCCCAGGAGAGGGTAATATGAACATTCATCATAGACTTTGCATTACTACAGAAACTAAATGTTTCCTTAAGATTTAATAAATAAAAAAATTAGAAAATAAACTAAGTTTCATCAGCTCTATGGTCCCTAGCAGTTGCCTCACTAAAAAAATTTTACCCCCTTACACAGAAACCCATTAAAAACTATGTTAATTTCTATTAACTTTGAAAATGTTTTAATATTATGAAACTTAGGGCTGTTTAATAAAATGTATGCTACTGTACCTTTAAAAGAATATCAAATACTAAACTCAAATCATGTTACTGAAGAAATAGTCTTACGTGGGAATTAACCTTTATCTTTTAAACCATCACTGGGTATTTTTTCAAAATATATATTTTCAAGTATTGATGTAACATGCGACAGAATGCCTGAGTACTGCATTTACTCTTTATTAAAGCCATATCTAATTTTAAAGTGTTTTGCAGGTGCAAATTTCTGGATCTGTGCCATACATAGTATATTTCTGCTACTTTGGAGGCAAAGATGCGGATGGAGAACGTCAAGGTGTGTGAGCCGACGCACAGAACTAAATTTTATTCGATCTTCTGGTGCCATCTTGTGGGTAGATAAAGAATTGTCTGTTGCGTGAAGGAATAAAGCAAAACTGCAAAAAAAGTAGTGTATTTTGTGTAGTTAAGTTCCCACAGCAAAACCAGCTTCCATAATGTTTTGGGGTTTTTGTTTTCCTAATTCAGTTTTCTAAATTATGTCCTCATGATTCACAGTGATCTTAACTGAGCAGTAAAAATTACTTTGAAGATACATTTTTTCTGAGAACTGTTTTAATCAGTATTTCTTTCTGTCCTCTGATGCAAATGTAAGTCTCCTAATCATGGTACATAGCAGGAAGCTGTGAAAAGTGGACTTCAAGTTATATCCAGTACTGCATTTTTTTTATGCTTTAAGGCTATCTCCTTCACAAGACTTTCAACTTCGGAGATTCAGTAAAATTCCCTAATCAGCTATTCCCTATTTTTCCCCCTTGTTTCCCATTAGGAAAAACTGAAGAGTAAGCTTCTGCCAAATGAAGTGTTTCTATGATGTTTATAAATACCTGATTAGCACAATCTCTTTATCAGTGACCATCTTTCTTCAGTTATTTTCTATTCAGCTCCCTTCCACATTATTTATCGGTGCCCAAATTCACAACTGGAGGCCAAGGTGTGGCTGGAGAAGTGAATTGTGTAAACCTAGGTAATACTCTCAGATTCAAACCCAACCAACCAACCAAAACCGCTAACCATCCAATCAACCAAACAAAAAACTGTACCCAGTCAAACAAACAAAACCAAGAAAATCTAACTAAACAAAAGCCTACAGTGGTATTTTTTTACAGGAACACCAGTTCCTCATTCGGCATACTGGTAGTGTTTAAAGAACTGGCCTGGGATTTTGTCTGTTGTCTTTCTTGTTGAAGCTGTGCCACTGTGTGGCCAGCTATAGTAAAAATGTAAGATTAGGACAAAGAAAAAAAATGTCCCTACTTCCATAGCCTTGCTGACAATGGGCTTGTGTAACTGAAGGATCTTATATTTTAATCTCAGTTTGTGTGGTTTTTCATGCATTCATGCACTTCATGTTAAACACACATTTTGAAATATGTTCGTAGAGCTCTGGAAGTTGTCCAGAAGTTTGAGTAATATCTTTCACTGGGAATTTTCCAGATTACCACATTAGAGAATCATATTCTGGATTTCTTGTACTCTCACTGACTTGATGGATCCTATATTTTTGCCACACTGCCCTAATTACACAATTTCAGTAGATGGGGATGAAAGATGTTGGTTTGGAAAGTCTTATGAAGAGCAATGGTCTGAATTCAGATTTTTGACTTTCTGGGAAAGTGTTCCAGAAACATTTGTCAACCTTTTCACATCTCATGAAAAAACGGCTATCATTCTTGGCTGTGACTTTAAATAAAAATGCCTGTGACTGCTGGCCTGTGTACTGAATACAGCTGTCTGTGCATGTGTCAGTCCCATTCGGACAGTGCTGCAGCCATAAAATGGCATTTTTATGGTAAGGCTCTGAAGATGTATGTTGCATGAAGTCACATGGATTCATTTGAAGGTACTAAGCTGCAGTAAGAGTATCAGAAGACTATAAAAGAAAGGAAATCCAACAGATACAGTCACAGCTTGCCATAGGTCAGTTTCTACATCTGCACTGGGCAGATGTTTCTCACTCCAGAGATGCTAGAGTAAAACTACTATTGAAGGAATGTGGACAATAAAAGATTATCAGTGGAAGTGAATTTCAGAGCTAAAACATTTCATATGTGGGAACACATCTTTCTTACTCTCAGATCAATGTTCATTCCACCAAAGAGGTATGTGCATTACTGCATGACTGTGTTTTAATGGACAGTTGTGATAAAACTGTACTTCTGCATTTCCTAGCAACCAAAAATTGAATCTTGGTGACCTTACATGGGCTATATTTTCTTGTGGAAGTACTGTCCTGGAACTGTGTGTGAACATTATTTTGGAAGGAGCTGGAGTAAGTGGTATTATGCAGTTAGTGAGTAAGACATCCAGCAATGTGGATAATCTAAGGCCCAATTCTCCAGGTCATTCCTTTCATTCTTTCATTCAGACTCAAACACATGTATTTACACATTCTTTTACGAGCTGCCCAGACTCAGAAACAGCAGCTTTGTGTTCAGACATTACTGGTCTCTGAGAAAAATATATTCAGTAGCTTTATATGTTTTTTAGAGTAAGTAACAAACATTCTCGCAGTGAACTGCAGAGTCACTCCCTTCAGCAAGACAACTTTGGTACTAAGACCAGAACATGATAATTTTAGCCTATTAATCTTGGCTTTAAAAAAAAAACTTTGAAAGAAAGGTTTAGAAAAGAAATAAATAATATAGCAGATACATGCCTCTGTTTGCATAGCTGTAATGAAGTGGACTTTATCTGTGATGTTTTATGTCAAATATTTAAAATTTAAGAGCCTAAAATTGCACAAACACCCTGAAAGGTGACATGCTCTGCCTGTTGCACTATTATGGAAAAATTTGACAATGACACAAACTGTATCCCTTTATTTCCAGTAAACAACATGTTTTTCATATTTTACTGGAGGATATCTGTGGTCATGTTTCCAGAAGTCATCTACCTTTTTGCTTCTGTTCAGAAGCTGGTGATCTGCTATTTATCTCTGTTGCTCAGCAGTATTTCTTGAGCCTTTAGCTGAAGAAGGACAGAATTTAACTAGTACTTGTTTTGACATTTTTGTGCTATGAATTTGCCAAACTTGAAGATTAATTATCTATTTCACCTCAATGTAGCATTTGCATATATAGTAAAATTCATTAGCGTTCATTTTAGCACACATGGATCTATATGAGTAAATTAAACAATGCTGGGCCATGTTCTCTGGATCTGGAACTCAGTCATTTAGATTGTGAAATTACTGAAACAGTGTTTGGCATGTTTTCAACTGGTACAAGAACTTTTGCCCCATACGGTTTATCTCTGCACATAGCGCAGAATTCTTATGCTGCAAAGAATTTTCTTGTTCCTTGTAAATAAGGTGACTTTTTTTGTCTAATTCCCCTGAATTGCTATGTCCATTTTGCCTAGGCTACAGCAATGAAACTTTGGGTACTATACCTAAGTATAATGCCTGATGGTGGCACTGAATGTAACCAAGCAAATAAAATGGTAAAATGAAATGGTAAAATAAGTGCTAAAATCTTAACCGTTAAAGTGGTCATCTGTCACAGTGTCAGGTAACAGCTGATGAGCTGAAAATCAGACAGTACATCAGTAAATGTGAGTGGTTCTAAAATAGGTATTATGTGGGGTGAAGTCACCCTTAATTTTACTTTGCTGCATTAAGAGTAGTAGTAGAGAGTTATAATATGTTTGGGTTGTGTGGCAATATTTTGGTAGCGGGGGCACTACAGCAGTGACTTCTGTGAGAAGATGCCACAAGTTTCCCCCATGTCCAACAGAGTCAATGCCAGCCAGCTCCAAGAGGGACCTGCTTCTGGCCAAGGCCAATCCTGTCGGTGATGGCGGTAGTGTCTCTGGGAGAAGATTTGAAAAGGGGAAAAAAAATGCTACACAACTTCAGCCAAAGAGAAGAGTGAAAACATGTCAGAAAAACTACGCTGCAGACACCAAGGTCAGTGAAGAAGGAGGGGAATGAGGGGGAGGAGGTGCTCCAGGTGCCGGAGATATGATTCCCCTGCAGCCCATGGTGCAGACAGACCATGGTGAGGCAGCTTTTCCCCGGCAGCCCATGGAGCAGAGAGCAGAGATTCTCCCTCAGCCCATGGAGGACCTCATGCTGGAGAAGGTGGATGCCAGAAAAAAGGCTGTGATCCTGTGGGAAGGCCACAGGGAAAGCACCTGGGAGGACCTGTGGGCCCATGGAGACAGTAGCCTACTCTGGAGCACGGGTGTGGGCAGGACTTGTGATCCTGTGTGGGGGACCCGTACCAAAGCAGTTTGTTACTGAAGGTTTCCAGTCTGTGGAAGGGACCCATAATGGAGCAGTTCATGAAGAACTCACACTGAAGAAGTTTGTGGAGAAATCTCTTATGGGGGAGACCCTATGCTGGATCAGGGGAGGAGAATGAGGAGGAAGGAGTGGCAGAGAAAAAATGTGATGAACTGAGCACAACCCAATTCCTCATCCCCCCTATGTCATTTGGGATGAACTAGTGAAAATAGTGAGTGAACTTAAACCTGGGAAGAAGGGAGGAGTAGAGGAAAGGTGGTTTCAATATTTGGGTTTATTTCTCATTAACTTACTCTGATCTGATGGCTAATAAATGAATTTCCCCAAGGTGGGTCTGTTTTGCCCATGATAGTAATTGATGAGCGATCATTCCCTGTCCATAACTCATGAGCCTTTCATCATCGTTTTTCTTGTCCAGTTGAGAAGGGCAGGGATCGAGTGTCTTGGTGGGGCCTGGCACTCAGCCAGAGTCAAACCACTACAGTCAGTTTTGTTTTTCAGGAACCTAAACACATAATGGGCAAATCATGTTGACTAAAACCAATCTTTTGCATCCTTGAGTACTACTGGATTTACTGGCAGTTAGGTGCTTGTATTCATGTATATTCAGGCAAAAGATCTAACAAAGAGTCAGCAAGAACGCATAAATCAAGGCTATAAGGTGATTGATTTTATTTGGTTTCCTATGGTTTTGATGGTAGGCTGGCTGTGTGATTTTTAATCCATTTATTTCATACTATTGATTGTGGTAATGAAACACTTAATATTCCAGCTTTTTAAAAACAATATGAATTATTTCTGTTTATGTGGATTTCATTCTTAATAATCAAACTGTGACAAAATAACACTAATAAAGATAAATCTTTCACTTTCAACCCAGTATTACAGGTGTTTAAGTTAATGTCCAATTTTACAATCGTTTTACTGGAGTTTTGTATCCCTATTTCTGTGCAGCACACCACAACAAAAGTATTTAGAGGACTGGATTTAATTTATTGTGTTCACACTTGGATGAGGTTTTAAACAACCTGGTATATTTGGAGGTGTGCCTGCTCATGGCAGGGGAGTTTGAACTAGGTGATCTTTAAGGTCCTTCTGACCCAAACCATTCTAAAATTTGATAATGATGATTGAAATATTTACCGTTGGCTTAATTATGGGACCTACTCTTCTCTTTCACCTGTACTCGTAAGGTTTCATGTGTTGTAGTAATATTCACAATGCAAAAAGTGGAAGTTCCACAATAATTTTCTTTCATATTTTCCAAAAGTTCTTATGATGTCATCCTAGCCATAGTATTACCTGACAGCATGCTGGTTTCTTTATCTCTATAGATGTTACTGCTTGTGACTTTCTACAAAGTTCGTTAAATTTTTGTTATCCTTGTTTATGCTTTCTGAGGTAGTGTAAGATAGGAGTTCCTGTGTAGTCAAAACCCACTCATAAATATTCTGTGCCTGCTTCCCTAGCCAGTGGGATTTGATTTCCTATGCCACTGGAGATTTTTCTGATTTTCAATGAACTTTCTTTCCACAGGGACAGTGTTTTGCACTACACTGGAACTGCAAAGTTTAAAATAATAAAAAGAGTATCACAACAAAAATATCATTAGCAAGTTACAGGATATAAAATTATCATTAAATAGATCACAGATATTAATAGGAATCTGTTTCTTTTTGTCTACACTAATTCTAGTCTTTGTAGCCCTTTTGAGGATCTAGCAATTAGTTTTTGCCTTTCTTTGCTGATGGCTGTTTCAGGTACAAGCATCTCTGTGCAATTCTGAGTAGACATAAACCCAGACTGAATTGCAACTGAAGGGATTGCTTGTAGTTATCAGCACTGTATGACTTTCCAGTGGATAAATCCAGAACCCAAATTCCATGGTGAATAAATTATCAACTCGCTTGCCCACTATTATATTTATATATTATTATTGTATGGAGGACCTTCCACTGTCTATGCTGTAAATGCTGAATTGATGTTCTCCTGTGAAGATATCCACTTGACGTGAACAATCAACCTAATTTAATCTTTCAGATATCCTCTTTCAGAAGACAGATAAAAGGCAGGGCAGACAATACAGCCAAATTCTTCAGTAAAATTTGATATAATCAGCACTTTGGAAAATTGGACAATTTAAGATAAGTTTTAGAAGACAGTATATATATATATATACATGTATATATATACACACCATATTAGAATTAGATTCCTGAAGCATGAAAAAAAATTAAATACCTAGGAACAGATGAGAGACAGTTTTATCATTTAAAGCACATCACTTCTGTTGCTGCCTAAGAAATTTCATTTTGGTAGCAGAGCCAATCTACATGTCCAATCAATACGTCCAACGTTACGCAGCATCCATAGATTAGAAATCCAGCTTGGGAATGTTTCTGTTTTATTTAAACTTTCTGTTATATTTCTTTCCTACCTAGATATAGCATCTGTTTCTGAATCTTTTTCTTCTGTTTTTCACCCGCAACCATATATACCACACAAAACACATCTAATGGCTTTTGAGAATAGTAACTCCTAAAATTGCACACTTCTTCACTTATATATATATCTTATTTTTAAAGAGGCCTTTCACAAAGTCAGAGGAAGTTCTAGAGGATTCTATTTTTTCATTTTTTCGAATATGATTGTGTATTTTTGAGATTTGGAGGAAAGAATCAGCAAAAAGGTAACAACAGGTGTTTTGCTAGGAATATTTAAAGCTGTATTCAGTTTCATTTACTAAAACATATTTAAAATGCATACTCCTTATGTTAGGATATACTGGTAATCCATTTTAGTAAAATTCCAAAATTAACAAGACTATTCTTTAGTTCCTAGTCAAACAGGTATATGAAATAACTGTCATTCTAAGTTGTTGCTTTCTACAATATTTCTTTTGCAAGACTATTTGTCTTTTATGTGGTTGAAAAAGTTTCCACAAGATCACATTGCCATAACATCTGTTTTTCAGAATATTTCAGAACATGAAGAGTGGTTGTCTCGTCACATAAAAATTAAAATAAACTGAAATAACAAGAGAAAGTAAAAAATTATAATTGGAGGATAGCTGTTAATGTGCAGTGATCAGATTTTATTGCATCTAATGTATAATTTTTCTTCTTCTAAGATTGCTTGGATATTGCAAACTTTATTGGATTTCATAAAACTATGGTGAGATATAGTGCTTGCAGCCTTTGAGTCCTGAGTAATTTTAGCATTTGTACCTAAGTGCTAAATTCCTTAAGAGTTTAATACAAGACACCACACAGAGCTCACAACCCCTTCTCTCAGTGTTGCTTAATTCTGTGTATGCCTTAATCACTAGTTGTCTATATTTCTACTGACTACATGGGAATTATCAAATTTATATTTACTGCTTGGTTTTTATATTTTTACTGTTAAAACATATTTTTGTTCGTCTCCATGTGTTTATCTACAGGGACTGGCAAAATCCCAACATGCGTGTGACACAAAGACATCCAGAGTGTGTTCTGTGCACTTGGTCCTATCACAAACCCATGTTGAACGTTCCTGTCTCTTTGACCCAATTATTATGATTTATAGAGGGGAATGGCTTTGAGTAAGATTATGAGAACAGTACCTTAAAACAGAGTGCAATAATAGAGTAGTTTAGGAGATATGTCTTTAAATCCCTTCCACAAAAATAAGATTTTAATTTGGATCTTGCAGGTGCATTTTGTGAGAAATGATTGACACAGTTAAGTGACTTTTCAATCGAGAGCTCATGGCTGACATTAAATAATAGCTCTTACCCTACTCTTATGCATACCTTGCTCAGCCTGCCGATTTGTGTGAACCCTATTCCTAAAGGCTAACTCTTACCATGAAATAGGAACAAAGATGGAAATCCTAACTGAGACTTCAGATTCCAGTTTTGTCACATTCAACAAAAAGAAATGGGACTTTTCAGATTGCAACCTTAATCTACCTAAGTAGATAAAATTACTGGTCATGCTTCATTTCCTTAGTTGTGCCTTTAAAATATATAAAATTTTGCGATTCTCAGCAAAGTACCAGAGAACAGGACCTTCTCAGGCTTACAATTGCAAATACTTTTGGTAGCAGTGTTTAGCCATGCCTTAACAAATGAATGTGATGGAGAATGACTGAGTGAGGCTCTAGAGTTTCAGATCACTTGAACAGGGAGGCCTCTTGTTGTGTACTTGTAGACCTAAAATATAAATATTATCATTTTTACTCTATTTTAATTTTTTTTTTCAAGTGAAAGTGTCTGTGAAGTTCTGAAGAACCACCTGGAGTGTCTGAAGAAGCTGTGAAGCTGGCATCATACCCTACCACCAAGACGTTTCAAACTATATATTTTACATATCTTGTGATGTCAGAGAGGATCTAAAGACAAAACTCCTTTTAGGTAATGTTGAAAAACTTATAGTGAAGATGATCAAATATGAAGCAATATTTTTCATACTGTCCTTGGAGAGCAACCTTTGCAGTGAACTATTATTAAATCTCCACCCAATTTTTCTTCCACAAGCAACTAGTTACTTGACCTGAAAATGGAGTGAAAAAGAGAATTCATGTCTATATAGTATGGACAATATATTATTATTTATTTAATTAAGGGGGTTCAACATTGTACTAATTAACTGGGAAGCTAAATCATTTGACCATGTACTGTTACTGAATGAGTCAAGAAATTTCTTGAGGGTGACTGATGCCCTGGTATTGTCCCAGGCTTGAGCTCTAGCTGGATTATTACAAGTAACTTTTATCAGTCTATATGTAATCAGGAATATCAAATTCCTGATTTTTGGTTCATGCAAATAAATAACTTAGAAAGCACTCTGAGATACACCATTCCTCCTCTGAGCCTGCTCCTCAACACCTGAAGGCCTTTTCTTGGATGTAGCAACCTGGGATTTGTAGCTCTAGAATTCTGAAAGATAAAGAGATTAGCATCTTTTAAATGTTGACTTTTGGTGCCTGTCTTTTTGTTTAAATTAGGAAAAAAATTTAATTGAAATATTAACAACTGTTTTGGCCTTTAGACTCTCTTCCAGTGGGAAATAGCTGTCACATGCTGCATCTTGTTATCCCAGATGGTAGTCTGCTGCCCATGTTCAAATACTTTTCTTTTGGGATCTAAGCAATACTAGACTAATATGTATAATTAAATACATGCACACCTGTGCCTAATGCCTGCACAACCAGCTATGATCAGCAATTATGCTAGAAAGAATGACAAAGTTTATGTAAAATTGTTGTAGTCAAAAGGCTGTTGGCAGAGCCAGCTCCAGGCTCTGCAGTGATGTAGGAATTGGTGACAGAGCAGGAGGTGGATGAGGAAGGCTGAAAGGAGTTTACTGGGTCTGAAATGATGATGCTGGGATGGAGAGAAACACTGGGAAGGAAAAGGAGAAAGTCTTTACTGTGAAGGAAGAATTCACCTGCCACTTCAATGACAGGAGGTGATTAAAGTGAGAGGGAAGGATTACAACGAGGAAAAGAAGCTTCAGGTAATTTGAGTGAATGGAAGTACTTTACGCCTTTTCTGTTCCTTTGCCCAACTGCGGATGCCATTTTGTGTAACCTGTGTGTGCACAGACTATTAAAAAAAAAATGAAACATGCTGACAAAAGTATTACAGATTTCTCTCTTAGTGTCAAATGTTGTATAGATAAAGACCAGAGTCTGCTTCAGGCTAAACACTGAATGAAAATGGCTGTCTGGAAGGGCCATCAGGAAAATATATGTGTGGTCAAGCAACCTTTATGGGAAGCAGTCTACTTTACATCCAAAATGTGTATATCCAGGAACCAAGAATCATATTACATTGAGTGATATCTGTTGTTGTATTAATACAAAGGAAAAGAAAGAGGCTTTGAAGGAGCTAAGCCCTAAGTATGCAGTATACTAAGGAGCGATTAAATATTAACGCCTTGAGTGTATCTACAAACATCTATGGAGATAGTGAAATCTTGGAAGCCCTGCCTAATGAGCTAGTTTTGACTACATCTTCTAAGCAAGAAAACAGCTTCTTTACTGGCTGTAGCTTCCTCATCTCTTTCAAAGTAGCAAAAGTTGTGTGGTCATGGAGTGTGAAAGCCAGGAAAATACGGATGTGTGTGTACAAGTTCATATACTGAGTTACCAGATTTTGTGGCAAATTCACATAAATACAAATATAAATAAAATCATCAGGCAGCCAGTAGAACTTTCATGCTGAAAATTTCTCTTACCAATAGTGCCAGTGAGGAAAAATATAACCAAGACAAAAACTTCTTTTTTTTTTTTTTTAACTTTTCCAGCAAAACAGCATCATTGTTACTGTGTGTCACAACATGTTGAGGCTAAAATAGCAGTGTTCTGTCTTATACTCTTTTTCTCTTTCTTTCTTTCTTTCTTTCTTTCTTTCTTTCTTTCTTTCTTTCTTTCTCTCTTTCTTTCTCTCTTTCTTTCTTTCATCCATCCGTCCATCCTCAGAAGATGACCTACTACTAGGATCTTTAAAAGCTACGAGGTAAAACTCTCTCTAGCATAGATTTCACTTTGAAAATCTTACAAGGAAAAAGGCAATAGGATATTAATACTACCTATA
This sequence comes from Aphelocoma coerulescens, assembly GCF_041296385.1. NCBI lineage: Eukaryota > Metazoa > Chordata > Aves > Passeriformes > Corvidae > Aphelocoma > Aphelocoma coerulescens. The sequence continues at coordinate 53,134,496 of NC_091013.1, read as the reverse complement.
AGGTTACAGAAGTGTGGCCTGAAAAGTCTTTCTTTCACTGTCTTGACAAGAAAGCTATTTCTCTACTATATAATGAGAGGGCATAAACTAAACAGGGTTTTCTGCTATTGGAGAAAGGTTATAGGTTTTTAAAGGAGAACATCTCATCACAAAACAGGAAAAACATCTCAGCTTAAAAATGTAAGTGAAGATTTTTTGACTCTCAGTGTTTCTCCACTGACTAACTCCAAGCAGGACTATATCATTAGGAAGCACTGTTCAGACTACCAGCTGCTTTGGGATCCATTTTGAAACTTGGTGCTCTGTCTGTCACTGTACATATTCCTAACACCAAATGTTTTAGGATTAGGGAATTCATTTGATATGTTTCAAGAATATGTTTCACAGCACGTCTTTTAGATCCCCGAGTTCCTTGCTCTTAAACACAGATAAACAATTAATCAACAACATCTTTTAGACACTATAAGTTCCTTGAAACATAGTAATAATATATGTATCATGCACAAAACCCAACCCAATCCAATTCAACCAACAAAAAACCCCCAAAAACCAAACACAAAACCAAGCAAAAAACCAAACAAGGGGAAAAGTGAAGCCAAGTAAAAAAGCATGTGGAAAGAGGAAAACTAAAGGAGAATAAGAAAGCTGAATGTTCTGTTCCTGACAGAAGATTTCTATCATACATCTAGCAAAAATACCTGCACTACATAATTGTACTGGTATAAAAGAGAAGATCTTACTTTTCTTGACCCATCTTTCAAAAGGGTGAAAAGGAGGTTTCTGGGAACTACTGATCGGTAGGTCTCACTTCTTTAGGAAGATCATGAAACAGATCCTTCTAGAAGCTCTGCTGAGGCACATGGAGAACAGGTTGGTGAATTTGGAACACCCAGCATAGCTTCACAAAGGGCAAGTCCTGCAAGTCTGCCCTGACCAACCCAGTGGCCTTCTATGATGGAGTGACTACATCAGTGGACAAGGGAAGGGCTTCAGATGTCATTAATCTGGACTTCTGTTAAGCCTTTGACACAGTCCCCCACATCAGCCTTCTCTTTTGTTGGATAGAGATGGATTCAATACATGGATTGATATGTGAATAAGGAACAGGTTGGGCTGTTGCATACAGACAGAAATGGTCAATAGCTCAGAAATTTGCAGATGGCTCCAAGCTGAGCAGTGTGGTTGACACACCTGAAGGACAAGATGCAATCCACAGAGGCCTGGACAAGCTCGAGAAGTGGGCCCACGGGAATCTCATGAGGTTTAACAAGGCCAAGTGCAAGGTGCTGCACCTGATTCAGGGCAACCCCTGGTATCAACACAGGCTGGGGGATGAACAGATGGAGAGAAGCCCTGCCCAGAAGGACTTGGGGGTGCTGGTGGATGAGATGCTGGACGTGACCCCGCCATGGGCACTCACAGCCCAGAGAGCCAGATGTGTCCTGGGCTGCATCAAAGGCAGCATGGGCAGCAGGGTGAGGGAAGATTCTGCCCCTCTGCTCCATTCCACTTTAAAGATCTCTTCCAGTCCAAACCATTCTATGATTCTGTGCCAATTTGAAAGGTTGTCAGTACATTTTCTGTTGAGCCCTGCATTATACATCTAACACATATAGTCCTCCAAAATAATTAAGGTGACCTTAGAAAAATAGTAAACATAGTTTTCTGGATACCAAAGGGACACAGATTTATATGGCTTTACAGAACTTTTGACCAGAGATCTAATGGCCACAGAGTCTATGTAAATAATTTTCATTAAGATGAATAATTGAGATTCTTCCTTACACCTATGTACGAATGCAGCCTTGCTTTGTCTTGTTTTGTCTTGAATTTCTTTGCTATCTCTGAAAGGATACAAAGAATGAGAGATGAAAACACATTTTCATAATGTAAGCAGCTATGAGGTTCAAAAAACACTATTGGCCTAATATTTTTAAAACAGAATGAGGACAGCATATGGAAAGAAAGAGTTTTGATTTTTGATTCTTTTTTCTTTTTTCTTCCTTCAAAACTAATGGAAAACCCAGTATCTTGTAATCCTGAGTCTACTTTAAATACAAAAATTTTACAAGAATTCCTAATCATACTATTAATAATGTGTTCCTAGATAACAAAATGCTGCTGGTTTGTGTGGCCAAAGCCTAATATTTTTGATGGAAAATAAATTACAAATATATAAAGACAGTATAAAGCTACTCTGTGTACAGGGAAGAGTGAATTTATCATTTTTTTGTTTTCTGTTGTATCAACAGTAACTCAGAAATTTTTAGGCCTCAGCTGGAAATTGTTATGAAAGTAATATGTCTGAAATTCAGAGTTTGTGAAACAAAAAATATAGCAGACAATTGCATGTGTAAAACTGGGTTATTTTCAAAGGGGATGTTAGATTTGAAAGCTTGAATACATATTGAGAGGAGACAAATACTGAATAAGTGGAATTAAGTTTCATTAACTTCTGCTACTTGAATGCTTTTTTTAAAAAAAGAAAACTTTTTCACAATCAACACAATCAACCTAAATTAAATGAGGATGCAGAGCACCTTCTTTTTATTATCACTAAACTTGAAATAAAACTTACTGCCACTAGAGATCATTGTTGCTCTTTGCAGAAGAGGCTGGCATTAAGTGCTTATTTTAGTACACAGCAGTCCTGTTCTTCATGGAATGCACTTCACAGTATCAAAACAGAAACACAAGCAGAAATTGCTTTCAGCTCTAGCACTTCTGTAAAATTTAATGGCACAGTAAGAGCAAATGGAGTGCTAGAACCTTCTGGCCCAACACCAACATATCACTGATGACTTGAATAACTATAGGTTGGATTGTCTAAATCTTAGCTCTTATAATAAGTATCAACTATTTCCCTTCAATCACATATTTTTTAATGTAATTTATTCCTTTCAAAAAGCTCCTTTATCACTATTTATAACTGCAATGAAACAAAATTTGAGAATATTTCTCAAGTTTCATTTACAATATTTTTATAAAAGTATCTTTCTCTTGCTACAGTCTCTTTATTATAAAGTCTGTATCTGCACCATTTTTTAAAATGCATTATTATTCACATGTAGATATTTGTTCTTCTGAATATCTACATAATTTCAGTCTTGAATCTTCATACAGATTATATCAGATAGGAATAAAATGGAAAATACTTCCCTCTTTTTTCCTCAACTTCTCTTCAAGAGAAAAAAAAGTCATAGAAACAGTGTCTGCAAAAGACACAGATTAAATCCTCAATCCACTAACGACTTTTTTTTTAAATAGGTAAAGCCAGGACTGAATGACACTGATATTTCTATATATTGGTACTAAAAGATCCTAGAGTAAAATGCTGGATCAAATTTGTTTTCTTCTGCACAATGGCTAGTTGAAGTGTTGCCACCAGCAAGCATCTTTAGGTTAAATGTCCTCACCATTAAACAGAAGTTGGGCAATATGAAATATGGCAAACTGCCTCTTCTTCTTCCTAAAAAAAAGACAAAATAATCCTCTCTAAGAGGTAAAACTATTTCATGTAATACATAATAACCCCTCCATTAAAACAGAGGACTGATGATAAATCACTGGAAATGTTATCTGCAAAATAATAAAAAAAAAAACGGAAATTACAACAAATGATAACTGATCAAAGGGGTAACTGTGCATATCAACAAAACAGCTAGATCCTATAGTATATTAAAATAATCCCAAGTGTACCATTGGCAACACTAACTCTACTGATTTCTGAAGTATGAAGGATTTTTAATTTAGGACTCCCTATGGTGATATGTTGTTCATTTTAATGATTGTTGATTGCTTCAGTGATGTATTCTGAAATATGTCCCTAATCTTTTGTGATTTTTTTTTTGTCCTCTTGAGATGCATTCCAATTGTTTTAATATGACACATGTACCATTTAATTGTATCACATTTTATTTTTGAGATTTTGATGTACTGAAGCTTTTCCTAAGTGTTTTAAAAATTATTTACCTCAGTTTTGAACATCAAAATCAGAATATGGAATAATTAGAAAATAAGATCATCACTTCATCGGGTCGTGTACAACCTCATTGTACCATGCTTAGGTCTGCTCTAAAATGTGTGACCTAATTTCTTTTGTGCAATAGTCAAGTAGGACAAAAGGCCCTTAACAGTGTTTTGTATTTCATGTCCTTGATTGTATGCATAAAGCACTGAGATTCAGGCCACAAACCCACACTTTCTTCTTGTTTTTCTCTCACTTGTTGATAATATTTCAATGAACTTCTGGATCTTTGTTTAAAAAGGCTTCTGATTCTTCTTTGGGAGGTGTAAAAGACATATTACCTACCGAACTTACAGGTAAAATGACAGCATTCTTTCACGAAGTCATTTCAATAAATAATTTATTTTTCCCTCTAAAGAAAAAAAGATTAAATCTCAGAGAGCCATGTATGTCTGTATGGCTTCTGTACTGATTTACTTGGCTGCTAAATATTTTTAAACATTTTAATTTGAACTAACTTTGAAGTACATACAAGTTCCCCCTAATGTTTATAACAATAGAAGTTTTTGACCCTAGATATCATTGGGTGTTTCTCAAACAGAAATGCATTAAGACAAATTGCTGTGTTAGTCAAGTCAAGGGACTGCACAAATCCTGAAGATTTTCTGTGAGACTAAATTTCCCCTCACCTCTCTCCCTCCATAGAAGACAGGATTTCCTGATATGCAGAGAGAATCCAGTTTAAAAATTAGTATGTTTCCAGGCTATGTTGCTTCTTCATATAGAAACAGAAACTCAAAGCGCTTTCATGACCCTTAGAGAAAATGAGAAGGACAAATATATGAAAAAGAGAAAATAGTATTAAAAAAAAAAAGGTCAGGTTTTGCTTTTCTACCTTGTCATTTGCTAATGCATGTCCCAGGGTTAAAAATAAATATGCACAGAATGATCCAGTGAACAAACACATAAAAGACAATGAAAAGGAGACTCAGAACTTCAAAAGAGATTAGTCTGTTACTATTAAACTAATATTTGTATTTTCATGCCTTTAGTGTGGTTTTAAAAAGACTGGTTACTGGCTGCCAAAATGACAATTGCCATGCAGCTGTAGGTATCTTTGACATTCTTTGATCCTTTCTTTCATCTCTTCTTGGTTTCCTGAGTCTTTTACCTACGGTTAAGATTCAACAGCAAGGTCTAGTAGAATTTAAGATTCCTCTTCACCTTCACACTAACAAGCCGTGGTTTAATTTCTTACAAATCACAGTGCAAATCGACTAAAGTCTGCATAATATATTTCATGCTAATAACACTATTCATGATAGATTAATAAAGCCCACATGCTTGCTTTATTACTTTGTCTTTGCATTGCCCATAAAAACAGTTAAAGCCTATTTATTTTTCTAAATTAACATTGCTGCGCTTCTGATGTTAGCTAAAAACAAAAATATAGTGAAACACTTTTTTTCCACCATATAAGCCTGCTATATATCTCCCAAATTGTTAAGACACCTATTCTGGGGGGGCAATAAATACAAAGGAAGTAAAGTACAGTATATTTTTAATATGGATTTTGGTGCAAGTGATTATGATTTTAACAGATGCTACATTGTTTGATGAAACATTTTAGATTCTGTACGAAGAGTCCTTGAAGACCAAGAATGAAAATAATGTCTTACATGTGCAAAATAAATCTGACTTCTCAAGTGCAATAGTCATTTACTGCTACCCAGAGTGCTATGTGAAGCAGTCATCACAGAGTTCATCAACAGACAATAGATGATGATAATTCTTCTTCCTTGAAAAAGAATTATATTCTCATATTTTACAGAGATTGGGCCAAATCCTTCAGTCCTTAATCCAGGATTGATTTCTCAGACTTTTTTCATGGTAGCAATCCATGCCAATGGAATAGTGTTATCCCCTTCATTAAGACAAATAAAAATACCTGTTCTCAGGCAAAGGAGACAATTGGGGGTGAGTAATGAGTGTGCATTTTGGCTGATAAGGAGCAAAACCTTTAATACATATTTACACTATTCACACTGGAACAAATCAAATTTATTATATTGGTCTTGAACTTTGCAGTATTTCTTTAAGAGTCTGTAAAAATTCATATTAATACTCTGAAAAGAGAACCAGAGTCTGGACATTAATTAGTGCATGTTTGCAAAATAATTATTTCCTGTGAAAATAACATTGGTTTTGCTTTTTCCATAAAAATGAAAAGTTCAGACTCTTCTTGTACACATTATTCATTCTCATTTAGCAGTTCATTTGACTTCAAAATGGCAACATCAAAATATGTAGTATATGTGTTTATGAAAGTATACAGCAATTAGCCCTTGTAATTTCTGTCAGCAGTTAATAAAAATTACAGAGAATAAATAGCAACTGGTGTAATTTTTTGGGAGCAAAAAAAAAAGAACCTGAAGGATAGATTTATGAAATGTGGCAATATTTTATTTCACATTTTACATTTTAATATGTAGAAATAATCTGGAAAATAATTGCCCTATTAACTGTTTAGTGTAATTTGTTTCTACTCTGAGTTGGCATACTGTTTCCTGGTTTTGAGTGTAAGATAAAGCAGAAAACAAGGGTACTAGACCTGTAAGGGTCTGCTATTTCAAATCTGCTATTGGTGGTTTTGAACTATTTTTTTCTTATATTTTACTACTAAGAATAAAAACCCAAGAAATAAAACTTATTTCTCTGCAGGTAAAAATATTATTTGACATAAAAATCACTTAATGGATATATTGAAGTAGTGATAGACACGATGCACATCTATGAGTAAATTTAAACATGAAACTTACATTCAGGCTGTGTTTACAAATGAGCCCTTCTTCAGCAAAAGGCATATTAAAATCTGTAGTATATGAAGTACCTCTTGTGTTAAATTACAATGACTGGTAGAAGGCAAGAGGAAGGTCGTTGTAGCTGATAAACATAGTTATGCAAATGTGTTATTGTGAGAAGGCACTGAACAGGGCTAAAAATTGTGCTAAGCAGAAGGTCAATCAGAAATTTCATGGGTCTTTCAAGCCTTGAAATCTATAAAAGTGAAAATGTGAGTAAGGAAGAAAATGATGATGAGACTAAGGGGGGGGAGCGGTTGGTTTATTTTTTAAATTTAGGTCTATTTGATGAATAAAACAATGTTGGTCTAATAGGAAAAGATGTCACCAACAATTATTTTTTTATCAGGGAAAAACTCCTCTATTTTATTAAAATATTTGTAAATTCACAATGGTTTTTAGTTTTTCTGTACCCATGAAGCACAGACATCTAAACCTAAGATTCTTCAGGTCGAATTTCCTCAGAAGCATCACAGATCCAGCATCACAGTGACTAAACCAATTTAATTTGCAGTACTCAATTTAAGAATTATGTTTATACTTATGGGATTTATTTCTTAGTTTGGGAATAAATTTTATTTCAAAGAAAACAGAGTTGAACAAGCTGTAGCTGGGATCTACTGAGTTTGTAGGAACTTTACCAGGGGTTCTTTGTAACTTTTGCTTCTGGGCAGGAGATAGTCTGTCATGATGATGGAGACCAGAGAAACTAAAAATCATAGTGGATACGTAAAGTGATGTTTATTCAAGAAACATCAGAATTAGAGAACCATCAAAATTAAAGCTTCCACTTTCATTTATAACAAACACTTGCTCAGTTTCCCCTGTATTACACTCTCTAGGTTCAGCTTCCCCTTGCCACATTGGGGTTCCTGCTGGTCTGGGAAAATCAGGCATAAAATTGTGCCTCTTCACACCATGCTGCTGCTGGCAGTTAGCCAGGTTGGGGGACATCAGACAAGGCCCCTGACCACTCCCATGTCACCTTCTCCTTGTGAGATGTCATGTCTGACATCTGGGATATTCACCTGCTTCTCAGACCTTTCCTCCAGCAGTGATTTTCACCTTATTCTTTCCAGGCTGCCTCCTGCTTTCCTGAAGCCACTTGCTCTTGCTCTCTTTTTTTTTTTTTCTCTCCTTTACTTGTCCTGAACTTCCATGTCCATTTTTCCCAACCTAAGTAGTTTACATGCAGAAGCATAATGTTTGCTTACTGTCTCAGCTGGTGGTTCTGTCTTATGCCTCTTTAATGAGTGGAGGATTCAGGAAGTGACACTTTTACATAGCCAAATTCAAATATGAAAATTACAGCTAGCCTTTACCAGCCTTAACTAGCATGTAGCAGGCTTCCTCCTGAGGATTCCAAAGTTCAGATTTTGATACTTATCCTCCCCATTCCTCACAACACACACACGCAAAACTACATGTTGCCTTTCAGTGTTCACAGTCTAAGTTATTATTTTTCTTCTGCACAGGAAAGAGTTGGCTCCACGTTGCATTGCAGCTATATTGCTACAATATGCTATGGTCTGAATGTGTATCAGGAGCTTGTTTCTGCCACTGGGACAGGACCCCAGAGATGGAACAGGTGAAGAAGAGTCATTTTGATCTCAAGCCTCTGTAGATGGTGGATCACCATGTTTGAGTAAAGGAAAATATACTGAGGTTTTCTCATTTTTACACCTTTTTTAACACTTCATTGTGCTGTACAATTCCTTAGCAGAGGTTTCTTTCACAGTGCCCACAGAGGTTCAGCAGAATGAGGCAAAGGTTGGTATTCTTTCTGACACACATCTGTGCAGTGCCTGTTGTGAGATTTATAGCTCCAGGAGGCCTGGAGCCTGGCAGAATTTAATCTGTACTGTGTGTTACAAACAAGACAAGAAAACCACCAGTCTGAATTTTCCTTCCAATCTGATACAGCAAAAGGACAATGAGCATGAAGGACATACAAAAGGGTATTTCACCAGCTTGGAGTGAGACACAAGAAAACCTTATTGCTAAGTGCTGTCTTGAACACAAGAGGCACAGCAAACAATGATCAAACACAGAACAGAACTGATGTATGTAGCCAAAAGAAGGAATATTTTTCACTTTTGGAGAGACAATAAATGGACCAAAATATGTTCATTCTAGAGCTAAAAGTTTTTGACTACAAATCAATAAGAATGGTTTTGTCTGGTCCTATGATTTCTCTTACAGTATCTCTCTGTTACTTTCTCCAATATATTTTATAAACGAAATAATTCTGATACATAAAACTGAAGGAATGTCTCTGAAACTGTATAACATGTCACTGTCATTTGTACGATGTAAAACACACACTGCATACAACAATACCTTATATTGGCTATAGGTGGCAGCAGAAGACCAAGCCTCATGAGGAAATACTTTAAATGGAACTGTTTTAAAGAAAGTTATTTGTACACTAAAGATGAATATTCTCTTAATAATACATGAACATTATTTAACAGGAACTATAGAGTCAATAGAATGTGAACAATGACTCCCCCTCTCCAAAAAAAAAAGCCATTGCAGCCAGAACTGGTCCTTTTCTTCAATGAAGTGAAAAGCTTGTTCAATTTGCTCAGCGTGGGAGTCTTTGTCATTTTAACCAGACGGCACAATAGATATTGATAAAAATAAAAGTCTTTTAACATAATAGTAATGTAAGACAATACCAACAAAGTGTCTTGTCTGTCAGCACCAGCCATTAAAAATGTATTAAAATGTGCATTCAGCTCTTTTATTTTCTAAAAATAAAAAAGGTTGGTAAGTGCTTACATGCAAAAAGCCTTCTCATATAGAAAAAAAGTGAGCCAGGGAGCTCAAGAAGGAGGCCACCACATCTAGGCAAGGAAAGCAAAAGCAAAGTAAAGGAAAAGGGTCCATGAAACGGAAAAAAAAAGCAAAAAAGCATCTCTACTAGATTTACTAGATTAAGCTAGAGAGAAATATAACTCCAAACAATGCTTCTGTAGGCTTCATATTTGTGTGAGCAAGATATAATTTAAATACTTTCTCTATCTATACAACCCTTACTTTTTTTTTCACTCTACCTTACACATTTGTTACTTTCTAGAATTTAGAGGTGTTTATCACTAGGAGAACTTATCAGTATTTCAAGTAAATGATGCATTTGTATAGATATTGAGCCTTTTAAATGCATAGCAGTAAACAAAGGGGAAAAAAAAATCCTTCATGAAAGCATGGCCTTGCTTTCACTTACTGACCCTACTAAACTCTTTTGTACATGATGGATCATCTAGTAAACAAAAACGATAGCTTTCACTGTGTGAGGATGGTGGGGAGAGAAGATGAAAGGATCCAGTACAATCCACAGTAGGATTTTCCAATGAATCTGCTAGTGAGGAAGGAACTGTTGTTTCACAGTGCCTCAAAAGGTTCAAAACATATATATTTGTGCTGTTTTTGGCTGGGGGACGGTTATTTTTCAGTAAGTTGTATGGGGTTATGCTTTGAATTTGTGTTGAAAACAGTGTGGATAAGTCAGAGATCTTTTAGCTGTTGCTGAGCTGGGCTTAAACAGAGTCAGGATCTTTTCTGCCCCTCACCCCACACCACTAGGAGAAGGCTGGGAGTGCACAAGAAGCTGGGAGGAGACACAGCTGGGACAGCTGACCCCAGCTGACCTAAGGGATATTCCAGACTTTATGGCATCATACTCAGCATATAAAGCTGGGGGAATAAGGAGGAAGAGGGAGGGGGTTGTTCAGAGTGATGGTGTATGTCTTCCCAAGTCACAACCACATGCAATAGAGCTCTATTCTCCTGGCTGAACACCTGCCTGCCCATGGGAAGTGGTGAATGAATTCTTTGTTTTACTTTGCTTGTGTGCACACAACTTTTGCTTTGCCTCTTAAACCATCTTTATCTCAAACCGTGAGTTTTCTCACTTTAATTCTTCCTGCTCTCTCCTCCATCCCACTGGTGAGAGAGATCAAGTGGTTGTGTGGGGCTTGGTTGTCAGCTGGGGTTGAAGTGCAATAATATTAATATTAATAATAATAATAATAATATTAAAACAAAGCTTGCAAAATATCAGGGATTGTACTTGCTAAACTCAGTTTGCTCAGCTATTTCTTCTCTTTCAAAAATTCCTAAGTCCTGTAAATCCTCAGAGCCCACTGTCTAATTATACTAGGCATCTTGTATACCTTCTCATTAAAAACTAACCTCCTATTTTAATGACTTGGTTGAAATCCTTTGAAGATCAGACTGCTAGTGACTGAATGCTGTATTCTGAATACCCCTTCATGCTGCCCTCCTTCCTTTATTCCTTTCTGATCTTTGGTAATTTCTTCTCTTTTATTTTTGTTTCTTTTCTTTCTTTAAATTATTTTTAGATGCCTTACTTGATTCCAAGTGAAAAATACAGAGATGCTTTGTTTGAAGGCCACTTCTGCACCCTGACAGAATGGGACAGTCTGAGTTAAGTGTTTAAGTTACTTTTAGCTAAGTGGAAAGAGTCTCTTATTTATTTAGCTGAGGGCAGTTGTTGAACACATGTACATCTGACACAGTGCAGTATTTACAGTACCGTATCTTTAACAAATTGGGCTATATTCATTCCTGGGATAATTCCAACTGAATTCATTCAAATTACACTAATAATTAGTTTGGGCTCCATATTTCAAATTGTAAACTATCCCAGCTTTATATTTAGAGGTTTTATTTTACTTGTCATCAGTTCCTGGCTAGCATCACTATGGTTTGGACAATTCTTCCAAAACTTTACTTTTTCAGATCCTTTACAAGCACTTTTAATGCCCTTTTGCATGTTTTCCACAAGATTTTAGTCAGAACTAATACTCACTTCAATTACAAGTATTCTATTTCTGTACTTGGTGGTTTGGTTTGTTTTTTTTTTTCAATCACAGAATCACAGAACCATCCAGGTTGGAAGAGACTTTCCAGATCATCTAGTTCAATGTCAATGTTAATGTCAAGAGATAGAAGAGTGCTTTCTTCATTCCACATAAAGACTCTGGGGCTTCTTCCAAATAAGGAGTTAGAATTCTAGCATTGAAATAAAGAATAAAATGCTGTTTCTGTCAGAGGTGGACGGAGAGTTATCATTCTACTTTGCTTTTTTTCATCATAAATCAAAATATAGGATTTACATGGAGTTTTTCTTACAAAAACAAGTATGTTGAAAATAGCATTTCAATAAGTGGGGGAGTATAATTAATATGCAAGTTATTTCATTTCCAAAATATGTACACATAATAATTTCTGAATTACTTAGTAGACATTATATACATTAGTGTAAGCTTACTCATTTATTCCAGTAAAAGTGGCATGTTATATATCCAAAGAAAAACATACATGAATCTTCTTTATTTCCACATTGTAAAGATGAAAATGTAACTTGCCAAGAAAAAAACCCAAAGTTTAAAATTCATTACAAATTATCCTGGAAATTATATTTTGTTTATTTTGACAGGTGCAGAGAAAATTTGTAAAATATTGCATCTCCATATTGAACATAATGGGAAAAAAGGACATTATTTTGATACATGGTTTTACTAACAAGTTTCAAGATGAAATATTGCCTATCATAGAAAATACACCTATTCACAAGAAAAAGAAATCATACAAAAATTGCTCGCTTTAATAAAAGCTGGGACATACTGATTAAATAACATTTTATATTCAAGAGATTCTCTAACATAAAGGCCTTTATTGAAAAGGTCTGATGGGCTGAGAAAGAAGTTTTATTTATTTTATAGGTGCTTGCCTTAAGCACAATTCCCTCATGCCTAGAATAAACCTGGAGTTAGAAAAGCATGAGTGGAGCTCTTATTGAAACAACTCTGCATCAAAACACAAATAACTTTCTATTAGCCATGTCACTAGGTTAAAGAATAGGTAGGCAGAATCCAAGCAATTATCAGGGAAACATTGGAACATTATTCAAAAAAACCCTGACCTTAATAACTTGTTTAAAGATCTTCTGATGGCTTATGGAAGAAGCTCAACTTAAGAGACAAAAGTGTACTCTCAAAGTACATTGTTTGTCACTGTAGACCCTCAGTGGCACAGCTACTTGATGGCAATTACTTTTGTGAGGACTGTGACCATGTAATTCAACCCCCAAATGTGTTTTATTTTATCACTCTATTAGAAGAAGTAAAAATATCCTCTCCTACCTAATGAAAAGTAACATGCACTACAAAGAATGTTTCAGTAGTGTATCCAACCAAATGTCCTTGTACTCCAGTTAACGTGTGGATCAGACCACAAAATTTATGACAGAACAAATGTGTAAAGAATCTGCTTTTCATTAGTGGAAATGATGAAGCTCCATGGCAAGCTGAATGCACTAACAGTGAGAGAGATTCCAATCTGAGGTATTCAGCATATGAAGCTTCTTAATTCAACATGAAATGTGTGAGGCTCTGAAGCCACTTACTCAACACCTCTCAGGTGCAAGGACTCATCCTTACCAAATAAAGAACTTTGTAATGGAGAAAAGAGGATCTTCAATCACAGTTTCTTGTGACTTTCTGCAGGAAAGACAGAATACAGACAATTTATGTTATTTAAGAATTACTAATAAAGTCATATTCCTCCATAGTTCTTCAGATTTCTGTAGTGCAATATATTGAGAAAGTAAAAAAATTGTGACATTCAGTTGTGAAATGCACACACAGGGAAGAAACATCTAAATAGTGTTCAGCCTGGAGAAGAGAAGGCTCTGGGCACACCTTAGAGCACCTTCCAGTGTCTGAAAGGGGCCTAAAAGACAGCCAGAAAAGGACTTTTAACAAGGGCATGTAGTGATAGAACAAGGAAGAATGGCTTTAAACTGGAAGACAGCAGGTTTAAATTAGATATTAGGGAGAAATTTTTTATGGTGAGGGTAGTGAGACACTGAAACAGGTTGCCCAGAGAAGTGGATGCCTCGTTCCTGCAAGTGTTCAATGCCAGGTTGGATGGGCAACTTGGTCTAGTGGAAGGTATCCCTGCCGATGGCAGAAGGGTTGGAACTAAATGATCTTTAAGGTCCATCCAACACAAACAATTCTAAGATTTTTATGATAATTCTTCTAGCACAGTATCTTGTAGGGATAACTGGAGAGAAGATTTAGAGACACAACTTGCATTTCTGACAGAGTGCTGTTACTTTCTTCTAAGAGTTTCTACATTTTTCTCTAATATGGAGACAAATGCTCTGATTTTCTGGGTCCCGAAGTAAAGAGAATCTTTAATATTTTTCTTGATATCTCATTTTTCTTGCGTATGAGAAACTTTTCTTTTCTCTGGACTGCTGTAAGATCCTAGAACTTCTGTCACTCACTTGATGGTTGTACTGATAACGACCTAAATTTGTAAGAAGAGTACTGTTATAAATGGGAACATTCATGTGAGACTTATTAAACTGTCTTCATCCCAGCAACAAAGACACACAGTTTAGTTCTGAATGTTTATCTCTAAATCTATAGTCACAAAATTTTAAGTTAGATTTACATAGTGCATAACAGCACTTTAGATGAATAGGGACCCTTATGGTTCTCTCACAATGTAGAGATAGTAGAATATCACATCTGCTGTGAAAGTATAACCCATTAACCCATCGTTTTCTCTGTGTCCACCAATCTATTCACTTCATTTTAGAAGCCTATAAGGTTGATTGAACATGATTACCTTTTTCTAAACCCATGCTGACTACTGCCTGCTTTTCCTTCATCTATTTGTATGCTTTCCAGAAAGACGTTCCCAATCTTCACAGGGACAGCAGTGAGACTGACCTGCCTGTAATCCTGAGCTTTCTTTTCACCACTGAAGTCAAGAGTAACATTTTTTCTCCTCCAGTCTTCAGAAAACTCTCCTGTTTATCATAACTATTCCAAGATAATTGAGAACAACCTTACAGTGACATTAGTCTGTTCCCTCGGGACTCATGGGTGAAAGTCATCTGGGCCCATGGAATTGTGTGTGCCTAGTTTGTTCAAGTGCTCCCTATCTAGTTAGGGAGATTAAGTCTACATGCTGCAATGCCCGCCGGGTGGTTAGCTCAGGGGCCGGGCGCCGGGCAATAGCCCTGCGTGCCACAGTAACAGAGGATGGGTGCCAAGGGAGAGCGGGAGGCTAAGCAAGGTCCAGGCAAGTCTTACTTTAGCCACCGATTGAGAAGGAGCAAGGAGAGATGAAGCAACGAGGGACTCTTCTCGGGGGGACAGGAACGGGTTTATTGGAGCCAAAGAAAAAGGGACCAAGTAGAGCAAAAAGCAGCCTCTTACAAGGGGTTTTCTACCCCACTGCTCAGGGTGGAGCAACCATAGAACATCCAACAACAGAACAGACAAGGGGTGTTACATAGGCGGGGATCCATACAACTTAACCAATGGGGAGAGAGGTAGGCGGAGAGGGTGAGCAGGGGCCAGTGGCAGAGTGATGGGGGAGCCAAGGGAGGGGAGAGTGGTGGCCATTGCAGACGGGCAGGGTGCCACGTCTTTCCCGCCTTGGCCAGTGAACTTTCTTGCCAGACAGCCTGAGGGTGTCCATGTTGTGGCGGGCGGCTGTCTTAGGGTTCCTGGGCCTCATGAGAATTAAACCACTGGACCTTTTGTCCAACGGGGCCCGGGCCACCCTGGTGAGAGCCATGGCTCACCGCAACATCTACCCACAGAGGCTGTGTGCCTTCCTGTTGTGTTTGGCCTAAGGGACCTCAGATATATACACATTTTGTTTCGGGTTTTTTTTTTGGGCGGGTGGGGCATTATGTGTTTTAATGGCTTCATGTGGGTTGGTAATCCTTTCTGTACTCCCCCAGAGTTTTGACGTGTCTATCTGTGCAGTCCAAATGCTTTGGGTCATCGCTCTGTATGGCCAAACTGTCCCAGTGTGCCACACGCATTCCTGTTGCTTACTTATTTTGGAAACATCCCAATCTCTACACATCCTTTTAAAAAACTTTATAAGTAGAAATCTCTAGAGTTTTGTGTTAGTGTTGTTTTGAATACCATGTACAGATGTGAGAACTTCTGGCATCCTATTTCTGTTTAAGGTCATGTGTGTTCCCTTGACTGCAGCTTTGCACGGGCACCTCATGTAGGTACCTAATGTGGCGCTCTGCTGTGACTTTGAAACCCTCCTCAGTCTCTGTAAATTTCAGAATTGAATGTTGAATGTGACTGCATTCTTTACTTCTGTGTTTATGACCTGTTAAACCACATTTAAATATCCATGATTCATATGATCCTCTGTCAAAAAATCCATGTCTTCTCTACACAGCTGGCCCATTGTTTTTGCTTCTTAGTATTTATAAATTTTTAATTATGTGGAGATACATACAAGTGTGATTTGTAATTATTATATTTATTTCTTGACATTCCAGGACCAGGAAGAGAGGCTCCATGTATAATACACTAAGAACAGACTTTTATGATACTCCAAAAGGAATATCCCTCAATAATGATTTCGCATTTACTTTTCTTTTTGTGTGATTACATGGAATGAGACAATGAATTTGCATCACGCTTATTTTCTAATAGCTTGACACGTGGAGTACACTCATATGACTTAGTGTACTGTAGCAACATTTATCCTTTTAAACTAAAACTCTACTTTCATAAAAATTTTCCAGGTTTGAAAACAAATTAATTGTATGACAATAGATCACTTCTTTGTACCAAGCTGCATGAAAATATTAAGAAGTGCTTTTGTTCCAAACACTGCATTCATAATAATTGCATTTCTTTTTTTATTATTGCTGATTCCTCTGCCATATTTACTCTATTTGGACAGAAATATATGTTCTCATCTTAGAATGGAGAAGATTAATTATTTTTGGTATAATCATTGTTACCAGGAATAAAGGTTTTGTAGTAGAAATTTGGCAACTTTCTCTTAACTAGAATTGAGTCTGAAATAGTCAGAAAATTAAAGTGGAATACTTATTTTGTACTGTGATACATGAGAATATATATCTAAACACACAAAAGAAGCTTTTACTGATGAAAATGGAGATAGATATTAAGCCGTAAAATTGGATGGAGCCTGGACTTTGATGAAATTTGAATCTGGCACTCAGCTTTGCATCAACCAAATTCTTTACTGGGTTTTATTAAGAATTCATATCTTAACAGATGTAAAGTCAAGAAATGTTCTGACTGATTAGTCACCAGAGTTCCTGTAAGAACTTCCTTCTTCTCAGGTTACAAAAAATATGAGAAGATTCTGGAGAAACTTTTTTTGCTTACTTGTTTTCTTGCTTTGAAAAAAGAAAAAAAAAAAAAAAGAGATACAGTAATTGTTTCATATTGCTTTTTCCTATGAATGCAGTGATGCCAAAATACACATAAAAGCCTGATAAACACAGGAGGGAAAAATTTTAAATTTTCTCTCAAGATAAAAATAGAAGCAATCAAATCACAAAGAATTATTTTCTTCCTTTGCTTCAAAGGCTGCTGGCACCAATGAGATGATATATCTCTGTATCACCAGTTCTGCCTTGACACAAACTAGTCAGGTTCCTGGTCCCCTTTCTGCCAGAGCTCACAAACCTGCATAGAATGGTGAAGGGGCAGTGACTACTTCATGGATGTGACAATCTCAGAGGCAGTGTTTGTATGGGAGGTGGCCTACCTCCTAATGAATTTCCTTTTATTTGCACCTGTCAGGCCATACCAAGACTTGGAATAACCTTAGGATACAGAATGCTAATAAGTCTTTCTCCAAAGTGGAGTTTTAAAAAAAGCTGCATAAACAGTATGATTCTAGTGATAAAATGATACTTGCATCTCTCTCAATAAATAAATAATACCACAGTCCCTTCCTCTGGCCAAGGAAACTTGAAACTCTATCAGCGTTTCTTCTAAAGAGACCAGATGGCTTGTTGCTAACTGATATGAATGAGTCCCTCCCTCAAGGTACGGACATGCTGACTCCATGGGCTGTCTAATTAAATTTGAAAAAAAGGTAATCATAATTTCTCTCCCTTGTTTCAAGTCACTTTCTGATTAAGAGCATAGGAAAAGTACTAATTTAAACCAAAATGTTCAGATCTAACCAGCGGCTGACTTCGGAAGAAGATTGTGAGAGCACAATCACTTAATTCTGGTACAGTCCAAACTAGTATTTGCATCATCAGCATATAAAAAATAATTTAACTATGAGTATCTGCTTTTAAGGGAGATCTTACACAAACTTCCTAAAATTATTTTTAATGTTTATTTTGTATGATTTGGCTGAGTTTTAATAAACACACAGAAGGTGGATTTTACCTACACATCTGAAGTGGTGTGACTAACTTTCCAAAGCATACATAGTGAGAACTATCTGAAATGACACAAGACATCTGAGGTGTTGTGCACGCAGCTGGTATATAAAACACAGGATCTGTGGGAAACTTGTGAGTTCTGGTGAGGAACTGCAAGTCAGGTTAGATAACCTCAGTTATCTCACACTTCACTGGATATCTCTGTTTAAGCAATTGATTTCCATGCTGAACTTCAAGAAATATAAATCTCATCCCTGTTCATTTTTATGTGTCAGGATGCTTTTCCCAGTTTGTGAGAGCTTCTTCTTCTTTATAACTACACTGGAAGAATATTGTCTAAATACCGGCAGTAAAGCAGCAATTAAGAATGAACGGTAAAATAAAAAATCAAGAAGTGATACTAGAAACTTAATCCAGACTTCAGTCAGTATTGCCAAATAACCTGACCAAATGTAGATGTTAATTTGGAGCGGGTGTTTGAACTACGATCTTTATAAAACAGCCTAAAAATGTGTGTCAAGTGTCATTGAAATAATGTCTGAGACTTCTGCACCAGGGTATGGAAGATGACACAAGAGCTGCGTGAACACCATAGGACTACACAGGGTCCTTTCCGGTGATTTCAAATGTCAATTCATGCTGAAGTGTGAGCAATTGTATCGAGCATTTTCTGTGCAGAAAACAAAAAAAAAACAACCAACCAAACAAAAAAACCCAACAAACCAAACCAAAAAACAAAGAAGGCGGCCTCTTGAAAGGGATATTCATCTCTCAAACATATTTTTTGAGATTAATTGTTCTCAGGAGGACCCAATGCCAGAGCTTTGTAAAAGTACCTGGTTTTGAGTAATTGTTGTATCACTTTAACTGGAGTACTTGTGAACTAAGAAAATTAACTTGAGATAGGTGATGCTGTTATTTCATGAAAAGAATAATTGTAAGTCATTTAGAAAACACTTCAGTCTTTATACAAAAACAAAATGAGTGCCGGCTAAAGAGGAGGTAAGAAAAACATTTAGTTTTAAATAGTCTTTCATTCTCAAATTGTCGAGCATTTCAATATTTTTTTGTTAAATGAGACTAAGAGAAGTCATGAAAACTGTATTCCTAAAATGAAAGGGGAGAAGTGCTTTACAAGGAAAAATATAAAAAGAAATATGGTTTTAATTAAAGAGTACAGGAAACATGGATGCATAGCATGTTCAAGGCCAAAGGATGTTCAAATTTTGAGAGGTAAATTGAAAAAAAATTGTAAGAATCTGAAATAAAGATGAGAACAGAAACAGTAGATCAGATTAAGACTAAGATTGCCAATGAATATGCCCGGATACTCACTTCAAAATGAATTTGAAGCTGGCATTAGATACAGCAATAGAGAGCCCCGTAGTAATGCTGAAAGAATTGGGTAATTATTAGTTTCTATGACTGTGCTATATTTTTTTAAAATTCTCAAAGATATACCTGGTACCTGTTTCTTTATAGTCATGTGAATATTACAAAAATCTGTGAAAAAGTCAGTCTTCTGAAGACTGAAAAAAACCCATACCGACTTTATAATGATTGAAATATGGGATTAGCAAGGTGCATTTTTCGCTCTTTCTTTTTTTTCAGCACAAAATCTTATTTTAAATTTTAAATGCCTTTTAAGAAGATAAAACCTTAGAGTGTTTAAATCTTGAGGATTAAATAGGTAAAAATTTATTCAAAGAAATTCTGCCAGGCATTGTTTTGCAAAAATGACAATCAAAAGTGTTCCTGTTGATTTGAGCTGAAACAATATTTTTCCTCTTCTGAATTTTCATTAATGGAATGAATAAAATGAATAATAACCAAAAAACTAAAGTAAAAGCTTACAATATATGTAACTGTGTGAAACAAAATCAATTTATTGATGGATTAAAAATTTGGTTTAGCTCTACTCCCAGAAAGAAAAAAGTGTATACATGGGGAACAAAACACTAAAGAAAATTCTGAAGCACCAGTACACAAAAGATAGTTGAAAGTACTCAGTTTGTCTCATTTGAAAATTCTCTCCTGAGCATGCGACTGCATGGCACTGGTTTTCACAGAGGATATGGGAAAGATGGTGGGTTTTTGCCATTTTGACTCTATTGTGAACTACATTCTCTAAAAATTTAACAGACCTACACATGTAATCAGCTGTGCAAAGGGCTAAGATGGTATGCAGGTCTTATTCCTGTGTTACTAAAATAAAGAAGCTGGGTGCTTAAGAGACAAGGCTGGTTTACAGTGATTCAGAGACAATTCTGCAGTTTTGAACTCAATAGGCATCAAGACAAATTCTGGTTCAACAGGAGAAATACGGAATTGAAAAGACATAAAGCAATTGTCTAGCCTTAAACATATCATATAAGGAAAATGAAGAATGCTTTGTGCTGACTGCACATATGATTTGACTTGATGAAATTAAGTACCTGGAAGCATGTACATGAGATGGGGTTAATTTATCACGACCACTGGCATTAAAATATCTGAGTATGTCTATGTATTCAAAGAATTATCCCTGTAGTGACACATAGCAATGAATGATGGACTTCAACTTGCATGTCTTTTAACTGTAAACAAAGCCACTGAAATCAGTAAGAATATTCCTATTAACTTTTGCAGGCTTTGTTTAGAGCCTAAGCATTTCTAATGTGACTGTGCATATTTGAAGGGCTTGCAAGAACTGCCTTTAGAAGAAAGACACAGAAAAATAATTAATAAAAAATAAGCAATAATTAGGGAAAATGATCCACAGAAAAGTCTTTCAATCCATATGGATCTCATGGTTCCACAGTAAATATGAAAAATAGTCCATGCTGTTTAATACTGAATAGCTACCATATAGTAAATGGATCTAGACAGACCTTTAAATTAGTTCATGTGTCACAAAAGGTACAATACTTATCCATGCTTTTGAATCTGGCAGAGGATTACTTATACACCTCGTAAAAGAGACTTTTCCAAACATTTTGGTCTCCTTTGAATGTTTAAGGATTTGAAGGAGTACTTCTGTTTTGCAGCCAAAATTGTTTATAAAATGTATGAATCATGCAGAAGAAAATAATTAAATTCTTGTATACTGTTCTTGTATACTGCATGTTTCTTAACTACTAGAAAAAGAATCATGCCCTAACTTCTGTGAGAGTCATTTTTCCCTAGAGAGAAATAGAGCTTCAACAGAAATGAAGTAAGTGGTCACCATGCTTGACATCTCCTAGTCTTTAACTCCTGCACTGTGTGTTGCAGGTAGGACATTCTCCTGTGCTGTTAGAAATACTGGCTTAAAATCCCACAGGCCAAACCCCCTTATTTGTCACTTTATGAAATGTTATAACATATCAGTAGCTTAAACTCATTTTATTTCTCTCTCTGCTCTCCCTCTCTGTTTCCACTCTTCCAGCTCTATTTTTCACCTTCATGTTGAGGATGGGGAGTGAGAGAGCTGATGGGTGGGCTTCTGACAGCCAGCCAAGAACAAACCACCACAGTGTACAAACTTGTCTTCATCAAAAATGATGTTCAAAATATTATTTTCCCAATACCTGCAGCTGACCAACCATAGAAAGTTTTTTTTAATAAAAATATCAAAAAGCCTCAAAACCTTCTGGAGATTTATCACAGAATCATAGAATATCTTGGTTTGGAAAGAACCTTGAAGATCATCTAGTTCCAACCCCCCCTGCCAAGGACAGGTACACCTTCCACTAGACCAGAGTTACTCAAAGCCCCATCCAGCCTGGCCTTGAACACTTGAACACTTCCAGGAATGAGGTGTCCACAATTTTTTTGGGCAACTTCTTCCAGCGGCTCACAGTAAAGAATTTCTTCCTTGCAACTAGTCTAAATCTATTCTCTTTCAGTTTTAAGCCATTCCCCTTTTCCTATCACTACATGACAGTGAAAAAGTCCCTCTCCAACCTGTTCTTAGCTACTATAAGGTCTCCCTGGAGCCTTGTCTTCTCCAGGCTGAACAGCCCCAACTCTCTCAGACTGTTAAAGATTGCAAAGGGCTAAACAAGAAAAAATAATTTTGGAGACAGCTTGCTAATTAATCTTGACAAAAACACTGATCAATGACCTAATCCAGGAAGTAATGAAGTTATTTTCCAGCAATCTTTTTACCCCACTGATGTAACTTTGGAGGAACAATGGGATTAAAACTCTATGAAACAACTGGTGTAGGAGAATAGACAGGATGGGATTAATCTTACTGAATTGTAGCCATCTGAATGTTAGCTGCTAATGTAAGACACTTGGCTACTTTAATTCTAAATAGAAGAAAGACAGACCTTTCCAGAAGGTGGCTCAGTTCAGCCTGAAATAAGTCTGTAACAGGAGAAAAGACCTTACAGAGGGTCCTGTCTGATTTAGCCTACCTTTTTACACAGGAGAAACAGAAAAACATCCATTCTTTTGCACTAACTCAAAGTATTTTTTAAATCAATATGTATCTTCATATCCAAGTTCTCTATGGTATGTTTCCTTATAGACTTGTGTCATTCTTGTTTACATCAATATTTTCCCACTTTTTAATATATTCTGTTATTGAGATTAGGTTTTGTATTACTGTTTGATTTTTGTTTCTTTCAACAATATTCAAGTGGAAGGGGTTGAGTTTTGTCTGTTTGTTTGTTTTGATAGTTCAGTTAAATTAATCTGATATTTATTTTGGGTTCAAGTATAGACTGAAAAAAACTAAATTTAGTATTTACAATGTACCAGTCCACATTTGATCTACATGGCCAAGCTTCATTTTACTCAGGAATGATGTGACAAAGAATGTACTGGAAATAAATACCTTTTTGAAGCTAAAAGGTCGAGTGTGATAACCTAGCTCTTCTATTTTAGATGGTATTATATATCTACGTTTGGGCAAATAGATTGAGTTTCCTTCTGATACGTAGATACCTACTCTGTAAACCACCAAATTTAGGTGCTGAAATGTGATGCTTTATAAAGTAAAAGGATTTTATACCCAGATGTCATACTGTCCATTCTTCTCCAGAATATTTCAGAAGAAAATACAACAGCTAGTAGGAACTGCTGCTTTTATGTAGAGTAACCTTACTCACAATTCCTTGTAATAAAAGAATTCCAAGCCTGTATCTGTTTACAGCCATAAAGTAAATAAAACACCTGGGCCAAAATCCAGCCACATAAAAAAATCTCAATATTAAGGTGACAAGAAACAATTTATATATT
Source organism: Aphelocoma coerulescens (assembly GCF_041296385.1). Lineage (NCBI taxonomy): Eukaryota > Metazoa > Chordata > Aves > Passeriformes > Corvidae > Aphelocoma > Aphelocoma coerulescens. The sequence continues at coordinate 53,111,212 of NC_091013.1, read as the reverse complement.
TATCTTCAAACAATGTATCATTTCTCCTTTTCCAAGAGACCAGGCTTTGTGAGGATTAAAAGGCAGTGAATGCTGCAAATTTTGAGTTGTTGACATAATCTCATGTTATGTTTTCTTATGGCAAAATGTCCTAGTTGGAAAAGTATTGACAAAGTGTTAAAGAGAGAATCACGGTAATATTGGAAAAAGGACGGAAAGAGAAAAATGAGAATTACCTAAGTCTATCTCAATTTTCCATTACTGATTTTGACAATTTAGGAGCATGTGCTCTTAATGGGTCTTACTCTATAAATGACACCAAGCTGCAGAGCAAGGGGATGTAAGGAGTTTTTGGCAATAGAATTTAAAAATATTTACATAAATTAGATAAACTGTATTACAGAAAAAGCACATAATTCAGTAAGTAAAAATGCAAAATGCTCTTAGACAAAAAATTTCTGCACAAATACAAGATAAGTGAAGGTATTACTAGGTATTACTTCAGTAGAAAAAATCTGGAAGTTCCATGAATGAAAAGCTAAATGAAGCACTACAGGATTCCATTAATACATGATACCCAGGCCTGCTTGAGAATAAAATATCTACTCATCCATGTTGACTGCCTGTGCATGTTCCTTACAAAGTTTTGTGGGTAAATCGACAGATACCTAAGAGTTTGCAGTCTTTTCAGCATTACTTTTAGCATGAACTAGGAGAGGGAGCTATGTATCTAATTGTATGCTTCTATCTCCTCTGCTCTTGTGGAAGGCAACAGCATCTAGGAGAAAAGAGAAGTTGATTCCCCACCGCGGACACACCAGAGTTTTTCACAGAAAGCTCAGATATGCTCTGCCACAGGCCAGACAAGTTGTGCAAACAGCTTGGTGGTATATTTGGGCAGCACTGTGTATTAGAAGTAACCAAAGATTCAGACTGCTCTCAGGTAAAGTCTCTTAGCTATGATGAAGATTCAGCCAGTAAGATTAATTTTATGCTCCAGACAGGAGATTGTCTTTGTAGCTAACTTTGTGACTATGACAGAATTTTTACTTATGTGGTTATTTTTTCAAGAGCAACCTATTTCACAAATTCTCGATAATCAGTCTGGTTACATCTCTGGAAACATAAAATAAATAAAAATAAAATACGAAGGTAAATAAATAAATATAAAGTACTAGTGCTGCAGAAGTAGATATAACTCTAAAAGCATTGACTTCCTGATTTATCGCTCCCTAGGACTTCATAAATTCTGAAAATTCAATCTATTCAAACTTTTCTCACATTTAATTTTAGTGTAGCTGAGCAGCTGTCATCATGCATGGTTATTTTACAACCAGCATTTGCTGTCTACACCTATGTATGTTTAGCTGGTAAATATCTGTTATGTTTCAACTTCAGTTTTCTGCCTTTTTGTATACGAGGACATTTTCATTATCAAAGAAATACAAAACAACGGAGTCTTGTTATGTACATCAGACGTGTGTAATTTTCCATAACCATAAATAAGAGCTTGAATAACCTTGATCTTCTATTCTGTCATATTGTTTTTAAGCTGATGTAACACCATTGACATCAATGGACTTACCCCAGTATGAAATTGGTGTAATGGAGTGGAAAATCATTGCCGAAATCTCTAAGGGGATATTCAAAATTCCCTTTACTGTAAGCTGTGTATTAGACTGGAAGATCCATAGTTTTTATTTTCATGTTTTGATGTGTATATCAAATGATAAAGAACTGTAAAACACTCCAAATGGGAAGTTATTCATAACCTTTCTTAATTAAGCATGAAATATTTCATTTTTAAATTGTCATTTTTAGTGTATGTTTAACTATCTACTCAATGTCACAATTAATTTTAACTTTGGAGAAAAATATGATGTGTAGTAATTTAATTTGATACTATACACTACCAAAGTCAACATAATTTGTTGAAATGTAAATGAAATGAGTTGTTTTTTCTTTTTCAACTAAATGATATATGCGAAAAGAGCTCCATTTGGGACTACCTTTTACAAAGCTACTTAGCAGACAAGATCAAGGTTTCATAAGCCTGAGTGTTCATCTAACTATTAGTCAAAGTTAACTTCTAAGTTAATAACTGTATACAGGTCTTTGTATTCAAGTCATTTTCCTGAGAGAAGCCAGATTAAACTGTCTTGATTTTCTTTCCCTAATTACAAGATCAACATGTGAATATCAAGTGGAAAATAAGGATATTATCTATCTGTTTGGTTTCATACTTGATTTCCTATGAAATTCTGTTAGAAGAGGATGAAAATATGAACCACAAACCACTTTGTTCTTTTTTTTAAGGTAGAGTGACACACATGGCTTCATTTTTCTTTCACATCTGCAAAAAGTGAATCTGGATTTCAAAGCAAAAATGATAATTGAGCAGAATTGTATTAGTGGAAAGTGTAGATAACAATGTGGTTTTTGACCACCTTGTGAAATTTTATTACAGTTAGGAAGAGCTTTGTCAAATCAGTTTTATGTAATTTATTTTATTCTTCAATTACTTTGTATTGTAGAAAGGCAAGATCCTGTTTTTTTGGCTATCAGTGAATAAAACATTTCCTGAATACTTTAACTTCCTTAAGAAGGCAAATTTTTTCCTACCATTTTTTTTTCTGTGAGTGTTCTTTCTCACGCAGAATGTAAAGTTTATAGTCTTGATCACTTTAATTTACAAATTTTTCACTTTGTTTCTTATGCACTGTATTTTCAAACTATTGCTGAGAAAATTCTCTCTTAAGCAAAAGTGGTATGTAATCAAAAGAAAGGAAACTGTGCCAAACCAAAAATCCTGTGCTATTTTCTTTTGTATAATGTCATACAGAAACATGAATCTGAAAGTGTTCCACAGACAGCATTAGTGGATTTGTTTATATTTTTTCACTTGACATGGGGTACTTTTCATGTCCTAAATCTGGTAGGTTTAATTTCCAGTCTCCTGTGCTTTGTCAAGTCATTTTCCCCTGGGAAATGTGCTATCACATCAGAATTATCTATTCATTTTTAGTCTCACTTTTATGTTTGTTTCACGGAGTGGAGTGAGTATGTAATGGGCAAGACAGCAGAGAGTAGTGTTAACAAGGTCCTAATTTGCTTTCTCAGATCAGAAATGACTCTAAGGAAAAGTTCCTGCTGCAGCTCTGCAGAGAATTATGGCAAATTATATACTCTTTGCCAACCATTTACACTGATGTATCTCTGTTGATTTTGGTTTCAGATAGTTTATGGCTGATATTCAAATTGGGTCTTTTCTATTCTTCCAGCTTCCTTCCAGAGCAATCCAAAGTCAGATTACAATAGAGATTGTGGTCCTCTGTATAAATTGCACTGATCTGGGATCATCCTATTCCTAATTGTCTGCGTGTCTGAAAACCTCAGTAGTTTCAGCCAGCATTCTGGTTGCCTAGAGATTTCGGCCTGGGTCCTAATTAACCATTTCAATTTAGGTTTTGTCTCTGATTTTGATTAAGAATATCTGGAAGAGAAAGGTTTGTTTTCTCCAGATACATTTTTTATTTTATCTTCACATTCTCTGAATTTAATTCACTTCCTCATTAATCTTTATTTAATGACCATTTTCTTTTGTCAATAGCTACAGAATATCTTTATTAAATTAAAATGAAATTTGTAGTTGTTTCTCAGTTCTTTATTTTCATCACTTGTGAGTGCAAATACCAGTCATAAAAATTTATCTTTTCATAATTTTTTAAATAGAGTTATCTTTGAGTTTTCAGCTATGTGCTTACAAGATGATAGAACTGTTGTCAACTACTTCTTGAAAAAATAGGTGGGATGAAGATCTTGAAGCGATTCTTGAATGTGTGTGTCTAGCTCTCAGAACATTAGTGTTTATTTACTGTACTAGCAATATTCTTTATTTATCTATCGGTTTCAATTTGTTTTGATCAATATGACAAAACTATCCTGAAAAATGGTTTATTGTTTGGTTAAGACAAACTAGTGCTGTTTTGAATGGTTCCAGCAGCAAAGAGCAGTAAAAGAATGTCTCATTTCTCAGTGAATTGTAGTCTGCATGTGCTAGCCCAATCCTGAATACCTTTGAGACTTAAATACACAACCCCTTCTCATTTGGGCTGTGATGAAGTAACAATTTTTATCATCCAGTTTCTTCTCACTACCCACTAGCTGGCAGGCATCCTGCAGCTTTTCAGTAACTAACTTTGTTCATGTGAGTCTTCCCTAGTATAGTGTGGGCAAAATCAGTTGCACTGGTGCAAATTTCTGAATTAAACTGTTCAATCCAGCCTGCAACAGAACAGAGAATGCTCTCACACAGTGGTGGTAGCAAAAGTGTGTGGAACTACTTTGAGCCAGGGACTGCTGATGTGCAACTGGATATACAATGATTCTTCCACAATTCTAACCAGTTTCGCACTGGTCAAAGCTTGTTTTGATATCAGTAATCTTTCCAAGTTAGTCTAATCTTAATTAGGTTAGGAAAATTCTAGAATTCCCCATCAGCTGTATTGCACTGTACAAGGACTAATTGATTTCAGCTGGACTATTTATAAACACAAACATCTACTTATGCAGTTGAGCAAGAGCTGCCACAACTGAGCTCTAACAGATGCCCAAGTTTAAAGATGATGGGCTTAGTTTTTACCTTGTACTGGAATAGCACCAAAATAAAAAGTTAGATTGGAAATAAATCTGACCTCAGGGGATATATAGCAAAATGTTCTTATTTTTACTTTACTATGATTCTGATCCTTGAGTTTCTTTTCATAGAATGTTTGACATTCTGTTTTAGAGATTATGAATATCAAGGTGTAAGTAAAGTGTTTATTAAAAAAAAGAAATATATCTAACTTTTGAAGCTGTCATTAGCTGATTATAAATGAATAAATTTCTAAAGGAGTTGATTCAGTCATGTATTTTTAGAGGATTCCGTGATATTAAAAAATGTATCATAAGAAGAAAAACCTAATAACTGACAGAGGTCACAGTTACATAAAGAAGAATTGAAAAATGGAAGAATATAAGAATGAAAGAGCCACATGCAATCATGGAGAAGACAGATACATCAGTGCAAAGTTGTCACAGTTCAGCTCAGGATCAAGCTGGCTGCAGGAATCATCATAAATATCTGACATGTTGAGGTTAAAGAAAGTATCTGAGAATTGCAGTGGCTTGATAATAGAACCAGGTTTGAGTAAACAGATTTGCTAAACACTTAAAACTCCTGGGCTTTTTCAGTTAATTGACAATTATTAACAGTTCACTTTTTTTGTTGTTGTTTTCTAATTTACTCTAGAGAGAATAGGGCTTTAAAAGGATTTAATTCTTGATTTAATTTCATTAGTGGAATTTGGAAAGGGTGGCTACTTTTAAGGAGGAGTTTGATTCAATATTGCCACTTAATATCATAATACATCTTTGAACATTTAAAGATCAAAATTATCCTGGCAAATTTCGGATACCAAATTTTACTTATAGAAATTCTTAATCTATAAATCTAAGAATGCTTTTATAGTATGATGGTAATACAAAAATACTTTAAAAAATGAATAAAGCAATTGAAAATATTTCCTCTGCAAATGTAAGATAGTGTCATGTCTGCACAAGATATCAGCTAACATACATTACAACTCTGAAATTTGAAGTTCTCACAATGGGAAGAAATGCATCAACTTCCATATTTAAAGGGATTTTCTTATTGTTTCTGCTGATCTGGGAACTCAAAAAAATATTGTTTAAGGTTATAAATGTCTTTATTAAAATTACGATTTCTGTCTAATTTATTTTAACAAGAATTGTAATGTATTCTGCCCTTTGATCTCCTAGCTTGAAACGCTGCCTGTTGTTCCATTATTCCACCATCCATTTGCAGATAACAATACATCAGAACCTTTTTCTTGCTGCAGAAACAATGCCCTTTATTTGAGAAAGGACATTGTTTTGACAGATAAAGTAGGCATTTGATAAATTGGAACAGGTTCTGAATTATTTTGAGGGGAATGTGTGCTACATCTGTCTGCTGATTTTCCACTGAAGCAGTGCTTAACTTTCTTGTCTGTTTGTGATTTATTGAGCTGCAGAAAAGGTTAGGAAAATTTCATGGCTCTTCTCTTATAATTTGTAAGTGAATCAAAAAGCATTTGTTACTGTTTATGATGCTCAAAAGACAGAATTACCCCAAAACATTTATACACAACAAAGACTGTAGTGACAACAAGAAAGGTAAACAAAAGAATGATCTTCTAAATTATTAATAATACAACACTGAAAACAAATTCAGCTGTTGAAAGGCATGGAATGTTAATAAAGAATTTGGGTGTCTATTTAATCACATTTTTAGAGGAGATAATTAACAGGGAATCTTAGTACATATCTATTTCCTAAATACTTCTATAGTTTATTAATATTTATCAAGAACTTCTCACAAGCTAATGTAAGATGCTGGCCACAAGGAAGTCAAAACATCTATATTACTCAGCATTAGGCTCTGAATTTAATTGCTGGAACAGAGACTATGTTTTGTAGTTTCAGACAACCTATGGGATCCTAATCTGTAAATGGAAAGGCTGTTACATAGGGTTGTCTTTAACAACTTACAGCTCTTCAAATACCATGCCTATATTTAGGTAAACAACTAAGGAAGAAATCTATCTTCAAACAGTTGATCCTAAAATTCAATTGTTCCAATGTAGGTGTTTGCCCATGAGCCAAGTTTTTAAGCTCTCATTATAGTTAAGTGAGAGTTTATTCATATGTCCAGTGTAATCTCATGACCACTGTAAGACAAAAAGGTCCAAGAGTTCCCTACAGTCATCTTAACATTGCTGTCTAGTGTTATTTGAAACTTTTTAGGATTTCAGATGTATCTGTATTAAAAAAGGGAAGGAAAAAAAAAAAAAAAAAAAAGGGAAATTCACTCTGTTCTGAACCAAGAGTCAGCAGTCTCAGGCCAGGTGGAATCACACAGGGTATTTCAGACAGCACTGTATGCTTGCCCTGTCAGCCCCGTGCACATGCCTTCAGCAACTCTATGTTTTGTAGATGGTATGAGATGCCTCTGCAGAGTGTGCAGCTGAATGAAACATCATTAATTGCTCTGAAAAAAACATCAAAGTGAGAGCCAGTTGACCAAACATATGTTCAGTAACATTTGAGATACCTGTTATCCTGACATACAGCTTCTGCTTCAGAAGAACATGCATCTCCCATAGGTCCTTTTTCATCTCTACACTTCTTACATAAATTTCTTACTTTCTTAGGGCACTAGATGCCTAACTGGGCAGCCAAATTCAATTCCTGTGAGGAAAAAGTGTCCCTCCTCAGGGACAACTCAACCCACATAGTTAAGTATTTTTTTGTTTGGGATTGGCATATCTTTGGAGTACAGAGGAAGCCCACCTGCTAATTTTCTACCTTATTGATGACTAAAGCTGGAGGAAACCACTAATTTTATAACTTAATTTATGTGAAAATAGTTTTGATGCTTTCCATTTCTCTATTCCTTTTTGTCTTCTTATATTAGATGATAAACAACTACATCACAATGAACATTAGACATACACAAAAACAGTAGATGAGCTGTCTCTGAAGAGTATCCCCTTCATTCTCTGAAAGACAGCTACTGCATATGGCCTTTTTTTGACATTTAACACTCAAAAGTTAAACTTGCTTGGTTGGTTTCTTCTTCTATGCACTTGCTGCTGTTGATGTAATTCTCATGCTGTATAAATTTAAAAATTCTTCATTCATATCTTATACAGGGAAAACATATGTGGAATTGTGTTAGTTGGTGGATGTAAATAAAGTAGTTATTATCCTTCTGGGATGTAGTTTTGCTACCAGTTTGTTTTCCTGTTTGAGAAAAATTGCGAACAACTGGCAAAGTGACATGATGCACCTCACAGGTTTATGATACACAGTTACATTATATGTGCCATATCCCCTTTTCATTACCAATTATTTATTTATTGCTTGACATTTTAAAAAAGTGTATTCAGTAGCTCCCAATCATGACACCTGCTACGGAGCAGGTAAGATACATTGGAAAATCCTACTCCATAGAAAGAGAAAAAATATTTCTAAACTTTCATGACATCCAGCTGCACCCAAGCAACCAAAATTGCAGGGTCAATAACAAGAATGTGCAATGCCATTAAACCTCCTGCAACTTAAAAATATTTTTGTACAATTGTGTAATTCAAAATTGTCCATTTTCTTTTCTCCTTTTTGTTTCCCTGTTTTTGAATGAGGCTACCCTCATTCAAATGTATTGGCCAATCCTTGTTGTATGAGAATGAGCTGTTTTCACATTGACAAAAAAGGAAGCCAGGAACAGATGAGGCAGGGAAACATAAATATTGTTAACAGTGACAGAAACATATAAAGAAGATTCTTCTTTTTTAAATTAGAGGAGAGGAATACAATTTGACATTAAGGTAAAAGAAGTAATAGAAATGAACAGCAGCAAAGGACTTTGTTTACATGACAGTTTTGGTAGCAGGAGGGCTGCAAGTGTGGCTTCTGTGAGATCAGAAGCTGTATTGGCCTCAGAGCCCATTTCAGTCGACTCTGAGATGATCCCACTACTGCCCAAAGCTCAGCTGTTCAGCAATGCTGCTAGTTCCTGTATGATATCATATTTATGATAGGATAAAAAATACACAGCAGCTGTGAGTGAGAAGAGTAAGACAATGTGAGAGAAGCAGCCCTGTAGGCACCAAAGTGAGAGAAGAAGGAGGGGAGAAGGTGCTCCAGGCACTGGATCAGTTTCCCCTGCAGTTCATGGAAAACCATGCCAGAGCAAGTGTCCCCACTGCAGACTATAGAGGACCCCACTCAGGCTCTCTGGTAAGCCAGGAAATTCTACCCACCACAGACTTTCAAATAAAAAGAAAAATTCTCTGTCTTGAATAATCATTCAAAGAGGTTGTCAATGTTTTTCTGCACGCGTGGGTACAATTATCAAGAGAAGTATTACTGTGTGTTCTGAAACACAGTAGGATAAATTAGAGAAAAAAATCCCAACAAACTATATTGCATTGCAGGAATATATTCAAATCAAATACTTACAATACATACAGTAATATGTAGTGTATTAATTTATTTAGAGTATATTCCGGGTGGTAGACTTACAATTGATATTACATAAGTACAACAATAAGAATTCTAACTTGTCATAACTATTTGTAATATTTGTTTCCTTAGCTTTCTGTGAGCATGCACTGAGCAAGAGTGGTAGGAAAAAAAACCCAAACGACTGAAAAACTACCCCAAGATATTTATAACAAAATACCGCACAAATAAAGAAACCATAAATTACTTCCATTCTTCAGATATTCCAGTTCACAGTCTCTTACACCAGTGTAAGGAATGAAGCATAATGGTAAAATTCAGTTTGAAGATATGTAGGCTACTCCACTAAAGCTGTGGATGGCTTTGGCACAGGCACCTTTTTCTGCTGTTGGCAGGTTGTACAGATGCCTGCTCAGACTGCCTGCTCACATTGCTCTGCATTGCCCTGCTCAGTGTGTACTGAAATAGTGAAGGTCAAATCTTGTTTTTACTTTCAGTGACCTCTGTGTTTAATCTACAGCCAAGTGGTATTGAGGTGGCTTTTTTATTGTTTAAAATCCTTATGCCTCCTTGTGTTTTAGCAAACATCTTGGGAAGGCTGCTGAATGAATAATAAAGGACTTGTGTTCAAAGGCAGGGGGATATTCACAGGGAAGCAAGTGACTGTAGAGCTGGAAATGTGGTGTTATGGCTAGGGCTGGAATGGCATTTTCATTCAAAGCAGCATTTTTCAAAGGCTTTTCATTTCACTACCTGTCAGGAAGATATTTCTTATGCTTGTTCTTCCCCATCAACATGGTGTTTTGGAAAGATTGGTAAAATTCCATTGCGCTATATTTAAGAATTTAATATTGAAAATGTATTTTCACTGCCTAGGGAATTATTCAGAGTCCTCTCACATTTTCAGGTAGTTCAGTATGTTTTATTTAGAGTACTGCAAGGACTAAACCAGTCAGCTTTTAATGAGGTTGATATTAAGATAAATATTCACAATAACCCAGACTAAGTTTTTTAAGGGTTCAGAACAATTTCCCATGCCTTATTTGCTTACTTTTATTTTTGAAAATACATATTTTTTATTTTAGAAAAAGGTATTTCACCTGCTTAAGGGTCTCTTATCTGCTTGCATGTTATTGTGAAGTTTATATAGGAGAATGAATTTCTAACGTAGCATCAAATAGGGATGAAAATTTTAAAATGGACCACATTTTAAAGATTCACCAAATATTAAACCTTTTTATAGCTCAATCATGGCAGTGGAATGTGCCCTTCCATTTTCAATTTTTTTCTTAACAGAGTGTTAATACTTTCTGAATTTTGATATGTTTTGTTGTCTTGGTTTTTTGGTTGGTTTTTTTTTTTTTTTTTTTTGGGTTATTTTGGTTTGTTGGTTGATTGGGATTTTTGTTTGTTTTTTTTGGTGGGTTTTTCTGGTTTGTTTGATTTTTTTTGGTTGGTTTTGGAGTTTTTGGGTTTTTTTGTGGTTTTTTTTGTTTGTTTGGGTTTTTGGTGTTTTTTTGTTGTTGCTGCATTTTTTTGTTATGTTTGGTTTTTTTTAATTGTCAGTTTGCTTTCTAACCCAGAGAAGGGTTAGGCATGTGAACAGTGGAGACCTGTGAGGAACAGTAGCCATCTATCCCTAGCAGCTGCAAGTAGATTTTCTCCTAAAGCAGACTTCATGTCAGAAAGAAAATATTGCGGCATGTTGAGATTGGGCATTTGAATCTGTCTCCACCAGACTTCGTGTCAGAAAGAAAAAACTGCAGCATGTTGAGGTTTGGCATTTGAATCTGTCTCCAGCCCCTAGCTGCCTATCCCACTTGTGGAAGATGCCACCACAGGAACCAGAAGAACTAAACTGATCCTCACCATTTTCTTGAACTTAAAACCAGTCATGTTAAGGTAAGCTAATGCTGAATTCAAGTTTCTTTAAAAGGTTAGTGTTGATTAAGAAATAGGTTTTCATTCATCTGCCCTTGCCATAGGGACAGCAGCCTTTGGTAACAGGCTGGGGCAGATGCATGAGATGAAAAATGCATTAGTTTAATCCACAGCCAAATATGTGTCAACACTGTTAATGTAAATTGGCACTACTCCATTCAGGTCACCAGCAGAGGGTCTAAGTATGCAGATTTAAAAAAAATAAAAAAACCCACAACCAACCAAAAAAACCTCAAAGAAACAAAAAAAAATACCAGAAAAAGACAAAAAACTGAACCAATCCAAAAAATCTAGGACCATTTTGTGCCATCCATAAGCGTAAAGCTCTTTAAAAACAGATCATTCTGCTATAGTCAGTGATGCTGAAAGAAAAAAGTTTGAGACCTATCTGATTTATTGAATCTTTTTTGTTGTTATTATTTTCACCACTGTGTAAACTGTCATCTGATAAAAATCTATTGTCTATTTGTCTATTACAGGAAAAAATATTTCTCTTGCAAACTGCTACCATCAGACACTGTGGAAAACTCATGAGACATTAACAGCTCAAAAGAAAATAATTTTAAATCATTTCACTGAACTGATAGTGAAGCTATGATTGTGATTATAAATTGCTGATAATGATTAGGTTTTCAGCACTTATCTCATAGTTATTTTAAACCAGATAATCATTTAGTAAAGAAAGATTTGGATTCAGTCATATATCTCTGAAACATTATCTTTGCTTTCTTTTTCTAGACTTTATCTCTGTTCAAAACAACTTTCATATGCACACAAAGAAAAAAGGTCATGCTGCATGGCAACAGAAAGCTCAAGGCTAACTAAAGGGACACTGAGAGTAGTCTTACCAAAACTATCTTGTTTAATGGTAAATGCAATTTCAGGGAAAATGCAGTGAGAGTAAAGGGCAGAGGACACAATGGTAGTATAAGGATACAAGGTGAATAATCCCAGTCTTTCAGAGAAAAATATTCAGTTTTTTAACTGGGAGAGAAGTATTTCTATTAAATAAATATATATATATATATATATATAATATATATATATATACACATGAAAATTAGGACTTTATTATGACGTCATAAGATTGATAAATCAGGAGAGTTTGAAACTTTAAACTTTACTAAATTAATTAATCAATGACACTTTCGTTACTGGTTACTTTTTATACCTTATTAACTGTTACCATTATGAACACAAAACCTTTAGTCTTTAAGACTTCTTAAATTAGATCTCAGTATACAGTACCATAAAGCTGATAATGTTTACATTTATTTAGCACTAATGCCTGTTGTACTTGGCATTTCACTGAGCTGAAGTTTATGAGCCATCAGAGCTCTTTAAGTCAAGTTGCAGCTGGAGTTATCATACATTATTTCTTCTCCAGTTTTCTTCACTGATGTATAGTGTTTTATTCAAATGCACCTGCTCCCCTCAAAAATGGGAGGGTCTCCTCTGCTCACATTGCTGATTATATTGGGTTTTGGTTTGTTTGGCAGGATATTCTGCCTATTTTTAATCCTTTGGTATTATCTTGCCCTTTGTCTGCCAGGATTTTTTGCTTAGATCCTTGCTGCATCAAGATCACTTGGATTATATACTGCTGTAAAATGCTTGTATTTTGTATAAGCTCTGATGGTTATACAATACTATATGGTTATAGAATTTTATTAGTTGCACTATCTCTGATTTTTTATGCTTTTTTTTGGCTTCAAGGCAAAAAAAAGTTTTATGTATATAATTTATAGTTGTCTTGGGGTTCTGTTAAGTTGTGTAAAGGATAATAAATGGCTTCAAAGTCATAACCACAACCTCTATTTTTAGTCTTCAACAATTTAACATGAAAACATGGTCTCCTGATGTGATTGCTCACTTGCCTGTTCTTGCAAGTGGAGTCGCTCTGCATGTGTGACAGGAAAAACTCAATATGCATTCTGCAAATGAATCAATAAAAATGGATTCTAGATCCTTGTCATTCTTCCTGCTCAGAAACAATCCAAATATTTTGAACTATGGATACATGCTTTTCCAGTGCTCAAGAGGTTACAGCCAGTGTACTTCAGAAATGTTTCCCAAGTATATTGGTCTTAAGATTTGCCAATAATTAGGGGATTTTTTTCTCTTTTAAGCATTGGCCAACCTCTCTTAAAAGTCTTGGATTTGTTACCAGGGTTTTCTGTTATTAATTTTGATCAAGGTATCATTTGTACAAGCATTTGGTTGGGATTTTAAGAGTATTCTTGTAGCCAGCTGTAGAAGAGAACCTCGAAACCCTGCAAAACTTCTGTGTCCATGCACCATGCTGAGTTTAAGAGTTTAACCTGTAAGCTTCACCAGACAAAGTAAAAGCCAATATATTTTCTTTGGGAAGGAGAAAAAAAAAAAAAAAGAGGCATGTGCCTTCTCAATGTTACAGGAATTTGTGGATTGTAATAAGGATATGACATCAGAATACTCAGCAGTGGACAAAAGGAACATCTGAATCAGTTTCTCACTTTGATTAAGAAGGCTTAAGGGAGATAATTCTGTTAAAATGGATTCATAAACACATATTCTTGTCTGGAACCAGACATGGCAATTTATTATTTGAGCACCAAATATACCTTCTGCATAAAACCTCTGATGCTATAAGTCCTCTTGCAAAACAGTTTACCTTTTTCCTAGTAAGATTCCTGGCCTCTGCTTGTTCCTATCCTGAAAAGACCAAACTCGCTACATCCTTTGAAAACTATGAGCAATAGACTGAATTGATTTGGAGTACTTTGTAATCCAGCCTTTAAACAATGTTACTGTTCAGCCAGGAACATAAGTCTAATGTATATCAAATATTTTCACATAGATAAATGTACCATGTAGCCATAACTGTTAAAGGTATCCTGGCAATCAAGTTATCTAGGGATGTTGATTTATTTCCAGAATTATTAATTTATTTAATTTCAAGGAGGAGAAACTCAAGAGATAAAAGCATTTCTCAGAGTGGTAAAGGCAGTTCTGGGTAAGCATTTGGGAAAAAAGGAAAAGGGTCATTACCTGTAAACTATAAAGTCATCTTCTCCTTCAGTGTGTGCCTTTATTCTAATTTAATTCCTGTTTGATTTTTTAACTCTTCCTGTAAAACTGATTTTCACAGTTGACCGTAAAATAGACACCAAACTCTCTGTCAGAGCAGGAAGTACAACTGAGTTCTCACTTCCTGGATGATGATTCCAGGCGAGAATGCTTATTTCTTCAAATTTAGGATATTCTGGAATTAAATTACTCTCATACTTTAACTCACTGTCAGTCACAATGTTATTGTAATCATGGTGGCAAAGGTAATATGTTGTTTCTAGAGGGAGTTGATATGTTGTACTTAAGTAGTATAGATTGAAGAAATAAAAAATATTTTACAACCCTTCCCTATTCTTTAACAGAAGTAGCAAACTTCAAAGCTGAATACAAACCTCTGAGTTTAATTAGATTTACAGTGGCTTGACCAACTGCAAAGAAAGGAACCTCTCTCCTGTGCAGTAAAGGTGATGGTAGCAGGGAGTAAGGCATTAACAAGGTGAGGTTCCAATTTTACTTTTAGACTATAAAGAAGTTATTTTGCTTATAGTCACTAAGATAAGGACAATTTTCATCCAATGCCACTGATTTTTATAGCTCTATCACTAGATTTTTAATCAGTGAGATAGAAGCGTGGAACAGCTCTTTCTGGTTGTGATACAAATTTTCGGCACTTGAAACGAACCACACTTTTAATACATCAACAAAAATTTAGCAGATACTCTACCAAAAGAAACCCCAAAACAAAACAAAACAAAAACCAAATAAAACCAAACCAAACTAAACATTAAAAGAGAGAGAAAAGAGAAGAGAAGAGAAGAGAAGAGAAGAGAAGAGAAGAGAAGAGAAGAGAAGAGAAGAGAAGAGAAGAGAAGAGAAGAGAAGAGAAGAGAAGAGAAGAGAAGAGAAGAGAAGAGAAGAGAAGATTTAAAATTGGTCATATAATGACTATTATCATGCTTTAAATTGTCTTAATATTATTGTTTTTCAGTTATCTCTAGTTTCTTTAAGGTCTGCTTTCAATATACTAATTTTCATTCTCAAGACTATATGTCACTTTTTAAGGTTTTGCTTATGTTTCTAACCTTTTCTAGGTCACTTTGCTTTGTATCATTTCTCAATGGTGTTTGCAACACATTCCAATTTGGTATCATCTGCAAATTTAATTAATGTGCTGTTTACCTCATCTTCCCGATAAATTACAGATACATATTCTCAGTTCAACAGTCAAATACCATCTGCAGCTTCTCTCTATCTCTCAGGCACACCCTGCACTTGCCCTCCTACACATGTACATATTCCAGTCCATCTGGATATCTTTATACAAAACTCATACTCATGAATTGGGATAACCCTATCAGTTCCATTCTGTTCATGCAAAGATGATACCACTGCAGGTGTGCATTATTAAAGTTCTTCAAGAGATCCATAAATTAGAGATTCTTGTCCACGATACCGAGACAATGGCTGAGATGACAGTGTGTGAATATTTAGTGAAACATTTTCCAAAGCAGTTTTTAAAGATTATATATGAACTGGAATTTAAAGAATGCCAGATTTTGATTTATCAAGTCCTAGTTTTTCATGTTTGAAACACCAAATATTATTGGGGGGTCTCTTACTGTGGACACTGGAAAATTGAACAGCTGAAGTGCACATGGAATCCTTAATAGGGAACCTTGGAGGTCAGGGCAAGGCAATTCTGAATATATAGCCTACACACAGCACTTAGTTTAGTAATATCACTGGTATATATATCCTGACAGATCTAGACTGCCTTTATAATCTTTGGAGAGAACTGGAAGCACCAAGGCATTATTCATTTCTCTACATGTAAATGGCTGTTTTATAATGGAATGAATTGCCCTCAAAAATTTTACAGTCATTTATTTAGATACAGACATTACATGTAGTCCAGTGTACATTCCAAGCTTTTAAGAAGACCATATAAAAATGTTTTATATAAGAGGATTAGTTGCATATATTTCCTATCAAAATACAGAAATATACTAAATATGCAGAAATTAAAAATGAATTATTGGTCATTCATTGTCATTAAGCATTTATTCTGTAAGACATGCTAAACCCTATGTGTAGGACATTGATCTGGCCCACTGCAAGTGGATGCCTTGTATTTGACAAGTTCTCATTCATTTCTTTCACAAAGATTAGGTATTTTGTTAACTCGCTAATAATTTCTTAGTCTTTTCCCATAACAGTGTAATGAAAATTTCAGCTGTTCCATGTTTACACTCTCATGGGAAAACAAGGCAGTGGCATTTGACAAATGCTGTGAATAATTTGGGCAGAACATATTTGGATTTTCAGGGGTTCAAAGGACAAACAAACTTTTGTCAGAATTTTTTTTTTTTTTTTGTCATGGAAATAACAGATTGTAGCATGTAGCTCTTTGCTATTGAAGAAAAAAAAAGATAAGTTTAAATTGTCTATATTGACAAAGAGTAACAATATGTTAGTAACCAGACAAACTGGGGGCATCTGTGGGAAGGATGGTGATATAAGACATTTGACCTCAATGCCCCATATCTAGTAAGAGTTTCAAGCTATCATTTAGAGAGAATGTGTATCTTATGCATTTGAAATAAAGTGTTGAAATACAGTTTTAATGATAGCAGCCACAAAAACACTTAGCATGTTCATTCAAACACAAATATTTAATCCTCTGAATTCTTTAAATCTCTGTTCTCCTTTGGGACTGAAATAACTGCAGGGCTCAATTTGTACTGGTAGCTTAATGATTAAAGATGAAAAATTCTTTGCCTATGCATCTGATTTTTATATGCCTTGTTTTACTACAAATCCTATTAAAATGAACTCTGTTTTTTTGTTGCTGGGAGTAATTGGATCCAATACTTCACAACTGCAAAAAAAGTGTTAGCTCCCGTTTTGAAGGCTGGTTGCTGTAAGGGAACCAGTAGGGACTGGTTTTGATTGACAGTAGGGAAGAAAAAAAAGAAAATAAAAAAGGAAAAGTAGGGCTTCATTATGTAAAGGCATGCAAGCAAAAAGAAACTTGCTGTCTGGGTTCAGTTTTCTGTTATCTGAGAATATTCAATCTCTAAATGAATGAACTTGATTATAATAAAAATAAAACTGTGACTTTGTCACTTAGTCTAGGCATTTCTTCCAGGATTGCCCACCTAAGATGATATACAAGTCCTCTAAAACATTTAATACTGCACTGAGTGGACACTTAGGAATTATGAAAATGGGTTGCAGACTGAAATTCTTAGATATGGTCTGTCAAGCCTGTAGTGAGAATAACACAATTACTACAGTCATCTTCTGCAATAAAACGTTGATAAACATAGTTATTATGTATGACTTCCTCAACAAAAAATGCTATCTTTTATTTATTCTATTAAAAAGTATAAAATAACTTTAAAATAAGAATTCCAGAGTCCTGTGTGGAATACTGAAGTGAATACTGACAGACCTATATGTTTCTCTGACACAAAACAACCATATAAATCTTCCCTACACAGCTGCAATTTAGTGAAATATGCAGTTTTCTGTTTTCCATTACTATATACAGTATAAATTCTTTCTGCTGGAAGACAGATTGTGACAAATTTGCAAACAGCATCTGTATTCATACTTTTGAAGCACTAATTTATCTGGCAATAAAAACTTTGATTTCCCAAAAGGAGTGCCAGGCCTCAAAACTAATGCCTATTTTTGAGACTTAACTGAGTTTTCAGCGTTAGTCATTTTCTTATGAGTTACAGTGCTCCTATGGAAAAATATACAGCTTAACAGCAAGTACAGAGAGTTAAAAGGGTCACACAAAACATAAATCTGTATGCTTAGTTTATGCATGTGTATAATTTATATAAACAAAGTTCTGACTGGGTACACTTTCTATTGGAAAAAAGCTTTTGTCAACAGCCCTACCCAAAAGAGTAACAGTGGATATCTGCAGAGTATTCCATACTGGAAAACAATTTTTATGTAATGACAAGAACATTCAATCAGAAGGCATGACTATGGAATTTCTAAATTATATTTAAAAACTTCTTCTGCTCGGTATGTCTACCTTCTAAACATCTTATACCTTCACAAAAGTATCTTTCACTCTTATTAGCAGATAAGGATTTTAGATAAAATCTTGCAAGGTACTTTTGTCTATCAGTTAGTGGAGGCATGTAATGTGAGAAGATTGTGTGCATTGCTATCTGTTAGAAATAATTCTGTTAAAGCCATTCTTTAAAACAGCACAATTTCTCCAAGGAAAATGATTATCAAGCTTTCACTTGAAAACATCACAGAGGAAATTACTGCTTGATATTAAAAAAAACCCAAACAAGCCCCCCTCAAAAACCCCAAAATAGAACCCCCTCCCAAAACTCCCAAAACAGAGAAACGTAAAAATCCAATTTGTTTAATACAAACAATTATATAAGTCTATATGTCCACAGGCTACATAGGTGGTTTATCCTTTTATTTTTTTTTTTCTATTGTAATAGCCACTCAGGAGATGAAAATAACATTAGTAACACCTCCAAAATGCAATAAACCCATATTCCGGGTGTTGATTTTGCCTACATTATCAAATAGTTTCCCTAAATTTACTATATATTTCCCTATTTTGGATTTTCTTGAGGTAAGGCGTGAAATATAAAATACTCTCACAGAACTGGTAATCTGTTTTTTTTTTTTTTAATTAAAATATATTGTGTAGAGGATATGTGACTCACAAGACAGTCGTACAGAAAGGGTTATGGTAGGCTTAGTAACTTCCACTATTTTAAAGAAAACAAATTTTTATATAGAAAGTTTTTAATTTAGGACAGCATTTACAGGAGGCAAGGAAGTATGAACTGCTACAGAGAATATTTAAACATAGGTACTGACAAGAATGGTAAAAATGCAAGAGGAAAGGTACTAGACAAAATTAGAGTAGGAAACAGTCCAAGAAATTGGTGAGGGATAAAAAGGAATGGTTTTCTTCAAGTCTGAATGGCATATAAAAAGAATTAAATCTTTCCTTATTGCCAGTTGTCTTCAGAAAAGGGGTTGTTGCATCCAGAACATAAAAATCCCAACACGAGAGACCCTTGTACAGTCAGCCTTGTCTACAAGATGAAATTTTGAGTTTTATGTTTTCTTGAAAACTTGATACCATAAATTATAAGTGCAAGGAAATACTACAGGTTTCAGAAGAACTGTATTTATGACCTGATCTGCCACAGATACTGGTGGAGCTTTCTTTTCTGTATCTCATAAGAAAGTCTTGAAGCCCATGTTACCAAGGTAACCAAAACACCTCTTACTGGTATTGATGCCATGATGATTTTTTTCCTTTTCTTTTTATATACCTTTTATGTATTCTCAGCATTCTTAGCGTAAAGAGTTGAAATTATTTCACCTGATACCTTAACTTACGTCCTGATATTCTGCTAGGCCAGAGAACCAAACCTCCTAAAGACCTCACAGCTGGGAGCTGGAAAGCCTTACACTATCTTGAGAAACCAAAGCCCCCTCCAGAACATATTTTATAAACTAGGTTTAAGCCCCATCTGGGGGAAAATGCTTTAGAATAGAGAAATGTCATGCCATTCATTTAAGCTCTTCATTGGGGAATCTTTGTCACATATGCTAATTTACAAAATCTATAAAATTGCATGTGCGATATACCGTGTGTGTATTTTGGTTTATTCCACCTAGACTAATTGTTGCACCATAAAGATCCTTATTAAATACTGAGGTAAAAATCCTTTTGTCCCTTAACTATGTCTGGCTCATAATTCTAGGATTGGGAAAAAACCACCAGTATCAAATATATAACAAAGTTTCATCATGAGCATGAAATAGATATTATTACTATAATTCTATAATTGCAATCACTTCCCAGATAAGTGTTTGAAAAACATATAGTAGCTAAAATCTTTGGCTATATGTACACCTATATAAATGTTAATGTATATCTATGTATACACTTAAATGTATTAGCTGTGTGATATATAATCTGCCATAATGTACGTCTGTACCACACTTATTTAGCAGGAGGTATAAGTATGAAATAGGGGCCAAGTACCTCAAGCCAGGCTAATTATCTATATGGAGCAACTAGATTTCTAATCTTTTTATGGTCATGTGACCTTACATATCTGTTTTTACATTTCCAGATGACTTCCAACAGCTCTATGAGACTTTCAGATGTGATAAAAGACACGTGACAGTCAGGAAAGATATCTAGGGAATTTCAAGGGGTATTTGTTTACCTTTTCTAGACCTTTGAGTCTGAGTTAGTCAGACTGGATTCACAGCTGATGAAGGCTCTAGCGAAAAGTCATACGAGGAGCAGCAGAGGGACCTGAGGTTGTTTATCCTGGAGCAAAGGAGGCTGAGAGACCTTACTGCTTTTCACAACTACCTGAAAGGAGGTTGTAGTGAGGTGGGGGTTGGTCTCCCAAGTAAGAAGTAATCAGCAAGAGGAAATGGTCTTCAGTTGTGCTGGGGGAAGTTTAGATTTGATATTAGGAAAAATTCCTTCTCTGATACAGTTGTCACTCATTGATATAGGCTGCCCAGGGAAGTAGTTGCATCCCCCTTCCTGAAGGTATTTAAAAGACAAGTAGTAGTGGCACGTAGGGACATGTTTTAATAGTGGACATGTCAGTGAAGGGTTAATGGTTCAACCTGATGGTCTAAGGGTCTTTTCCAAAATAAATGGTTCTATAATTCTATGAATTTACTTTCAGTGGAGAGAGGGTACCTCCAGAAGTTCATTATGAGGTATGTCAAAATGATGTTTGTGATGTGCAGCCGATGTCAATAATGTGAGGATGTGACTTGATACCCTGATCCACTAAGTGTACAGGTGAGAACCCTGGTCCCTCCAATAGCTACCTTCCAATTCATGCATTTGAAACTTGTTTCTATAAAAATATAGGAACTGAAAGAGGAATACTAACATGGAATCAAGACGCATCTGGGATACAAACTCAAACATGCACAGGGTTTCAGAGATGTTCCCTCCATAGCTGAAATTTAACTGTAGGTTTAGGCACGGAAGTAACTTTCCTACTCATGTGCTTCTGGCTACTATAATTGTTTCATACATGACTGATTCAGAAATAGAAGTCTAAGTTTAAATGTCAAAAATAGGGATAATGAATCCATATTAAGTGTAATTCATGTAAAAAAATACTTTGGAAGTTGTGAGTTGCAAATTTTGTCAAGTTAAACTTTTCTTTATACATACCTCATGGATATTTCTGGTTTTGCTTTTATCATCTCTTAGAAGTAGAAAGGCAAGATGTTCCTTTTTTCCTTGTATTGGCTCTTATTATATTGAGGTTTTAAAATGCTTGGCCTTTACTACTGCAAATATTCCAGTTTTGTATTTACATTTCTGTGGGTTTTAAGCAGACATCACATCTTCATATATCCAAAGGTAAGCACAAACTAATGTTTGGTTTGAAAAGAAAGAAAGAAAAAAAAAAAAAAAAAAGGAAATCCTTTTAGCTTCTCTACCCCCAGGCTTTAGAAATCAGAATTAACAAAGCTTTTACACATTCCAGAAATTCCTAGTGCCTCACAAACTGAAAGGATGTCAATAAAGTGCTCATATGCCTCTAGTAACCATATTAAACTGAGAAAGGAAAAATAATCTTTACAGAAAATGTATACTTTTTTTTTTAACTTTCACCCTCGGCTACAGCATATCTTGATGGAACTCTATTTGCACAAATGTATTATATGAATACAGATTTGGTCGCCCCGTAATGCAGAGCAGAAGTGTGGTAAAAGGTAGTGCAGAATTGCTTATATAGAATACAGCTTAAGAGTTGGACACAGGGCTTCTCCATGACCTTTCCTCCCTGTTCCCGTTTCATGATCCAGCTGTATGGATATAGGAGTATCCAGCTGCATGCCTCCTTGATAAGGTAGAAGATCATCTCTCAAGGCTCAGGTGAGTGTCAGAACACTGCAGGACACTGGACATCCTCGGCCACTGTGAGTTACCTTTCCTCATCCCTCAGATATGAGAAAAGTATTCACTTTGAATATTATGTGCAGTTTTGGTCAGCACCATATAAAAAAGATATTATGTTATTAGAATGTCCAAAGGAGGACCATAAGGATGGTGAAGGGCCTTGAGGGGAAGCTGTATGAGGAGCAGCTGAGGTCACTTGGTCTGTTCAGCCTGGAGAAGAGGAGACTGAGGGGAGACATCATTGCAGTCGGCAGCTTCCTTGTGAGAGGAAGAGGAGGGGCAGACACTGATCTCTGCTCTGTGGTGACCAGTGACAGGACCTGAGGGAATGGCCTGAAGCTCTGTCAGGGGACTTTTAGGTTGAATATCAGAAAAAGGTGGCTGGGCACTGGAACAGGCTCCCCAGGGAAGTGGTCACAGCACCAAGCCTGGCAGAGTTGAAGAAGCATTTGGACAACCCTCTCAGGCACATGGTGTGACTCATAGGGATGGTCCTCTGCAGGGACAAGAGTTGGACTTGATGATCTTTGTGGGTCCCTTCCAACTCAGCTTATTCTGTGGGGGTTTTTAAAGTTTGACCTAGGAAGACTAATGGTAAATTTTCAGTACCCCTTCTTAAGTTTTTTAGGGTGTGCTTCCAGTTAAACTTGACTCATAAATTCAGGTTCATCGTATTATAAACTGTTTTAAGGCTAAGATAACAGAAGTCTTTTTTTAATGAAATACTTTGTAAGATTTTAAAATTCAAACAGCTATCTCAGCTATTTGAATAGTGAAGATCTAAAACCTGTATCCATGCTGCTTTTTTAATTAAAATTTTACCCAAAGGAAAACAGTATTCAAGAGTATGCCAGTTTCCTCTCTCCAGAAATTGTATAGTGAATTGTTTGCACATACCATAAGGTGCCCCAGCGTCTTGGGTTTTCATATGGTAACTGACTGATCTCTTTTTCCTGCTGTTATGCTTTTGACCTGAATTAATTGATATTAGCAATATCATTCAGACTGTACTGATTACCTAAACAGGTAGCAAAACAAAAATGTGGAGGACAAGGTCGTCATGTGCATTCACTTTCAGACAGTGTGTCATTGGTTTAATGTCATTCAGGGAGAAAACTCACTGGATTCTAAAATATGAAAGCAATTTCTAGGAACTCTAAAACTCTGAATTTTGTCTATGGCTGCTGTATTAAACCAAATTTAGTTCAAGATTGGCAATTGCTATGCAAACATAAAACAGCTTTAAGTTTGAAAAGACTGAGTAACTCTTTTCTTATGTCTCTGTATGACATAAAACATATCTTACATTGTCCATAGAATCTTTATTTCAAACCACAAAATTGCTGAAGAAATTAAACTAACAAGGAAGGGGAGATTTTGTTTACAAATTGTCTCATTGCACATATGCTCATTAAAATCATTCAATGTATGACAAATGCAACTGTATTTGAAGCTGTCCTTACAGGTATTGCAAAAAGCATGATCTTGGCTAAATCTCAGTCTGCCATTTTTATTATAATGTTAAACATTGCTTTCTTCATATAATTTAAATACTTTATCTGTTTACCTTTGCAGTCTGTTTTTTCAACATAAATAATAGAAAAGTTCTACTAAAGACACTTTTAGAATGATCCCTGAGTTGGTAGCAGGAGGATGAATATGGGACTGAAATATGTGGCCAATAAACCATGAAATAAAAAGTGCAGAGTAGAAATTAACAATTAAGGCAAAAAGAAAGCTAGTGAGTGAGACCCCAAAAAAAGTGGAAAGCTAAAAAGGACTAGAAAAAGCATTGAAGACCACATCAATTAATAAAATAAATACTAAGAATGATATTTTGTCATGAAATAGAGAGAAAAAAGGCCGTTTAAATAGCCCCCTGCTCCTCATTCCTCTCTGTTGCCTCATCTTTGTCATATGTTTTGTCTTTTTATTTTCCTTAAGCTTCCATAGAAGACTTCCACCCTTTTCTATCTATATTAATTCTTGCATTTAGTTTTGCTTCTGCTGTCCTTTCCCCTTCATTATTTCTCTATATTTCTCTCATTTTCTACTCTCTAAATTTCCTCATGTGACATGCAATATAATTTAGCCTTTCATATAATTTTACATCTTAAGTGCTTGACATTATTAAGTTAGAACTACAAGGAAATAAAGGCATTATTATAAAAATCTTTAAAATAATAATCATAATAACATTATGTTGTTTTCCCTCCACATGTCTCATTTCTTAATTTGCCTCAAATGACTATGGTAGTTGTTCTCTAAATCCTACCTTCCTTAATGAATTATTCTACAATTAGAATCTCTAAACATTTACATTAAAAACTGGATGAGGGAAAAACGTGAGCTTTAAGACTCATAGAAAATCTTGGCTGCTTATCAAAGAAGCTGCAACAGGAAATTTTTAACTTTTATTACAAATGGGTTTATATTCCTAGAAAAATCACAAATCAGTTTAAAAAGAAGAAAAAAAAACATTTATGTTTTCTTTCCTTTATGCTCTAACAGGAACTGACCTGGTGGTGGCCAAAATCCTGTGGAAGTCAAATCCAGGCCCAGTTTCAGAAGAAATAGGAGCAAATGGGGAGTGCAATGCTAGAAATCTCTAATGCTGTATTAATAGTTACATGGTGAGGGAGTTACTTACAGTTACCTACTCCACCACATATCTCAACACTACTTGCTGTTCAGATAGACTGTATTATTGCACACAGGATCTTTCACTTACTGCATCCATAAATAAATAGACATGCCCAGGGCACACCAAAGTAAACTCTGACATCCTAATAAGCACACTTAACATTTAAATTGCTTTGAAAGATCTGATGAAGCCAAACTACATATAAAAAGATCCTAAACCTTAAGAAAGGAACTTCAGCATTCACTGCTTGGTCACTAGAAGACATAAATATTTATCATTCTTTTTTCGCATGGCTATAGAAAGGAGAAGACTAAAAATCAAACTGGTTTCCTGGGAAAATTAAGTGAGTATGGTTTTTGAGGCAAAGAGCTATGCCTGTTGTCACCAGAGAAGGTGTGACTTGGGGACAAACACATGGAAGTAATATTTCATTACAATGTTTTTACTGTTTTACAGAACTTTTGGTGGTGAACAGCTATTCCATCAAAGGAAATATCCTTTGGTCCTTTAATGGTGATCTAGAAAAGTCTTAACAAAACTAGAATTTAGGGGAGTTCTGAAAATAATTTTGCAGTTTCACCATACCTACAATGTCCTGTGACTCTGTAATTGGAATTCCAGTGGAAAGACTGACAGAGACAAATTTATCAGTGTAATAATGAAAGGAGTTTGTAAGTCTGGCTGAAGGTAGATCCTACTCACTTTCACAGCTCAAAACAACTGCTAAGATGAAATGTATAGATGTAGCATTATCAAAGGGCACATCACACACAAAGTTCAGCCAAAATTTAAGATATGTAGGTCTAATTAAAAGACTGGAATTGTACTGATATAATCTATATGGACATTGCAGCTGACACAACTGATAGACAAATGAGGATTCACTCTGACTCACTGACTCACCTGTGCACTGCTAATGGCCTGGCCCTGTGTAGCAGAAAAACAGCAACAGTCCAAGTTAGAGCCAATGTGTTCCTAATTGAGTAAGAAGATGAAGAATTCATATGTTAAAACTTATTTTGCATGTCTCTTTATTAAGTAGAAAAAAATCTCATGATTTCTATTTACAGAAAAATATTACTTTTTCTTTGCAACTGTGAGCCAATGACAGTGCCCTAAAGAATGCATCCAGCAGGTCAGTCTGAATTAATCTCTTAACTTGGTTTGTTTACTTGCTTGCTTGCCTTTATTATTTTTCTTTTTTGGGGTGAAGGGGGGGAAGGGGAAGGCAGGCAGGGCAGGACACTGCAATGTTGTTGTTGGGAGAAGGTTTTTGTCATATAATATGTTTAGATAGGAGAAAAGCGATAGTAACATGTTTAGATCACTGTATATATACCAGTGTTCCAACGCTGAGCAAAGTTACGCCACATTACCTATAGAGTTGAAAAAAAGACCCTTCTGTGTATGAAACAATATTGTTTTTATATGCACCATACACATTAACAGCTCCCCACACAGAATTGTCTTCCAAAGTGATGTTTTACTGGTAATTTTAGTTTAAAATAGGCACCCAAAGGATAAAATATATGCATAATTTATTGTGTTGAGAGTGTACACATCCAAAATATGCATTCAAAATATTTTTTTTTCTCTATTCAAAGATACTTGTTTAAAAGACTGTTTTCTTCAGACAGAATTACTGTATTGACCCAATTGCACTTTTAAGGACACTCACTTTCTCTGAAATTGCAAGAATTGTCAAGGCCAAAACTTGTAGGACCCCCAGTACACTGCAAAGAATATATTGACTCTATAGAAACCAACATTCTTACTCCAGGACATCTTAAGATGCAGACAGCATTTATGAAGTCTTGTTTCTTAATTAATAGGGTGAATTTTGAACATAGTGTATGTGACTTTGGTCAGGCAACTCTTGTCAACATCAATGGGAGTAAAGCATCTTAGCATTGCTTTGAAATTTTACCTCTAACTAATATCAAAAGAACTTTATTCCCCAGTGATCAGATACTGCATAGCATGTATAAGATCAGATTAACTGAAATATTCTTTCTTAATCAAAATCTTAATCACTTATTGCTTGCATTAGAACAATTAAAAGATTTTCCTTATAAACAACTTTGAGCCATTTAGTACCTTTCCATGTATCTTCTTCTCCTTTTCCAGGATAAGGAATGTAATAAGACTTGCATAATGTTTTGCTAACTATTATCTGGAAAAGCAGAAAGAGAGAAGCTTTTTGGACAATGAAAAAAGTGGCTGCGCTGGAGGTATAGGTGAAAATATTTGTAAGTATAATATACTTGAAAAACATTTAGAGTAGAATAAAACCATATATTAAAATATTTTTGGGACATTATACAGCTGGTTTAGGTAGTTATTTTTAATATTTAGTTAAGATGACCTCTCTACAGGGGGGTGTTAGCTTCAGACAGTATTGAAAATAAGCTTTGAAGGAAATTTTGAATGTCCACGTGAAAATTCAGCTTTTCTTAGGCATTTTGGTTTAGACAAATTGATCCAGTCACTCAAAATTGTCAATGGCATATATAGATTAACTAATACACTATCTGCTAATGACCAGTCAATTTTGGTTTAATGATTGAGAGCTAAGGGAAATTTTCTTTTTGTGCATGTAGTAAAGTATTCTTCCACAGATATTTCAGTACCAAGGTTAAACATGAATGAAGGAATTCCTTTTAAGAGAGTTATTATAATATAATATTTCTTGGCATTTCTGAAAATGATGTGTTCAAAGATGGAGCTATCTATTTCTTCAGGTAAGGCTGCAAAAATTTAAGTAAATTTTCTGTGAGAGAATAATCAGGACAAGGAAGCTCTACACTTTGAAGAAACTTGGAATAATTTTTTCCGACTGGGTTATAATAAAATATGTCTCAGATGTCTGCTGTAAGTGGCAGAAACAATTCATAGTTAATGGTTCCTGACAAAAGGCAACCTCATGCAATCACATATAAGCATCATCCCAAATTTACTTGAAGATAATTAGATTCTTTCCTTTGATTTTGACCGGCTTTGAATCAAGCCTATACAGATAAAATAATACAATAATACACAAATTTCATTTATTTATGCTTTGTCAATATTTTATAGTAGGACCTATATTATTTATATAATACTGGCAGCCTACACATACAGTATGTAGTTTTAGATACTTGTTACCTGAAGGAAAAGCTCGGCAAAAAACCAAATCACTCATAGCAAACAGGTAAAACAAAAAATTCCTGTACAATTAGGTCACTCAAAAATTTATAAATGGCAAAAATAACTTACCTGAAATGCACTCAAGCCAAAACAATTCTCTCTTCTTGATACTGATGCCATTAAGGAGTCAAATTTTCGTGGAGATGAACTGTTTATAATACTCTCAGACAAAGCATTAAGCATTAACACAATCCCACTTAATTACAGGACTATGTCATCTTCCCTTTGATGGATTTGGATTTAGATGACACTCTGAATATACTTTTTCTGTAAATTTTATAAAGGACAACTTTTTCTATTTGTGTTTAATTCCTTTTGTGTTTGTATCAAGCCACATACTTTGTCCTACTTCTCTACATAATTTCCCTGACTCTTCAAGCAGTGAAATTTAGATAGTGAAATTGAGGCAAATGCAATATCTATATTTTATTTTACAATATCAGCACTTTTACTTGGAGTGTTGTTGTTTGTTCTTGTTTTTATTGGGGTTATTTTTCCAATTAACATTAATTATACTTTTAAATATAGAGTTTGATAGTAGCAACATCCATCCATCCATCCATCCATCCATCCATCCATCCATCCATCCATCCATCCATCCATCCATCCATTCATCTTTCCAGCCTTTCTCCTGTGCGCACACAGTCACACACAGGTAAAATACGTATTTTTTGTGCTGCACTGCATGCACAGAACAATATATTCTATATATATTGTACACTTTACATACGTACACTTGTATCAGCTGCATGGGGCCTCTGTGCAGAGTGCTGGGGCTGCCCTCTGTAGGACCCACTGAAGGAAATGGCTGGGCCCCAAAACCAAAGGGGAAATCCCTTAGGGTAAACAGGCTTAAGAAAAGGCAAAAGACCACACAGAAGAGAGAAGAGTGAGGAAAGAAAAAAGGTGTGATAAGAAGGAAAATTATTGCCAATTAAAATTTATTTGGATTGTGAGAAATGAAGCCAAAAACTACAAGCATTTACATGAGCAAAAGATTATTTGGCAATGTTGCAGAAGTTAAATAGCTTGAAAAATACATTTTCAAGGACAATTATTCAAGAAATCTATCTACTTAGAAGAGGAAATTAATTGTTCACCTCAGGTTAGTTATCTATATCTTACAGTAATTGCATTTATTTTATTGGGGAGAAAAGAAAAATTGAGGAAAAAAATTTACTATAATCTCTTCTGTATCATGTGCTTCTTTCACAGAGAGTGAGAAAAGTTATTTGGTCTGATGTCCACTTCAGTTTGAAAAATTGAGTTTAGAATCCATGTGCTTTTTCATGCACTGATATGAAGCAACCTATTGGAATGACAGACCCCTTCTATCTTCATATTTTCACTTACGGGAATTTTCAGAGTAATAAAATTTCTTAACTAGTTCTAACTTCTCTGTTGGTGATTTAGTTGTTAAAGTAGCTTGACTGTAAAGACAAGTAACAGTTTTCTTGCACTGCTGTATGTTTTCAAATAAAGGAAAATCCATTACATGTCATCAGAACATTGTTAGAGAAACAAAAATCTACAAGTAACAAAGGTCATGATATTTTTTTCCCCCACCCTCCATACAGGTAAATATGTGTAAAAAGAATTCAAACACCTAAAAAATTAACTCCTCTCAGTCTGGACTAGTGATTTTATGTAAATAAATATTATAGAGCAAGCTGTCCTAACCATACCAGTATCATGAGGGCATTCCTATCGATAAGGAATGTCATCATTATTCACCTCATATCTCTTAATAAGTGCAGATTAGTCAGGACAACTAAAAGAATTGACTTTTTAAATTATTCATTCAAAAATAATCCATTTACCCTGACATACTGAACATGAACATTTCTTAGCTTGTTCTATTTGTCGTACAAGTATTTTATTTGGAGTGAGGGGGTTGGTTTTTTTTAATTCACTATTTTCACAGAGTACAATGCAACATGCCTGCAACCAATCACGGCCTTGCTACCAGTTACACTGCTTAGTGGTGAATAAGTTTACACTGCTTTCAAGCAGTTGTAAACTTGAGTCTTCCTCCCATGCTCTTCTTGCTGAGAAATTAAGCTCTGAAGTAAGCAACACCTTCCCATAACACCAGCCATGCTATGCATAAGCAAATACCTAATTTGAATTAGAGGGAGGGGAAAAAAAGATAAGATGTTTTGAAACAACAGATAATCAATGCAGGAGTCTTCAATCCTCTCTGGGTTGTATAACATTGCAATATATTATCAGGCTCACTTAGCTATTTATTCTTCCCCAGAGTACCTAAACTCCTGATTAATTTAGAAGTACTGTTAACGTTACAGTTAGCAAAATAACATGTGTTTAATATCTGACTTAACTGCTTTAAGTTTGTTCAAAGGGATGTGAATGTAAAAGAAAATGAATCACATATAAAGATTTAAAACAAATTAGGGGTTTTTTAGCTTTCTCTGGAAACTGTGATGAATCAAAGATTAAAGATATTTACAGAGAGTCTCTTCAGTCCAGAATATATACTCATTGGAGGTGGGCAATACTAGAACTATATCTGTTGTGACTGGATTTAGGGGTTGATTGAAATTATGGACTAGACTAGAAGCAATAAAATAATGTAAAACAAAAATCTCTGATATGAAGATTTTATTTTTCCAAAGAAATAAAGGTGGATTCATGTTACCAATGTTAGTATGAACATAGCCGTCATATACTTCTCTCTCTAGCCAGTGGAAGGAAGTTAACATTAAGATGCCAAGCATGTTTAGGTAAGATAAGACATCCTTAAAAGGACCATTTTCTCGACCCATTACAGAGGAGCCACTGCCATGACTCTGTTCCTAATTTGATGTTAATTCTTTGGACTTATGTAGAATTTAGCTCATTAGCAGATAAAAAAATCTGGCAACTCTGCTTAAATTTTTCTCATAAAACTTTGTAAAAAAATATTTAAAAAGACCAATCCAAATCAAAAACCGGCAGACAAAACAGTAAAAGAAAATCTTTATTTTTAGAACAATACTTGGAAAGAGACCTTTAGTGGAATAGAAGGAATAACATAAGGATATGAGATAAATTAATCATAAATTATGATGCAGTATAGCCTGAGTACAGTTCACTTCAGGCATTCCTAAAATCTTATGCTGATATTTCCTGTTGTGGAAGACAAGGACCAATGCAAAGGTAATAGCAAACTCCTGGACTGTAAGTGTCAAATGGTAGCCTACTTTCTCCAAAAGTTTTTGCTTACTTAATCAAGAGGTAGTAAAGGCTTTTTAGTTTATGTTCCAGACTGTATACGTATATTGTCTGAAATTATGTGATTCTATGTGAAACTTTTCATGTAAAAAACCCCAACCAACTAATAATAAAGATTAATCACATTATTTAAAAGATCACCTTCAGAACTCTTTGCTGATATTTAATATTGATGATACTTCCAAAAATTTAGCAGAAAAATTACATTGATTTCTCCAGCCATGTCCTGGTTTAGACAAACAAATATAAAAATATAGTATCTACTCAAAGCATACATCTTCCTTCAAAGTCTTTGCTACTAAATCAGATCTTAACAGAAAGGTCCTGGCAGCCAATCTCAAAAAATTTATTTGTGTTTTATTAATAAGAATCCCATGATTAGTGCCCTTAGTTCCCACTTTTTTGCAACCCAAGCAAACAAAAGAGAACAGAAAAGACATAGTACAGTGCCTCTGATTTCAAAGGTAAATATAGAATTTCACAAATTATTGTGCCCAAACAAAAGAAATGGTTGTTGATGTGAAAAAGCCCCAAACAAACAGAAGAGAGAAAAAGATAAAAGGTATGACTTCCCTTGCTTTGTGTCTCTCCTACCTAGATGTCTGTGCCTAATAATAATTCAATTTTTCTTTATAGTGAATGGAGAGAAATAAGAGTTTTTAACGTGTGGTTCCACTATGTATTGCTTGAATGTCTACAAAGAGGTATCTATATGTTGTTTAGATAAATGTCATTCAAGATACCTGCAGACTTGTGGTTTAGAAATATGAAGCAATAACGACCAAAACCAAAAAACATTCTAATCTAGCTAAAATTTTGCCAAAGCACAAGGGATGATTATTAAAAAATATATCAAATGAAAAAAAAATGCTGACAACCTGGGCTTAGTGAGATCTAAGATGTCTTATTGAATTTTATTATGTGCCGTGGCATGAAAGTCAAACCTTGCTGTACATAAAGTGTGCATTAATTCCACCAAGTACTGAAACCTTATAGATAAAAATTTTGGATTAGGTATTATTTTTCCCAGTATTGGTTCCTTTAGGTTTATCATAAACAAACATACTCACCTGAAAGCCTGATTTGAATGAGGAGAGAAAAGGAAAAAAAAAAAAAAAAAAAAAAAAGGGAAAGTTTTGGAGAAAATTTTAATTTTAATAGATGTCAGTTTTTGTTGCTGTGTGTCTTGCTAGTGCACTGAAGACTCAGGTGGGACATTTGGAGCCAGAAAGCAGCAGCCACAAATGGGAAATTGTTTTGAGTCATTAACCATTAACATTTCAGTCTCTCACAATGTCATATATACTTTAGGAAAATCTTGAGTTCTTAATCCCCCAAAACAGGCTACTTTGTGTCACATCATTTACCTTGCATATTTTACAACTGTGATAATTTTCTTAAATATTTGATATATCTCAGACTTTTAATGGTTCTCCTTGTAGTTATAGGACTATTATTCTTGCTTGGACAAATATCTTCAGTCTAAATACCATTGTTTGAAGAAACAATGTTGTGTAAAAACATTTTATTTGAAAAGTTAAAGAAATATAGACTAAAGAAATACTTTTATATGAACTTTAAAAAGAGAAAATCTGAGTGACTTACAGGGAAGCATAACAGGTTTTTTGCAAAAGTGCAGAAATCACTGTTGTATAGGGTCAAAGCTCTGAAATGTATTTGTTCAAATGGTAAATGGCTTCTCTTTCCTGAGCCAAAACATACCTATACCTAGACCTGTATTTCAACTGGTGTTTCAAACATGAATCAGGTTCTTATAAATAAATGATAGCTTTGTGGTAGGAGATCTAGAAGAGAAGATTTACATATTGTTTCCTGCACAGAATGTGACTGGGAACAGGTTTTTTGGAAAGGACCACCTATTTAATTCATGGAGGGTATGGCTGGACGTATTCAGCCTTGTAATATACTGAAAACTCTTCATAGTAAACTTAATTAAATACTGTAACAGTTTACCAGGTGACACATAAGAGCTGCTTATGGACTCTGACATAGATTAACATTTTAAAAAAATTCTTTAAAAAGCCAGACTCGAGACAGTTTTACATTTTCTGTAGTGTTGGCCATACTAGACCATAATTAAAAAGTGTTCTAGTCATGTGTACTCCCTTCCACAGATCTGTGAAATACAAATATCTTTAAACTGCTTTAATCTCAAAGCTTTATATAATGATAGCTATTATAACCACACCTCATCCATCAGGGATTTTTCTTTATATACTTTTCCCCACTCACTGAGTGTTTTATTGATATATTCTCAGATTTAGGGATTATACTGTCTGTCTCTGTACAACCAGATTTGTACCACAGCAAGACAAGAGCTGAATGAAGGATGTGAATTACAATATTTTTTTTTTTTTATGTGACTTGTATGCAGATGTGAAAATCACATTTGGCATTGGAAGGACAGGCAGAGAGCTTTGCTCTTCTTACTACATAGACAATTTGTTCTTAGGAGCATCATTTGGGTTACTTGACCAACTTCTTTGCAGCCAGGCCACATGGAAGATGTTATGCATACATTAGGAAAAAAAATGTGTTGCTGACCAGCCTCCAATACACAGACTGGTCCAGATCCACACTGTTGAACTCTCTTCTCCACCAGTAGAGAGTGGCCAAAGGCAAATTGCCTCCTGACTATCATCCCTGGCCATGCAAACTCCCAGGTAATATCTGGAATTGTGTAAGAGATTGTTAAATATCCTTGAGCAAATCCTGAGTTTCAAGCCACTCTAAAAGTTTGACAAAGGTAGGCAACAACACATTTATGCTGGTGCTCAGAAACAGTTTAATTTGTTAGCATGGGTGCAGTTTCACTGTCTCCTGCTTCTTCCTGTGGTAGATAATACTTTGTTTTTTGAACAAGGAAATATGTTACCCTAAAACAAATCACAAAGTCTAATATGAACATAGCTGAGTAAAAGGTAGTGTTTTCTGATAGATAAGACATCAATGTAGACTCAATAATCCCTTTTTTGCATTAACCACTGTGGAATAGGTGTTTCAAGAATTAATCATCACACTTTACTGCTTTCTGTCACATATCCAAAGAACATAGAGAAATACATTTAAATGATGTGTCTTGGTTTACCCTTTGTAAGACGAAACTTCCTGACCTCACAAAAGCGCTGTGATGTTCATGCTCTGGCTTTTCAGAATTGTAGGAACAAGAGCCTCAAATTAGTGGTACAGCTGGTCATTTGAATGCAAATTTACCAGAGCTACGTACTCAAAACCTGTCTACAACACTGCTTATCTGCCTTTATTGAGACGACTTTGACACCACTGGTCTTTATATTTGATGAGGTATGCGTCTGTTTTGGAATTCTAAAATGATGAGAAAAAAAATCAGAGATAAAAATTCAGGACAAAAGCTTATAGCCTTTCATGGGTCAGTGGTATATATCAAATCGATGAAATGTTTGCTGAAAACCCATAGTAAATGGCAAATCAATTCACCAATCACTTCAGCAATGTTTTCATCCCAAACCTATGCAGCCAAGTGATTAGGTACATACTCATTATTTTATGCCTATAATTTCTAGGAGTCGATGAGTGATGTCTCTTAATAGTTTGAGAATAGAAAAATAAAAACTTAGCCTGAGTCATTAATCTCTGGCAAAAAATTATGACCTGACTGAAAATCCAGAGAGCAGCTTAACAATGTAAAGAGAGGCCATCACGAAATAGATGATGTAGCTTCTTGTACAATATTATGGCTAATATTTAGGTAGCAGTTATTTACATCGCTTCACAGCCTACTCTGGGATAAAATTAATTTGAGAACTTCTGAAAAATCTCAATATTACCTAAGCAAACAAAATGCTTTTAAAATTTACATGGTAAACAAGCTAGGTCAAGTCTTAAACTGTATATGTAGGTGAACTGTCATTGCAATGCATTTTAATAATGTCTAGTAACAGTTACTTGGAAATTAATTATGTCTGAAATACCTAGGATTGCAAAGGACCTCCTGGGTAATGCAGTTTATTATTGCATGGCAATCCATCCTTGTCTCTTAAAAGATACTTCTCCTAAACATGTCAAATTCTCAAAACTGACTAGCTTCTTTTATCCTCAGAGTTTTTCATTATTAAGCAGTTCCAAAATCCTCTTTTACTGAAGAATAAAGCCTTTTTTTTTTCCCTTGACTCTATTCTTAATGCATTCAAATTCATTTTTTGCAACAAAATTTTCATTGTCTATTATTTTCCAGAGAAACTTGTTGTCTACTGTTCAGAGTGGATTTTAGGCTAAGCTGTACTCCATGCTTACATCACAGACACTAGAGAACTTAAAGGCAGGTGGTTGTTCATATATTCTTCCAGCTCCCTGAAGAGTGCATCTTGCATTAAGCTCTCTGCTGCAATGTCTGCATTCCTTCCCAACCTAAACCTAGCTGAAATATGCCCACCATATGAACATGTCTTTTGTATCCTGTAAGAATGGCTGTAAAACCAAGGGTCTTTTCAGCTAACCTGGTGTATTGTCTCCTACAGGGGGACTGGAGTTTCTGATAAACCACTCTCCATGCTGCTGGTCCTCCCTCTCTGAAGCCACTCTAGTTTGGCTTCCTTTTTCCCTAGCATGGAAACTCTGTGGAGTTCTCCAGAGGGATTTTCACCAATGTCTTGATCAATAACAATAATGCCTCACACAATTCCCATATACCCTTTGACTGAAAAAATGAGGCCCATTATTTTGTAGTCAATTCAATTATCTGGTTGAAAAAGATGAAATTTTCACCAGAAAGACTTGTAATAGTGCCCACAGATGTTAAGAAGGGTGTAAATTCCTCCCAGAACTACTCCTGGGCTGAAGAATGCTAAAAGAATCAAAAAGTAAACTAAGTAATAAATGGTCCAGATATGAGCTATTATCTCTGTAGGACCACAAATTTTTTTTTAAGTTAAACATTACAGAACACGTTGCCCAAAGAGGTTGTGGAATCTCCTTCTCTAGTTATTCAAAAACTGCCTACAGACTATCCTGAGTAACATGCTTTAGGACCCCCTGCTTGAGCAGGGATGTTGGATGACATGACATCCCGTGGTCACTTCCAACCTTATTTATTCTGTGATTCTATAATTATCTCATCAGACTTTTATGTAGAATGAAGGACACCGAATGTATGTATTATGTTTGCATTTTGCCCATGTCTTGTGTACTGATCAGTAATAAATAAGATTTGCTTATTCTTCTGTAGAACAAAGCTTTTGTTTATCTATTTTGTCTCTGTATTGCACCCCTCCATGTAAGATTTATCCAGCCTCCACTGGAATAGGGTAGGTTGACCCTGGCAGGCAACTAAGCACCCACCAGCCATTCTCTTTCTCCCTGCCCTGTCACAGGATGGGGGAGAAAATAAGAAGAACAAAAGACAGAAAAACTCATTGGCCATGATAAAGGTAATTTAATACATGAAGGAAAGGGGAATTGAAGTACAGCAAACAAACAATACAAAGGCAATGCTTGCCACCCACTACTAGCAAAACAGTGCCCAAATAGTCCTCAGCAGTGACTACTTTAGGAAAATTATACCCCAGGTTTTGTTGCTGAATATCATGTTATATGGCATGGAAGAGCCCTTTGGTCAATATGTCCCAGTTGTCTTATCTACCATCTCCTACCTGGACTACTAACTGGGGGGGACAGAGTAAGAAACAAAGTAGGTCTTGATGCTGTGCCAGCACTTTTCAGCAGTAGTTAAAACATCAGTGTGTTATCAACAGTTTTAGTCACAAATTAAAACACAGCACCATACAGACTGCTATAAGAAAGTTAACTCTACCTCAGCCAGACACACTGCAGGGGAGAATTTTGTTTTGTCATCCGTAGTATTCATTTTCTCTTCATAGTCTATAATTCCTCTCAAAATTTCACTATTAGTAGCACCATTTTGTTTATATAGCTCATAGCAAATTATTTATTCTATTCCTAGTATATTTGATTTCAATTGATTTGGTTCTGTGCTGCTTGCTGAAATGAAGTTATTTTTCCTATTGGTTACCTGTGACTATTTCTGAAAAAATGTATTCTTCTGCCTTATAGCTTTCACCAGAGCTTCCAGTTCTTCCTGTTCTTCAGGACTTTTCTTATGAAAGTACTCATTTCAAGTGATATCATCTCACACCCATTTTGCTTTCTGTTAGTTCCATCTTCCCACTAGGCTTCATCTATCAAAAATTTTTCTCCACTTGGTAATAAGCCTAAACACTTCATTACTGCAATGTATTTTCTAAAGAGAAAGACAGCATGTAAGTAGTACACAAGTCCACAAACTTCCTCTCTTTTCTCTAAAAAAAGGATGATGAAGTAGTGCACTAGAAATGATAATAAATATAAACCATAGAGTCAGATGAGATTGGTATGAAAATTGTGAAGTTCCTCTTCAAAAGTCTGAATTTTTTGAGTATTTCAAAAATAATTTTTTCCCAGAACAGTTTAATTTAATGCCCAAAGTCAGCTAGAGAATATTGTACACAATTAAAGTCACTACCTGAATTTTTAAACCATAGTAATTTTTTTTTTCTCTTTTCCCCTTGGAATTCTGGATCTACATTCTCTCATTCTCTTTTAACATTTCTAACAAATCCTGCTATTTCATCTCACTATGCAATGTTTTGGCTTACACAGGTTTCTTTTGGGCTTATATTTTTGTGTTTGTCTTTTCTTTCCCACTCCTAAAGATAGGATCATTCTTATCTCAATTACAGGGAACTCTGCTGTTCAGTTTTCTCATTTCAAATGTAGTAGTTTGTCTTGTTTTCCACAGTTTTAATTCTTGTGACTAACATTATAGTAACTTGGCATCTGCTCGCTTTGTGCACGAAATTTAATCTCTCCTTCAGCTTTGAAGCTCTGCACAGTCCTGATGTTGCTCACACCTCTGCACTCATTCACCTCTGGATCTTTTTTTTCCATGCAGACAGCTTTCTTAAATCTTTCTAGTCGATTCTCCACATAGTGTCTGCATGCCTTTTGTGTCTTCTCCCTTAGATGTGGGAGAGAAACTATCTCTTAATGAGCCAATTTACTAGTTCTTTTCACTCACTTTTCTTTCCAGTTAGGGAAAAAAAGATAAAACATTGTGATATAAAAAAAATAGTTTTCATGCCTTAAAATATAATTTAATATAATTTAACCACAAAAGCATTTTTGAATTCACTACTGCAATGCAATTACAGAAATTAGCATTAAACAAAATATAATAACCTAAACAAGAAGGGACTGTCTATAAAGAACAAAGTTGATGGGAAGGTTTAAATGCAGAAGTCTACTTAAAACCCTAGCTGCCACATAATTCTCAGTAGCCAAGGTTTTTACAAAATATAGCAGGAAAATATATTGCATATAATTCTAGAATACAGAAGTTAATCCAAGCCCTTGAATCTGAGTACCATCATTAAGTATTTTTCAATTCCCTGTCAGGATAAGATTTAAGAAAATGCAATCTCTTACATTAAAAAAAAAAAAAAAATTTAAGACTGTGGCACACTTTCCCAGTCTGTGTGATTGAAAATTTGAACCTGTGACACTCAAAAAGCAAACCCTGGTGTGAGAAAGACATGCTCATAAATTTTTCTGGAAATCTTCAGTCAGTTGAATGCTTTCCTTATGCTTAATCTCTCCCAGAATTGAGACATTAGGTGTATCTCAAATTTCCTAAAGAATTAAAAAATTCCAGTGAAAACCCTTAATGTTCCCCTCCCCCACCTTTAACACTGTAAAAGTGTGCAGTAAAGCTGGGTTTGGAAAGCAACTTCTAGTGGAATGTTTTTACTCTATAACTGCACAAGTTCATTTCTTTATCAAATGAATGTAATCAAATGAAAACTGGGACATCCCAGAGCCAAGATCTGAGTATTCTCATCTGTTTGTCAAGAATGGCTGAGTTCCATAAGCTTTTATGAAAAATTTTTAAGCCCCTTAAAGAGTTTCAACAAGGTCTCCAAAATTATATGTGATTAGTTTCAAGAGCAGGAAGCATTGTTCTGAAAGAATGAAATTCCTAAATTTTTGGAAAAGAGATTAACTGCAGTAGAAGGAATATGAGGCTGTCAAAACCATAAAGAGTAAAACAGCTTCATATGATTCAAGCCATCAAACCTGAAGGATTCATGTTTTCCTCTGCATTATCTCCTGGATAATTTAGGCAGTTAGTCCACTCAGTATTTTAAATGTTATAGATGAAGTTTTAATGCCACACTAGCATTTCTGCTGCATTTCATAGCAATTTACCATGCTTTTGTTTTTCTCATTTAATATTTACCATCATCAGTGTGGGAATTTCTCTGTTGAAATTTTTAATGAAATCTAAACATTGTCTCTAAAAGTTGTCCTGGTCTGATACATGATTCTACATTAAGCTGTGCCATTTGAAAGTTTTTTGTGTTTTGTTTTTTTGGGTTTTTTTTTAGTTGCTCTCATATTTAAAAAATGTTCTCTAGATGCAGTAAGTCATATTTAGATGCTTTTTGCCATGTACAATAAGTTCAATATTAAAAATCCTAGGGTATTAATGTTTGATACCCCAAAACATATGATCTTGTAATACCATAATTGGGAGAGAAAATGCAATCTTTATTTCAGGAATGAAATCTTTATTTCATTTAGGAAAAAAACTCATAGGAAGTTGCCAGTCATGATTTTAACATGCACGCAGGAAAAGGGAAGTGGAATATTAATGTGCCTCAGGAAGCAATGAGCAGGGGAAGTTGTTTAACTGAAAGAATATGCTGGTTATTCCTCATTACGTTTCAGTTGCAATCCTGTTTAAACTTGAATCCTTTGTCCTCCATATTGTTTTTGATATGGCTGAAAATTTAATGAAGTTGGCACACAGTCAGAAACATAATTTGCTATTTTTATTACTCTGTCAATATTGTACATTAAGGTCCTCAACAGCCTTCGATGAAAGTAAAAGAACTCTTTAAACAAGCAACGTAGCAATGCAAACAGGAAATGTCTAACGCATGTTTCTTAATACCATAGCCTAGATTAAAGCTTTTGAAGTCATCTCTCTAATTAATTTGAAACTGTGATGAAAAAAAGTGCCCACAGATGTAAGGTTTCCAAGGCTTTCTGATGAGAACTTTTCATGACAGAAGACCTTTTTAGGCTCTGGCAAATGCTGTCTGTACTACCATGCATAGCAACCCAGAAAGAAGGCCTGGCTTCTACACTGCCCCAGAAGGGATGAATTAAATCTAAAATTTTGGCTTTTGGGCTCAAACTGCAAAAAAAAGCTTCTATGGTGTAGGCAGAAAGATGTTTCAATCTTACTTTTGTTTTCTCCTTACAATCCTATTTTACATTTTAGATACACAAGGTTGGAAGTTAACTCTTTGGTCTCAAGACAACATACCTCGATAGAAAAATTGCTACATCTCCAGTTATGGAATAAGTAGTTACTATTTAAACCTTTTTTTTTCTTTTTTTTTTTTTTTTTAACTTAGCGCTGAGTGTGAAATATGCTTCATAAAATCTCAACAGATCTACAACAGCAGTAATGTAACCTTTTGTAACTACATATTTTTATACAGAAGTTACATCAACAAATAAATATGCCAAACTAAATAGATGATGCAAAGTGTTACCTACTTTAAATATTGAAATATATTATCTCAATAAATCTGGCACAGAAAAGAGAGTAACTCTGCTGCAAATTGATCCAAATACTGAGTTTCACTTGAGAATAAATTAGTCTTCATTCTCTGTCAGAGAAAAATGGATGCATAAACAGATGAATATTCCCTCCCCCCCCCCCCACCCCAAAACAGTCTGGATCACAAATTGTCAAGTTCCTGTGTGTGATACTCCATGAAAAGAACTGGAACCAAGCCAATGGATTTGTTCATGTTTGTGTGTGTCTGTGGGCTTGCATGCAGTGGTGGGGAGAGGAGTATGTGGGTGGGTGGGGGAATGACTCCCTCTGGATTGTATTTGTAAGCTGAAAGTCGTTTTTCACTGCTGTTTTGATTCTGATTGCATGAAAAGGAAGCATTCACAAACTTTCCAACTGGTACTTCATGAACAGAGAAAAAAAAAGAAGAATGATATGTCAAAATACTGAGGCAAATCATGGAGAAGATTGAGTCATGGAGTATGCAACATGAAGAAAGGCTAAGTTAAATGGGTTGTCTAGGCTGGAGAAGAGAAGGCAAAGGTGAGCCTTAATTGCAGTTTTACACTTCCTAAAGCAGCACTGTAGCACACAGAATCAGTGTCCTTTCAGAGAGGCTCAGAGGAAGGACAAAAATCTATAGTCACAGGTTCAAACATGAGGAAAAAACGAAGCTTCTCAATGAGAGTGGTTAAGTACTGTTGCAGGCTGCACATACGTGCAATCCCTGACCTTAGAGACAGCCACAATTCAGCTGGAAAAAACACTTAGCAGGTCAATTTAACTCAAATTTTGCCATCCTCTGAGCAGGAGTTAGGGCTAGATGGCTTCAGAGCTCCCCTGCAACCTTATATTTGTATGATCCCATTTAATAATGCTTTCTATACCAACAAGAAACAAAGTCCTGGTATATGCCAGTCTAGACTTCTCCTCTGTTGCATTCATATGTACGGTATGTAGGTGTGTTATGTTGCCAAGGATGAAAGAGAATCTACCTGCGAGCATTCAATTGCCAATACCTACAGCTAAAACAAATTCTGAGGGCAATTTATGAATGTACACTTGGTACAAACACTCTTAAAAGCTGTTGGATGCAACCAGTTGATTTTCTCATGCTCTTTAGTCAGGAAAATGCACTCTGGACATGCCACTTATGTTAATCCAAAATACTGCATGTTCTAAACCTATGTCACCAGTCTTAAGCACATTGGAT
The DNA here is from genome assembly GCF_041296385.1 of Aphelocoma coerulescens. Classification (NCBI taxonomy): domain Eukaryota; kingdom Metazoa; phylum Chordata; class Aves; order Passeriformes; family Corvidae; genus Aphelocoma; species Aphelocoma coerulescens. The sequence goes on along the minus strand of NC_091013.1, from coordinate 53,069,292 downwards.
GAGCTAAAAGATTTTTTATTTTTTGAAAGTCTATATGTACAAGCTTGACTAGTTGACTTCCAGCTAGGAAGGTTTTTCTAAGAAAATTCTCTTTATAATAGTTTTGCTGACCCCATTTCCTCAACAGACTGAAGTTTTACAGGGTTTATGGGAGCATTTGAGCTCTTGAACTGCTGACAGGCTCTTTGCATAAAGTAACAGTAAAGGTCTTTTTGTATATATAACATCCAAATTTATCTTTTAAATTGCTGGAACTTCTCTGCACCACAACCCTCATACTTTATTTTGGTATATACTTTACATAAGGGGTGAAATAGTTTTAACAGTTCAGATGCAGTTAAACACCAGAATTCTTCCTGTTAGGATAAAAATCAGGTCCTGAAACCTTATTTTACAAGTCTTTCCAATTTTCTATTTTTATGTATATTTTTTAAGATAACATGCTTAAAATTATATGCAGAAAGAGACAGTGAGATCTCAAAGAAGTCTCTGAAGCTAAAAAAATGATTAAACACTTTGCTGAATTAAAGCAAAATACTAATCCTTAGACCTTAACTGAGATTCTGAATCTGTGAATGTCTTAATAGTCTGAAATTTCATTTCCACAGTTCTTGTTCGTAAACCGAGGCAGGAGGCAAAATGATTCTGCACATCAGGAAAAAATCAGGTTGATAAGTTTAACTGATATAATTCCAATGCCTAGCTCCCTATTATGTGGCAAAAATATGATAATTACACGACAAAATAGTGACATAGTTTGAGCTGAAACTATAAAACTTTTCTTTAGATCTTTACTACTGTTTTTATTGATTTATTTCTACCTGAAGGTTCCAAATGCATTTTGTAAGTAAGTGGTGGAATTTCTGATTTACTAAAGTGATTAACAAAGTATGAATGTGATTTTTAAATATGGTACCTTTGTGACACTTTCTTCTTGCTCCAAAAGGTATGGTTACATTTTGATCAGTCAGAATTTAGGCATAACTTAACTGCAATAAGTAACACTAATTAATCTGAGTTATCCCGCCACAGTAATAGAAACAGTCTCAAAGAAGAGAGTTGCCATAATCTGATCACACTACAGCAGGACCAGACATACTTTGTCTTTTTTAAAAAATAGACTAACCAAAAATTTGTGCAAAAATGAAGCCACAATAATTTGCTTGTTTGTTTTATTTACACAGAGAACTGTCTTCTATTTAAATACTCTGTGAGAATCTGTTATATTGATTTTGCATTTGGCTTCCACTGCCCTGTTATTTTGTGTTACTTTCAATCTCTTTGTACTGATATCGCTATTAAAAACACATCAGAGATAGAAAAATATCATAAAATGACCATGTTGCTGGACAGAAACGTGAATAACTCCAATTTTCTGTCATCGGGCTAGAGTGAATAAAAGAAATTTAAGTTTGAATTCTCATAGTTGAAACAGTCAATTGAAAAAAGCAAATCCTTCTTAAGACACGAGAGAGGAGGAAAATTACTAGATAGATACTAGATGATGGGATATTCCCTTTTAAACCCACTCTATTATTACTCCTAAATGATAGCTGCAAGCAGCATTGAAAAGAAGTCCGTTCAGGTTGTTATAAAGATTCCAGTGATGTGTAAAATAATCCCTTTTTAGGTAAGATTTGTAGTGCAAAGTAAAAATACCTTAAGCCAATGGAATGGAGATATTTCCTTCTGCAATATAGTAATTCAGAAAACCAGAAGCTAAATTAAATATGAGGGGTTTTTTGTCTATCAAGGAGCCATTAATATCTTATTTAAAACACCTAAAGGCATTTTGAGTGACAGTCATCATTAATAAGAGCAGTGGCTTCTTGTGTTCTTTTATGTTTATGCTCCTTGTTAAATGAGATGACAGAATATTAACCAACTGTATCTTAAACAAACTTGGTGAATAAGACATAGTGGAGGAGAAGCCACCACTCTATCCAATATCTAGTCAGAAAAAAGACCAACTAAGAGAAAAGAACAATAAATAATCAGGACCAACAAGAAAACTACAACAAACAAAACCCCAAACACTTGGAAAATATAATGATAAAACTTACTTTATGTTAAAGACTTATCTAAACTATTCAAAGATAAAGGTCTGTGAAGTTTATCTTTCTTGAGCAAAGTATATATGACTGTCTTCTTTGTTATTTTTCTATCATCATTTTCAGCCTCCTTGCCTTCAGGTTATGGTTTCACCCCAAGTCCAATTAGAAAGGAAAAAAAATCTGTTTCATCTAAGACAGAAGAGAGGAGTTTGTTGGGATTTTTTTCTGAAATTGCTGGGCAATCAAAAAATGCTAAGAAAATAATTTTCACATTCCAGGTTTCATTAGTTTCTCAAGGCTGGGAGGATGAGAAGTAATATTCCTATGTGGGAGAACTGTGGATATTACTACTGGAGTTGTACACATGCTTTCCAAAACCTGTGATTTCTTTGTTCTCCAACTCCATAAATTATAGGGATAAAGTCATGGGACTTCAGTATCAAGATTAAATGTGAAAATTATTAGGCAGGAAATTAGATGTGTCTGCAAAGATTAAATTTACTAAGCACTGAAATACCTAGCAAAAAACCCAGTGTGAACTGTTGACTTAATCTTTTTTTCTGCTTTAAGTGTACTGTATGTTTAAGTGCAAACCAGGTATTTTTCCTAAATAGAGGTATACATTTTTCAGTATAGAAGGGAAATAATTGTGTTAATTTAACAGAGGAAAATTCTTACCAGAAACAAACAAAACATCCATTAGCATAACACATAATAGCATAATTTTGAGAAGGGAGAGAATTAAAATAATTATTGGCAGTGCTCGAGATGTTTCTGAGGCACCGTTAAAGATATTAATTTAAATCTTTAAAAAATCCCTAGTTCTATCAAGACCTATGGTCTATTCTGATGAACATATGGAGTGATGTTCAGCATAGGCATTCTAATCTCATTGGTTTTTAGGCACAAATACCATATGGAAGGACCATATTGTGCTTAATCTCCTGAGTGTGATAGTAGGTAAAACCTTCACCCTATTACACAGTCTAATGTAACCAGACAGAGTAGAATCAAAACATATGCCAAGATTCTGCAAGTGTTTCAGAAATGCCTTTCTCTGAAGTTTCTGGTGATCTTGGATTTTTTTTTTAATTAAAAAAAAAAAACAAAACACCAAAAAGCAGATAAAAAAGAGGAACTATTTTCACAATTTATAGTAACTATTAAGCAATTTAGGGAACAATACGAGTGGCCCTTCTCATTCTGTGTTGGCTTGTTGTTTCTCTAATCAGGTAATCTACATCTTACAGCATGGGAGGCTGTAAAGTTAAAACATGCATGATTTAATTCAATCACGAATTTCAGACATAGAGTTTTTCAATAAATTTTCAGGTGTTTTGGATACCTTCTGAATCAAATTAGTTTATTCATATCAGTATTTGTGTTGCAGCCTGATGTAATCTGTATACATATAAAAGTAGCTACCAAAAATTTTTGAGATTATTAGAACAGAGTACTGACACAGAGACCATTTGTATCACAAGCAAGCACAGAAAAGGTCACACAAATCTACCTTCTGGACTGTATGCACTCGCTGGTGAACAGTCATTCACAGACATGTAATTTTTTTTGTTTTTCTTAAATTTGTAATCTTTTAAAATATATCACATGGGTAAGTTTATCTAGTAAGCGTCCAGTGTATTTATGTAAGTCCCCTGCATGCAGGCCTAGCCTGAATAACCCAACATAAACGTGCAGTATTGTTGTGTCAGGTACATGTGACTTTTGTATGATATCTTTATTGGAAAGTTAACAACTTGGGGAGAAAATAAGAGGAAAAGTTCCCATATTGTACGTGTCCTGTACAGCAAATTGCAAATTCCTAGATCATTTCTTTCAGCTATTAAAGCTTTATTGATGACAATCACAGTGGCATCACAGGTTATGAACTAAGAACACTTTTATTGTCAACCCATTGGCTCTTACCTCTGACATACTCCTATGTTTAGGACGTATAAATTAGGCTACTAAAATGTGTTTTCCTCCTACATTGTCTTTGCATTAAGAAAATACCTTCCAGAGCTGTTATATTTATGTTTATACCTAGATTTTTAGATAGATAAAGTACAGCAAGGGCATGAATCTTAAAGTTTTAAGTATGATCTCCAGAGGTTCCTTTCAACCCTAACTATTCTATAATTCTGTGATCTGCAAAATAAACCCCTGCTAGTTTTACTGTGGTAGAGATAATTTTTTTACAGTGGCTAGCATGGGGACATGTTTTAGATTTATGGTGAAAATAGTCTTAATAACCCAGGGATACTTTAGCTAATGCTAGGCAGTGCTTACACAGAGTCAAGACGACTGCCTCTCACCTCTCCCCACCAAGGAGGCTGGGGTGCACAATAATTTGGGAGGGGACACAGCTGGGACATCTGATTCCAACTGACCAAAGGAATATTCCATCCCATCACGTTCAGCATATACAGCTGAGGGAAAAGGAGGAAGAGGGGGACGTTTGGAGTGATGGTGTTTGTCTTCCCAAGTCACCATTACATGTCATGCAGTGCTGCTTTCCTGAAGACTGCTGAACACCTGACTGCCCATGGGAAGTGGGGAATTAATTCCTTGCACTGCTTGTGTGCATGACTTTGGCTTTACCTATTTAATGTTCTTTGTCTCTACCCAATAATTTTCTCAATTTTGTCCTGATTGTCTCCCCCAGCCTGCTGGTAGGGCTTGGTTGCACCTGGGAATAAATCAGAAGAAAGTTGTAGATCTACAATTTCATTTCTTATCAGAAGTAAGTGAAAGAAAAAGTTTATGACCTTACAGAAGAGGGAGAAAGTCAAAGAGGCAACAAAAATAGACAAAATGAAACTTTTTTTCCCCAAAACTTTTCAATACTAATTTGAATGTCAATCTCTATACTGTTGTCCAGGTTAAAAAATAAATTAAAACCAAAATATTAAATCAAGTTCCAAATCTTTCATTTCTTTACATAATTTATTAAAAAAGGTTTCTACAATTACATCTTTGAGCTGGCATACTTCTATTTCTTCTTTTGCTGTTCCATCAACCTAGAATCAAATTGACTCCTGTTTCTCTTGAATAGGTTGAATTGGTAGTGTCTTCCCTGATCTGTTTGGCTTAGTTATCTCAGGAATTTCCAGTTTGAAGGGATTCATTTTCATTAGTATGTTCAGTGTCATATGTTGTATCTTCTATCCAAAGATTGATGGAATGATGAATTTTGCAAAATTATCCAAATGCATATCTTACTTTTATTTTTTTCATAACTTTCTCTCTTTTTTTTTTTTACTTTCCATCTGTAATTTCCCAGTTTGCCAAGTTGAGTATGTGCCAAAAATAGAGGATTTGTCTCTTGTTTAACTTCTCTTCATGTCCTGTTTGCAAGATTTTACTATTCTGTTTCTACTTCTGGGCAGTCAGCCAACTACTGCACTGCTTTACTCTGGCTTGACAACACTTACTAATTATGTGAAATACTCAACCCTCCAAGTCCACAAATGGGAAAGGAAAAGTTTCAGTAGCAAAGAATGCAAAAGCACCATAGGGCAAGTTATCTGGTCAATCACAAAGAAAACATTTCATATGATCTCATCTTGTGCAATCCAGGATTATAAAACATATGTCAATTCTTGTTGATTTTATTTTGATCATACCAGATGCTCCTGTTGGTTTTTCCTGTTCTAGAATTAAAATATTCCTGATTTTCTATTTTTTCTTCTTTTCCCAAAGTTTGTTTCTGTACTATCCATTATTGCTTCTATTTTATTGAGGAATCAGTTTTCTTTTTTTATGTTGTTCCACTATCCTGATCTGTCTCTACTTTATGCAGTAGATTTTTCATTGTATACATTTCTTAAATGTTTCTCAAGAATGTGAACAAAATTTTTTTTCTGATGTCTGTGGGAGTGCTGTGATAGCAGGCATTGTGACCTATTAGTCTATATAGTTAATTGGAATTATTTGGAGGTAAATATATTAGACAAATTTTGCATGATTTTTTTCTTTTTCACTAATGCTAACATATCAGATACCTGGACAGTAATGGATCCTTCACTTTGGCCACAACAACCCCCCATTCAGTACTATAGGTTGGAGGCAGAGTGGCTGGAAATCTGCCCAGCAGGAAAGGATGTGGGGGTGCTGATTGACAGCCAGCTGAACATGAGCCAGTGTGTGCTCAGGTGGCCAAGAAGGCCAGTGGCATCCTGGCCTGTGTCAGCAATAGTGTGGCCAGCAGGACCAGGGCAGGGATTGTCCCCCTGTACTCAGCACTGGTGAGGCTGCACATCAAGTGCTGTGTCCAGTTCTGGGCCCCTCACTGGAAGAAAGACACAGAGGTGCTGGAGAGTGTCCAGAGAAGGGCAGCAAAGCTGTTGAATGGTCTGGAGAACACATCCTATGAGGAGCAGCTGAGGCAGAGGGTGTTGTTCAGCCTGGAGAAGATGAGGCTCAGGGGTGACCTTATCACACTCAACAAGTTCCTGAAAGGATGTTGTACCCAGGTGGGGGGTGGTGTCTTCTCCCAGATAACCAGTTACAGACAAGAGGACACAGTTTTAAGCTGTACCAGGGGGTTTAGGTTGGACATTAGGAAGGATTTCTTCACAGAAAAGGTGATTAGGCATTGGAATGGGTTGCCCAGGTTGGTGGTGCAGTCAGTCCCTGGAGGTGCTTCAGAAAAGACTGGATGTGGCACTTAGCACCACGGTCTAGTTAACATGGTGATGTGTGGTTATAGGTTGAACTTGATCTCAAAGGTCTTTCCAACCTGATTAATTCTGTGGTTCTGTGAACGCTGTAGATGACCCGTTTTTACATGTGTGTGTGTGAGTGCATGAGAGAAAGAGCATGTATGTATGCAGATCTTTGTGATGTAGGCCATCAGTGAAATAGCAGCAGTCCTACAAACCACACTGAACAGAAAACTGAGGAAGAACTGAAGTTCACTACTGTATTCTGAAATTGGGAAATAATTACCAAATAATTTCTCCTATGTGTAGTCCAAGAGATGAGTCACCTCCTTGAAGATTAAGTTTTCAGATATCAGCTCTTTCAAACCACTCTAAAGTTCTAAATGTTTCCCTCTTTTCCAGATTTTTTGGTTTTTCTCAGTTTGTATTAATATCTTTATATATAATAATCTTTTATATTTACATATAGTAATCTCTTTTGACTTGCAGCTGCATTATTGTCGTGATCTCTCTTTCCACGGGGTGCAGTCCTCCAAGGACAGGCTGCTCCAGCCTGGAAGCAGGGCCCTATCTCCAACGTGTCTTCCACTGGAACACAGCCCCCTCCAGGCATCCACCTGCTCCGGCACGGGCACCTCCCCCAGGGGCTGTGGGTGGATCTCTGTATCCCCCGTGGATCCGTGGGCTGCAGGGGCACAGCTGCTTCACCATGGTTGGCACCATGGCCTGCAGAGGAACCATAGCTCTGGTACCTGGAGCACCTCCTGCCCCTCCTTCTCCCCTGACCTTGGTGTCGCCATGTTGTTTCCCTCACATGTTCTCACCTCCTCCTCTTCTCTGACTAGAACCCCAAACTTGTGTCTTTGTTTAGATTTTCTTCTTAAATATGTCATCACAGAGGTGTTACCAACCTCTCTCACTGGCCCAGTTTTGGCCAGCAGCACGTCCATCCTTCAGAGCCATCAGAGACTGGCTCTGCTGGACATGATGGAAGCTTCCAGGAGCTTCTCACAGGACCCATCTCTGTGGCCCCCCTGCTACCAAAAACCAGGCCGAGCAAAACCAATACAATTACGTAGGCCTTTGTTCTTGCCATGTTTCAAAGTCTGTGCGAGGTTGAATTTTGCCAATATTCAAAATTAGAAACTTTCTATAATATAACACACTGCTTCTGGTGACTCAGTACTATTCCTTCGGAGTCAGAACTGATTCAGCACAATGGGTCAGTTTAAATTGTGTATTGTTTAATTCATCTTCCTGTCCTGCTAGATTTTACCATGTCAATCGTATACCTTGGCAGCCAGCCAATTTAAATCAATGGAAAAACAGAAAAAGAAAGGACAAAAAAGCCTTTAATGAATTTTGTTTCCGATCCATGGTTAGGGGATATTGCTGATAAAAGTACTTCCTGTCAAAGAACATGTTAATTCAAGGTCCCATCTATTTATGGACATTAAAGATCTGAGAAGGCTTTTGGATCTTTATTTTCTGCCAGTTATAAACAGTATTTATATTTATGTTGAAGTAAAAATGAAACACAAAACTTCATTGCACTGTAAGTACTTTTTAATTTTATGCTATACAGTGGTATATTAATTCTATATTACTAGGTATTATGATTTTCTAAATGGAAATTACAACATACATATACTCTGAAATTTCCTGATCACACTTAATATTTCATTAAGTTTCATTTATACAGGCTTAATAATATATACTTATCATTTTTATGTATAAAAGTGTAGCATAGTAACAAGTTGGTAAGTTTACCAACTGCTGGTAACCATCACCTAGTAGGTTCCTGATCTCATGCATGTGTAAAACACAGTCAGTATTCCTTGTACATATATGACAAAATCTACTGTTCTGCCTGCTCAGAAGGCATGTGCCTTTTGAAAATGTGTAATAAAGCTAAAGGGTGTAGTCTGATCTGCATGCTTATGTACCAAAGAATTTTGCCTAAAAAGTCAAGGCTCATGTACCAGACACACATATATGGAATGAATTAGTTTCCCTAACCATAGTAGTCATGCAAAACCTACCTTCAGAAGTCTCTCTTACAACTCAATGTTCTGTTTCTTGGGAGCTAGTTCATGTAATAAAAGATGCCCATGTTCTACCTGAAACAAGAAGAATTATCTGTCTTCTAGTCAGTCTGTAAATATAACAGGGTATTGTCTAAGCAAATAGCTTTTAAATATTTTTCCCAGGGTTCAAAAATTCTGTATAAAGAGACTGGCTCATGAAAAACAACCATGAAAATTAATTTACAAATACTTCATTTTTGTTCTGTTTTGTTTACTCCTGCAATGCAGAAAGAAGAAAATTTTCTCACTTATAAAAATGCATGTGAACACTGTCACCCAGTAACTCCTAAACTATGAGTTAGCATAAAGTCTTGAATACATGCCTGAAGAGGAGAATTTAAACAAAAAACCAAAATATCAAAAAAAAGTGATGCAATTCAAATAGCAAACTGTGTCTTCTGGATTCTCCTCCCCTTGATTCTTTCTAAATACTCTGAAATAGTTTCATGGAAGCAAGGATTTACACCCTCATATTAGTCTGGTTCTCTGTAATTTATATTTTCTCAGGACACTTCTATGTGATTTCTACGGGAATGGATTTTCAATGAATATGGTTCCACTCTAGTAAAAGAAAACACACTCCTGTACGATTGTAGGAAGAGGAGACAATCGCAACAAACTATTATTTCTGTCATTACAAAAAGTAAAATTTAACATTTTAGATGAAAATTGATTGTTGCCATATGTCTTATTCAAACATTGCTTCAGTCAATTTTGATCTCAGACAAAGGAGTGAAAGATCACATTATTAATGCACAATCTCTCTCTATTCACATTGTTCACCCTTCTTTTTGGCTCCAGTTGAATATAAAATTATTTTAAATTGAGGTATCGATGAGTTTTGAAATTAGATTTTGAGAAAATATCCAGTTGCATTTGCAATATGTATCCAAATATATTTATCAATATACTGTAGATAGATTTGATTTTTGCAGGTGAAAAAAAATAGGCTTTATGAACCTTTCTATCACACAGCTATGAATGAAGATTGATTTGAAGAATCTTTAGAAAAAAAGATTAGAAGTTCAGTGAGCATCTCAATGTCTTAAAAGTAGCACAAACATTTCTGACTGATATTTACTCAATATATTTGTCATGAAGATTGACCTGAAAATTCTGCCAATAATGAAAATACCAGATATTGAAGTGTAGTAGAGAATGAAATCCTAAACCAAAGTTAGCCCTACCACTGCATGTCATTTTAAATTTTTCATTTTTATGTTTTTTCTTTTCAAATTGAGTATGTATTATCTTCTTTTTCCTCAGTGAGTTAATGAGGTCAATGAGACTTCAAAGTTATAAAGATATTCCAGTTACATAATTTTTTAAGTCCTTGCCAGTTCTGAAAAGGATTCTTAGGTCTCAGACATTTTGTTCTGTACATTTTATTTACTCAAGAACTGAATGTGTACAACATTAGACTGACGTAACATATTAAAGACTCACCAATCTGCCCAAAGTCTTTAAGATAACTCTAGAAGCTGAGCTCTCATTATCTGGAATTCATGAATGAAATCACATGAAGTCATATTGAGAAAAGCCAGTTAATGTTTCTGAAGAATTTTAAGCAATTTCACATTTATGGTTTTTATTAGATCTATTTTTTGAAGTTTCATTTTTACATTTTTCCAGATGCAGGTAACAAAGGATTATTTTATCTCTATTATTACTGAACGATATACACACTGAAACATGTATCATATTTAGCAAAATAGGAAAGAAATTTAAATTTGATATTCATTATATCAAAAACATCTACAATATATAAATATGTATACATCCATATGAAATAATATATTTTATTTAAAGATAAAGGAAATCTCTCTTGCTTAAATTTCTTGTAGTTGCAAAGCTGTTTTGCTAAGGAACAGCTAGGAAGTTTTCTCTTTCCCATTCGATTTATCATGTATAAAATGAGCATTACAGTGTATCTTCAGACATTCTTTCAAGTTTAGTCCCAAATTTTCTGTATAATGTAGGCACAAATGCCTCATTGCAATTGCCATCAGAAGTAGGTCTAATCAATATATAATAAATATTCAAGTTCTTCTGTTGATTTGTTGCGTTGACGTATTATATATAATTAGGCATTTCTACAATTTTGTTTTCTTTTTAACAGGTTCAAGATGTTAAATTATGAGGAACATTTATGGAATCTCTCTCTCTTGTAGCATTTAGATGGTCACACACAGGTCAGTTATAAATTCTTATGATTACTTTGTCAGAAAACACCCATAAAGCTGGAACACAAGACTTTAAAATGCTGCCAGTCTTGCAACTTTACTGTTACTTCAGCTGATTCATAATGTAACATTGGTGTTTCATTTCCTGATATTGTATTCCTGCAGCAGAAAACAGAAGATTGGGAAAGAAAAAGGCATAGTGATAGATAAGTTGATAATCTGATGCCCTGGCAAGAAGGATCAACACCCTTCTGAGGATGAATGAAGAGTACATGATGCAGATCCTGATGTACTTTCACTTCTGACATCCTTACTGATAAGCAGCATGTAACACCAACAGGAAAAGATATAAAGTAAAAAAAGTTTTCTCTGAGCATGACTTCCACTGCACCTGAGCAGCAATTAGTTTATTTCTGGGAAATATTTTACTAAAAAGCTAAATGTGGTGTTGTTTTACATTATTGCCAATTGACAGCTGAGCACGCTTATGTGAATGTGTGTGTATATATTTTGAAAGTTTTGCTTGGATTTCATTGAATTTGTTTGTTGTTTTTTGTTTTGTTTTTTTTTTTAAGAAAGCATTCTGTCCAATTGATTTAGATATAGTTGTAGGTATAAGGAATGTAGAGACAAATAAAATATAGGATAATATATCTTCTGGATCACAGAAGCCCTGAAAATCAAAGACTGAAATTAACACTTAAGGCAGAATAAAATTCAGAATTTCTTCTGTTAGGCTTCATTTATCAATTACATCTCATTTCTTCTTCATTTCATATTTAAATCATTTCCAGATTACAATATCCTCCATTTGTCTTGCTGATAATGCAGTATAGAAATGGTCAAGCCAAGCAATTACATGTCATTATCCATTGGTCATCTGTCTTGGATAGGTAAGGTATCTAGAGTAAAATTCACTTATACTCCTCTTAGAACACCACAGAACTTCAGTAGCTCATTGTTAAGCAATGGTTGGGAGTACCTAAAACACACTTTCTAGTACTCTACATGCTATTCACTCTATGAAAATACATTGAATACAGGAAGATCATAAAAATATTTTCTTCTCACCTTGAAAAATGCATGCCAAAAATGTTCATAGCACAAGGGGGAAGAAATTCGAAGGTCAGTGCCTACCCCTGATCATCTGATCCAATCTTTCATAGGGAAAAAAGCCCCTAGAAGCAAACTGTTTAACTGCCGCTTGAAAACCCTCAGGGATTATCTACTGTGTCCCTGGGAAGGTTGTTCCTGATTGATGGTTTTCATTGTAAAAAAATTCTTTATTGTATTGAGATGAAAGCTCTCTCAATGCAACTTGTACCTGTATTTCCTTGTCTTTTCCATGTGATTCCTTGTGAAGAGAGAGCCTCCATCTTCTTTGTAGCTAACCTTGATGTATTAATGTCTTGGGGTGACCTTATGATGTATATCCCCTATCGCTGCCTATACCCAGAAATTAACTTCGTGCCTTTCTATGCCTCTAAACTGATCCTGAGAGGGGGAAAGACAAAACTGAGCAAAACTTTTTCAAAGCAGTTTGCAGCTTGTTCAAGGTCACACAGAGATAGGAGGTTTTTTTTTCCCCAGATGCTGCAGGGGAGCGAGGAAGCACCCGGCTTGCTGTGTTCCAGTCAGCTTTTGGCCAGTTGTTTCAGTTTCTTTTTCTCCAGAGAGAGACTGAGAGTTGGACTTTGCTTTTCCTTCCATGGAATTCTGGATTTTCTCCCTTTTCTACTGGACTGCTTTCAACCTCAGAGCACATCAGGAGGACTTTCCACCGGGCACAGAGGGCCTGGCCCTGGGCCAAGCCTCATCTCCGAGGAGACCAAAGGGAGGACTCTTAACACTTTCCCAGGTTTTTCCTCCACAGCGAAAGATTTTATTTAGCATTATTTTCCTTTTCCCGTGTGTTTGGTAAATAAATAGTTTTTATCTCCTTCACTTTCCTTCGAGGAAAATTTATATTTTCCCAAACCTGGGCGGGGGGGGCAGGGGGGGGAAGGGGTGGTTGTGCCTTCTCTCAGAGGATATATTTCTAAATTTGGCCAAACCGGAACAACTGGAATACTGTACTCTGTGCCTTCTCTTCTCTGGGGAGAAAAGAAAGTTAATGGCTTTAAACTAAAAATGGAAGATTCAGATTAGATATTAGGAAGAAAATATCTACTATGATGGTGATGAGACACTTGAACAGGTTGCCCAGAGAAGCTGTGGACACATAAACCTTGTCCAGTGAAAGCTGCCCCTGCTCATGGCAGGGGGAGTGGAACTAGATGATCTTTAAGGTCCCTTCCAACCCAAACCACTCTATGATTCTTCAACACTTCCCCATAGGGCAGATTCTCCAGCCCTTTGATCATCTTTCTGACTCCTTATGGTCTTATTCTGTTAAGGCCGGATCTAAAATAATGCTGCTCCTATGGATGAAAGTACACTGCCTAAAATAGAATTACATATACCAGTACCTGACAAGCACAGTGCTTGCAGCATGCCTCTTGCCAAGATCTCTAACTTATGGAATCTCAATTCATGCAATTTCCTCACTGCTTGAGGATGGCTGACTAGTATGTTGACTTCCTACAAGGAAAATGGACCTCACATAAAGAAATTGAATAACTGATTCCTTTAAGTACTCTTCAAAGAGCCCATCGCAAGCATTTGCAAAATCAAAGTCCTAGTCATTTATCAAAACAGAATCATATCCTAGTGTAGCTGTTCCTGTTGCAAAAGCCCTTAATGAATAAGACCTTGAATGTTTAAAAAAAAATTAATATGATTTATAGCAGTAATCCTCTTAAACACTCGAGTCTTTGCCAGCTTTCAACTAACAAGCTCAGTTATTAATGGCAGCAGTCTTACAACACTCAGGGATTACTGTCTAGGCCTGCTGACAATGCACTGCTAGTGACCAGTTTTCAAAGTGCAATCTGTTATTGTATTTCACAGTCAAATCAGTGTTTAAAATTGCTTGAAGCATGATAACTTGCCTCTTCTAGCAAGCCCACTATTAAAAATAAAAACAAAACAAAACCAACAGCATTGTATTATTCTTTTTAACTGTGATTAAAGGTTATGATTATTACCAGTGTAAGTTATCTGGCAACATTTTTTAGTTTGTGGTTTGATCAGATAAACTTGAAAAGAATATCAAGCATAGAAAATAACTTTACCTTTAGCTATAAAAAAACGACAGATATGTCAGAAACCTGTCTACCTTCTCTTAATTCTTAATATGGAGTTTCTGACAAGCATACAGATTTGCCTTAATTATTTATTTATTTCATTGAAACTATTTTCATCTGTTTTAAATTTTTAATAATTCTATTTAAATAAAAAGGAGTCTATTGGGATGTTGATTTTCTGTTTGAAAATCTTGAAGGGTTTTCCATTCAGAAAATGTAGGTTTATGGTATTTAGTATAATATCCTTTGTTAAAAACAGAGAGAATTCCACAGAAAGATCTCTAAACATCAGTATGTCTGTGGCTAATGAAAAAAGGTAATAAAACACATGACTAGTTCTCTATGAACTCTCTCTTTCATCCTAATCCTGGAGACACTGCAATCTCCCAAACAGTTGCATTTCCTTTCCCCCTCAAAATTAAAACAAAACACATCTCCATATCCTGTTCCAGGTTTGTTTACTCTCAATATTTGGCAGTATCAACCTACCTTGTACAGGCTAGTGAAGATTTTGAAAAAGAGACACTGTCGGTTGGAAAAGCCCTTGATGGTCAAGTGGTCTGGCCTATGTAGCAGTCACTAAAATTTTCAGAATATGGTTATTAAGTCATGTATTGTATAAAAGAATTTCAGCAAAAAGAGCCTGTTATCCTTTCCCCACTGACTTAGATAATGTTCTGGTCAAGACCTATATCCCTTTTGCATCTGTTGAAGCAAATTTAAAATGATTCTATGATTAATATTAACAAAGTAACAAGACAGCCTTTAGTAGTGTAAGAGCAAGTGTAGAGTTTTAGAACCCCATAGAATTTTTGCTTCATTGGCAGAAACATGGGGTTTTTGCTCTTGATATAGAGAATATGAGACATCTTTGTAAACTACAAGAGGATAGAGTTAAATTATGTTCTTCTGGCCAGGAAGTTGAACAGTTTGCAATATGATACAGGTGCATGGAGCATCAGGATGAGTAACAGTAGGATATTATGCCTTGACCCAGCAAGAAAGGATGCCATTGCTAATTTTAAAATGGAAAAGCCTATTCTGCTGAAAGAATTCAACTAGTAATCACTATTTTAAGAACTATTGAAATATTCATCTTTAATGATTTAATGTATAACATTACATTGGAGAAATATGCATTATATGTTATTGTAGTGATATGTCTGTGAAAGAATTCTGAAAACTCTGAAGAAAAAAAAAAAGACAGAGAGAAGATGCATGGCAGATTATAGAAATACATTATTAGCTATTGGCTTGAAAACACACAGGAAAAAAAAATGGTGATACTGATTTTCTCTGTTTCTGTGGAAGAAACAAGAATTCCACCCGGACAACAAAAGCCCCAAATGGATGCCTGTGATTTTTTTCTGTGCCAGCATAGCTTATAGGAAAAGGAGCTTTGTTCTTTGCTACACAGATGGTAAGAGAAAGAGAACTGAAGGCTCTGCAAGACATTTCACAGAGACATGTCTGACAGGTGATCAAATCATTGAACACTTCTCCCTGAAAAACAATGTTCAGATGTAGTCTAAGCATACACTCTGTGACAGCAGGAACATACTTTCCTCTGTGTTGACATTCATTTTAATAATAGAGAAAGCAAGAAGAATTCCTGGCAATGACAACAACAAAAAAGTATATGCTTTCATGTTTACTATACAGAACTCATCAATTAATGTATTTCTTTACTAGGGGATGACTGTTTTAATAAGAAACTTTTAACTTTTAATAGCGTATGAAGAACTAGTGACTCAGTTGAGGAAACTCTGTACAGTCTGTTTTAGAGGTAAATGGTCTTGTTCAGTATTGGATTATAAATGTCGGTGAAAATGCTATTAATGGTGTTAACATGATGGCTTCCTACTAAATCATGTCCTTGATATTCAGAGCTAAACACATAAACAACGTTTCAAGGCTCCTGTCACTCAGAAGCACATTTCTGCAGAATATAAGCATATCTGTCAACCTGAGATATACACAGATTTTTTTTTTTAAATGCAAAAACATGTGCCTATTTTTAACTCTCCATTGTCCAAAAATGACTGATAAAGCCTCCAATATGTCATAAAAATTGTAGTCTTAATCTCATAGCTCAAAGAAGTAGATTACCAGATATTATTTTCTTGTAACTTTGTGGCCTATATTTGTTGTTTCACTTCATGTTCAATATTAAACAACATGAATGTCACATAACCTATCTTATATGTACTAAGTGTGCCTACCATAAATTTACAGAAGCTAATAGGGACAAATCTCTTAATGCAAACACTTAACAAGTACTGACTTATACTGTGTTGAAAAGCCTACAGGAAAAAAATCTTGAGTATTTACTTCCTTCATCTAGTGACAAAAAATATTTTATTCACTCATTATAGCAGAATGAATCACAAATTTTTTAGAAGTGGGAATTAATTGCAATAATGTAGGACTAGCATAAACACACTAACACAACAAAGCTATATCAGCCAACCTGTCTATCTGCAAAACCATATATTTTGTTATAAATTAAAAATCATTGCAAAGAAACAACTTAAGTGTGTACGAGCTGAGGATTTGATCGTTCATGTAAGTTCCAAAATTTTTACGTATATGGTAATTTCTTAGAACTTTGATAGTTTATATTTATTAGTATGTGTTTTGTGAAGAAATTCTATACAACCAGGATAAGACAAGAGCACAGTTGTCTGAACTACCTCGGATACAAATCAAGTGATTTGCACCAAAACTTCTAGTTTTATTATGCTTTTGTGCTGTCTTATACTAAATGGGATTCTGCAATATTTGGTGCACTTCACATAAAAAACACTTTTCATTAAAAATATTGAAGTAAATTCTAACATGCATCTCAATATTGTAAAGCACATGACAGTATTGTTGATAACTCTATCAGTGAAAACTCAAACTTTATCATTGCATCACTATATGTGTGTGAATATATGTATATTATATATATAGTGGATCAAAATAAATGTCTATATAGCTTGATGTCTTTTTCCAAGCTTTGGTCATTACATTACTGACAGTTTGAGGACTAAGGAGTAAATATAGAAATATAAGGAATGATATTTCCTGGCTTTCCCTCCTGGTTTCCTTTATTCCTTATTGTTTCTGAAAATATGAAAAGAATATTTCAAGGGATAATATGCATTTTTCATTCAACATAAATAATTAATTAGCAAACATGTTTTAAACAAATGTGTGTGTTCTCTTAGGCACTGAAAGGAACAGTTATCTGCAGTACTCTAGCAAATAGGCTACAGATTAACTGCTTATTTAAAAGATGTCAAATTAATCTATCCTAAATTGAAATTATACTTACATTTTCAGCTCTCCTAATCAGAAAGGTTTGAAAAAAAGGTTTCTAGGAAACTTCCCCTTCCCCCACCCCATCTTCTTCAATTATGTTTCATTCTAAGGTGCAAAGGAAAAATAGCTTTTGGATTTTTCCAGATAGGCACAGGATAGTCCTGTAACACATGTATAAATAAACCAATATAACCCTAAAGAGGAAGGTGGAAAAGTCTTGCAGTTTCAAGTATTTCACAGAATCACACAATCGCAGAATCACAGAATGGGTAAGGTTGGAAGGGATCACAGGGAGAGGTTCTGGTCCAACCTCCCTGCTCAGGCAGGGTCATCCTGGAGCACATTGCACAGAATTTCACCCAGATGGTTCCATTTGCATTCAGTGCTTTATTCTAAGCTGGGCTATAGAAAAAATCATGTTCTTAAGAATACAACATAAATAATACACCTGACTGCTGTTCTCTCTCTCCATCCCTCTTATGCAAGGAATCCTGTACAGTTTTGGGTTTGCAGAGTTGAACTGTTCCAGAATTTTATTACTGCAGTCAGGATGAATTAAGGAAGCAGATAACCACATCATTCCCTTTCTCTTCACATTTGTTTCTGTCAGTTCTAACAATATTCTACATAAAAAATTGATTTCATATTTTTCTAGAGTTACTTTTCTTTTTATAAAGAAACACCTTTGAATGTTCAAAAATTCTTATTATCTGGTATTATCTGCAGAAATGATCTGTGGAAACTTACTGAAATAATTAAAATTCACCCCATAGCAATTGAGAATGTTCAATATGACATTTGACTAACTGTGTAAATTTAAGAAAAAAACCCATAATTTCTTTGCAACAGAGGTTTTGTAAAAGGTTTTCTGGATGAATCACTGAAAGGAGACAAGACAAGATTGTACCTTGGTAGCTGGAAGTGCCTGTGGACAGGCTATTTAGCAAATACACAGAGGAAGGATATATTACATCTTCTATCTTCCTCAAAGCTGTATCAGAAAAATATGCCAAATTTTGTACCAGTTTTTGGGGGTCAAAGGGACCCTTTCTTTAGAAAAACACATGAAAACTTTGTGTGAACATTTCTATACAAATTTTCCCTTTTAGTCATTAGAAATCATGGAAAATCATCTCTCATTTTTGTTGGGAGAAAAGTTACTTCTTCTTGATATTATAGACTACAACAGTTTGTCAGTGGTTTCTACCCTTGTAACTTTCCCAACTTATGTGTTCTTCTCTCTACTGAGGCTGACTGGTCCCTTTAAATTTTCTCTTGTTTTCTCTACCTAGATGTAATCACTTTCAAGACTGGTCTTCAACCAATGGTGGAGAAAAAAGGCAGAGAGGGAGTCTAATTACTGCATCCCCAAATCATTGGGAATAATAGCTAAAGGTGATACCTTCTTTCCTAGTGTCTTTAATTCTTTTGTAAAGTGCAGGAACCCATAATTTTGAAAAGTTGGAAATATAGCTGTCACTGTGGCAAAGACTGTGTACAGTTCCCAGTCTATATTTTTCTGGTTCAAAGGGGAATATGGCACCCATGAAAGAGTGTCTCTGTATGGGTTTTAAAGTTTTAAAATATAACATTGCTATACAGGATTATATGTAATTGTCAATGGATATTAATTACAATAACATAATTATCTGGAATAATATACAATTATGTGTATATATATATGTATATATATATGAGATATGAATGTATCGTATGCATACACACAGATATATATAAAAAGTTATTTCAATAACGTTTTTTTCCTGGCAGTATATTTTTCCCAATTCAAAGACATGCCATAGCAGTATTTCTTCAAAATGCATCTGTAGAATACTCAGTATGATTTTCTTTCAAATCAATTAAAAACATCTGTATGTTTAGATCATTACACACACAGATTTTGTTAATAGCATAGTATTGATATTGTGAAGCTGAACACCTGAAAATTAAGGAATGCCAGCAGTAAGGGTCTACCATACCTTAAATCTCTTCTCTTTCTGTTGTAAACATAACTTGCAACAGACCTTAATTATGCAATCATCTACTACATTTTAATTGAGCCTTTCCTCATTTAATGCAGATAACAGATGGCATTCATTTATTAGCACCTACTCAATATTTTCTTTCCCTACATCATTCAATGTGTGGTCCTAAGCCCTAGAAATTTCTTGCTACATATTTTGCTCTGAAGGTAGTATTATAAATTTTCATCTAAGCTTTACTGTGAGGTTGTAATGATGGCACTTCCAAAATATTAATGTTTGCTTTCACACCTTGTGCATGAAAACACAAGTATATAGGAAAAGTTTAAAATATTTTTTCTGATTTTTTCACCTAAAATGCCAGGTTTTGAAGATCATGTGTATTTAAAGTTCATTTCCTATAGTCTCAGTCAAAATTCTAGGCAATCTACATTTTTGTAAATAAGACAAACACCAGCTCAGAAGTCCACCACTCTGGAAAGCGGGATTACATAATTCGTGGTAAAGCATTAAGACATTGATATAAGTGATTTGTCTTTATCACTCAGAATCTATGAATTAGAGAGAGTGAAAGGGTCGAGGTCTCTGGAGTAGTATTTATTTGCTTAGACTGTGAGAACATCTTTGTGTTTCTTGGGTTAATCTACAATGAAAAAAATAAAATGTGTTCAAGTAAGAACGACAGACTTGCTACATGCATTTCCAATGTTTCATCTGTTTTTCTACCTATGCTATTGAATCTAATGAAAGTTTTCAATAGTAATAACTATATTAGCTTTTAAACTGCATCATGTAGTTAGAAATACTGTTCATTATGTCTGTAGGAAGACAGCTGCATTAAATTAGTACAGGTTTTTTAGGGCATTTCCTTAAATTTTACTGTTCAACTTTGCAAATGTAAGACAGTTACATATAATGTTCCTGTAAGACAGATGGGCATGTGTGTATTATTTTCTTAGTTAAAAAACAAGCTCACTTTGATTTTGAAATTCTAGCACCTGGATTCATACCGAT
Source organism: Aphelocoma coerulescens (assembly GCF_041296385.1). Classification (NCBI taxonomy): domain Eukaryota; kingdom Metazoa; phylum Chordata; class Aves; order Passeriformes; family Corvidae; genus Aphelocoma; species Aphelocoma coerulescens. The sequence continues at coordinate 53,048,817 of NC_091013.1, read as the reverse complement.
TTTATTTACTTTTACAGAAAAGAAGAAACTTGAAAAGTTGACCGTCGTCTCTGCAATATCCTTGCTCTTCTCTTAGTTACGTTTCCTAGGCAGTCCCAGCCTTTCCTATTCCACAACAACTTCTTATCTGCTCTGCATCTCCTGAAGTTTCTTCTCACCTGGCTTTTTTCCCCCTCAAATTTCTGTTTTGTTGCTACTTGGAGTAGTTTTTTGTTCAAATTTGGTGTTATACACTTCAGAAAGGGTTTTCCCATCTGATTCCTGTTTTTATTCTGTTTTTCAACTACATAATTTCTTGTACTTGCCTTTTCAACCTGTATTTGTCCTTGTATTTGTTCTTCCCTTCCAACTCTCATCTACAGTGGACAAGGGAAGAGTGACCAATGTCATCTACATTGACTTCTGTAAGGCCTTCAACACGGTGCTTAATAACATACTTATCTCCAAATTGGAGAGACATGAACTGGAAGCATGGACTGGAGTTGGCTGTCTGGATCCAGCTAGAGTATAATATTTAATGGCTCTATGCCTAGGTGGAGACCAGTGATGGGTGGTGTCCCTCAAGGCTTTGTTTTGGCACCGGTGCTCTTTAATATCTTTATCAGTGAGACTGAGTGCAAGTTGGTAGATGGCATGAAGCTGAGCGGTGCTGTTGATACAACAGCATACAATGCCATCCAGAGGGACACAGACAAGCTTGATAAATGAGCCCATGAGGCTTAATAAGGCAAAGTGCAAGGTCAGGCCAATCCCAGATGAGTACAGACTGGGAGAAGAACTCATTGAGAGCAGCCCTGTGGAGAAGGAGCTGGGGCTCTCATGGATGACATAATCCAACAGTATGTTTTCACAGTCCTGGAGGCCAACTGCATCCTGGGCTGCATAAAAATTGATGTAGACAGCAGGGCAAGGGAGATGATTTTCCCACCATACTCTGCCCATCTGAGACCCCACCAGGAATTTTGTGTCCAGCTCTGGCCCACGAATGATGGCAGAAACAGGAAGACAAGCTGAGAGAGTTGGGGCTGTTCAGTCTGGAGAAGGGAAGGATCCTGGGACACCTTATAGCAGACTTCCAGTATCTAAAGGGGTCTAGAAGAAGGCTGGAGAGGGAATTTTTACATAGGACGGTAGTGATAAGAAAAGGAGGAATGGTTTTAAAATGAAAGAGGGGAGATTGAGGTTAGATTAGAAGAATATTCTTTTCTATGAGGTTGGTGAGGCACTGGAACAGGTTTCCCAAAGTAGTTGTGAGTGCCCCATCGCTGGAAACGTTCAAGGCCAGATTGGATGGGGCTCTGAGCAACCTGGTCTAGTGAAAAATGTCCCTGTCCATGGCAAGAGGGTTGAATCAAGATGATCTCGCTCATTCCCAACCATTGTAGATGATTCTATAACAGGGAGAGGCCTAAGATGTCCTGTAAAGTAAATGGCATGAAATGTTTTTTGGGTTCCAAGGTAATATCAGATGCATAAGTCTTAAATTACAGGGGAATAGGTGACTAAAAAAATTTTTTGTGTGAAATTTGAGAAGAAATTGAAAGTAGTCTTGTTATAAATTCTCAACTGTCTTGAGATGATATATACAAACCCTCTTTTTTTTTGTAGATTAAAAGGTAGCTCCAGAGTGTCTTTAGCTTTGAATTCGTAAAAATTTGTGCCATTTGCCAGATGACAAAGATAGTTTGTATGCTAGAATTTTCTTGGCTTTCAGAATTGTTCCAATTTGTGAATGGTGTAAAATTCAATTTCCCTTTACTCCTTATAGACTATAAATCCATCTAGATGTTTAAGTAGATGATTCAAGATTTTGGGGAGGAATTCAGTTACTTCAACATAGGTTACATAAGGCCATTATTTAGGTCATTCTCTTTCATATCTAATAGCACTGTGAGGTTCCTCAGCAAAAAAAAGAAATCACACATGGCATTGTGATGAGGCAGCTGAAAGCCATCCTTGGGAAGAAATTAATTTCATCTAAATGTAGACACCTGCAACACAGATTTTACATTCTAGCTAGTCATTACAGGGTCATTTTCTAGTCAATGGAGAGCAATAAGTATTTCAAGAGCCTAATTTATCTGACTGAATGTCTGTGTCTACTCTGAGATGAACCATGCCCTAAAGGTATCTTTTAAATATAAAGGTATCTAACAGGACTCGCTGAAATTTGGACATCTATATTGTAGACATCAGCATGTACTCAGATGAATAGGACTCATGTCAGCAGAGTGAAAGAATTTTCTGGCAAAATGAGTCTGCCAGATACAGTGATTCTCTAAAACTGAAATATCTAATTATTTTTCTGAGTCTGGCACATTAGCTTCTGGTTGTCTGGTGTTTCAAATCCCACACCTCAAAGATAGCCTCCCCATTGACTGCCTTGAAGTTTTAAACTCATGGGTGAGCTGACAACCCAAGTGGCTAACCTTTCCCAAACTAAAGAATAACTGCAGTTATACTGAAGTCAGGCACACTGAAGGATCACACACACTCAAGCATTTTTCCTCTCAGTATGGAAGTATCATGGAAGGATTGCTCTTGTGCTCTGGATACTGAACTGCCAACAGAAATCAGTACTGTCCTTATTAACAGGTGTTCACTGAATTCAAGTATATGTGACTCAATATAGAATAAAACAGAACATTAATTGAGTGGCACATGCAGAGGTAGCAGGAGCTAAATTAATCATTGAATCATAGAATTGTTAAGGTTGGAAAAGACCTTCAAGATTATCACGTCCAACTGTCAACCCAGCACCACCACCATGTTCAACACTAATCCATGTCTCCAAGTGCCACATCCACACATTTTTTGAACAATTCCAGGGGTAGCTCCACCACTTCCCTGGACAGTCTGTTCCAATGTTTTACAACTCTTCCCATGAATAAATTTTTCCTAATATCAAAGCTAAACTTCCCCTGGTACATGAAACACACAAATATCCTCCATTGAGAAGAAAAGACTTATTCTCTTCTTATTGTCTAGCTCTAAACTGATGAGTTCAACTGTATTTATTAAATAAATAAATTTATTTATTAGACAGGTGAGTCTGGACTTTTTTTAATTATTTGCCATTGTTCTGTTGGATATGTGTAAACTAAAATACAGGTTTGAAAACAGTACTTGGGAATTCAAATATCATCTCAAAGATACAATCAGGTTAGATATTATTTCTGTAGATAGAATGAAAAAAAAATCTAAGAAGCAATGCATTCTTCAAAATGTAATCTTATGTTTCATAGCCTATGAGAAGGGACATATTAATACATTTCCTGTGGTATTTGTGAATTTGTGACAAAGCTGCTTACCCAGAGAAAACAACAGACTGAAAGATTATTTTAAAGCTGACCTTCTAGGTGGTGCCTTGATGGCATCCTTTAGAGTATTACACTTCAATACTGTAGCATAGTTATTAGAATATACTTATAAAAAAATCTGGTGTTCTTTGTCTAGTCAAGTTGACTATAAAGAAATGTCTGCCTTTTTTAATGGTCAATTAAACACTTATGATTACATAGCCAAAGAATCACAGCTTTCCTTACAGAAGATACTTGAGGTTAGTATGATCTATAAATCAGCAAATATATTTTAGAACAAGTAAATGACTAGACATTAGTAACAAGCAGACTGAAACTATCATGAAAGTAATTAAAAATATTTATAGGCTATGTTTCATGAAACCAAAATAATATTCATTTTTTCAGGAGATGACTATTTACTGTAAATAATACAGTTAATGGCATACATTCATCATATCTCACATTAATTAGATTTTTTTCTTTTTGTTAGGATCTATGAAACAGTTTTAAGTACCAATGTCAACAACAGTTAACATGATTAAAACTGCATTCCTAATAAGAATTTTATCCCAACTTGTATTAATGTTTATTTTAAAATGCTTCTGTGCTGTGGAGCCATCTGTTTCTTGCTAGTTATAGTACCTGAGTTCTACAATCATAGGACCCAAGGGAGTTTTTCACCTATTTTTCTTCGTAGTATAGCAGGCATTCACTACTGCATTCAAAAGAAATATGCCAACTGAAGTTCAGAAGTTGTAGCCAACAGGAAAATATTTGCAAACTTTTAAAACTGAAAATTCTTGGAAACTCCTCCTAATTTTATTGGTGTATTTGCTGGCTGTAAATTTGAAATTGAGGATTTTCTCACATTATACTAGGAAGAAGGGAAGAGACTGATTTTAGCAGCCAAAATCAGCCATCCTTCTGTATGTACTTTAAAAAAATATTCTATCTTTGCAAGTATATAAAATATATACTAGCTTTCTTTAAACATATGACTTTCAAATCACCTTTGGAAAAATATTAAAATCAATTAAACAATGGGTAAATTCTCATCTAAAAGAAGAAATCAATCAGCTGTCATTTTTGATTGATTATTCTGGAATAGAGAGGTTTTTAAACTATTAATTTATTGCACATTATTCTACAACTATAAAAACACCATGTGAATTAGGTATGACATGCCTCATAGTAAATGGATCAAAAATTTAGTTTACCTTTTGAAGTCTTGGTTTGTATTGTGATCATCTGCTCTTCATTTGGTAGGTCATTCCTGTTAAGGAGAAAAGTAAATTACTTTCTAATAAAGGTCAGATTTTTAAGTAATAAGAGCTACAAAAATTCACAAGTTAAACTAGAATATATGGTACATAGAGGTAAGGTTGTGCTTTACAGGTTTTGCCAGTGGGGATTTTGCTTAAAAGGTAAACCAGGCTTGGGTGATATTACAACACAACTTAAAATATACACATATAATTTAATTAGATTGACACAAAATGGGGACATATATAGAAAAGCATATCTATAACACTCAGAATTTTGTCTGAATTGCAGAAAATACACAGTCCTTTGCATTCAGCAGTTTATAACAACATGTACATGAATGAGGATTTTAATACGAACCAGATACCAACCTCTTGGTCAAAGTGCTTACTAAAATCTAGAAAGGAAAGAAAAAACTAACCAGATCAGTTGTTAAATATATCTGATCTCTCTACAGTCAAAAATCAGAGTACTGTAGAATCACTGCATCCCTAGTGTTTAAAATAAAGTTACACTAAGAGATATACCATCATCTACATTATGTAAGTGATGGTGATATCTATGTGATAAAGAGCTTAGAGACAAATTGCATTTATCATGCACTTAAGATCATCTCACCTGCAATCCCTCTACTAATTGATTGCCACTGGGACTACTTTTACTACTTTTAGATGCAAATAGGTGAAGTCAGACAATGTCCATATTTAGCCTGACTTACATAGGTGTAAATTTGTCACTTGCTGGGCAGCTGGCTTGGCATGGCTGGTGGAGAGGAAAAATAGGGTTGTCTGTTCACATTTAGCCCATATATAGTATAGAACATTTTGCAGCACCTGTTTCTAGTCTGCTGGGATTCCCCTCATTGGAAAGTTAAAACAGTGAGTTAAAACAGGCTGAACCCCATGTTTGCAGTCATGAAGAATACAGTGAAGACAGGCTGCATTAAGGCTTGGGACAGTGTTAACTAGATGTTAACATGCAGCCATGCAAAGTGCACATTCACTATTATTAAAACACTATAAGCATTATATAACAAAGTGTACAGCCACGGCACAGGAAGAATCATAGTAAAGTAAAATTCATCTCTCAGGTGAAGGGGACTATGAGAGCTGCCTTTTAAAATGAAGGCAGAAATGAGAGTGGTGTATAGGTGAAAAAAGCCTTGAAAAACCTAATCTAAAAATGAATTTGGTCTTGCTTTAAGACCCCCACAAATCTCTCCCAACAGAAACTAAAATGATGCTCTGTAAGTAATAAGAGTATTTTCCATAGATTCCAACAATAATAGATTTTCTTGGGAATCTCTTCTGTTTTCAGTTCTTTCAGATTTTGGGAATCAAACATTTCCAGCATGACTTACAACTGCTATCCATTACGTAAAATAATAATAATTATTATTATTATTAATAATATTGATGATTTTTTTATGATCCTTGTGGGTCCCTTCAAACTCCAGATATTCTATGATAATAACAGTAATAGCAAAACTAATAATAATAATAATAATAATAATAATAATAATAATAATAATAATTTCTGCATAATATAGGAGGGAAGTCTTGTGAATCTATGAGGGGGAGGGATTGAGAAAAATGAAAACTGTCATGGTTCTACCAACTTCAGCACTCCTTTTCCCTGGCAGGCCTCCAAAACCTTTCTCATTTATGCAGTCTTCGGGGTAAAAAGGAGGCTGCTGGTTGCTGATTAAAGTCTCCCTTGGCTGTTGTCCTGCCTGGCAGACTCTCTTTTTTTTTTTTTCTACTGGTTATTTAATATACTTTACTCTACAATTAGTCTACAGGGGCTTGCTAAAGGCAGACAATCCTCTCTCTGCCTTTGGCTGCATGCAGTCATACAAATGGTGCAAGATTACAAACTGAGTTATCCACAGTAGTTCACTGGGCAGCTATGCATAGGAGCTTCTACTGGAGCTTTTTTGCCTAAAGATGTCCTTTCAGATATTTGCAGTGCTTCTAGAATTAAGGAGAATCATTATAACAAAAATGCATTGATCTAATTATTGTAAAAATATGCAGCATTTTACCCTAACACTTAAACAAAAATGAACATGAAAAAAAATTGCTACCAAAAAAAGATGGTTGCATTTATGCACTTTGGTTGAGAGAGTTTTAGTAGTGTATCCCTCTTCAGATGCTCTCATCTCTATTAGGAAGCCTGGCAGCAGTAAATTACTAGTCTTTATAATCCTTAGCAGTTGTGGCTATTAGTAGCATAGGTAGAAAGACACTTCCTGGTCTCACCCTTTGTCCCAACTGCAGAGTTCAAATTTTTCCTACTTAGGAAAGTCAGACACTTGGTAGAAATTCTGATTTTCATGTAGGTTTAGAGAATGTATAAACTGGAGCAGAACAGTTTATTTCCCATAGTTTTACCAGATGAGTGAAGGGTTCAGATCAGAGTCTAGCTATGGCCATATATGGTTCTAACAAGAATTAGGCTACAAGAAAGATACGTCCTGTTAGTGCCTCCTGTACACCCATGTGCTGTGTGCTTTCTAAGTCTGCAACTCACTTTGGCTTTGAGTCCTGTCTGTGTTCTGCCTCTTAGAATATGTGTCAAGGGCATGAAAAAGTATGATGCACAATTAAGAGAAGATTTTTAATTAATTTTGTCACATTTTGGGATATCGTGGTGCAGGACTTTCTGACCATGTGAAAGAATAATCAATAAAAATTACTACAGTCCCTAAAAGTCTACAAACTATAATAAAAAGCCATGCTATAAATCCAAAATGACCTGCAAAACTCAGGGGAAAAGTGAATATGATCTCTTCCCAGTTATTCTAGCAGAGACAATATAATTTTTGAACTTCATGACAGCTCTATTGCTTTTTGTGCCATGATTTGGCATTGTGTTATGGGTACCTTCATCCAGAAATGCTCTTTCATCCGAGACTGCAAAGTCAAGACTTTTCTTGTCATCCTTTTATGACATTGTAACTTGAAAAAGATCCAGCACTAAATACAACAGAGAAAATGAACCAGAAATCAGCACTATCTGAAGTGCATTTAATTCTCAGTGACTGAGTAACAAATTAGTCATTATGGCATGGGCAACACTTTTGTATATATTTGTTTTTCATGCAAATAATTAAAATAAGACTTTTTTTTTTACATTTTCTAAAGAAAGATTGTATACTAAAAAATGAAATTAAATTACTTGAAAGATATTTCTTTGGTTATAGAAATAAATTAACTGTATACATCTAGAAAGAAGAGAGTGAAGCTTTCTGTAATGTTATATTTGGGATTCATTACACTGGAAATATAAATAGATAGATACGAAATGGAATATCAAGGTCTAGCTGCTATTGACTGCTTTTATAAGTAGTGGAGAGAAATAGTGGTTTCAGAAGGCAACTCATCTATCTGATCTTTGCTAGATGCCTCTCTAATGAGGTACCTATTCCTTTCCATTGAGTATACAGCATAACTAACATATATCTACTTTGGGACATATAGATACATTTACCTATATATCTATTACTAATTTATATATCTATGTTTGGGGTTATTTATGACAGATGAATTCACATATGTCACTTAAATACATGCATAACACAAACATGAGGCAGGGAGACAGTTTGTACTCCAAGGAAACTGCAAACCCAAAATTAGACATAAGATGACAGAAATATGATGAAGAAACAAACCTCACCCCAAGTTCTCCTTAAATAACCAACCAAACAGAAGAACCTACCAAAGGATATTGTCATCTTTGGTGTTTGTCATCACACAGTAAGGATGAACACCTTCCCTGGTGCCTTGTTTAATTCCAATTGAAAACATGTCCAGGAAGGTGGTGTAGTAGATTTGCAGGTATTTTAAATTATCAAAGAAAGCAATAAGAAAGATTATCTGAACATTTAAAAAATTAATCACACACATGACTGCATAAAAATTGTGGTTTTTCAGGACTAATATGCAGGAAGAATACAGATAGGCCAAATATAAGTGTCTGTAAAGGAGTTCAGATCAAAGAAAGTGTTCAGTTCCTGGGCCTGAAACATTTTGATAGCTCAAATACAGCAGAATGGAGATCTGGAAGGAACAAACAAGACCTCTTTTTCAGAAACATTGAACTTGAGCTACTGATGAGGTTGCCATGAGAAAATATCAAAATTCCAAAAACAAAACTTACAGAATGATCGAATATCAACATTTCAATGAAAATACTGATGAAGATCACAGTTACACACACAGTTTAATCCTTAGTTACTCAAAGAAATGATAATAGCAAAATCTAGTTATTGATGTTTTCATGCTTGGTTAGAGTTAGAAATGTTAAGTACACAATTAAACTTTACATCAGATGGTAGATTATTTATGAAATCTTACTTAAAACTTTTTGGCTTTATTAAGCTGAGGAAATAAAAAGCCAGATAATAAACATGATGTATGTTTTAGTTATCAACAAGCTGGTATAAAGACAAATAATTGAAGTTCTAAAGAATGACTATATTGACCTTATTCAGTCACAGTAAATATTACTCTTTCAAAATATGAATTGCTTCCATAGGACTCCTAGAAGACTAATGTGAAGAACAGTGACAAAATTGGGCTCTGTGTGAAGATGCTGCCTTAATCAAATTCCAAGTAAAAATACAAATTTCATTATGCATATTTTCACAGAGAGGAAAGAAGCTGTATTCCATCCAACCAATGTGGAAGTGTACCCACAAAAAGTAAGCCGTGGCAAAATAAGTTAATGCACATTTATGGTAAGTGCTTTGTATGTTTTGTTTAGAAAGTGTACTATGCAGAACAATTAACTTAAAAGGATCAAGTACGTGTGGGAAGGGAGATTAGCAGAGGAGACTGCAACTAAGGAAATGTTTTGCAGATGTACTGCATTTAAATTAATAAAATCTCATTAGGTTTTATGTTTGCCAATAACGGCTGGAAAAGTTACCATACATTGCAGGAACAATTACCCAAATCTTCACTGTCTCATTAGGTTTGTCATACTGTTTTCATTATAATACATTAGAACTTGCAAGTGAGCCTTCAGTAATGACATATTGTTCCAATTCTCCTTTCAGCAGGCTCTAAGATATTTTAGTATTTGTATTATAAGCCAGCAGGTGTCTTCACTTTGGTTTCTTTCTCAATTGGTTTTATACAGACCTCCAGACACAGAATGGAATGTAAAAGGGCTTTCAACAACCACATAAAAATGAGTCTGATTAGACTAGAGCAATACACACTATTTTTATGTTTTTATGATAATTCAAGGTACTAAAAATGTGCATCTTTAGTGTATACATCTATTCCTGTAAGTCCTGTTAGTGAATGCTGTATTAATGTAGATAAACCATGCGATATATAAAGTTTGCAAATCTGCATAACAAATGGAAGGCATAAAGCTGATTTGAATATCTAAGGCATTATAAACTTCAATGAGAACAACCAACACTCTTTGAGCTTGTAAGGAACTTGCATTCAAATGAGTTAGATTTAAAAAGGATATGGTTTTTATAACACTTTGAAGCTTTCTGCTTCAGGTCTCAAGAAGCTCAAGGTTAAAATAAATACTGGATTTAAGCAATGAGGGGAAAAGGTTTAGGAACAAATTGAAAAAGAAATCACATTTATATCTATTTGTTATAGATGTCACATGACCTTCAAAATTAGTTTATTTCTGTGCTGTCCATGAGAAAATAAAACTCCAGTAAATAAGTTCTCTTAGATCTGCAATCTTAGTGGTTTTTATTTTAGCTATATAATGAAGTAAAATGTTAAATAACACATTAAGAAAGATTCTTGGACATCCTGACAAGGATGTTATACTTACACCATTGTAATAGCTGGATTTTCAACTGCTTTAGAATTGGAGAAAAGTGAAAGCAGAATAAGAAAAAATAGTGAAAAGTGTCTATAGGTGGTACTGAGGGACATTTACTATCTTCTCCAGTATGGTCTCTATTATGGAAGAATGTGAGGAAAAGAAACATGTGACACATGCTTATTATAATTTTTACATAAATCAGCTTAACAATCAATTTTAATTAGATAAAGGGCTAGTTGTTTAAAATCAAACATCTTATTAAAAGTATCACAGTTAAAAATGAATTTTTGTCCTGATTTGATTAATATCCATTTCAAGTGATTTCTGAAAATGTCTGTATCTTGTATTAAATCATAGATATCTATGTGCACAAACAAAGCAGTTGTATTCAGGGTAAGAATTTAATAGGCACTACAAAATAGTTTCTGATCCACTGCCTATTTTGCCTTTACCACAGTCTCACTACAGCTGCTGTCACCCCAGAACAGAATGACAACTACAGTGGTAATAAAAAATTGTTAATATTAATTGCTTGAAACAGCAAAGTTTCATCAGCTTTCCATTATCATGAAACAGCATGAGATTCCTCTCAACGAGCACCAGGAAAAAGTAAACATCTCTAATGAACCACCTATTATATACAGAAGTATGTACACAGGAAAATTAAATGACCCAAATATGTAGTAGTATATATTTCTCCTCTAGAGAGAAATTATGGTGAATATCTGTGGATTCTACCCACAGTAATGGGCCAATATAGTCATGTCACTCATGACAAGTGCCAGGTCCTGGCCTTGGGTGCCTATGCAGCCCTACAGGCTTGGGGAACAGTGTCTGGAAAACTGCCCAGGGAAAAAGGACCTCAGGGTTTTGGTCAACACTAGGAGTGTGCTGATGGCATCCTGATTTGTATCAGAGATAATGTGGCCAGAAGGACTAGGGCAGTGATTTTCCTTCTGTACTTGGCACAGTTTTGGACCCTTCAGTACAAGAAGGACTTTGAGATGATGGAGCATGTCCAGAGAAGGGCAACAAAGCTGGTGGAAGTTCTGGAGCTCAAGAATTAGGAGGAGCCACTGAGGGAGCTGGGGTGGTTTAGCCCGGAGAAAAGGAGACTCAGGATAGACTTTATTGCTCTCTACAAATACCTGAAAGGAGATTAGAGTGAGGTGAAGATTGGTCTCTCTCCCAAGCAATAGAATTTTTATAGAGCTAACAAACTTGGTTCAGCTTTCTGGATAGGACAAAAAGAAATAATTTCACGTTGTGTCAGGGGAAGTTTAGATTGTCTGTTAGGGAAAATCTCTTCACTGAAAGAGTTGTCAAGCATTGGCATAGGCTGCCCAGGAAAGTGGTTTAGTCTCTATCCCTAAAGACACTTAAGAGATATGTACATGTGGTACTTAGAGACAACGTGGCTTAGTAATGGACTTGGCAGTGCTAGGTCAATGTTTGGACTTGTTGATCTTAAAGGTCTTTTCCAATCTAAACAGTTCTACGATTCTATCAACCTGCCGAGGCTGGGCAAACAACAGGGAGGGCTGTAGGGGAAGCAGGAAAAAACCTCATTAACTCCTAAGAAAATGAGATAACCTTCAAAAATTTCTTAAGAAAATGTAGCAAATCTAGAAGATACAAATCAGAGCAGTTTTTGTGAAGACTAAAATATAAAAGTATCCTGCAAAGCATATTGTCTAATGAACACTAAAGAAAAATCTCCCAGGGTTTCAGAAACGGATTCTCTTCAGTGTAGCATAATACTGTTTATTTGTTTTGCATTAAATATACACCTTGGCTTTTATTTATTAAAAATAAATGGATCTGAAAGTCTAAGAAAAGGCATGCAAGAACATAGAATTATAGTACTGCTGTAAAAAAGAGAAACAAAAATAATTCAGAGTTCAAAGAGATACTTTCATGGGACCTTTCCTTGGCACAGGTAAAGGATAGCTTTTCCCACACAACTCCAGTGCTCCAACTGAGCACTTCAGTGCTGTTCTTGAGCCTTAGTCATGGACCTCATAACAACTTTACACCTGGACAGCTTGCTCTCTTACCCCATATTACTCTATTTTATCTTCTGTCTGATGGTCACCCCTGCTGTTACTTATTACTGTACTGATACCCTTGGGTCTGCTCTTTTTAAGATACAGGTTTTCTTAATTAATGCATTTCTTGCTGTTCTATTTTTTTCACTTTTAATTTGTCCACGAACTTTAATTAAGCTCCTTCATCACGGCTCACAGGTTTGGCAAGCTTCGTATGTATATATATATCTGCTCACCCAGCAAGATGACCCAAGTTTGCTAACTCTATAAAAATTCTATTACTTCCGCTGATGTCTTGCATAAGAGAATTAACAACAATAAAAATGGGATAAATAGATTGATTTAGATTTATGTTTTATAACATTGAAAGTTAATTATTTATCTTTTTTTTTATCAGAAAAAATGTATTGTGTATAAACATAAACTAGATGAAACTAGATTGTGCATATTCAAACATTTAACACTTATTCTGAATCAAAAAGTCTAATACTTCTCTAAAAGTTAGTCAACAGAAGAATGCACCCCTTCACATGTACCTACTTCACCCTTCTTTGATATTTTTTCCTTTTCTTATACTAATCCATAATTAAATTTACTTACATTTAAACAAAAAGTCCATTAAGTGTGTCAGAAATGTATTTTGATTAAAAAAAACCTAGTGGATCTGGTCTTATAAATATCTACTTGGATTTTCCGGGTTCCTCTGGATTTAAATTTTACCTGTTAAACTATTTACTGTCTTATTAAGAAATTTATCTGTGAACTGTAAGCATGAACATTACTTTCTCATCTCATTTTCTTTAGATTATACTGCAAAAAACTTCTTGAATGTTCTTGGGAAATATTCTCATTGTTGCTAATGTCAGATAGTCCTATACATTGAACTAGTCTATGTATTGACTTAAGAGAGCTGCATGCTAGATTCTCTTCAAGCTAACAACATTACTAACTTTTTTTTTTGGCTCTACATAATCTTTTCTGAAATCTCCTACCTCCCTACGAGTTTATAAATACTAAAAATGCAACCCAAATCTTGATTAGAACAGACCAAACTTTTGGACACTTTGTCCCTGGTTTCTCAGTAAAAGCTTGTTCCTTGCTCCCCGAGGGATGGGACTTCAGTTGTTTTTCAGTAGAAACAGAACAACTTGAAGGATTATTCTGAGCCAAGAACACACAGCAACTCAACTCAGATGGGTTCCCTCTTGTCTTCTGGAGAAAATGATGCCATGATGACACGGCAGGCTGGATAGAAAAGGCCCATGCTTGGCACCTGACTTATTAAATTATATCTGGTCCTTTCCAGACACTCTGTGAATGATACCCACCCTTTTGGCCTGTTTTGTGAACCCTTACTAGATTGCCAGTCTGCCTTGCCTCAGCAAGGCACGCTAGAAATAAAAAACCCCACTTCTGAGCTGTACATTGTATTGTCTGAGTCATGCATTCCTTTTTCAGAGAAGGAGCTGAAATAAAACTTCCTTACTCCTTTGTCAATACATTTTTTAAAATCATGTTAATCCTTTGAAATATACTTGATAACAGTGCAAGAAACCAGTCATAAGCTCTTGGTCTTTGAAATGTAGGACAAATGACCACAACCAGAATAAAAATGAGACGGGCAAGAAATTTCAAATAACACAATAATTTTTTCAAGTGCTAGGGAGGTTTTGTACTGATTTGGTTATATTATTTGGCATTTCTTGTTTTTCTAAATTATATTACTGAATTAAGACAAATGAAAAACCCAACCCAACAAAGGATAACTAGGAACTGGTAACTAGACTATAAAATCATGTCCTAATACACTCTCCCCCACAACAAGAATAAAACAACAGTAACAATAACTACTTGTGTAATTCTGTATAAGCTTTAGATTTCCTTTCCACTATACTGAAATACTTGTAATTTTTGTGAGGAGAAATTCTAGTTACTTGTCTTAGAGAAGTTGAAATTACTACTCATCTTTCTTTCTTTCATTTACTTCTTTGTAAATCATGAGTTATTCCACTGAGGCTACTCTTTAGCAGTAAGCTGATGAGACTAAATACATACAGTAATGTACAGTGAATGTTATTGAAAATTGAGTCAACCCATATTCCCTATAAGTATTCTAAAATCTGTTTTAATTATATTTATAGTGTTACCTCCATGTAAGAAGTTTAATATACCAGTTTGATCTTCAACTGTAGTAAAAAATATTATAGGCAGAATAAATAGAAAAGAAAAGGCCATCCAGAGGTAAGGGTACACTGGGATCAAAGGTTTTTAGATTTCAGAGTGTCTAGATCATAAATTCATGCTGCTGAAAGAATTAAGACAATGTCTTAGTTGCAGAACAATACTCAGGTCTTATGAAAGCCACTGAGAAACAGTGGATTGCATCTTGAAAAATGTACGCTTTTAAGAATAGATCTTGTCCACTTCTGGAGTTCAACTTAGTCCTTGGTTGAATTAAAATGAAGAGAAAGAAAAATATTTTCTTGGCTAGGTAGAGAGCTATGTAGGTCAGGATATTTGCAACAGCCTTACATTCTCATATTCATTACTAGTTTTCATGCATCGCTGGTGAAGTATAAGAAAAATTCTTAAAATCTGGGTACAACCTCTAAGACTGAAAATGTGCTGAGTTAATGATATTGCTCATGGCTTAGAGTGACTTACAGTTTTTGGAGGCTATGTAAGGGAGTGTGACACAACTCATTATAGTTTCTGGTAATAATAACTGAGGCACTCATACGTATAAGATAAACCCCATAAGTTACTGTAGTCTATATCATCTCTCCATTATAACAGACATGAAATAGCCCAAATTCAGCCCATACCCCCAAAGTTCCATCATAAAACTGAGTAGATCAGCATGTCTGTTGATTCTGGGGGTTTTTGTTTGTTTGTTTGTTTGTTATTTCTGCTTTCCTTTAGCTTCTGTATTCTTTTAATAATTTTATTCTTATTTTTTATTTCCGTTATTTAATTTGTATTTGTTGCAAACAACTATCGAGACAAAATTTCACTACTGTTCATAATAATCACATTAGAAAGATTCTTGGACATTCTATTTCCATCAGAAAAAATTATTAATTCACTCCAAGGGCAAAGCAGCTAAAACAGATTAAAAACTCTACTCAAAGAGTGTAAGACCAAGCTTTTAAACTTAGCCCTGGGCTAAAATGAGCCCAGGGACATACAGAAGCAATTCTTTTTTTTTGCTTTCCCTTTGCTGTAGGGGGAAGTCATTTTACTGCTGCCTTCTATAATACATGGCTTATCTTCCCCCTTGTGAATTGCCCTGTTTGGCGTATTACAGACAGCAGAATTAAAGTTCCATACATGCCTTATGCATGTCCTTTCAATACTCTCTAGAATTACTCATCCCAAGTGAAAATATAACTTGTCACTCCATGTTCTTTTCCATGTTTTAAGGTTCATTATGCTGGCACTGAAGGACAGAGGGTATATGGTTGTTCATTCATTCCTTAGTCTCATCTATGGTCAGTCACAATTTCACCTGTAACATAACAATTACAAGACAGAAAACAAATCATTACAATGTAATTCAGTATGATTTCACAACACATTAAACAGTAAAGATCCTAAACCAAATTCATAATAGAAGAACCTTATTTGAAGGCAGAGATCAGAGGTATAAATTATGTTGAAATAAAATGCTGTGAGATAACTTCATGACAGTTTTCTGTTACAGCACTGAAAGTGTTTTATAAAATATATTTTGTCAAGATAGATAAGAACACAAGTAGGTGTATGTATACAGCAATCTGTTTTACGAAAAAAATTCTTCTAAACATAATTGGGATGCAAAAACTCTGCATTCCTCTGTGCAGATAGAGCAAGAAAGATGCATCACAGTGCGCTGCTTAGGGCTGCATATATTCACACTAGCTAAGATTCTGTCCATGTAGTTCTAAGGAGAGAAACATAAAGACACAGAAAATGGAAATACAATGCCCTCCCTTTCTCTGCATCTGTGTAAGCCTTAAGCATAATGTGTCCAAACACTCAGTTGGAAACATTTTAAGAATAGAGATGCAGCCATCAAGTGGGAGGAGGACAGACTCACTGAACGTTTCAGTCTCTCTATACAAGCTTTTTGTTCCAATGATTGGTTGTCATTCTGGGTCATTGCTGATAAAGATCCCACTAGAAGGGAGTAAAAGATTTACCCTAGATTAGGCAGTGTCTATGTCATTATGAATTCTGCTCTCAGATTCATGCAGGTGGCATGAAAGTTTATAGGCAGCACATACTGTTGCCTAAACAAAGGATTGCATTTCTTTAGATTTTTACCAGAATTTAAAAAGTAACATCGTGTCATATAATGCACAATATATAGAGCACATTTTGGGGAAATGTTTGCAATTTTCAAAAAATACTGAAATAGCTAATATAATTAAAGCTGTGGTGCCTGCAAAATGTCAGTTCAAATATCATAAAACATTACTGCTGACTTATCTAGAACAGGCTTGCTCTGTTTTTTACAGATTCATAATAAGCAGTAACATCAACCGTAATGTAACATGATACATATTTTAATACATACATAAAACTCTCTTCTGATTTTTTTTTTGTTCAAACAAGTCTTAAGAAGCAGCAGTGTTTCCAGGTAAGCAGCCTGTTGGTGATTCATCAGTATCTCATTTTCTCCAAAATGAAAAAAATATTACAACAGCAACAAACGTTTGGAGACTACAAATCTTAGATAACCATCACTGTCATCTGTGTCTTTGTCACCCTTGTATTGAGATTTGACTGTCACATCTTGTTCTGTTTCTGATTTTAAGGCCCAGATTCATAAAGGAACTGGCTCTGTATTTTGCATTTTGGGGTAAAAATAATAAACAATAATAGAACTATGATAAGATTTGCAGATCAAGACCCAGGTTTCTGATCATTCTACCCTAATGTCCTCCTCACTAAGGCAGAAAGCTTGCTTGCATTTGGTAGAATGAATATTGACATCTTAACTACATATCTGGTAAAAGAAAAGTGGAGAATGTGGAGAAATTGAGAATTAAATGCAAGAATCCTTGAATTTAATTAAAATAATTTCTCCTTCTAGCCTGACAGTGCAGATTTCCAATTTGAAGTTAAATCCATGCTGATTAGGAAAAGACCTGCATTTGTTTGTCACTTTAGTTGAGTGATTTTAACACTACTGCAAAGCTAAAAGCTGGGGTATATAATTTCTATGGTGTGAATTTCTCTAAAATAGCTTGAGAAATCTACAGGAGACACATCTGCCTCTAAGTTAGTCTAAACTGCTTTTATAGATAGACAACAGAAACAGGCACTTTGGGTCAATTCAGCTGACACATTTCAGATGTTTACATGGGTTGAGATAAATCACTCAGCAGTGTAAGTTCCTCTTCTCTCACTACAAAAACAAGACTTAGCATAAATGGTTGAGATGTTGGTGCCTAGAATTTAAACTCCCAGCTTTACTGGATAAAACCTACCTCAACAGATCTTGGAATGGATGAGCCAGAGCCCGTTTTCTGAAGCATGACTTGGCTTCCAAAGTTTTTGGTTTCAGTCCTGGTCTCAGATTAATAAAAAAAAAATGGACAGTTGCCTCTCTTTTACTTGGTCTTATTTTAGGAGTTTTTTTATTAGCTTTCAGGCACTCAGGAAGAAGGATTTTCTCATTTCTACCTGTAGCATCCAATTTAAAAGCCTCTATTTTTAAAAACTTGGAATATTTGGGCAGTTCTTAAACAGCAAATAGTAATGATGAGCACTAATCACTCATTGACTATAAAAAACCCCTGTTTGTAATGCCAGTGTCTGCATTGCCAATGACCACATTTGGTCAGAAGAATTAAATTCCAGAAGGTTTTTAAAAAAATATAGTGGACCATTTCCAATACTTGGATGGATGGTTAACCTGCCTAGAGGGAAACTGGCTCAATATTCTAGTAATAAATAGATGCTTCCACTTTTGCAGACTATATTTTGGTTTTGGTTTTTTTCTCTTCCCATT
This sequence comes from Aphelocoma coerulescens, assembly GCF_041296385.1. Lineage (NCBI taxonomy): Eukaryota > Metazoa > Chordata > Aves > Passeriformes > Corvidae > Aphelocoma > Aphelocoma coerulescens. Next base: position 53,030,398 of record NC_091013.1, on the reverse strand, counting down.
ATATCAACCTGTGCTTCTTTCTTGTTTCACCAGCTCTCTCCATTCTTTTTACTTTCCTCAAGAACACGAGTGTATGCTCAAACATTTTAAAAATATTGTTAAGTTTTAAAGATATTTTTGTCATGAGTATAATTCAAGCCACTTAAACACTATTGAGTGTCAGAAATGAGCACCAAGATCATCTCATACCTCACCACTTCTTAGAACTGCATTGAATTGCACCGAAGAGTATAATGGTTGAATTTGATGTTTATACAAAGGCCATGATACCCACCAGTGACCTATATCCGAAGCTTCACAAATGGAATAGTCTTCGTATATCTCTGTAGTTTTATCATTCTCTCTGTGTATCTATGCTAAAGTCAAGTAACAGAGACAAATAGTAAAAGCTTCTTTACTTAGCTGTTGGTAGAGTCAGGTCAGCTTCAACAGGGACAAAGTCCCACAAGCATCTCTGCACAGCTTTGACAAAACATTCCTGTCTGCTCTATGACCTACGAATAACTTCAGGAAATGACTGGCTGTCATGGCCACTAGTTCTCAGAGTGTGTATTATCAAAAAGTAGAGGAATCTGTATTGTTAATGTGCAAGATTTCCATCAGGATTTGTGAAGAAATCTTAATGCCTTTTATTACCGCAAGAGAACGCATTTAGGGTTGTGATGGAGTTCATTGAAATATTTGAGGCTCATTTTTGCTCAGCTCTTGACAACTTACAGAGACTTTGTACATCCTGGTGTTCTAAGATTGCACTTCAAGGGAGATTATCTTTTTTTTTTACATTCTCTGATATCAAATATAATAGCTACCAGCAGAAGTCAGGAAGTATGTGGGAGTAAAGCACTTTATTACTGACTTCTTGTCCATACAGAAGTGAAATAAAAAAGAGTAGGGAAAATGGAGAAAAGGAGAGATGAAAAATTCAAAAGAACAATTATCTAAAGTATGTGTTTTGATTTGAAAATTATTTTAAAAGAAACGGGGAATTAATAGATATAATTTTTAATTTGACATAGGAATCTTTTTATAGGATACTTTCTTCAGCATGCAATTATCAAAAACAAGTTCAAAGATCAAATTTATCTGGTAAAGTCAAAATTATTCTTGAAATACATTGTTGTTGAAATTCATTGTCCTTTGAAAAATGGGCATTGTTTTCATAGTCTTACAAGATTGTCTGAACAAAAAACAGTAAGGACACAATGATACAAAGTCTTATAACTTAAGAGTAACACAGTATTATTACTGCCAGTTTATTTTGAAAAATCATGTACATTCAGTTGCATTTCTGCTCTGTCAGAATAAAATATGATCTAGTGATATCTGCCACCATTTACATTTATTTCTTATATGCAGATGGCTTGCCAATAAAAGTTTAGTTCCATATTTGATGAACGGTGATTCCGTATAACTTCTCCAATAATCAATATTCCTTAAAACTAAAATGGACAATCCTAATGGAGCTGTTGATATTCCTCTTGCTAAGAATTTTTCTATGGTGATTGGTTTGGTAATTTTTTCCTGAAATTAAATTCCCATGAAGCATGTATGTCCATTCTGTGCATTTCAACTTTCAGGTAAACCTTCTAAGTAACTCACAGACTTGGTATCATTGTGGAGTGGGTGAGGACATCAGTTCAGGTAACACTGTCTTACTTTATTTCTCTTGCGGGGGAAAAAAGACATTAGGATTTCTGTTCATTTCATCATCTATTTCCTCAAAATTTGGAATCTAGTATTAAAACCAAAACATAAGGGACATTAAGTTTTCTGAAACTGGTCATTTTGCTCTTATGAATATGATTTTCATAGTTTCTCTCTGAAGCTGGGGGGAACACAACAGCTGTAGATTCAGATATGAAGGTCTGGCACCATCTTTCAGGCTGCACTATGGAAAACACAGACTTTTCCTTCACCCAGTATTCATGCAATTACTCTTCTTCTTTCATATTGAACTTCAAACACATATTCCTTTTATACAGATACAACTTTTATTCTCCATCCATCCTCCACTAAGAGTGTTATATTTAGGCTCTTGTTACTGCTGTTACTGGAGATAATAGGATTACAGATGAAGAGATTGAGATTTAGAAGCAGCAGAAGCCATGTAGCACTGCATCAGTAGGTGGGGGAGAAGTGGTGTGACTATTCAGCTTGCCTGCACTAAATGAAGAACTTCTTGTTGTCTTTAAAAAAAAGAAATTCAGCCACATGGGAGCTTATGACACCTTTGGCTTTTCTTTGAACGTTGCCACTCTAACTGGTACTTGCTCCATCCTAGTGATTGTGCCTTCCACCCTATGTGCATCATTAATAAGTTTAATATGTTTGGCTCTTGTTAATGTGAGTTCCAAATCTTGTGTTTGAAAATAGTTTGTAATTTACTCTCCTTTCCTATTTTTTAGTCATCCAGTAAGAACCGTGTGGCATTTCCTTCCTACTAATTGTGTTTGTGATGTGTGCTTCAAAAGCTTTTCCAATTTGCAGTATTTGTATTTCTCTTTATTGTATTTTCTGAGTGGATGTTTTCGGCATGCGTAATCTGTTTTCCCACATTTTCTCTATGTCTAAGGAGATCTGTCTTTTACTCTGTAGCTTCACCTTCTCCCTTGTTTTCTAGGTACTTAAACCCCTGCTGTTACTTTCAGTACCCTGTCCCAAAGCAACTGAGGTGATATCCTTTTCATTCTTTGAGGGATTTTTTCTCTGTCTTGAGTTCCTTGAAATTCTGAGGGAGGAAATAAACTGAATTGCTTCAACTTTATATATGAGTATTGTTTTGCACTCCTTAACTCTTCGTATTTTAAAACTTATTGGATTTATCTGTTTATATTACCTTACAGTGCACAGGCCTTTATGCAACAATGAAACACTGGAATATTTTAACATAAACTGAATCCTGGTTCAAGATGGCTTCTCTTACTAGTTAAAAAAAAAAAAAAAAAAGAAAGTAGATTTGTCCTGCCTTACTCATAGGTATACATCAGCATTAAACTTGCTTTTCTTGTTTTATTTTGAAGCCAAAATATTATGTTTAGTCAGTCTTCAGAAGTGAAGAATTCATAGATTTAGTACATCAGAAAAGGGTTACATTCTACTGAATTTGGCTAAAACTCACAGCCTGGCTGAATCTATGACATGTCCAAAGAAAAATTATTCCTTTGCTTCCTCAAGAAGTTCTGAAAACAGATAAATCCCTTACTACAAGATAAAAACTGTCTAAACCAAAGTCTAGCCTACCTGGACCCATTTTTGTCCCTGAGATTCATTTCTTCCACTTTTCTGTATTTATTTTAGTGTAGCATTATAAATAAAACAAGCAGCAAGTCAGTGGGAACTATAAGGCAGTCTGAAGAGGAACTAGTCAGATGACTCCCAACAAACTGTAGATCATGCCTGCTGAACCGTAAATGTTGAAAGCAAATGTAAACAAAAATTGGGAGAAGCCACTAAACAATTTGGAGATGACAAAGTACCTAAACCTAATGGCAGATACAGCATGTGCTTGAATACAGCCCAATTATATTAAGAATGGTTTTGAAATGCTGCTTTTCATCATGTTTCTTCCATTCTTCATCCTGTAGTGCTGACCAACATCAGCCACTATTAAAGAGTCTTCATGCATGTAAAATAATATGATTTCACAATGATTACATATTCACTCTACAGCTGGCTGAGTTTTTACATCTCCATTTGTCATTGACTATTGCGTCCAATTAAATGATTAGCTTTTAAAAACTGCTGCACATTATGAGAGTGAACTTGTGTTCCATTGCACTGAGTGATGCAGAAACAAACTCATTACAGCATGTAATTCACCCATATTAAATAACAAACAGATGGCTGCTGTAAATGAGAGCTGCTTTTTCTCTTCAAAAGTGCCAGGAAAAAGGTGTTTTTATTTATCTTTGTTTCCAGCTTCTTTCTGTTTTCTTGACAAGTGGGCAGCTGGTTGCTGAGGTTTTCAATTGGTGCAGAAGAATGAAAAGCCTGTTTCCATTAATTTCCCCATAAAATAAGTCTTTGAATCATTCCTGTTATAAATGCATGTGCAGTAGCAAGCTGCTGCTTGATTAATTCACTTATTATGAAGATTTCATCTTTTATAAGAGGGCCTGCAGGTAATTTATCTTGTTTAGTAAGATTAGAAAAATGTAATTATCTTGATACCTTTGGACCCCTCTCATTTTAATTGTGTTCCCATAAATTTCAAACATAAAGATGGGATTTTTTTTTGCACAAATGTTCCAACATGTGGTAGAAAAATGTGTTGTAAGATCTGCATAAAAACTTATCAAGTAAAATGAATTTAGATTATACTATTAAAGGAATGCATACCAATAAAACCAGTATACATCTGTAGAAGCATATACAAATATCTGAATTACTGGTACACTGGTCACAGGATTTTAACAGTTGGAGTGGCATGAAGAATGTTAGGATTAAATAGTTCTTTATTCTTCCTTTTCAATTTTTTTAATTGATAATGCATTTCACTGGGGAAATACAAAATCTGTTCTATTTTCACTAATCAAATTAAAATTATGCTATTCTTCATGTATAACACCAATAGTAAGGAATAAAAAGGAAACATATTAGCTGACATATATATGTAACATCAGCTCCTCTGTCTCCAACATCCTTTATATGTTTTCTCCCTCCTCTCTCTCTCTTACCTTCTGTTTGAGGGAAAATTTGAAACAAATCAAGATCCAGAAATCTTTCTCTTCAATATGTTATTTTTTGTCTTATGGAGACAATAATTGGCATATTTTGTTTGGTTTAGGTTTATTTATTTATCTCTTTGTATATTGAGGGTTTTTTTCATTAATGTATTTGATTTCAGTTTCTGTGGTTCCAGAAGAATTGTTTTCTTTTTTTTTTTTTCTTGCTTTCTAGCAACCTCTTGATTCTTTTACGCATCCAAAAAAAGTTGATTGAAAATTTGGCCTGTGTTCCTTTTTAATATTAGTTTTAATTTAGAATGGTTGTGATAGTCAATTTGCATAAAACAGATTTATAGGAACATGGGGCAACTGCACCATGGGTCACTCAGCTCAATCATGTGCCCTGGTTTGGACTGGGATAGAGTTCATTTTCTTCTCCTTAGTAGCCTGTACTGTGCTGAGTTTGGGATTCAGTAGGAGAATGATGCCAATACCACACTGATGTTTCAGTGGTTTCTCAGTAGTGCTTACCCTGAGTCAAGGACTGTTTCAGCTCCCCGTGCTCTGTCAGGGAGAAGGTGCAAAAGAGGCTGTGAGGGACTATAGCCAGGACAGCTGACCTGAGCTGGCCAAAGGAATATTTCATATCATAGGACAACAAGGCCAGTATACAAACTTGGAGGACTTGACTCAGAGGCATCAGCTGTGGCTCAGGGACAATACTCAGGGGCTGAGTATTCGTCAGTAGGTAGTGAGAAATTGTACTGTGCATCACTTGTTTCTCTTGGATTTAATCCTTTCTCTCTCTGCCCCCCTTTTCATTGCAACTATTGCTAATGTTATTATAGTTAATTTATCTTAATTATTAATTTTTTTCTATCTCAGCCCAGGACTTTTACTGTTTTCTTTTCCAGTTCTCCTTCCCATCCAACTTGGGTAGCAGGCAGGGGGAGAAATGAGAGAGCAAACGGTGCTGTGGTACTTAGCTGCCAACAGGTCTATTAAAATTTGAGTGTCATGAGCCTTTTAACATTAAAATGAATCAAAAAATCTTCTCAATGTGTTCTGAGTTAAGTATTTTCAGGACTCTGCATGCAAATTTTCTAAGCCCTTGAGGGTCTCTAAAGCAGTTATTTGAGTGCCAGTGAACTAAGCATTGTAAGGGACATAACTGTGTACATCATATACAGCAATGTGTAAGGAAAGAACTTTTACAGAGTGAAAGTTCAGGCAGTAAAGAGAATCATAAGAATATGCAAACTGTACAAGGTTGAAGCCATGAAACTGAGAAATGTGTACAGATGGCTGAAACATTTCAAGTCAGGTGAGACTAGCAATTGTGACAAACCATGATCTGGGAGACCTGTGTCAGCAGCAACACACATGAATGCTGAAAAGGCTGAGCAGCTCATTAGGGAAGATTGACGAATAACCCTTAATGACCTTGCTACTGCTTTAAATTGCAGTTCTGCATCAGCACACTGAATCCTGCAGTGGTCTCTAGAATTTTTTCATGCCAGGTCCTATGAAAACTCATCCTGGGATATGCACAAACTTGTGACATTACTGTTCAAATCTAAACTGAATTGAAGAGATAAAGAGATATGCCCAGTTAAAACAGATTTTACACACTGCAAGAATATTTTTTTAAGGAAGTTTTTTTCTCAAAAATCATGTACGCCAGTATATTTCATATTGCTTACATGAATAATATATAAGCATTGTGTTCTAATAGTCAGAGAGTCCAATTAAGACACAGATGTAATATATACAGACACACACACATATATATATATTTCATGGTACCAAAGATACCTGTATTCTGTAAAGAAGAAATAAGCCCACTGAGAGTGTAAAAGGGTCTTATCAGTGTAATGGAGTAGTTAAAAAACTTCAATTTCTGTAAATATTTTCAGGTAAATTACCAACTACAAGTGTGTGCTCTACACATTTTATCAAAACATAATTTAAACTGCTGTGGATTCTAGAAGCTTAAAAACTATATTTTAGTCTGTCTGATGTATATTTAATGGAGTACCTGGTTTCTGGTAGTGTGTGGTTATAGTACTTTCTAATTGAAAATTACAGAAAGGATTAAGGTTTGTTTACAGTTAAAAGTGAATGTGTTCTTTCTTATCTCTGGAGTTAGAAGATAAAAGCCAGTTATGAAATTGTTTAATAGGACAGATAAAAAGTCTGGTGTGTAGGATATATAAGATACTACGACAAACAAGAATTTTGTACTAACAAAAAACTGGAATGCAATTGGTCCTTAAAATAAAAAGCAGCCTTCTGGATCACAACAAGCCTTGATCTTCCACAATGTGTAGTATGTGCTTTGAGGTAAAATCTTAACACCAAAAATTTACAGACCATTCTCTCTGGAGGCCAAAACATTAACGTATCAAATTAAAACTTCACATGAAGAGGACCAGAGAATTCCAAGCAATATCTACCTCTGTCTTGCAATCATTGCAGCCCTGGGTGCAATCAGCCTTTAGAATAAGCTTGTGGTATAACTTCAGTTCTAATGATTTCTTTCGAAAAGCCTAAACACAGATTCGATTCAGAGTGATACTGAGTAGCAAAGCTTGGATAGCTAAAGAAATATATTGTCAGAAGGAAAAAAAGATAACTGAATGGAATATTAGGAGAGTATGTGAATACAATTATTCTGTCCTATTCTGAATGATGAGAGCTGAGTATAGACCTATATTTTCTAGTATTGTCTGGAGTTAAGCCTGAAAAATTGAGTATGTTTAGGGTTTAGACCTATATTTCATATGTTTAGAGCCCAATCCAAACTCAGCTTCACTTTCTGGAAATGCTGGTATTTACGTGACACTTCTATGACTTAGATCTGCACTATTTCAATAGATTGTGGAAAAAATGTGGAAAGTCAGCATTTCATAACTGAGAAGCTACTTTAGATATTAGTCTGTAATCACTAATAGTATGAAAAAGTATTTTCAAACTTTCCCCACAAAATGCTGCTTCAGTAATTCATTAACTTGTTTTAATGAAACAACATCTCATTGCTATTTGGGAAGAAACTAATCTCCTTTCCAAAGAGTTTGCATAATGTATTGAAAAAGAAGTGACTGCAGAATCTGCTGATCATACTTTTGAGGATTCCACATAGGCTGGGTAAACTTTTATCTAACACTATTGAGAAAACTATATACACACAAAATTGCCTGCTCAGGCATTTATTACAGACTAAGAACAAAATATGTTTAGGTTGCAACTTGCACTCCTGTGTTGCAGACACTGAAACCTTAAGTTTAACCAAAGAAAATTAACACTTTCCCTATTCTCTCAATTGTCACCTATCTTTATCCAATACAGAGATGTTGTATCAAAGGTGGCGATTATGCAAAGAATATCATAATCATCTTTCATAGAGTCTCTCAGTTACAGTTTCAGGAACTCAAATTGCCTGCAGAGAGACCTTGACAAATTAGAGGACTGGGAAATCACCAACCATACAAAGTTTAACAAGGGAAAGTGCTGGATCCTGCACCTGGGATGCGGCAACCCTGGATGTACAGACAGACTGCGGAATGAGATGCTGGAAAGTAGTACTGCAGGAAGGGACCTGAGGGTCCTGGTCAATGGAAAGTTGAGCATGAGTCAGCAGTGCCCTGGCAGCCAGGAGGGCCACCCGTGTCCTGGGGGGCATCAGGCACAGCATTGCCAGCCGGGCAAGGGAGGGGATTGTCCCTCTCTGCTCTGCACTGGGGCAGCCTCACCTCGAGTGCTGGGGGCAGTTTTGAGTGCCACAATTTAAAAAAGATATTAAGCTGTTAGAGACCATCCAAAAGAAGACCATGAGGATGGTGAAGTGTCTGGAGGGGAAGCCGTATGAGGAGCAGCTGTGGTCACTTGGTCTGTTCAGTCTGGACAAGAGGAGGCTGAGGGGAGACCTCATTGCAGTCTACAACTTCCTCATGAGAGAGGAATGGCAGACACTGATCTCTGCTCTCTGGTGACAGTGACAGGACCTGAGGGAATAGTCTGAAGTTATGTCAGGGCAGGTTTAGGTTGGATAGGAGGAAAACGTTCTCCACCCAGAGGGTGGTTGGGCACTGGAATGGGCTCCCCAGGGAAGTGGTGTTACAAACCAGTTTAAATACAGAAGAGCAAAGAAAACTAAGTCTTTGTGAATAAAACTGAAATAACTTTGAAGGTTTGAAATATTCCCAAAAAAACTGAGATAAAAACTAAATGAGATTAAATGCTGATGCCAAAAAATTGATACATTTTTATTTAATAGTAAGAGAGGCAAAGAGAAAGAAAGAGAAAAGTAGTGAAAACTTAGGAAATGCCAAAAAGCCAACATTACTTTAAAAAGCATAGGATAGGTCATCACCACACTGTGCTACCTTTGTTGCTACTGAGACGGGGGGGGGGGGGGAGGGGGGGGCAGGGAGCAAAGCAGTTTTTGCTTTTTGTTTTTTTTCTGTTGTTTGAAGCATCTTATCTGCCTTCTCCCATCTCAGGACCAGTGTGGCTGGGGTGCAGCAGCCCATCCTCCGAGTTGCAGTGCCCGATGGCTGCAGCCGAATCTCGGTCCACTCGTGATGCTCTCACCATGGGATGCAGGAGCAGGGCAGGAGTTCCACAATTCACTCGTGATTCCGGTCCAGGGGTGCAGGTTCGGGGGGTTCTCACAAAGTGGGTGGTGTTGGCTCCCGGAGGCCTCAGAGTGTCTCGCAGCAGGCAGTGGTGGTGGGGCAGGGAAAGGCAAAAGCCAGGGATTCTGCCCCTCGCTTTTCCCTCCACGTTTTGCACCAGTTTCACCTTCCTTTTTATGGGCCTCAAGGAGGGCTACTCACAGTCCATTCTGCACGTAGTTTTCAGGTGTTCAAGAGTGATTATGATAAGCAGACAAAATGACGAAGCACTTTTTGAAGCCTTTCTCCTATTATCAGGCTCTTACAAGGGGTCACACACACCAAGCCTGACAGATTTCAAGAAGTGTTTGGAAAATGCTCTCAGGCACATGATGTGATTCCTGGGGGTGTCCTGCACAGGGCCAGGAGCTGGACTCAATGATCCTGATGGGTCCCTTCCAGCTTAGGATATTCTGTGATTCCGTGAAACAGTGAATTGTAGCATGTTCTTACATGTATCTCATACATAGATATATATTTATTTAATATGCTTATATATAAAACTCACATATGTGTGCCCGTGTATATACATGCATATAAACACACCAGAGATCAATTACAATATCTCTTTAAGAATGAATCTTTAGTTTATAATTAATGTGATTTAAAATAAGAAAGGGCAAAAAAACCCCAAACACCCCAAAACACAAACAGACCACAAGACTGGAAATAATTCCAGGACAAAACTCAATACTAATTAGCAGCTGTTTCCTCACCTTTCTCCCAGCTCAGAAAACTGTCCCTGTAATGAGTATAGGGAAATAATAGAACACCATATCTAGCTGCCGGGGGATGATATATGACATTTTATTTATACTGCAGTGTTTGTCTCTGTTCACAGTTGCCTCTTCTGCTTTATGTCTATAAGAACCTACCACTGACTGATCAGTGGTGATTCAGAAACACTTGGTTGGAGCTTTATATGGTTGAGAGTAGTGGTCAAGGCCTTGATTTCCCAAAGGACATTGGTGGACAATAGTGTCCCTCAGGTGTCTGTATGGAGAACAGTAATGTTTAATGCCTTCATCAATGACAGTGACAGTGAGATCAAGTGCAACCTCAGCAGGTTTGTCGATGTGAAGCTGAGTGGTGAGTTTGAAACACCTAAAGGATGGAATACCATCCAGAAGGACCTGGACAAGCTTAAGAAATGGGCTTTTCATGAGGTTTACCAAGGCCAAGTGCAAGGTGCTGCACAATGGGTCAGGGCAACCCCCGGTAACAGCACGGGCTGGGAGATGAACAGATCGAGAGCAGCCCTGCCCAGAAGGATGTGGGGGTGCTGGTGGATGAGATGCTGGACATGACCCAGCCATGGGCACTCACAGCCCAGAGAGCCAAACATGTCCTGGGCTGTATCCAAAGCAGTGTGGGCAGCAGGGCCAGGGAGGGGATTCTGCCCCTCTGCTCTGCTCCGGTGAGACCCCACCTGCAGTGCTGCAGCCAGCTCTGGGGTCCCCAGCACAGGAAGGACATGGACCTGAAGGAACAAATCCAGAGGAAAAAAGAAACTTACATGCATTCAATCCCTCAAACCTTGCCAAAATTTAGAATAAGAGCACCTCCCATTCTGTGAAGAAATTTTTTTCAGAAGTCTTAAGCCATCTGTATCGTAAAGTGGATCTTAGCACAATTTTTTGTAAAGAGAGTTAATTATATATTACCATATATTGAAACTGTTCTCTGACAAAGTGAAATATTGTGAACTCACCTAGAATTTATTTTGGGTAGAGATCATTTAACAAGACCATTAAATCTGTCTTCAAAATTTTAGAAGCTCACTCAGGCATGAAGTTCAGTTCTGAAGAAATTAATTCTGTCCCATTTTTTTTCTTTTTTTGAGTGTATTATCTAAGCAATTAGAAAATCATAGGTTTATAATATATAGCTATGAAGAGTATTATTATCATTTGTTAGAGAAAAGACTGCTTAAGATGACAGAGATATTGAATATTAAATTCCCTTTTAGAAGATAATTTTCACAAGTTTACCATTAGAATTATAATGCAAAATAGAAGGAAGAGATGAATTAGAAACATCTAATTCTATTAAAAATTTAATAAACCATGAGATACTTGGTTTTCTTACATGAAACTGTTTTTTAAGCTTACACTGATTTTACACTGAAAACTAGTTTAATTAAGTTGAGGGTTTTGTGTTTGAAAAGTATTATGCCAGGTTCTGCCAGGTTCATATATCTCCTTTTTCTATGTCTTAACCACTATGATTTTCTTCAGGCATGGTAGGACTGTGCTGAACTACAGTAGGAATGAAGACAGACTCCCCACCAGACAGACTCATTCCTGCAGCTGCATTCACATGTGCAGGTCCTTTGGTCCCTTGGAACTCTGCTGGGGTGAATGGAACTCACACAAAGCTGCAAAGTAATTGCCCAAGATTCCTCTCAAGATAGTTTTGACTACCCTGTATTTTCCCACTTGCCAAAACACTTCTATGTTTCTGCGTGATTAATTAATTTATTTTTTTAGTGGCTTAAAAACACACTAAATTTTTTCTTTTCAAGTGACCAGTAGCAGAGGGCAGTTTTTGACTGAAAAAGAGTCCAGCTTTCAAACATGACAGAGGATCATTTTTCCATAAAAGACCAGCTGTAGGGTCAAGAATAAAAGCACTGGTTAATACTTTTAAGACCATCCAATTTTCACCAGTAGAGTCAGTGTCCACTACTCTAAAACTCTATCTAAAATTCTTGCTCCTCTCCAGCCAACCAAGACTCTGTGTGCGGAATGATTTCTGGAATCATCTGGTCTGGTTTTTTACAATTAAAAGAAGATAAAACTCATTATTCTTAACAAGAGAAATGTTCTAAGCTTCATTTTAAATTATAAATTTGATTTTAGACTTCTCTTTGGATTAGTGGAATGTACACTCCTGAGAATTCTCATCTGCAGTGAGCATGCAGGAACGAAAAAAAGTGGATGCATTTGTCTTGCTCATCATATCAATTTCATATGATCTGCATGTGAAAGAGAATTATTTGAATAATTATTTAATTACTGATTCTAAGCAAAGCCAAGGATAGGGTCTGGGAAAAGTAGAAGTTTCTGGTGTGTATGGTGCTCTATTTTGCTGCAGTTTGTCATACCAGAGTACTGCTCTTGTCCTGCTGAGCAGTGCAATACAGCAGGACATTAACTTTTAGCTTAACATTTCATTACTATCTGGGGATATGTTTAACATTTTATTAAATTTCATAGGGGCAATTTTATTCACTAACTATTTACTTTCTCCTGCGGCTGAGCACAACAACCAAATACCCTTAAAGGCACAAAACCAGTACATGTTTTTTTCAGTGTGTTGGTTGAATACATTATCTAAAGCATTTCTTAAAAAACCTCCTGCAAATCCATTAATGACATCATGATTTCTGATATCTTAAAAAACCTAGCTGATGTTTTTGGGGAGACAACTGTCTATCTCTAGGAGTGGGACAAAGTTTCATAAATTGTGTAAAATAGCTAAAACAATTGACCCAAGCAAACCTGAAATCCTGTAAAAAGGGTGTAAAATTCCAAAGGGGGTCGTTGCTTCAGATTAGTAATATTTTTCTTGTCTCCAGGAGCAAACTAAAGAGAATCACTGCTGCCTAGGACACTTGAAAAAGAGTGGACTCAAAAAAATTATTTTCAGTTACACTTAATTGTTTCAATAATTGCTTCTAATGAATACCAGTGTAGTGCCTAAATTAGCCTTTACAATGTATTAGCCTTCTCAGATTAGCTGGTACTGAATGATAAGGGAGACAATTTTTAACAAAAAATCAAAAATAAAAATAGGTGCAAGCAGTCAGAAGAAATCTAAAGAAAGAGAAGTCTAATGCTCTTAAACTGTGAATCAGGCATGCAGGAAGCCTGCAAGTACTAATATATTTAACTATTAATTCAGGCTAATATATTTAACTTTTAATTCATGTGTAATTAGATTTATATTGGTGTGACTTGGTTTTTGGGTTTATTTTTATTTACAATTATTCTTTTTTTTTTTGTTTGGAACCTTTTTAGCTAAGCATTACTTTTTTTCCATTTCTAATCCCATAACTAGCCATGGGAAATGTCTTTATATATACCTAGCAGACTCATATTTCATTACATGGGCTACTGGAGTTTGTGGTTTTCGTTTTATTTTTTTCTTATTTAGTGTGTGAGATAAGTTATTATAAAGGTGATACTAACTTTGTATTACACTACAGAACTGCATAAGATATCTTTAAAATGGATGCCTGTCATGAATACTATGCATGATATTTATCTACTGCTCTGTTTATGAATCACATGCAAGGCAATACAGAATGATTACTGAACATTCATTCTTCACCACTTCCTTTGCTTCATCACTGCATCACGATGACGCTGCATCACAATAATGCAAAACTACTTCAGTTTTCCAATCCTGATTTTCAAAATGAAATGGATGAAGATCAGTAACATATCGTCAACTTGCACTTCAGTGATACTACAGACCATACCCATTATGGTATTTCAGGTCAATAATTCCCGAACCAAGAAGGATTAATAGGATTTATGACCCACTTTTCAGCTGCATGTAGCACAACCAGTACTAATTATATTTTCATTAACCTCTGTGGCTAGCTCATGTTCTAATAATTTAGCCCTGTTATGGCTTAATCCAATGTTTTACATGTTCAATAAGGTGAATACACAAACAAGAGCTATATAAATAAATCCTCATGGCCAAATCATGGCTGCTCTAATGAAGGAATACTTGTAAAATAGCTACTGCTTCTAGAATCCCCAAGGTCTAGCCCATGCATTGATCAGCTTTATCTTGGGTCTCCGAGTGAATTATTCCCCAGTCAAGGAGGCATTGTGGGGCCTAAACATTAGCTAAATACAATTTAATTTCATAAATTACAATGCTAAATGAGTCCTATGCAAGTTGTCTTATAATCGTGAAGTCTGTACTTGCACTTTAGGAGAAGTTAGAGACACAATTTCAAGAACTAGTGCATCTCCTAAATACCTGTGGAAGGCTGTGTTTCTGCACTGCATTTTGACCTCTCCTATTCACTCCCATATCCACTGAGTTACTCCCAGGTATCTATGTTGCCAGGGGGAATAAGGAGTACACACAAGATATAATTCAGCTGCCAGTAATAACAGGATTATTCAGTATGATTGCCATCTCCTGCCACTCTCCATTCCTAAGCAGAGTCAGAGACAACTGGACAATCAATGCTGGATGCTGTTCCTCAGTCAAAAGAGGAGTGGAGCTGAATTCAGCCAGTTTACACAAAATTCCAAGAAACACATGCTGTCCCACCGCCCTTCTCTTATTCTGTGCTTTCACTCCTTCTCTGAAGCAGTTCAACACCAGCTCCTTAATAGTTGTGTGGCTTTTGCTTATTTGACTAAAATTAGGTATATTTGATCTAAAAAGGGTAACAGATCCATCCCCCAGTCCTGATGAACCCAGAATATGAAAATAAATTGACATGGGAACCATAATAGCTAAACTGATATGGAATTTAGAATTAATGTTATGTGAGAAGCACTGAATGCTTTATGTTATTTGAATTTTTAATTCAGTGCTAATATCTAACACTGACAAACATTTGATTTTAATATAGTTCACTGAAATAAAATATAGTGAAATACTGATTGCAAATAGAATACCAAGAGGTATTTTGAAGACAGTTTTCTAAAGTATTTTCCCATCTGATGAGAGATAGGGGAAGAAATCTCTCTCTTTCAATGTGGTATGGTAAGACAGCAACTTCTCTCACTCTCAAAGTATGTGGAGTAAGTTTTTCATGGAGATAAATCTAGATTTAAATTTATATCCAAGATACACCTTTAACCTGAGGATGGAAGTACAGTTTCAGTGAAGCTTCAAAAGAGCCAGGCTCATCCCAATTCCCTTTCATCCTCCCAAAGTTTTATAAGTTTGAAGATATTTTATCATTGCTAAAATTTCTAGGACATAAATAATCTGCCATACTCAACTGCTTTTCTAGGCTGCTAATTCTTTTTGATATAAAATCACTGTGCTATCTAGATTGTCATTAATTCAGCTCACCACAGGCGAGTCCGTTTCCTGAAGACAAAAAAGTGCAGAAGTCCATAGAGCATGACAGAACAGCCATTACATTTTGTCACACCAAAAGTACATTTCATTTAATGTAAAGTGTTTAATCAGACCAACATTAGGAGTTGCTTTTTTGTTTCTGTCTGATGTGCCAATTGAATCCACTGTGAAAACGGGCCTACTGTAAGTGCAAGCACAGTCGTAAGCACAATCTTTATATCACCTTGATTATAGCTTCCAAGCTCTCATTTATTCTTGGAGTATACATTACTTTTGGGATAGATAACCAATTTCTCCCATTCATCACTTTCCTTTAATGTTTTCTTTTAGGGTCTGGTCATTGCCTAGATCTTTTATTGCCCAGGCTTTCTTACACTTTGATTTCCATCTCTTTTGGACACTAGCTACTGTGGACACTATCTACAGTTTTATCTTTCCTAACTGCATTCCTTAACCAGAATACATACATTGGTTGAGGCTGAAATGAAAGATTGCTAACATACAAAAAACCACCCCAAAAACCATGAAAGAACCAACAACCAACCAACTAAAAAAACCCCAACAAAAACCCCAACAAAAAAAACATTCAATTGAATAAAATATCTAAAAATACACAGATAACTCCAATGCAGTAGTCCTTTATTCATAGAGATATTGCAACAAATTGATCTGCTGGTTACAAAACTTGATTAGTCAAAACAGGAGCTACTTTATTTCTGTCACCTATTGGTATTAGAGCAATGCCCTACGAACTGCCATGGGTGAAAAACATTCTCTGGTGGTCACATACATGTTGACATTAACACATATACTCTTTTAACAACCCAGAATTTTTTCTGACGTCCTCAAAGGAAATAAATTTACTCTTATAGTGCTAAAAATCATCTTTCATAAGATAAAATAGTGTGTTGAGCCAACATATTTGGATAAATTTGGAATTCATCAGCTTCTGCAATGGAAAATGATTAACAGTCAATGATGAAACAACTGGAGCATAAGTGTTCTTCCATGGGAATTTTTCTGTTTTAAATTTAAATCCCAAGATACTCATTTTGGTCTTCAGAATTTTATTCTCTATTCTAGTGTTCCAAAGTACTCTGGAGGCACAGAGTAAGTAAGTGAGCAAATCATCTTATATGCCATTCAAATAGTTCCGGTGACAGCGTATTTCATGAAGAACCTCTAGTTTCCTTTAGCATGCTTTTCTCACACTAATTTCTCAATTTCCAGGTGATATTATTTGTTGCAGGTAGACTAAAGGATACTTAATTTCACCTGATTCCTCCTATCAATTTCATCATATATAGGCCTAGATATTTTAATGTCATCTGCCTAGTCTAAACAAAGAAAATACCTTAAGAAAAATTTAAATACACTACTCTGAATCGTATGTGAATATACTCGATGTCCTGGACATCTCAGCTGTGATTGGAAGCCTGTTTTTACATTTGTGAATTTAGATCTGGTTCTTTACTTTCTATCATGGGAACTCAGACACCAACCTCATATGTTGCTATTCAGATTTAGGTGTTTATGCTTTGGAACTGCATGATGGCCTGAATTTATTCTCTAAAATTTGAATCTAAATAGTTTCTCAGATAGATTTGTGCTTTTACATTTGCTTTAAGCCAACACTTATTGAAGTCATAATACAGTTGAAAGTTTCTTTTTTTCTTCTTATTTTTATAATATTTGAATCTGATTATGATTTCTCCTTCACCGCAGTCCTGTAGCCAAAGTGACTTCCTATTGAGTTAATCATAAATTGCAATGTGAAAGCATATAGATCTTAAATACTTCAATAGCATACAATAGTACCTTATTTCCACAATTATTTTCATGCTTGGTCTAGACTAAGTTTGTTTGGTTTGGGTTTTTTTCCTTATAGTTAAAATTTTGCAAAAAAATTGTCAGTTTCTTGGTAGAAGCCTTCCTTTTAGCTGCTGCACATTAAAGCAAACACATTGCCAAATTCCTCTTTTATTTTTTTTTCCTATGGATAAACTGAAAAAATATTTTACTTTCTCATTACATGTAGTGTGTTCTTACTTCAGATTATTTATGCACATGTTAATCTTTCTGCTTCTGCTGTTGAATTATAATAGATGCTAGTGGCTTCACAGTTTATGAGGCTTTTCTGTCTTGTACACAAACACAGTAATAACTGTGAAAGATTCTAAAGCTATGTAAAACTGGCAAGTATATTTCCATTCAATGGGAGCTGTGCAAAGCAAGCAAAAAATTCTAAATTTCAGAGGTCTGTCCCACTTTCTTAACACTTACTTTTCAAAATAACTTCATAAAAGCCTTTTCCTAGTAGCACAGCTAAAAAACATGGAACAATTACAAGACTTGCTCAATTACTGTTGTACGTGCAAATGAAACTGTTCCATCTGTGATTATATTTAGAAACTTTACAATTAAAACACGAGAGAGACACACGTTTTTGGGATAGACAGACAAAAGTATATTCTAGGTAAGAAAGTCTGAGTATAAGCTTTGATTACTTAAGCCCAAAAAAACTCCAGATAAGAAATATTGATTGTTCTAAAGATTACTACTTTTCATAAGGAGACCCTCAGGACTCATAAGCTAGCAAATTACTTCAAATCTGTAGAAAAAAAAAAGCACAGGTAATAATAGTTTGCACATACAAGCCTTCAGTGAATTCCTGAACTAACCACTGTTTAGCAGAGAAGCTAACCATTCTCTTTATTCACTTCTTGCCTCTACTGAGATTACCAAAATCAGTGAAAACTGACATCAGTTGTTAGAGTGTTGAGAAACTAGTGTAAGAATAGCAATTAGATGGCAATGACAGTATTGACAGTCAAAAATTCATATAAATAATTAAAATATTTTTAATCTCATATTTCTTGAAACTTGCAAGTTTATCATTTACCTACTATGTTTAATACAACAGAAAAAACAAAAAGTGTGAATAAATTTCACTTTCCAGACTAAAAATATTTTCCTTAGAAGACACCTTTGAAGACATCTTAGAAAGAAGGCATCTTAGAAAACACCTAAGAATTAAATTTAATTCTTTAGTGCTTGTAGGTAATATCTCAAAATGTTTTCTCACACTTAAATCCTTATTTGCATTGCTAAAATTTCTACATGGGCAAAAAAATCCCAGCAAAAGAACCCAAAGACAATTGTATTATACTTGGGGT
Organism: Aphelocoma coerulescens; assembly: GCF_041296385.1. Lineage (NCBI taxonomy): Eukaryota > Metazoa > Chordata > Aves > Passeriformes > Corvidae > Aphelocoma > Aphelocoma coerulescens. The sequence continues at coordinate 53,011,813 of NC_091013.1, read as the reverse complement.
GGGAGGATGTAGCACAAAATGGTTTTTTTCTGTATTCACTCCAACAAAATTGCTGATCTGAGATGCTTCGTTTGAAGCTCCATGTTTGTAGAGACAAAAATGCTGCTAGCAAGGATTTTCTTGCTATTTTCTAAGTCCATGAGAGACTCTTCTCTCTCACAGAAGAGGTAGGAGGGAATGTAAACAACCAAACACCTACAGCCTTGAAAAGTCTGGTTTATGGTACAGAAGAAAAATATTTTGACAATGGATGCTTTAGGATTTTAGCCAATCAACCCCAATTGGTGGCTGATCTTTTGTCCAATTAGACTATGAAGAAAAAAGTCTATAAAAGAGTTTGTAAAATAATGAAATAAAACAATCTTGCTGCACAATTCCTGGATCTTTCCTTCTCCTCCTCCCTATGGCTGCGGGACACGGTGACATACCCTAGGGCTACGGTAATACACGTTTCTAATAAAGAGAGAAAATTGAAGAAAGTTCCAGAACAAGACTGTTTCTTTTTAATATATAAGTGTTTTTCTCAGAAACCCTTTAAAAATCAGACAGGAAGAGAGGGAAACCTTAGAACAGTTCCTCCTCTGTTTCATGCTCTTCTGTTTTCCAAGCTTCTCTGTTTTAGAAAAAGCTGAGAAAATCCCCAATGATTGCTTGAAAATTCCAGCATTTCCCAAGCACTCTTAGATTGTCTTTTCATTTTTTTCATCAAGCCAAAAAAGTTACTTTATAAGAGGATGATGTGAAGTGGTGAGTTTTATGCAAAGCTTGAACTGTAAGAAAGCAATTGCTGACAACTGACTTACTTGTCATTGTGATGCTATTGATAGTATTAAAGAGGAATAAAACCAGACAAAAACAGAAAACAGTGATAAAAATACAGTAAGCATGGAATATTAGCAGAGAGTGAACCTGCATTTATTAAGTTCCTAGAAAATTTAAGGCATGGAGTTTCAATATGTATAAATTTTAACATTAAATACCTCCTGGTTATTTAGATCTTGCACATAAACCCTTACCAATAACTATGGTTTGTGTCTATGTTGGAAAAAGGATTTTTGTTCCTGCTTGCAAACTGCTTTTAATGAGTAGACAGATACTACTTCACTTGAGAAGGAAATTGAAAAATGTAAATGATCTGATGGAGGGCATTATTTCCTATTATTTCCCTTTAAACAAATTTTGGTTTTGAATTGAGGTAATACTTCCTTGTCTAAATGGCAGATGATTGTCAGCAAGTATAAATTCTTTCATCTATCCACCATGTTCACCATATTTTCAGAAAATAGGTATTTTGAATATTTTAATCTCCACTGATAAATCCTTTGTCACATATGCTGGTCCTTGAATTCCACCAGCTTCCTTACATTCTTGAAACAAAAGGAGCTTACAAAAGGAGCTGTGAGTAGTTTGTGAAGCCCAGTGACTGCTGGGTTCTGATGCAAACCCCTCTGAAGCTGGAAACCACTTCACCATGACTTCAGAGGCTTCCAGTGCAGACACCAAATGGGACTATTGTTTGCTTAAGCTTTGTTAAAAGCTATGTCTTTTTATGTAAACCAGTGTACCTTATTTCTCCATTGTTCACTCATATGAAATCTTTTAGGTAATTTTTAATCCTTATGACTTTGTGTATATCTCTTACAACTTTCAATCTGTACGACTGATTTTATGTTTTACTCAAAGTATTAATTTCTGGTTTGTTTGGTTGTTTTATAAAAATCCTACCTAATCTCTTGTTTTATCAAGTTCAGTATCAGGATTAGGAGAGTTATTATAATGAATTTCCTTAAAACTGAACAAATTTCTCCTGAATTTGATAGTGTGTTTAGCTCTTCAGAAAGGATCAATGATAGGAAGACAGAGGAAAGGAGACAGATTTTTGTGTTATTTCTTCTCACTGGCATTTAAACATAAGCTTATTTATTAAATTGATGTTTATATTTATATTTACTATTTGAGAAAATTATCAGAATTCTTTCTTGATTTTAGATAATTTCTTATATATCTTGTTTAAAGTACGACTGAAAACCAATCTCCAAAATTATATAAACTCTATTATAATCTAACAAAAGTGCTTTCTCTCTTACATATTTCCTGTTCATTACTTTAATATGGACAAGAGTATATCTTTATTTGAACTAATGTCAAAAAGACAAAAAAAGCCTGAGGAAGTTGAAATGTTTTCTGGTACTAAAACTCCAAAGCTTCAGGAAGTTTCTTTATTACTTAGTGCTGTATGTTCTAATCAAACATAAAACAGGAAAGTGACTACTATCAAAGGACCCATAAAAAGAGTTTATGATATTTCAGATTCAGACAACATAAAAAAGGACATATTCAAATTAGAAACACTATTATAAAGTGTGATTCTATAAGGAATCTCCATAACAGACTTAATAACCTGATTAAAGAGACAAAGTAATAGCAATATACACAAGTACTAATTAGAACATTGAAACTATTACGCCTCATGTGGGAGACAAGTAATAAAATTCAAAGAATATTTGTAAGAAACACTATCAAACTAGCTTTTAAGTATCCTACTGCCTCAGGCTGATTATGTGAACTTGTGGCATGTGTCGAAAATGTTTAAGCCAATCCATTTGGCCTGGCAACACTCCCTTCTCTCAGTGCATTTTGCATCGTTATACTAAGATATGGTTTGGCTAAACTACTTTTCACAATGGGCCTATTTGGTGGTGTTGAAAGCTTCAGAACATGTTGCTCTTATATTCAAAAAATAAATATTGCCTTAGTAATATCATAATTGTTTAAAATTACTTGCCTTCTTTTTACTCTTGACCATAGAGCAGCTTTGGGTGCCTCAGATAAGTAACTATGAAAGGAAATATCTGAATGAATATTTAAAATAACAAATGGTAGATGAAATATCTAATAATCATAAAGTCTCACCGAGAACAAAATGCATTGAAGACTTCCTAGAATATTAGAACCTGTAAGCATCATAACCTGAAAATAGTATGTTTCAGAATGGCTGAGTGACCAATATTTGGCTTCACAAGTGTGAAGCATATTAATCTGAGCAGATTAATCTGTAGTTATAGCATATCAGACCAAAATTTACTAAAGCAGAATTCTGTAAAAATATCACACATAGAAAAACGCAGGTACTTTCTCCATTCTATATCTTGGAAGGGAATAAAGTGGCTATGGGTATTACTAGGGTAAATTTCTAGGGTATTACTACACACTTTTCAGTTGAGCTCACTCTTTACTTATCTTTCCTAATATATAAGGAAATTTTTTATTAGTAAGTGCCTGTAGCATTTATGTCACTACTAAATTACTTGAATTTACATAACACTTCACCATGAACATTTCCTTTTCACATTTTCAGATAAGCAATCAGCTTGAATTCTTGATCCATAGTCCCATCTCTTATGGAACACAGTATTTCAAAAAGCTTTGAAGTCCTTTAAACTAGAGACAAAATTCAATCACTACTTATTTGGGACTAATATTCTCTTCCCCATTTGATTTCAAATTCTTCCTTCATGAACTATTTCTTAGACTCTATTATCATCCCAAAGTTACAACCAAACACAGAAGATTCCCTTCCTAAATTTTTTTTTTTCATTTGCAAAGAAAAAAAAAATTAAAAAGACATTATAATATTTACTAGATAAAAAATGGTTGCTCAATTGTGTTTTTTGTAAAAGAGATTAAAAATACATTAAATCAACATTCATTAGAAATTTAGAGCAATCCATAGAAATATGTTCCTTCTAGTTCACCTCCAGTTAAAAACAACTCTTACTGATCATGACTGAATGAAACATAAGCCCCCAGATATTCAAAACACAATTTATCACAAACCATTTGTATAAGCTGTGGGAACTGGAAAAATTGCCCGGACTACAGGCCCATAGCTTCAAGTGAAGTGAATTGTATTCACTTTAGAATTTTCACACCCACAGAATATCATTTCTATGCCAATTAGGTTATTTTTCCTTTATTGAATAGTGTTTTATTGATCAACTGACACTTATTGCATAAACTGACACTCTTCACATCACTACTAAATTTGACTTAGTTCTAAGGAAGATGATCTCTTTTACTTTAAAATGTATTTGCCCAATTATTTTTAAACTCCTTCTATGGCACTAATATTAAAAGGTTTAGTAAATCTCAGTCCACTATCAGAAACATTAGTACTAACCACTGTACATGTTTATTTTATCCCTCTGAGGGTTTCCCACACAGTATTTCTGCTCAACTCTTCTTTCACCATTCATTATTAAAATAAATTACTCTTGTATTCAGCTCAGCTGCAGGCAAAATACTTCCATTCCAGGCACCCATCAACTTTTTAAATCAATTAAGTTAATTGACAGCAGGTTTAACCATTTTCTTAATTATGACTGCAAACAGATTTTTTAAAGTCCCCCCACCCCCAAAAAAACCGATAAAACCAAACCCCAACATTTAAGAGTTAACAAACAAATGAACAAGATAATAATAAAAATTCACAGAACAGAAACCTTCCTTTATAAATGTCATTATTAAAAAGTCTCTAAGGAAGAAATCTATGATGAAGGAAATCCAGGGACAGAACAAATCTCTGCTTTCTTTCCAAGTCACTTTGGAGCATTTTATCAGTTCATTTCAAAGCTGAAAACCACATTTGAATTAGAATCAGCTCTAAACTACATTAATGATGATTCAGTAAATGACATTCTTCCTCCTGGGTAAATTCAGAGCTGGGATAATGTTAAAAAGTAATGTTGGCTATCCTAGGCACAGAGGAAATGATGCTTTGCAAATAGTGAAAGAATCCTTCTGATGATATTCCTGTTCTTTGCATCAGTATTTCTGTCTTTACCTTCCTTCAGATTTTTCAGCATTCCCCATTCCTACATAGTGCAAGGCTCTCTATAATATAGTCCTCTCTTCTGCTGGATGACAGCACCAGAATGTGTAAAAGCAGTAGAATTTATGTTAAAAGTGTCTTGATGAGGGTAAAATGTGTTTGAGTAAATTTTAGCATTTGAGGATTCTGGTGTAATCAAGAATAGTAGGGTTCAAGAATTATACATTTCCATTTTATGCAAAATTTTAATATATCAGAATACCATTTTCCTTCCAACTTTCTTCTCATTCAGATGAGAAACATACTTTACTGAAGTGAAACTCAACATTTTTCCTTTAGCTTGAGTTAATTAAGCATTTATTTTAAATATTATAATTTTAATTCATAGAATTTTATATCTGAAATGAAGTTCTAATATTGTAGTAGTGTAACCATTATATTTTAGGAACATAATATGAAATATAATGTACACATACATCATCATTATGAAATAAATAAAAATAGAACTGTCAAAATGTAGCATTTTGGCTTGATCAAAGCATCATATTTTGACTTTGTGTTGCTAAAATTCCTCTAAATTAACAACTCCCTGCAGTTTATTCAGATCCCATTGAAAATGAGTTTCCTGATGGAAGATTTCCATCAAAAATGTTATCGAGCAGGCATAGTTATTAAGTTAGCAATGAGGCAGCACTATGAGGTCAATCAAGTGCTTAACAGAACTTTTTAGTATGAGGGTGAAGGTGCCATATACAGCGTGGCTAAGAAGTGACAAAGAGCTATAGACTGTTCTTACTTTTATTTCTCCCCTCTTAGCTGGCTCAGGCAGAACAGTAACAAGGAAAGAAGGTGACTGAGACATATTTCTGTGGTACACACTCCTCTGAGCAACTTTATTGCTTATGCAGTCTAATTCAGCAAGACCAGAATTTTGATTTTCCACTTCTTTTGTGAATCACAACAGGAAAGATTTCCATTAAAAAAGGTAATTTTTAATTGGATCATTAAGAATCCTTAGTGTTGTCAGCTGCATAGTGAAATACTGTAATTTGAAAACACAGTGAGAATATTCATGTCTATAAGTGTTTGTCAGGGTAGTACTTAAAAGAGTAAGGAATGCATGGTAAACTCATGAACATGTGCTTATATATTTTTCAGAGAAATACCACCTATGCCTTCTTAGCCTTCACCCAGTAATACTACAGATCTATCTTTACAGTCATGGAGAACACATGAGAGTTGAACCACACATATTGGTAATCACCAAAAGTTGATGAGACAATTTTGCAGAAAATAATTGCAATGATTTATTTTACAAAATTCTATGGACTCTTTCCAAGAATTTTACTTATGTTTAAGGAAAGGTTTATGAGGAAAGCTTGTACTATGAAACGTAAGTAATTGCTGCAACTCAAGTATTACCTCTGCATTTTGCAGAGAAGAGAACTAAATGCAACAAAAAAGATTAGGATTTTGTTTGTTTACTTGCTATTCAAAATTTATTCCATTGTCTACAAACTTTGGCCAAGCACACTTTATACTATATTACAAGTTCATTATAATTTAAACTGCCAGTATATGTTTTTAAAGGTGCCCTGAAGAGTGAAATTCCAACATTTTTACAGAATTTGTATCAGTAGGGGGCTTTTTAATGACTATAATTTTAAGCTTCTAATAGCAGCAACTTCATTTATCAACATATTTTCTAGTGTTAAATACTTTGTCTTTTTTCTTGCTTTTTCATTTGGGTATTTGGAGACGAGAACAACTAAACAATCTATAGATTTACACAAGAGCTTGTGAAGAACTAATTATTTTGCTTTAGCCAAAAATAGGGTGAGGAAGGTTTCTTTGTTTGTTTGTTTGTTGTTTTTTTACAAAAAAAGAGTTGTTATTATAAGCATCATAGCCATTTTAAATAAGCTAAATGTTAGGAAAAAAACAGCAGTCTTGTTGGACTGATAGTATAGTACCTTACTCCCTATTCAGTCATGTCTTTCTGCATTTCCAGAGAAGAGAGGATTTGATCTAACAGATTCCACAATCTGAGTTCCCACTGAGTTTAAAAGAAATTCTATAAGCAAGGAGTCTACAACTGAAGTCATATGTTCCTGAAGCTTGTGATATACATAAAAGGGAGGGGAAACAAGAGCAGCCAATATTTTAGAGGAAACATGGCACATGTTAAATACTGAGTATTGGAAAGTTCATGTATTAGTCATTCATCAGTTGTGCCTCTAAGTGTCCAAATGTTAGCCATCTAGTTTAAGTTTCTCATTTAAATTTCTTCTGTTTGGGGAAAGAGACTGACCCCTTCTAAAATGGCTTAGAAAAGCTAGCATAATAGTAAGGTCTGAGGGAGTAGTTCCATGCTATTTTATTTTACTAATTGCAAAGCCAGCCCTCCCACATATATGCTTGTTCCTGGTTCCACACAGTCATTTATGATCCTCATAATTGTGTTCAATGAAGTACTAGGGGAGGACTCACAAGGAAGTTTGATTTTATTTATAACTTTCATCATTCTTAGTCTGTATTACATCATGCTTGGGCAAACATTTAATTCAGCTGAAGCTGTGAATCATGGTAGAAATGCCAGGACAGTCCAAGAAGTCTGGGACTCACTTAAACTGCCTTTTTCACTAGAGAAACATAGAGCTTAACCATGACTTGACACATGAGAAGCACACAGTGATATGTTTGTCCAGGCCATAGAAATTTACTTAATTTTTTCCTCTTCAAAGATTATGAAGATGCAGCCTACTGTGTTTCATCACTATGACTGTTGCTATTGTCAATAGGACTAATAAAGAAAGTACAGAACAAATGCAGTATACTCTAAGCAGAACTTTTATGTTCATAAACTTTATTTTTCCTGCTAGGTCAGTCATGTACAATAACAAAAGTGGTTAGTAAATATGAAAGAAAAAAAAGTCCATTGTTAATTATACTGTGAATTGAATGTGACAGAACTATCTTATTGTTTCTGAAAAGATCTAAAATTGGCTACTGTTTAACTAGAAAATCATTTCCTCCAAATTGAGTCCTGCTTTACACTCCTGCTCACCACTGCCACAAAATCCATCACTGACAATGACTGCCACTCTCCTTCAGTTACAGAGAGTGATAGTAGAACCCATTCTTTTTATTACACCTCTGCAGTAAAGCCCTTTTTCATTTTTTAGAGACACTTCCATTTCCACCAACGTAGCTTTTCAAAAGGATTTTTTTACATGCTTGCATCACACAGGCATGAAAAACCCTAAAAAACATGTAAATGTACCAATTTATATTTTGCAAATTTTTGACATTGAATGATCTAAAAGATTTTCTGCTTTCACATGCATTAAAAATTGTTCTAAGAAAGTTGGTCAGCTGTGGCATTTAGCTCTTCATTAAGCAGTCCCTGAGTTTCTGCAGGTTGAAAACCCCACCCCCTATCTTTCTCACAGCATCTGGTCTATAGTAGAATCACTCAACAATTTCTTACAGGTACTTTTTTTTTAATTTATCAGGTTTATTTGTATAATATGAGTCAATTAAATTTGCGTAGAGCAGATCTCCACTATTGGGATTCTCTTCTCTGAGTCTTTCAATTTCCCTGTAGAGTTTTAATACCTGATGATGATTGTTTTTTGTAATTAAGATTTAAGTACCCAATCCCCCAAGACTTGTCATACAGAGAGCTGCCACTCAAGCATTCAGCAACCCTTTCAGGCGCACCCTCTCTTTGTCACAGCCTTTTCCTAGCATCTGAGAGCTCAGAAGAAAGCCTTTGGTTGAGCAGTGCTGTATTTCATCCCACATATTTTGCTAATCCACACCATACTGTTGCTGCAGCTTACCTAAAACTACTAAAAGGGTAAAGTGGTAATGTCTCTTTTAGCAGCTGCCAACAGTACATCATGGGAATGAATAAGGCTTCCATTTGACTGAGTAAAGTGGGACTGCTCTGTCAATCCCACATCTTACTCATACTGTAAAAACTAAAAAAACTCTAGTCACCTAAAAGCCAGTTACGGATACAGATTTGGTTCTTGCATAGGTTCATAATTCATAAAACAAGAAACATGAGGTCAAAGTCAGAATGTTTGTGTTTGGTTGAATTTTTTTTCCCTATTGTTTAAGTCAAGACATGATGAGAGGCAGGGCAGATGCACTCAACAGCAGCAATATGCAAAGGGAACTAGAGGTCAGTGAATCTGTATGAAATCCTGATCAGTGATGCCAATCATGTTTTTGTACCACATAATTTTGCTTCTGTTATGTCAAATAACAGTTAAATGCTAACATAAGATGCACAGAAATGCACCTCAGTTGAAGTCCTTTTTTAGCCACAAGGATAACAGAGGTCATAAGCATCCAGGAATAGGTTTCATCCTTCCTTCCCTGAGGTCCTCAGTCGTGCCAGGCTCTCAGTGTGGCACATCAAGAGTTTATCACTAAGCAAAATAGAGGACTCTGAGGACCTGGCATGCATTCTGTCTACACCTTGGGAGGTTTTACTACCAATTAGCTACAGCATAGCCCTACAGACTAAATACCCACTAGTGCTTGGATCAAGTTAATCAGGCTAATCTTTAGTATGCAATTCTTGGTTTACGTTCATCCTAAAGGAAGGCAATCATGAAGGGTTTTACTATCTTGTGGATTGAACCAAACCCATAAGTGTAATATTCCTTTCAGAAATGCATCTTCATCAAAAGCTAATGAAGGCACACTCATAGTATTCAAAAGACTAAGGAGCGCAAATAGTAAGGGGAAAATAAAGCTATATTTTCAAATCTCATAAACTCAGATCCCTACAGACACTTTGACTGAGCCTTCAGTATCAGTCTCTTAAAATTCTCAAATAGAGTATTAATAAATAATTTCAAAGTAGCTAGATTGATTTAATATATCCCTTACTCTTTTAATTTACCATGCCACTAATCTACCAATCTAATCCTGCACTCATAATTATTTGTTGACTTTAGTAGAGAGAATTAATTCTTTACATCTTTCAGGCTCTTTAAATGATAATATATTTCAAATTTAAAATTACCATCAGGGTAGCAGGGCTCCAGGGGAATGCATGAAAACACCTCCTTTTGTTTGATAGAACCTTTAGACATATCACATGCTACTCATAATGAGTTGCCTTTATCCAGATTAGATTTAGAAAAAACACTTTTTTTTGTCACAGATTTTGCAAACAGAGGGTATCTAATTAGAAACAAGTTATATATTCAGCACTTAGTGTCAGTGCTTTAGTAGCAATGTGATAAAAAAACTAAGAATAACCCAGGGGAGATCCAGAGAATCTGTGCCAACAGTGTTCATGGCTTCACAAAGCACTCAGTCACAAACTGTCAAATAGAAAAAAAAAATATATGTAAGTTAGTGTATAATGCACTTTGTTGAAAATATGCTAAGTAGCACAGCATATGATTTATCTTAATTGTCATTCCCTTCAATGGAGTGTGTCATTGATCTTCCTTTTCCTCCCAATGCGTGTAACTTGTCTTTGTTAATTCACTGTGTATTAGTTGTTAGCTTAGTCCTAAGTTCAGTCCTGAGCTATTATAAATGCTGTTTACATGTTTATTTAATATAATGTACAAAGCAGACAAATCAGAACTGCAGATCTTTGTCTTTAAATTGATGTGGTGCTCCTTCAGCTATCTGCACCATGTCCTTCAGGAAACTATCCAAATCAAAAGGATTCATTTCAGACAGCCTTTATTTTATATAGGCCTGTCCACTGAAGCAGTAAGAATGGAATTTTTCTCACCTAACTTTCAATGACCAAACTGTCTTCTTCTTATAAACAGCCTATAGAGATTTGGAGGGTATTTTTTCATTGTTCCTATTATGAATGTCCATCATAGCAAATATATGAACTGCACCCATTGCTCTACATGCAGTTATATGAAAAGCATTTCTAAGAATAAGACCTCTCATTCTCATGCCAAACTAGAGATTTCTAAATTTAGGACCAATGAAAACTAGCCAAGAATCTGTCTCTGAACTACAGCTGCTGCAGTAGTAAGGCTTTGAGTCACAGCAAGATCAGAGCAAACTCTTTGGCATTCTAGATGTAATTCAATGTCAAGATAATTAAAAATTATTTGGCAATTTATAAAAAAAGAAAAAGCAGGAGAAAGTTGATATTATTTACCATGAAGGGTATATTTTATTAAGGCTTTATTATTTTGTTTTTAGGTTTATTCTTCTTGAAGAAATAAATTCAACTAAATGATGATTCGAAGAGGTCACCTATAATCAGAAAATTTGAAAGCAATCATGGATATGTAAAAATATGAAGAAAATTAGGAAAAAATACTTTTAAAAATTAATTTATGGCAGTGTAATTTCTATTTAATTAATAAAAACTTTATTACTCAATATGACCAAAATTTTTATTCATTTGTCATTTTTAAAAGCAAAACCTAACACACATATTTGGCATATGTGACCCAAATTATACATGCTTTTTATTACTGCATAGGTAATATAAAAATATAGTAAGTTTTGAAATACAATATTCATGACACCTACCTGAAGAAAAGGAAAACAATTCTTTTTCTTTTTTTTAATGCATCACCTAAGATAAATTGTGCTTATTTCACTGTTCAAATTAATGATAATTGCATAATTCTTACAAAAAGAAAAAAAACCAGAAAATAAACATTGATCAGTTTTTGTTTATTGACAATTTCAAATAATTTAGCAAATAATTTATTTTATGTTATAGATTAGAAATATTAACTGCTTGATCCTGTGTAAAAATGTCTATTTTCCCTGTTACACATTTGAGAGTGAATGTAGCACAAAACCTACTTCACATCACCTGGCTGTGCATTTCAGGTGACAGAATGGCAAAAAAGTAAATGGAAAAATACAAAACATATTCACAGACTTCCAAAAGGACCAAATAAGAGCCTCTAGTGCAAAATGAAAATTCTTTTTGTGAAAACCACTGTTTAGTGTGGAACATAGGTCTTTTATTGTACAGATTGTATGGTTCTGGTTTGTTGGTTGTTTTTTTCCCCTACAGATGGTCTTTATGAAAATATGGTATGACTCTAAATATACAATGCATAAAGTTAACACTCAGTTCCTACACCTTCATTTCCAGTCTTCTGTAGCTCCATTGAAGAGTAAAAAAGAAATGAAACAGGAAAACCTCTTAAATTAAAAGCATTGCTGTTTTGTAGCTTAACATATCTTTTCCCCTCAGTGTATTCCACCATGTGAAACATAACAAAAAGCTATAACTAAAAATTCCAATGTCATATAACTTAGTGTTATGAGAAAATATTTGAGTTTTCTCTTAGGCAATACAGAACTAATTTGCAAAATGAAAGTCTTGCTAAATTGTTACTGAAGTATGTGAAAGACTAAAACCTCACAATAGATAAAAGCATGCCAAGAAATTTAATTTACGAAACCCTTACTGTAAATTAAAATAAATGTTAGAAGTGCTTAGACACTACAACTATCTGCAGGTGAAGCATTCTGACAGAGCTACTCATCTAACAAGCAGCGTTAATCTTACCAGGAGATTTTAAAGATTAAGGAAGGGTTAAGAAGCTGTTCTAGGGCTTTGACAGGAAAAAAAGTTATAAATGCTGAATGTTTTTTAGCTTATATTTTCCAGGAAAGTTCTAATGCTGTTAATAGTTGAATCGACATATTCCTCAAACTTTATGATAACTCAAATCTAAATTTTGCACATCTATGACAAAACAAACAAACAAACATAAAAACCCCAAAACCTGAACAAACAAATAAAAAGGCATGTTGAAGTAAATGCTGGCTAAGGAAATATTTTAGTTAACTCTTAAAATATTTGGGCTTCATTTTCTGCCAAAAGCTGAGGAAGGAGAAATGGGAGATTGGACGTGAGCTGGTTTATTCCTCAGGAAGAGGAGCACTAGAAGTTTTAACGTTTGATCTCTTTACCCTTAGCTTTTCTTTTGGGTGCTCTAAAGTCAAGACACTAGACTGTATAGATTTTTAGCTTCAATTAGTATGTCCATCTCTGTTTCTTTACATTCCTACCACATTTTGGATTTTATCGGATGAAGCAAGGTTTTGTATAACCAGCCAATGTTTTTGGGGTAGAAGGTGTAGAATTTTGAAAAAACTTTGGGTACACAAGACCTTCTTTTGTAGCCTTGAAAACGTTTTGAATATTCAAAACTTTTTTTAGAAACAGATCACTTCAAAGAAAATTTAATTTAAGAACTGTTCTAAGTTGAAATCAGACAAAGCAGTGAAAATAGCTGAAGCTCAGGGATAAATCAGAAAGGGAACAGAGAGAGAAACTAGATAAAACATTAGTTACCTAGATGGAATTTATTCAAATATTCCTTTTAAATATAAACCATAGGGTCATCTGCCCCAGGTTGGGCATTTAGTTATTTCGATCTCTCTTGTAAGGACTTGAGAATGAATAGCAATATAGCAATACAATGCCTTATGTTAGAAAGAGGAGAAAGTACAACTGATTATATATAACTAATTTTTAGACTGGAAATTGAAACATCTCTTAGCACCTTTTTCACTGTTCTCAATTCTTTCTTTGACACAACAAACATAAAAAAACCCATCAAGCAGCAAAGAAAGTTTCCCTACCCACTTTAAGATTTAATGGACATTTTAAAAAGTTCTGTATTCAGAAAAGGCACAATTCTCCCAATCAAGTAAAAAAATGCTTTTCTTCTATCAGGATAGTCTCTGTTCCTACTATAATGTCACTAATGAAGAAAAATATTTAGGAAAAAAAGGTAAAATTTTTTACTTTACAAAAGTCAACCAGAAAACTTGAAGGGTTCTGGGTTAGTGGTTCCTGGTGAATGAGTATAGCTCTTCTTTTTTTTTTAATTCAGTTCCCTGAGAGAGTTTTTTACAGAGACATATATTTTGTATACTGAAGTCTAAGGCACTATTAAAACAGAAGGAACTTTTGGATTTGCTAGGACTTTACAAAAGAGGCAGTATGGCCTCATAAGTAGCAGGCCCCTGGCCAAGACCAGAATACAGAGGTTCCAGGGCTGAAGTTTCCTCCTCTAACCCTCATAAAACATTACAAGGCAGGTACAAATTTTGCCATCTGTAAATAGATGCTAGAGATTCTGACCTCATCTAAGTACATGGAAGAAGTCTGTAATAGCAGTAATAATTCTTTCTTTTAGTACTAGTGAAAAAACTATAGGCCATATTTTTATTCTAGGATATTAATGCTTTTGATGTCCCTGACAACAGAAGTGTTTACATAATTTACTTCCTACAATAATAAAAATAAAAAGTATTTCCTTTCCTAGGCAGCAAATTGATTGTCCGAGCTATCAAAGAACTGACCTAGTTGATTGGCGTGGAAGTTTGATAAAATTAGCATTGTGCTCAAAAATTCAATTCTGGGTAAGAATAATATTCTGTTTTCAAACAACATCTCTGGTATAAAATATTACTAGTTCTTATGAATCAGAAACAAACAAACAAGCAAATAAATACATAAATAAGGAGAGGGGCAGGAGAAAAAGAAAATCTGGACTCTTCAGTTTTCCACCACACTGGAAACTGTTTGAAGCAAGTAAATAAAATCATTTTCAGGACATTTCAGATTTAACCTTAAAATTTCAAAAGTCTTAGAAGTCTTAGGAATAATGTAGCTGGCCGGATTCTCATGGAAATGGGGGGGAAGCATTAAAAAAATACTCCTGTTCTAATAGTGATCTTCCCCAATTCTTTCTCGTCTTTAAAACACGTGTATATTTACCTTCAATAGCACTCACAGGAGATGGAAGCAAATTTGTTGCCTTTGAGACATGTGATGTAAGTACTTCTAAGTCACCAAAGCAGAAGCCAAGAAATATAAACAAGCAATTTCCCTCCCTCCCTTACCCCCGAGTCAGTTTAGTGAATACTTTGAGGAGAAAATGTACTCAAGCATGATGGCAAATGATTCAGACATTCTTAAACACTGGAGACTTACATCTAATTTCCAAAGTTTGTCACTCAGAAACTTTAATTACAATGTTAGGAAATTAGCACTTTGCATACTGTAACATAATTCCCCAAAGTACTGTGAAACTATATCCTGACATTGATCTGGTCTGCACATGTAATGATGGCAGAGTTTGTTATTAAATAAGAAGTGAATATTTAATTGTTTACACAGTGAATAGCACATTTTAGATGCCACTACAATATAAATATTTACGATAAAATGGTAGTTAGAGAAGCAGTAGCTTAAAAAAGATCAATCTTTTTCAAAACAGGATGGGCATAATATTTCAGTAGTTTAGTAGATCTATATAGTTGTGCTATAATAACCTCTCATTAAAGAAAGCATTACATGGATTTTAAAAATGGGATTTATTTCTAAAATTAAAATAGATATGGTCAAATGTATCACTCAATACAATTCATTTAAATGAAATATTCTGTTATTAATATGAGAAACTAAGTTATTTTTTTCCCCAGTTCTGCAGGTCTTCCTAATATATTCCTAGCCCTGTGCAAACAGGTTGAACTTAAAACTATTTTAAGATGTGAGGTAGACACAATCTTCTAATGACCTCCAAAGAAAATAATAAAATGAAAGCATTCATTCATTAATGCTATTCCTACAATTGAAAGCACATCTGCAAAATGGTGGTGTTGTTTAACACTTCATACAGTCTAAAATTCTGTGCTTTTTTCCTTTTTGTCTTTTGTCCACTTTCCTGGGAAAGGCAATAAAAAAGAAAGAGAGGCAAGACTACAGAAAAAAATATAATGAACTTGCTCACTGCAGTAATTAATGGGGAAGTGAACAAATAAAGGTAGAGACAGGGTAATGAAACCAAAAGCTATGAGGAAATGATTAAAGACCTTAAAAGCTTTGACGTAGTGCAAGGGTAGAGAGTCAAAGATCTTAATGCTGGAAACATACACTTCTGAACTATAGCAACACTTCCATACTGCTGCAATTCATTTCCCTCATATTGTTTCACTCTTCATGGGAGGAATTACTTATAGCCTTTTTTTATGTTGTGTAAGGCATCACATCAAAATAGAGTTATGTGATTGTGAATTCAATTCTAAAAAAGACCTATGGTTTAATGCTGCCTGGAAAAGGCTGACAGACATGTAGGTGGAGAACATGTGGGAGGAAAGAGGAACACTACACACACATGCACACAAAAGTATATTTGAAGTATGAGCAACATTCAGGTTTTGATTCAAAACAGTTCTGTTAAGATTGCAGGTGAGAAAAATGGGATTGTACTGCTGGGCAAACACTTCATTATGAATTTTATTTGCTATGTTGAAATAAGAATAGAGTACTCAGAAAAAAAAAGGTAGAGCAATGGATGAAAGTTTCAAGAATGTAATGATTTTTAAATTTTCATAAAGCCATATTTTGCCTTATATACTCCACCTGAAAATACATATCCTTTCTACTTCTTCAATCTTACTATTATTGCTGTCATTATTATCTATTATAATATTACTAGTAATAGTGAGAATGACACTACATTATAGAGAAAGTTTACTGGAATTGCATTTTATACTTTTTATAATACAGGAAACAAAAGCTTTCCTTAGAAATATCTTTTGAAAACATCAATATTAAAAAATTCCAGATTAACCCATAAAGAATTCCAGGTCCTTTCCTCAAATTATTTTTTGTTGCAGTTTTACTGATGAGAAAAAAATCAAGTTCTTCTTCTCTTCTTCAAAAGTGACCATCTAAGTGTATTTAGAGATAAGTTACAGTATTTTGTATATATATATTCATTAAATAAGTAATAAACAGGTATGTGTTGACATTAAGCAAGAACAAATAGTATATTCTGCACCTGGGATGGTGTAATCCTGGATGCACATGGGTTTTTTGGTTAATCATAGGCTCAATATGAGTCATCAGGTGTTCTGGAGACCAAAATGGATACTCCATCTGTATCCTGTGGTGCACCAAGAACAGCACAGACAACTGGCAAAAGTAATTGTAGCACAATACTAAACACAGGTTGGCCTCCCCTTGAGTTCTGTGTGCAGGATTGGTATTGACAATATAAGGAAGATATAAAATATTCTAATGTGTCCAAAAAGGATGGTGAAAGGACTAGAAGATAGGAGGAGCCACTGAGGAGACTAAGTTTGTTCAGCTTAGAGAAGAGACTGAGGAGTGATATCATTACTGTTTACAACTTCCTTATGAGGGAGAGAGGGCAGTGAGGTGATGATCTCTTCTCTCTGGCATCTGGTGATAAGAAACCAGTGACTGTTTAAAACTATGTCAGAGGAAGTTCAGGTTGCATATTAGGAAAAAAATCACCAGTAAGAGGATGGCCAAACACTGGAACAAGTTCCCCAGGGTCATGGCCCCAAGTCTGCTGGTGTTCAAAAGACAATTGAACAACTCTCATATGATTGAACTTTTAGGTTGTCATGTGTAAAGTCAGGAGTTGGACTCAATCCTTGTAGGCAGCTTCCAACTCAGAATATTCTAAAATTTGATGAATTATTATCAGAAAGATATATTAGAGGAAATTGATCTTATAAATTTGATCTTGCAAAACATGTCCTGTGCTTATGAATGGTACATTTTTCCTCCAATGAAGAGAAAAGAAATTGGTGTAATTCAGTAAGATGTCAGAGAATAAACCAATTTCATTCTTGTAGACCCAGACACAATGAAATTGAAAAACAGGTAAGATGTTTAAATTAAGTGACATTAGAATTTCTTATGTTAACACCACTCACTGATGTTGAAACTGACAGTGCAATATTTTCAATTCCACAACACTTTGGTTTACATACCTAAAAAGCATAGTATATTCATAATTTTAAGCATGAATTTGAAGAAAACTGTAACAGTTGAAATAATACCTTCTGCACTAAGGTGTTAGAAAGTAAGGTCATTCAAATAATACATCATAATGGCTGTATTTCCATTTGCAGTGATGATAAGAATAATAAATGTAGCAAATTATTAAGGAAAAAAAAGCTGATAGTATTGTGAGGTAAACAAAGACTAAGAAAGGTATCAAAAGAATATGATAAATTCTTCTAATATTTCATTGCAGGTAAAGTGAAAATATCCACTGAAATTTGCTTAAATTTCCTCCACACTAAGCACAAATAGGTGTATATAACTTCTGTTAGTCCTCATACAGGTACCTGTGAGCATCTATGAGTTAAAGCAGTACCCACCAGCATGGCTTCAAGAATCAGAACTACAGATCAACTCTTGACAATCTTTATTGTCGTTAAGTTTTGCCCATAGAAGAATAAACCACTCTTCTACCTTTCCTGGATACTCAGCTTTTAAAATGCCTGTAAAAATACACAAATATGGCTGTGTAGATAATAGAGAATACTAATTTATAAAGTTCTTTTTTTTTTTTGTTGGGAGGCAAGGAAGGGGAAAGTCAGTTAATAACTAATAATTAATGATGATGTCAAAAAAGGATTTTGGCATTGAAAAAAGTCACAGTGAAAAAGGCTTTACTGGGAAGGGGAAAAGAATATTTTTCTTTTTATAACAGAAACAGGTATTCTGTACTGAGAAAAAGTAACTCAAAAACTGTACTTTCCAACCAAGAGATTACTGTTTTGACAAGCTGACCTCCTATATAGCAAGAAATCAACTTTCAAACTGAGACACTGACCTCCTATATAGCAAGAAATCAACTTTCAAACTGAGACATCAGCAAAAAGCAGATATTAATTATCCTGATTTCATGGATGGCTCTAGCAGAGCCATAAAATTTTACCTTGTATTTTTAAAACATTTTTTTATTTTACCAATTCTTTTAACTTTTTTTTCTTTTCCCTCCCAGGATTCGACATCCTGCCAAGAACTTGCATGTAATACATAAAATTATTGGAATGATATAAAGAAAGTAAATTCAATTTCATAAATGAGATTTCTACTTTTCTCCTTTATAGATAGAAATCAAAAAGCAGTTAATACTTCCCCTTTTATGCAATCTCTGCATCACTCCTTTCTATACTTGAAGTGACAATGTGCAAGAGATAGGGAATTATTTCTTGTACTGCCATGACATCAATAAAGTCAAAGCACATTTTCTTGCATTAAGATTGAATTTGGTTGCTATTATTTAGTTCTACTGAATGTCAGCAATCCTTTAACTTTTTCGTCTCCTCATACATTAAAAAATAGGTTGTATGAGGCAAGAGCAATTGACATCACCTACCTGGACTTGTGCCAAGCATTTGACACTGTCCCACAAAAACACAACACATCTTTGTGTTTAAACTGGAGAGATATTAATTTGATGGACGGAACACTCAGCAGATAAGGACGTGGCTGGATGGTTGCACTCAAAAAGTTATGGTCAACAGCTCAATGTCCAAGTGGAGACCAGTGACAAGTGGCATGCCTCAGGGGCTGGTATTGGGACTGGTGCTGTTTAACATTTTCTTTGGTGACATGGACAGTGGGACTGAGTGAGAACAATGAGTTGAGGTAAGGACAGGGAGAGATCACTCACCAAATACTGTCATGGGCAAAGCAAGCTCAAATTAGAGACATTAATTGAATGTATTGCTAGCAAAATCAGAGCAGGATAATGAGAAGTAAAATAAGACCTTAAAAACATCTTTCCCCCCAGTCTTCCCTCCTTCTCAGCTCCACCTCCTACGCCAGTGGTTCAGGGAGACAGGGAACGGGTGTTACATTCAGTGCATCACACATTGTTCCTGACACTGCTCAGGGAGAAGAGTCTTTCCCTGCTACAGCATGAGATCCCTCTCACAGGAGACAGTACTCCATGAACTTCTCCAGATGGGAGTTCATTCCACGGGAAACAGTCCTTCCACTGTTCCCAGTCACTCTTCCACAGGATGCAGTCCTTCAAGGACAGGCTACTCCAGCATGGGTCCCCCATGGGGTCATAAGTCCCACCAGGAAACCTGCTCCATCATATGTTCCTCTCTCCACAGCTCTGCAGGTCCCTTTCAGGAACCTGCTCAAGCATGGGCCTCCCATGGGTTCACAGCCTCCTCTCAGGCATCCACCTGCTCTAGTGGTGGATCCCTTCATATACTGCAGGGCAAAGATGCTTCACCATGGTCTTCACCATGGTCTTCACCAGTGGCGACAGGGCAATCTCAGCTCCAGTGCCTGAAGCACCTCCTTCCCATCTTTCTGCACTGACCTTGGTGCCTGCAGGGCTGTTCCTCTCACAGGCTGTTCTGCTCTTCTCTAGTCACAGTTGCAACTGAGCAATAGCTTTTATTTTTTCCTTCCTAATTATGTTATCACAGAGGCATCTCCATCATTTCTACTTGGAATGTACCACCTTGGCCAGTGGTACATCTGTCCTGCAGCCACCTGGCATTGGCTCTGCTGGATACGGAGGAAGCTTCTAGCACATCCTCACAGAAGCCACCCCTGTAGACCTCCCACTACCAAAACCTGGCCATGCAAACTCAATACAGACTTACAATAAGGGTGCTTAGTGATACGACAAAAGTTCATGGTGTTAAACTGAAAGAGGGCAGATTTAGTTCAGCTATTAGGAAGAAAATCTTAACTGTGAGGGCCATGAGGCACTTTAACTGGTTGCCCAGAGATGTTGTGGACACCCCATCACTGGAAGTATTCAAGGCCAGGTTGGATGAGTCTCTGAGCCACCTTATCTAGTGAAAGGTGTCTCTGCAAATGGCAGAAGGGTTGGAATGATAAGATCTTAAATGTCCACATCAACCTAAGCCATTCTATGATTATATGAAATTACTTACCACTACCATTGCTTTTGGGAATGTTATTTGTTTTTACATTGCAGTTATTCCAGCTCCTCATTATTACAGTTAAAGCACATGAAAAATTGTGAAAAAACATTGAATAAAAATAGGGTGGTATATTGAGAATTTTTTCTTCTTTTTTTTTTTTTTTTTTTAATTGTTTTAAAATTCCAAAATAAACCACTTTTCTAGTACACTTGTATATATACATTCCAATTGTTTATTGTATAAACTCAATTATTTTTCTGTAGGTAAGAGTACGCATTTCAGTCTAAAGTAACTCCTGGCTGTGGAGTTAGGCCTGGATTATTTCTGCATATTGTCCAGTTAAGCTGTGAATATTGTAATATTTGAATTAAACAATAAATTACAAAATACAAATATTGTTGCCTCTTGATATAAACTTTTATTCAATGTCCGGAATATTCTAGATAGCAGTCAAACAATGCTCTGTACTTTGTAATTTGAACACTGCATACAACCTGCCTTCAATATAATTATTCCACATAATTCTACATAATTGTTTCTGTCAGGAATAAATGAAGCCTTAAAAGAAGAACACAGTCGTTACAAGCAACAGAGCCTGAGTTATACACTACAGTGTTCCTTTTGCTCTCTTTATATCCAAAGTTGCTAATAGTAAATTGGGAAGATGACAGAATTTGGAAATTATTATTACACAGAAAAATACCTACATGAGTAAACTGCTTGGTGCAATTTGAATTTTTTTATGTTACTATTCACTGAATGGTGTTTCTTTCCATTTAATTTGTTCAGCATGAGTGGCAGCACACTGCAGAGGCTAAGCCAGGAAGAGATCCAGAAGTCAAGTAACATGAATTTTAAGCAAATACTACAGTTCATTTAAGGAAAAAATCTAGTGTTTTTTTTTTCTTTTTAGACATGCTTATCTGACTTAGACATAGCTGTGCTCTTTTTCCACTTTTAGGAAATAAAGGAGCATTTCGTTCATTAAAAATGAAGGAAATAACACTGTTTACAGACCCCAAGGCATAATCTCAGATTCATGTTTTCTATGACATACAACATATATAATTGGGATTCCAATGCAGAAGTAATACTTCACAGCAGTTACTATGCACCCACCAGATGGAGATAATCTTTTCAAATGTGAATGGATGATGGCATATGTCAATACTACCTCATCTCCCTGGAATCATCCTGATTCTTTATTGAGGAGATTCTTGCTTCAATAAGGCTTGTAGCCCCTTTTTCGGGGCACTATGGTCATCATTCACTGCTGGCAAAGGGTAGGCTCAATTGTCCTTTTTTTTAACTTTATCTTTGACATTTGTGTGTCTCATTCCTATTTTGTTTGGGGGTTTTTTGAATAGTTTTGATAAGGCCACAGTCATGTATAATTTTCACAATGCTGAAGAGGCCACTCCATGAAGAGCAATCTTCCTTTAACATTTAAGTAATATTTTTTTCTGTTTTGCTATCTAATGTCTGAAATGGCAAACCAGAGTTTCTAATTGCTATTGCCAGCTTTATTGTCAATGTATGAACAGTAAATTTGCAAAATTTTATAGTGCAGTTTTAAAGTTGTAGAACTTCTAAGGGAAAAAATTTCAGAAGAAGAAGACTAAAATTGCCACTTGTTGGTATTCATCTACTACTAAAATATTGCTATGCTAGAGAAACCTGAAGTTTGGTGGATTTTTCCATGATGGAGAGATGGCTCAATGAGCATTGTGAGAATGGAAACCAACTATTATAAATAGAATTATCAGCTTTGTTTGCACCATCCTTCCTTGGATAAAAATATTTGCATGGAAACTTAATTGAAATGGTTGAAAAGTATTAATAATGCATTCAGGTAGAAAATCTCCTAAATATTCTATCCTGTTCATTCACTGCACAGAGTTATGCAGAGTTTTATACCATAATTTCATATATGTCTTCAAAATGCAAGTTCATCTTTCTGTGAGAAATTATTTTTCATAGCATGTATTTCCTACAAAATCTGCAATCTTTGGTATTAACAAAGCAAAATTAATAGTGTAAAATGATATGAATATTTTTAAGGAACTGAATTATTAATTTTGTGTTAATAATGATATCAAGATATTTTTACCATTTAAAATGAGAAGCAGCAGGACTTAATGGTAGTCCTTCTCATTTTTAAAGACAAAATAATACCATTTGTTCTTAAATATTAATGCCTAATGAATGCCAGAGAAAAAGTCTATAATTTAACATTACAATGGTTTCAAGGTGATTGTTTTTACAGGAAGAAATCCTGTATTTTCCCATGTTTGCTAAACATAATCCCATATTAGTTGCAATTTTCTCAGTAACAGGAGACTTTATTGTATTAGGAAGAAACAGAATTGGGGAATGGTTTCAGTTGGAAGGGAGCTTAAAGATCATCAGGTTCCATCCCCTCTGCCATGAGCAGGGACACCTTCCACTAGATCAGGCTCCTCAGAGTCCCATCCAACCTGGCCTAGAACACTTCCAGGGATGAGGCATCCACAGCTTCTTTGGGCACCCTGTTACAGTGCCCCATGACCCTGACAGTTCAGAATTTCTTCCTGATATCTATTCAAAACCTGTCCTCTTTCAGCCCTCATCAATAGTCTCTCCAGCTTTATTGTAGGCCCCTTTTAGGAACTGGAAGACTTCAGTGAGGTATCCTCGGAGCCTTCTCCTCTTCAACAACCCCAGCACTCACAGCCTGTCTTCACTGGAGAGGTGTTTCATCTCTCTGATCATATTTGTGGCCCTCCTCTGAATTGACTCCAACAGCATCTTCTCACAGAAGATATGAAATACCACAGGTACCTTGTTTGTACTAAAATTAAGACTGGAAACTCATTGCTACTAAAAATGTCTATTCTGTTGAAGCATTTAAAAAAATCCAGAATCTAATTCACAGTGTCTTTACTAAGCTGTTATATGGTAGAGCATACCATTGGAAATGTGATGAGTCTTCATGTAAAAATGCTGATTTGAATTAGATTTAGAATATATGTCATCCTCAATTAGCCTTCCCTTCATCAAAATGATCTCACAAACATGGAGAATGAATCTTTATTTCCTCCTTTGCACATGGGAGGTCATTTGTCAGATTTAATATACTTCCACCTACATCTTCCTGCATGTTTGGGTTCAATATGGATGACTATGGACTTCATGGAAAAAAAACCATATCATATCTGTAAGAACCTGAAATCTACTTTTACTAAGTGTTCATTGTATTCTATATAACTATTCTGTAAGTTATGGCAAAACTGATAACTCAGTGATAAAGACATTGTGTTGGTGTGTTGGAATTAAAATGCAAAATTTTTAAATGCTTTCAAGACCTATTTCTGCATCATAAGTTGCTGCTGGTACTTAGAAACTGGCAAGATATAAATTTTTTAAAATTAGCTATCTATATTTTCTTTAAGCATTAGATTGATGGCTATTATTCTGTTGTTGAAATTATCATCAGAGCAATTATCTTTTACTTAAAAAGATTGTGCATGTTAAAAATCATTTGACATCCTGCACTTCCATGGTATATTGAGGCATAAGTTAAAAAAACCTACAAAATAAAAATACTTTTAAAAGTGTTTCTAATAGGTGCTGGAACAGCAGCCACTCAACTTTGTTTAAGTTATCTCCTTTAAAGACTGTGGTTGAAACAAGAACTTTTAAAATAAAACTTGTCTAGAGCAAGAATTAGAAGAGGAAATAAGCAATGACAGAAAGAAAAAACAAACAAACACACACACATACACACAGAAGCTAAACCAAAAAGCAAGATCCGAACTCAAAACATGTGGAAGAATACCCTATGGATACGTAAAAATAGAGGAATGACATAGCTAACTTGTGCACCAGGCTTATGCTTTGGCTGATCTGGAAGGAGTGGAGGGAGACTGAATTACATATGCTAATGATATGAAAATAATTGATATAAAGGAATATCAGGATAGAAAAATGACTTTCTATATGTGAAGAATTTTCATACTTAGTTTTTAACAGGAATACTGAAAAAAAAAAAAAGTGTTCTTATTCATATTAGTATTTGCTAGTACTTTCTCTCCATTCTCTTCATGCCTGATTGAAGAAACATCAAACCACTGGGATTTCCTGCTTTTTATGAATGTGTTTGCATACAACAACTGCATCTCAGGGAAGCCAAAATGCATGAGCAATGTGAATTAAATGCTAAATGTATCTGGCCCAAAGATTTTAATTCACTTTCTGCTATTCCTCTCTATATTGAATAAATATTAGACAACTGATATTAAGAAAGAAAATAAGGACATAAAAATCACATTTACATTTTGTAGGAAAAATACCAAATAAATGTACAAAACTGTTTATTTTAAGTCTTTCTGCCTTATACAGTTAACAGTCACTGGTTCAAGTTTTAGAAAATAGGTAAGATTTTCTACTTCACTTTAACAGGTGTTTTTAAGATTACACATTTATCCATACTTACATAGCCTGCAGTATCAGAAAAACAGCGCTATTCCAGGAATAGTTGTAGAATTCATTGTTAGCGTATATGGGAACATTTTGCTAAATAATTGTGTGATTTATTAGTTTAGATAGATAAGATTCAATCAGATATGCAAGTATTATCGTTTGTAGTGACAGTTCCTTGTGAATTTTATTATTTTTAAGTATAATAATAGCAGTTTCTTATATTGATGAGCAGATGATGAAAAACATAAAAAACCATGAAAAAAAGAAAATAAAATATGATTTCAAAAATTCTTTCCAAAACTACTTAAAATATCTCTGAACTTTTGATATGTAGTCCAAAATCTAAACTGAATATTCACTTTAATCTGTTTTGCTTTTTCAGTTTCGTTTCTATACCAGCATGGGAAAATAAAGAGGAAATAGAATTATGAGCAACAGTAAGACTAAAACTAAACCCATTAATTTTAAAATTTACTTGTAATGGCAATGATATTATAATACATTATATTAGTAATGTACATATATAGGTATAAATTTTTAAAAATATGAAAACTTCTTTTTTAAAGCTTTTCATTGCAATTTTTTGACTGGTGGAAAATTAAACTGAAAAATTCTGTAAACATAGCAATTTCATAAAAATAAATTTGAATGGAATATTTAGGCTTTAAGCAAGTATGAATTCTGGATTAGGAACATATAACTACCTCTTTTCACCAACTGCACAACTACTGAGTCTACTGAGGGAGTTTCAATTGCTTCATCTCTCTTTACCTAAACAACATCTGGAATACTCTTTTGTGAGCTCACATCTTTTATTATCACTAAGAGGTGTACTAAAAAGACCCTTGGATTCCAGCAATTGTGATAAAGTAAGTGTGATAAACAGGACATCTTCTCTAATATATAACTTTTACTAGTTAAGATCAAATCTCTGTTCTTAAAATTACATCATTGAATTAACCTTTGTCATTTCTAAACATAACCACAAAAAAGCCTTAAAATCAAGTTGTCCAGTCCTCAGCTTGTGGAAATCAGCAAAGTCCCATTGAAATGTTGATTTTGTAGGTCATCTTGTCTGATGTATATAAACTGGACATGACAAAATGAACTTATGCCTCAAGTGACTTCTATATTACTATGACCTGTCAAAAACAATTGCTTAAATTATAAGGCTGTGTTCAACAATAATGTTTCTGTAGGCACAGCAACTTTCTTTGCACTCTTGCTAGTGCTGCAGGAAAGTTGTCTTCGGGCGTACTTCCAAAGGCATAAATGCCTGAGCGCTCCACATTATTTTGTTTTGAATTTTTTAATGCATTTTTAGGAACTTACATTTGAGTCAGTGAATAATTCCACTTTAATTGCCAAATAGTAATAAATACCACATTTAAATTGCAAGGTCAGCACTGGAGAATCACAGCATCATGGAATGGTTGGGGTTGTAAGGAACACCTGGAGATGTAGTCCAATCCCCCAATAAAGCAGGGTCACCCAGAGCAGGTTGCACAGAATTGTGTCCAGGCAGGTTTTGAATATCTCCAGAGAAGGAGACTCCACAAACTCTCTGGGCATTCTGTTCCAGTGTTTATTAATATTCAGATGGAACTTCCTGGGTTTTGTTTGTGCTCGTTGTCCATTATCCCATCAGTGAGCACCACTGAAAAAAGTCTAGCCCCATCCTCTTGATGCACCCCCTTAAGATATTTGTATGCATTTATAAGACCCCCTTTCAGTCTTCTCCAGGCTAAATTGGCCCGGCTGCCTCAGTCTTTCCTCATAAGAGAGATGGTTCCATCCCCTAAGTATCTCTGTAGCCCTCCACCGGGCCCTTTCAAGTTCCTTGTCTTTCCTGAACTGGGGAGCCCAGAACTGGACAAAGCACTCCTGACACAGGCTAACCAGAGCAGAGTAGAGGGGGAAGACAGCCACCTTACTAAAATAATTAATCTCAATCAAATTAATTAAAATAATCATGTGGACAAAGATAAGCAAGAGTTAGTGACCATTCTTGACACTGTCTCTCTTAGTTAGGAAAAATTCCTGAAGATTATTGATGATACTGAAGCTCCTCAGGGCTGAAGCAATCACTGTTCTGTAAGAAAATTGTGTACTCTAAATTTGGACAACATGATCTTATGTACTGAATTTCCAGGTCTTTTCTGGAACACAGAGCATTTCAGCAGAGAACACAAGAAGTCCTCATCAAACAATGTGGAGTTCATCTTTACTTCTGCACTGGATAATTTTTCCTCTCATTTTATTTTATGTACAGCTGTTTGAGGTTTCTGCACAGACAACAAAGAAAAGTGAGACACAGAGGCATAGATTTGAGTACTTTCTTGCATAGTAGACTGAATATATCTTATGGAGAAATTACAGTATTCATGTCAGTGTAACTGAATATTTGAGTAAGTAAATGTTGATTCAGGCTTTTAAATTTTATGACACATACCACTTCCCCCACCCCCACCAGTTCTGAGACTGACTTCAATCACTCTGTTTTATATACAGAGTTGGTTTTTTTCTCTCTCTGTCTTTGGTGTCTCCACTGGTTCAGGAAAGACAGCAGAGTAGACAGCAGTAGAGTGGAAGGTAGTGGTGTCCCATGGGGACTATGTCTCGTGGCCAAGGAGAAGTCAGAACTCATTCTTTCATTTCCCATGTGTTTGCTTTTGCCTCCATTTTTTACTGCATCTTTTCCAATTTACCATCTGACCATAATCTCTCTAGCAGAAATTTCCATTCCTGCTGTGTTCTGCACTGCAGGCATAGTAGGCTACCATCATATTTCCAGAATCATTTATGTTTAGTTCAGAAATAACTTCTAAAGGAGGACATAATTTTTAATTCTAGTTTTCATGATAAAAACTAGTATGGGGAAAGATTTTCTCATTCACCAAATTCACAGGACTTTCAATCAGTAGAAGATCTGCAGGGGATATTTCCTACCTTGTAGATGTAATTTGTGTAATGTGATAGCGAGTAATCTCCTATGACCACTGCACTGTCTGGTATTACATTACACTTTGTTAGATGGAGTACACATCAGGAAAGAATCTGGGATTAATTCATACTGGAGAATAACTTGACTGCATCAGATTCTCCAATTATTTTAGTTAAAATTGTCCTCTTGTCCCCATACCAGAAACAGGATGTCATTAGCTCCTGGATAATCCACACTGTGAGGAAATAAAGTGAATGAGCAGTCAACCTCTAATCACTCTTCCAAGGAAAAAATTAATATATTTTAGAAATGCACTAATCCAAATTAAAGTAGCAAACAGTTCCCCAAAGCTTTTGACTGAATAAATATTTTCATATTTGTTTAAAATTCAAGAATTATGCATTTATAAGCTATGATACATTTTCCCTACTTTCTGAAACAGATTACATACTGCATATTTTCAGCTTTTACAACATCTATTAAATAAAAGTCTCCACCCAGACATTTTACTGTGGCTTTATCTCCTTACATTTTTACCTGTTACTCAATATAATTTCATCAGGTCTGTAATGATAAGGTTGGAGAAAATAACCTTTATGATACCAGATGGATTCTAATTCTCAACAATCTCTGGTGATGGCACATTCTTATTGACATTTATACTGACTCCATTTATGACAGACTGAAGGTGATGAACAGGCCCATGCAAGAGGTCACCTTGTGTCAAAGCTGGTATACAGTCTGTCAGACATGGTGAATGTAAGGCTGCTAATGAGGAATTAACTAGATAGACTGTGGCCATTTTACTGTTTTCATGCAATCTAAACCTGTTAAACAATGCTAATCAGGTGTTTATTAAGTGAAACCATTATGCCAAACTTGCTGCAGAGCCTACCATATGTCAAAGAGGTTGTAAAGTATTATTCATCAGATTTAAAGCTGATTAATGAGTCATTTAATAGTGAACCTTTCTTTTCTTAGCCTCTAGCTAAGCATATGTACCAAGGTTAAACTAACACATACATGGTTTTGAAAGTAAAGTTTCTGTTAAGGGGAAAGAAAATCCTCAACTGCTGCACGAAAGTTCTAATAGTTGAAAAGCTTTCAGGAGGAGGAAGGGTACTGGCTTTTATTTTTAGATCAAAATGTAGCAAAAGAATAGCATATTATAAAAAATGAACAGAAGACAACTAGAATACTACATACATTTTCAGATAGATACATAAAATTTATAAACACTAAACTTAAGAAATTTCAGCCTTCAAGCTCACATCCATTTCATCACCTTTCCCAAACTTGTTATTTACACATTATTGCAGAAAATTGATGCTACAGAACCATCTTGACTATAGTGAAACCAAAAAATTGGTGAAATATTGGGCAGAACTGAAACAGCTATCAAAAATCTGCTGTGTCCACATCAGGGAGCAATAAAGATATCGGTACTGAGGTAGCAGTAAATGTTAATGATATAATGAACAGTAAAAGCCTGAAGAGAGAACTAAAATACATGCTAATAGAATGACAGTCAGGTTCAGATAATCTGAAGATGACAGTGAACATTTTGTCAGTAAATAATCACTAAACCAACAGACACTGATACTATTTTAAACTTCTTTTAACAGGAAGAAAGGACACTACAGAGAACCTAGACATAAAATCTTGTATTCATACTTAGTCAGGTGTTAGTTTTGCTTAAATTAGAAGGCTGAATAAATGCAGAACTTTAATTAATATTCTCATTTCCAAAAATGAAAAATAGAGAACCTTGTAGGACTATAATCAGCTGGGCATAACAGCAATACACTTAAAGGTGAACATGGCTCCAAACCATGAGAAAAAGATTGCAGTGAAGGCTTTTAGATATAACCAGATAATAAACCATCTATAAAAGGAAATTTGATGGCTCCTTATGCAGAACAAAAAACAGAACTGATCACTAAGAATGGAACATTTCATAGAATAAGGCACAAAAGGACAAAAAAATTTCTAAAAGGCAAACTGAACTAAGCCTTTGGAAAAAAACCAAACCAACATTGCATAATAAAACAAAAGAAATCAGAAAACATGGTCACTTTGCAGAGCACATGAGTTAGAACTTAAAGTTAGTTATGCTGCAAAGACAAAGGCATTACCTCAGCTTAGAGAAACGGCAGTGATGTGCAGTGTGGAGGTAAAGGATTAACTGATAATGTCGATGGTGGGTATGTAACTATGCCAAATCTACCTGGATGCAGTCCAGCACACTAAATTTCCCCATGAAGCTTTGTTACACTTTCAAGCCAGAAATACTACAGGAGTCAGCAAGGCATTTGAAATGACAATGAAACAGAACATCCTTCCTGTGATGAGATAGAGTGAGCTTTTAAAGTACCAGGCTGCAGACAGGCTGACACGTACTTTGACGTACATTTCATTGCAATATAAACTAAGAGCTTCCTAATGAAATGTGCCAACAGTATAAAGCTGGGAAATATTGCCGATATAGGATCAGATTATCATATGGCAGGAAATAATGACAAATCAGATTGGAGTAATAGAAATGGAATGGAAGAGTTCAAAGTACTTAGAGACTAACAGCAAGAATGACTTCCATAAGCAGTAAGTTCATCAGCTGATAAAGCTCACCTACATCACAAAATACATGGCCCGTTGCTTGGCATAAAATAGTTATGTTGTCTCAAAAAGAGATGAGAGTCTGGACAATGAATACCTAAGATATTTTCAGCTCACTCCAGAGCCTGTTCTCTGGAAGCTACAGAATAAGATCACTGAGTTTACGTTCAGCTCATGCTTCTCTTTTCTGTCACACCGACACTATCAAGCACTCCATGTGCCTTCATATCAGCTCTTGAGGCATGAGGCATGTCTTCAATATTCCCTCTTGAAAGCATTAATCTTGTTGACAATCACATAACCATAATACCCAGGTGCTTTGGACTGAAAAAAATGCACACCACCACCCCACCCCCAAACAAGGAAGAATAAAGACACACATTGTGGGTTAAAGAGAGTTCAGTGTGGGCATGCAAAATCCAGTAAAGAATAGATTAGCCCTGAACTCTGAGTCTGAGTATAAGGACTTATTTCTTGAAGGAGATATTTTTAATGCTGGAGATACAGCCATTGAGACCTAGGTGTATTATCTAAACTCAGAATGCACCAAGGAAAGTTTTCCAATGAACACAGAAAATAATTTATTCATATATCATATGAGTGAATATTCTTCTGGAATACTTGTTTAGCTCAATTTCTTTAAAAACAATGCAATTGAATTATTATTAGTCTAACTAAAACCTACTACAAGAGAATACTGCAGAAAAATATTGATGCTAATTTCATATGGGAAGGGAAAAGGAAACAGACACAAAAATGAGGAAAGGAAGTTGTTTAAGGTAAAGCCTCTTGTTGCCACAAGAATTAGCGAATATGCATGAATTTTAAACAGGATGTATTGGGTTTGCATGGCAAGGTTTTGGTACCACCCATGAGCCATTAACTACATTTTTCTTTCCCCTGCCCAGCTGAGGAGGGGGAATGATAGAGTGTCGTGGTGGTCACCTGGCATGCAATCAGGATCAATTCACCACACAAAACTGTTTTGAAAGTTGGTGAAGAATTTTAACCAATGGAAGTGATACAATTTTCCAATAGTGGCAGATCAAAACAAAGCACAAATGATTTTCAGAAAAAGTTGCATCAATATATAAATAGGTTAAATAGAATCACAGAATGGTTTGAGCTGGAAAAGATCTGACTTGTCAGTTCAGAACAGATAAAAAACTATTAGCATCCCACACAATTTCTCTATCTACAATTTCAGAGTAGTTAATGAAAACCTTTGCTGTACAAATTGTTTTTTTCGTATTTATTTTTTCCTACAATTAGTTGGTACATTTCTATCCCTGTAAGCTATACAGGCAGTACTCACACCAGCACAAACAGGAGGTGAAGACCCAGATTATGAAAGGTTTATTCTAGCAAACTCAAATGAAGAATATTAACCAATGGATTTTTTTTCTTTTTTGTTTTTTTTTAATAAACAAAATACTGCTGAATTATTCCATGTTATCGTATCAGTTACTTCATAGCAAAAACATTAATCCAATTCAAATTCTGTTAATTCAGTATTACTTTTTCAGCTGCATCACAGAATCATAGAATATCTTGAATTGGAAGGCACCCTTAAGGATCACTGAGTGCAACTCCTTGGTCCTCACAAAACTATGTGAAATTAAACCATATGACTAAAAGCATCATCCAGACGCTCTGAACTCTGGCAGGCTTAGTGCCATGACTACTTCCTTGTGGAGGCTGGTCTGGTGGCCAACCACCCTCTCAGTGAAGAACCTTTTCCTGATGTACAATCTGAACTTCCTCTTGCACAACAGATCCCAGCAAAATCAGAACTCAAATTGCTCTGCTCTCTCTCTCTCTTAAACAAACCCAAAATAATATGGACAGTAAAAAAAAAAAAAAAAGGTCTAGAACATTTAGACTTCATATTAATCTGCAATTTCAACACCATTGAAGATTTTGAAAACTGGATCCCAACACAAACTCTACCCTTCCTGCCCTTCAGATTGCTTTACCCCTTATATTTTATTAAAAATTAATCTTTCACTTGGTCTTCACAGGGAAACTTCGAGAGCAGCCTGGTCACAAGGCAATCTCCAAGGAGTCACAAGGTAAGAGTCTGAACCCTCCAAATAGGGAAGTGAATTGGTCCAGTAACTCCCCAGATCCAAGTAAATGTTCCTACACAAAATTACTGATAAAAGGTGGACTTCCCTCTGTTATTCTATATCATTAAGACAGTAGAAATTACTGCTCCACTTTGTGGAAGCCAAACTCCTGTGCTGAGTCTATGACATAGCAAGAAGAAACAAGGGCTGAGCTCAAGATGTTGAACTCTCAAAATCAACAGGGTATAAACTGAAGCGCAAGAGGAAACCCAGAAGACTTTTGAAGTGCTTTTCAATGTGCAGTGGTTTTTCAGGTGAAAAAAAAAAAAGAAAAAAAAAGGTTAGTTAAGGTCTTAGGACTACAATTCTTGCTGAAATGAAGCCTCACTCCATTTTTGCATTTGTAGCTTTGTTCTGCAAGTTTTTGCTGACCCCAGTGTAAATCACCAGCTAAGAATCTGAATTATTTTTCTAACATATCAGTCCAGACAATGTAAGAACTTTTATTAAGGGAATACCTAAGCAGCTATGGGATGAGTGGTATTATTTGACAAACAGGTTTTGGATACATATCACTGCTGTGATATCTCTTCTCCTTTGACAGTGAGATGAACATTTCTCTTGACACAACACAGGTTTTTAACAGGTATTGAATCAAAAAGAGTGTTTGGATTTCACAAGCAGATGAAGAGAATTCTTTATTACAGTTTTTCATGTGACACTTTGTCCTGGTTTTGTCTGGGACACAGTTTCTATTCTTCATAGCTGCTACAGTGCTGTGGTTATTTGGAATTAGTAAGATACTAAAGCTGATATCATTGTGATGTTTTGGCTGTTGCTCAGTAGTGCTTCCTTTAACTCAAGGACTTTTCAGTCTCATGCTCTGCAAGTGAGGAGGTGCACAAGAGCATCTGACAAAGCACAGCCAGGACAGCTGACGTGAGCTGGCCAAAGAGATATTCCATACTGAAGGACATGCCCGTGCATAAACTGGGGAGAATTGACCAGGAGGTGCTAATTGATGTTTAGGGATGGGCTGGGTTTTGGCCAGTGGGTGGCAAGCAATTTTATTGTGTATTGCTTGTTTCTTTTTGGGTTTCCTGCTCGGTCTCACTCTCCTTACCATTAGCATTACTATTGTTGTTGCTACTATTATTTTCTTCTTCTTCTTCTTCTTGTCATTATTATTGTTATTGTTTGGGGTTTTTTTTCATAGTGCTAAATTAAACCTTTGTTTCAATCCACTAGATTTACACTTCCCCTTCTGTTACTCCTCCTCACCAGGCTGGGAGGGAGCAAGTAAGCGTTTGTGTGGTACTTACTTGCCAGGAGGGGTTATGGCCCACCTAATTTTTTATACTTACTATGACTCCAATTTGAGGAAAGAATTTGTCAGAAAGCATGGAATATAATTTTCTTCTGTAAGCATATACAGTTAAAGTTCATGACAGCATAAAGATAATATGCTTGTTTCATATTTGATTCATTATAAATTTCACATATATATTTTATTTTAAAAGTCGGATGTATTGTGTATTTATTGACTCTGGCATAATGAAAAGAGAGATTCATGCAGAAAGGGTTAAACAGAGCAAAAGCTGAAAATTCCCTACCATTTTTCCTGAAGAGAGTGTCAACACAGCTATTTTAGAAGAACAGGACCAGTCACTTGTGCTGAGTAAGCAAACCCATGACCCACGGAAGTCATGCTGTACTGGGAAGAACAGAGGCAGGCAAACAGCTGCCTACAAGCTGATCTGTTTTGTCACGTATTGTGCTTATTATGTTTGAAGTACTTCTCATATAACACAAAAAGCAAGAACATGAAATAGTACAGTAAAACAACAGATAGAGGTTTATACACAATTTTTCCCAGAGAAGCTTTGATATATGTCTGAACTGTTAATCTTAATGACCATAATTCTCCATCTTGGAAAAACTTAGGGAATATTTATTTAAAAATAAAAAAATATCTTAGAATGTATTAAGACAATTGCATATGTATTTTTATGATTACATCAGCCATGCAACTGACATGACTTTAAGTCAGATCTTTGTAAAGAAAGAACCCTTTGGTGCTAAAATGAGTTTGCTAATCCACGGGGAAGGGTAAATGACAAATTCTCTGACATTTAGGGATATGAGTGCCTCAGGACTGGAGTATGCCTCAGTTCCAAAGAGCTGTCTGAAGCAAATCCAGAAGCGTCAGACAGTGAGACCATAAATTAATACAATTTATAATGAACGTACATACTTTCACAGTTCTGTACTAATATTGACAAAGTAGTCAGAATACAATTTACTGCTAATGTATATTTTGTTTCTTAATAAAAGTTGAATTATTTAAGTGGAATAGAATTATAAATACTATCATCCTATATGATTTAATATTCCATCTAGTCTTAAAGTCTGTGAAGGCTAACAGAACCTGGCAATTTCTAATGAAGTAGATATTATAGCTACTAACAAGTAATCTATAATCACTACAAACATATAATGATTTGTATTGTTTAACTTTAATACTTTAATGCTTCTACCATGCTATCATTGCCAGAAATTACTGAATAATATAACCAATATGTAGCGGCTAAGTGCACTAATCTGCAGTTTTCCACGTATTGAAGAAAAAAATCTTTCTTCACAACTCTGTTTTTAATTTACATTTTCTGAAAAGGCATCTCCTAGTGCAGTTATCAACGCAGATAACAAATGTTCAAAAAAACCCTGGATTGTGGCCAAATCCATCAGGTTCATCTTCCAAAAGATAAATTCCAATAGTCCATCCCTGATGACAGTGCCTTGAATATCTTTAACTTTTCCATCAGAACCATTTAGTGTAACTATTGCTTCTCCACAGCTTGAACATCACTACCATTGTCAGAACCAGGCAAACAAATTTATGATGATGTTCCTGGGAATAAGGAACTAATGCAAGGGGGATTTCTCTGTAGTTCTTCATTAACATTTTATTCATTACAACAAGGGAGTTATAAGAGTTTCCTTTTACGCAAATTAGGTCACAGGATAAAAAATACACAGCATGGAAACACAGTGTATTACTACGTAGAACAAAAGATCTGGTTAATAAATTATGATAATGGAATTAGTTTACTGCTAATGCTGAGAGGCACATTTAAATACTATGAAATTTTCTTGGAGAAGGAAAAGCTGTTGCATGTATTCATAAATTGTTTTTCTCCTTTGTGCCTCAATTTCTGTTGTTCTTTGTTATGTTATTTCCTTCTGAGGGAATGTACATATCCTACTTTAAACATTTGTTTTGTTTTGTTAAAAGGAACATTTTGAGTGAGTAAAAGACAAATTTTTACTGTCCCGTTTTTCAAATGAATGCTTTAACTATGTTCAGAGATGTCCTGGATCAATTCAAGCAGATTCATCCTGGAAATGATAGTTTGTAGAGTAGAGAGACTGAAAATAAATTAGGTTAATTAAAAAACCCCAAACCCTTAAACATTAATGCCAAGAAGATAACCATTAAGGAAACATGTGGTCCTTGCCATAGATATCTAGCATCATCAAAGTTCTTTAGTTAGTTTATTTATTATTGGAGTTATTTGGTTTGTTTCCTTTGAACTCAATTTATTTCTAAGATTTATTTAAACAAAATAGGCTAAATTCAGACCTGGTTTAAGTGGTCTAACTCTAGTGAGCTAATTAATTTGCAACTACCTCATTAACTCAGTGATTACCTTCAGTTTATTCATTACATTAACTTAACTCCTGTTTTTCCATTTATGCAAGGTCTGAATAGACTCAAAGGATGGCAAAAGGACGACTCTTACAAACTATTCTTTTAGCAGGAAAATACAGAAGGATTCTCCACTTCCTACAAAGCAAAGCAATCCATTTTAACCATTTTTCTGGGAATGTCAGTACCTCTACCAGCTGAGGGCATTGCTTTTGCCAAAAGAGGAGGAATTTAGCTGAGCAATATTTTGCACAGAGCAATTTTTGCCCTAAAATAACAATGCTCTGTTATTAATAATGGTGTGATTAACAAAACGTGAAAAGGAAACTGAGCCATGAATGACTCACCTAAACTCATTTAATTTTAATTTAAAAATATTACTAAAATTTGTAAATGTATGGATCATCTCACTCTCTCTTCATTCCATCTTCTTAAATGACAAAGTTGTTTTCTACAAGATAAACTAAACAGGAATGTTATCAGTGTAAATCCCAGAGTGCCTTTCAATCATTTTTAAAGAGTAAAGAATGACCTTTGAAACGCAACATCCATTCATACCACCTAATTTCTTCTAAATCATCATTTACTTTTTAAAATCTTTTAAACATTTCAGTTCTTAATGTGGCCTTCACACTAAGAGCTACCCTGGCATAGGTAACATAGATAATTCTTTCTGTGCAAAAATCTCATTCAGACAGAGTTAAATCAAACAGAAAATATTGTCATATATGCCGTGGTGTAGGTTATTATAGGGTAACTTTTTAAGGACTGCAGAGACCTGTCTGCATCTTAATGCTACTGAAACCTCAGAGAGTAAGTAACTTGCAACTCAGCCAGCAACCCCCATCCACTGGGGTCCAAAAATAGCATTATCAGACTTGACCTTGCATAGGCTGTAGTTGTTATAGAGGATGTTTCCAGAGAAATGAATGATTCTGTAAACTCGTGCTTAAACAGAAACTTAGGAAAGAGTACCCCTTGTTACTCTATTTCTTCCACCCCCACTTGGATTTGAATGTGAACAGGAAAAGCCAAGAGATAAGCAAACACTTGCTCTACTACTGGAAATCAGCCATATAAAGTTCTTGGTCTTGAATGTGAAGTATGAAAAAAGGCTCTCTGTATTTCTCCTTCCCCAAATCTTATTTATTCCCAGTTTTCCAGATACCTATCCAGACAGTACATCTAAAATAATATTTTTTCCTACATAATAATCATTATTATTCAGTGCCTACTGGAAATTCAACAAATAGTAATTCTCAATCACAATGTGTATCCTGTTAGAAGCACACCATAGCAATACATGAATGCTGAGAACAAAGACCACTGATTCAAGAGCAATCATCCTTTTCTGAGCAAGCTAATGTGCATTTGAGAGTAACCCCTGCACAAGTCTATGATGAATTACAGGCACATGTACAGTAGATAATCCAAACTGGAAATGACCTTGGCAACAGTCCAGGGATGGAATTTTCTCTGGGAGGAGCTACACTTGAATACTTTTGACAAAAGAGTTAGGCACTAATATCATATTAATAGACTTTTTTTCAGTTATTTAAATTATAACAGACTTTATAAAATTACAAATCTGGCGCATTTCCTAGATTTATGCTTAAATCTGCAAAATAATCACTGAGCTCAATGGTGGAAACCTTGGCCTTTCAAATTTTACAAAAGTTTGAGGGCATCAGTAAAAATAGTACCTATTTTTATAAAGAATTGCTTTTCTAGGAATTCAGTTTAGCTGAAAATACTTTTCTTGTCTAAGTGTCAATTTAATCCTTTAGAGACCGTATATGTATCCACCCTTCATAAGACGGCATTTCAGGAGAGAAAGAAAACTTAGGAATTTTTAAATTTTTCAATGACATTACTTTTATTCTAAAATCTGCATTATTTCCTCTAAAATCACAAAAGCTTAGTAATCTGTTCCAATAAATAACTGCCCAGAAACATTAATTTTTTGGCTATGTTTGAAATGGTTGACATCCTCACTGTTAAATTCTCTTACGTTCTAAACCACATCAGCCAAATGACTAAAGCAGATGTTCTGAAGTCTGCCTGAACTATCAGAGAGCAGCATACACCTGTGTCCTGAAAGTCTCCATGCCATGTGGTGTCATGGCGGCTTTGGATGGTATAGTGCCGCCACCTTCCCAAAAGCGCCTCCAAGGAGGAAGCTGCTCGGTGCAGCCACCACACTTGCACACACACGTACACACACACAGCGGAGAGCTGGCAAAACAGGCTGGTGGTGAATGAGCAGCAAGGGTCTCCACATGGGGTTCCACGGGAGAGATTTAATGCATCCTCACGTCTGCAAGGTTCCAGAGAAGTAGGGGCAGAACAATGTGGGTTATGCAGGGGAGTGGAGAGAGCATCAGGGACAAATGATCTGAGGGCACAGGGGTGGTACAAAGGCGGGACTAGGGAATGGGAGCCAATGGGGAAGCTCTGGGGGCGCATAAGGTAACAAGGGGTGGAGCAGCCAACAGAGCCAACCAGGGGAGCAGAACTGGGGTACATTAACATAACAGAACAGAGCACTCTGGGAGAAGCTTTTTCAGTCACTATAAGCTGGAAAGGAACCTGGGACTTGTCCCACCATAGGACTCCCATCACTCCTTGTCCAGCAGGCCCACCGGCCCCCACAGTGGGGGCAACAGCTTCCCAAACTTCTCAGTTACTAAAGGGACCAAAAAGGGTCACTGTTCTTTTTAGCCCACTGTCCACAAGCAGAGATGTGACTGAGATAACTCTCAGAGACAGCAAGCAGAGCTGTGCTGGTTGTTACCTGATCTATCTTCTTTACAGGAAAGCTGGGAAGATAAGCACATCTCTGGAATTAATAAAAGTAGACAGGAGAAAGACAATGCGGAAAGGTTAATTGATTTCAAAGGAAAATATGGTAGAGTCTCAGGGACAAACTAGCCCCATTGTGCCATCAGAGAGGGAATTTTGGCCACAGGCCCAACTGGCTGGCAAAAGTGAAGTCAGTGCAGATGTTATCTACAGCCGTCCTGGCATCCCCACCCTCAGAGCCAGTGGGCTGATGGGTGTGGGTGGTAGTCCTACTGTAAGTTGGAGGCTGGTCTAGATGGTGGCACCTCAGGGAGAATTTACTTAAGAAGGTGCAAAATGCTATCAGAAGAAGAACTCATTAGTTCTTCCAAAATACAAATCAATGCAAATAATATCAGGACAATTAAGTTTCTGAGGGTTTTTTTCCTAGATCTGATAAGAACTTACCACTTCACCCCAGATTCTCGCAGGTGTTTAAACCTCTTATTGTAGCTGACAATAATGAGTTAAGTGCCTATGTACCTCTAATAATTTTTTTAATTAGTGCTATAGTAATCTTCCATTCTCAGATGGAGGCTTAGTAGGTGAAAATCATCATAATTATATGTATTAAAGAACTTTGTCCACAAAATGATTCATCGCAGATTTACTTGTCTTCCTTTCTGCCCTACAGGATGCCTAACCTTCTTACATTCAGTGGTATTTGTCTTAAAATACTGAAATTTGTGGGTGGAAAGGAGCAAAAAATACTTCAATATTTCAACTGATTTTTTTACAAGAATACTCTCTTTAATTTGTCTGATTTTATAGACTTTTTTTGTGTTATTTTATTACCTCTTTTTGCAGACTATCTGTATTTTTAGTTTATGGTCATTGATTTTATGAGCTTCCTAATTTTGAGCTAGCTGAAGCTGTTGAGAAGTTCTATGTGCTTCTAAGTGTAATCTACACTGCAGTCATCTTTAGAAAAGCATTAATTGCAATCACTTACTGCACATGAAACAATAAAATATTACATCTATATTTCCAAGGACAGTGATCAAGTGGCGTATATATCCTGTTTTCTTATTTTCCTGCCTTTTAAAGTGATCTTCATGTCATTTGTAAAGAAGGAAGAGCAATATATTCAATATCTGTGTGTATTCTTAGGCCCTTGCTATTTTCTAGAAGCCTGTAAGTTTGGTAAAGCTGCCAAACTACTACATACTTGATAATTCTGAATAACAGTGTTCTGCATACGACAGTATATTCTACCAAATACTGAGGTATTGCAGCATCCACCTTTGCACAAGAAGAAGACTAATTTTTGGTTTTAATTTTTAGTAGCTATCCTCTTAATATTAGTGATGCTTTTGCTTTTATATTAGAGTAGGTATATAAGACTTCTCAGTTAAAAAGATTTAAAACTCATTTCCTTCAATTCTTATTGTCTTTGTAGTCAACTTGAAGTAATTCTGAAAATCCTCTCTGGACTTAAGACTTTAATGTCAGTGAGAAGATTCTTCAGAGGACCTGTGCATGTATAGTAACTTCAAGACCTTTTTATGCTTACTTGAAATAAAGTATTTCTTATACTATAAATTTGAAACATGTAGTCCCTGCAAATATTGCAGTGAGATTCCAGTTACTATTTATGCTGTGTTTTTCATCTGCAGCTCAGAAGATAGTATTTCTAGATATTTGTTCCTAATAAATAGATTGATGTAAGTTTCAGATAGAGTACTATCCAGGAAAACTTTACAATTTATTTTGAATATGCTATTTTCTAGACTAAAAGTAAGAAGTTTAAAACACTAAGCTATTTCTAAATGGAGACAGAGAAGTGGATTAAAGGATTCATTAGCAGTAATGAATTAATGATGATTTAGAAACTGATTTCTCTAAAATATATGTGTTAAGATCCGTTTATAAGGTTCTTAGAAATGCCTCTGCTGGAATTAAGGTGCAGATGAGACCATATGACAGTGACAATAGCAAGGGTTTTATTTGATGGTAAACATGAGAGAGTGAGAGAGAGAGAGAAAGAAAGGAAGAAAGAAGTAGAAGATAGGTAGGGGCGCACAGAAAGAGTGACAGGGACAAAATAAGGAAAATATCACCACTCCGTGGATCCCAACGACATTCATTGATCCTCTCCAGCTGCTCCTCTTGGTGGTGAAGGTCCCCCCAGAAGGCACAGAGTCTGATGGGTATATATGCTCAGGCCATGTCCCCCTGGGGTGGGGGTCAGTCTCTCACAGCAGACTCAGGGTCTGTTGCATCACGTGCAGCCCTGTGGGGCCGAGCCTCTCATGTGAATGTCCCGTGGATGTGCCCTGTGGGGTTGGGGGTTCCACAGCTGGGCCAGTTTGTGTAATGGAGGATGGGTGTTCACTGCCTCTCACCAGAGGTTGCACCATGCACCCAAAACCTCCTCCTCCCCCCTCGGTTTGGGGGAGTCTGTGTAAACCTGGCTTCTGTGAGCTGGGCTCTCCCCCCACCCCAAACTCAGCTGGGGATAGTTGCAGCTGGTGGCTTTGGCTTTTTGTGGATGCAGACCTTTCCCTCAGCCTGAGGTGATTGAACAATGGGTTTCCCTTTATCTAATCAACAGTTTGACTTTCAGTTCAAAGTCCCACTCTTCAGGGAGGCTTCTTTGGTTGTAGCTTCTTTATAATGAGCAAAACTTTATATCAGTGTTTGAGGCATGAAGTATTTTCAGTCTCTGACAACATGTCACCTAGTTATGTAGATTGGAATAGTCCTCAAGATTTATAAAGTCATCAAATTCATCTTTATTAACTGAAACAAGAATACATGTACACTGGTATTTTCTTAACCTATTCCTCTCATCTTCACTCTTTCTAGTTATCTTGTTCCAGGATTTGACTATCCCTTACATTTGAGGTCATTACTCTTTCAGAACATACAGCTATATGCTCACTGACTGGATGGCCAGGTCCAGAGAGGGATAGTGAAGGGAGTTACATGCACCTGGCACCTGGTCACCAGTGGTGTTCCCCAGGGCTCAGCACTGGGGACAGTCTTGTTTAAAATCTTTATCGATCATTTGGTAGAGGAGATCAAGTGCACCCTCAGTAAGTTTG
The DNA here is from genome assembly GCF_041296385.1 of Aphelocoma coerulescens. Taxonomy (NCBI): domain Eukaryota; kingdom Metazoa; phylum Chordata; class Aves; order Passeriformes; family Corvidae; genus Aphelocoma; species Aphelocoma coerulescens. Next base: position 52,969,557 of record NC_091013.1, on the reverse strand, counting down.
CAGATGACACCAGCCTGGGTGGGAGTGTTGATCTGCTGGAGGGGAGGAAGGCTCTGTGGAGTGATGTGGACAGTTTGTATTGATGGCCCAAGACCAAGAGTATGAGGTTCAACAAGGCCGAGTGCTGGGTCCTGCTCTTGAGTCACAATAACCTCATGAAGCACTACAGGCAGGCGCAGAGTGGCTGGAAAGCTTCCTGGTGAAAAAGAACTTGGGGGTGCTGATCAACAGCCATCATGAACTGAACGTGAGCCATCAGTGTGCCCAGGTGGCCAAGAAGGCCAATGGCATCCTGGTCTGGATCAGCAATAGTGTGGCCAGCAGGACCAGGGCAGTGATTGTCCCCCTGTATTTGGCGCTGGTGAGGCCACACCTCAGATCCTGTGTCCAGCTCTGGGCCCCTCACTGCAAGAAGGACATTGAAGTGCTAGAGAGTGTCCAGAGAAGCAACAAAATTGGTGAAGGTTCTGGAGAACAAGTCATATGAGGAACAGCTGAGGGAGCTGGTGTTGTTTAGTCTGGAGAAGTTGAGGCTCAGGGGTAACCTTATTGCTCCCTACAACTACCTAAGAGGAGACTGTAGCCTTGTGGGGGTGGGTCTCTTCTCTCAGGCAAGCAGTGACAGGATGAGAAGACATAATCTTAAGATACACCAGGGGAGATTCAGGTTGAACATCAGGAATAATTTCTTCACAGAAAGGGTGATTAAGAATTGGAATGGGCTGCCCAGAGAGGTGGTGAAGTCACTGTCTCTGGAAGTGTTCAAGAAATGACTGGACATGGCACTGAGTTCTGTGCTTTAGTTGGCATGGTGGGTTTGGTCAAAAGTTGGGCTCAATGATCTTGGAGGTCTTTTCCAACCTTAATGATTCTATGATTCTGTGATAAGTTATGAAGGTTATAATTTCGTAGTGTTTCCATGTGGGTTTTATAAAAACAAACTTGTACTTTGTGAATCAACATCTATCACTATATTCTGTGAAACCATCAATATTAATACTGCTGAGGTTAATGGAGATTTTAATGTTAATTCTGCTGACTATATTGCATGAATAAAGCTAGTTGGAAATCAACATCTACCTTTTGCTTTTCACATAATCATCAATAATAATAATGTATTTAAATGAAAAGAAGAATAAAAATCCACTTCAAGAATCAATAATGTTGGTAATGATGTTGTAATAGAATATGGCTGGCTATGACTCTCAGAGCTCTGCACAAGCAACTCATTCTGATTAGGAAACCAAGCAAAATACAATGTGGAAAATACATAGACAATTGTAACCCTAATGTTAACATGTCCAATAATATATGGAATTTGATTACATCGGAAGGTTCTGCTGATACCATGCGCTGCCTTCAGGACAGAATTACTGCCTTAGTACTTAGAAATAATATTTTATTCCAACAGTGTCCCCTGTTGCAGCTGAATGTAAGACCCTATGTTTCTGGTTCAAGACTGAAATTTAGTTTCATTATTCTCACTTATAAAAACTACTGTTTACTGGGTTTCAAATGAAATTATTCAACTAAATAGAGATTTATTGTTCTATACGAAGTATTATTTATACCTATATGTCCTGTGTGCTGGAATTTTATTCAAGGAAAACTGCAGAAAGATATTGTGTCTTTGCTGGAAAAGGTTGAATTGTTGAAACTGAAATTATTGACTCACATTGTTATTGTTATTATTATTATTATTATTATTATTATTATTCACATTGTAAAAAGGCCTGGCTAAAGACTTTTCATGTTAATAGTTATAGAATTTGCACCTCCCAAAAAAAAGATTTGTAATTAGTGATAAATCCTTGGATATCTAGATTTTGCGTGTATCTTATTCAAAATATTTTTCATTTCTTCTTTTGCAAATCATTGTTCTTTCCATACCTGAAAATATAAACACAAAGCCTGACCAATGAGTAGATTTTTTGTGCTCTATTCTTGAACCCAGAGATAATTTCTTTGTTTTAATTGTTATAAATTCATAAATACTCTGAATGCATTCTGTCTTGTTACACAAAATTGCTTTAACTTAACAAGGCCCTACAAATGAAGTATTAAACTTTAATACAAATTCTATTCACATAGCTTAAATGTGCTATTAGTCATGTACTCCTCAGGAAAAATATTATTGTATGTTCTTTTAAATATTTCATCTACTCTCATTCACCCACTAATTAATGTGTCATGGACTCGGGTGCCAAGATTCCCCATCCAAAACCAGAATGCAAGTCTTAGATGGAATAACATTTTTTTTCGTTAAAAAAAAAAAAAAAAAAAAAAAGAGAGAATAGGAGGAATCAAATTAATGGGAAAAGACCAATAAAAAAAGAATAATCTACTGATTTTTCCTCTCTTCTTCCTAAGCCCAGTATAATTCTGATTCGTAAGACTTAAATGAAAAGCTGGTTTCCTTCTATGTACCTGGTATGCCTTCTGCAAGGACAACTGGAGTGCTGAGCTGTGCCTAGGAGATAATAAGTGTCTGTTCCCTCTTCTTTTCTTCTTTTATTTTTTCTTCTTTTCTTTTCTTTTTTTTTTCCCATAGATTTGTGATTTTAGAATTCCAGTCCATCCAATCAATTTCCTCTCAGAATAAAGCACCCATCATAAGCATAAAATTCAGGAGACTAGTACAGCTTCTGCAGGTCAATAGCGAAAATGGACAATTTCTATACCTCAGAACTGTAGCTGACATAATTCCGCAACTTTTTTTTCAAGATGACAAGAAAAAACAAACAGAATAGGGAATTAAATACTGCATGCTAGTTCATGAAGGCAGAATACAATTAGGAGATCTCATATAGCTATGAATGTGCTAGGTAGAGAACTTAAAAGGAATATTTTTCACAAATTAATCTTTATTTTCCTTACTAATTAATAAACACCATGCTGTGAATAACTAGTGATAATGTTCTAATAAGAAAAATCAATAAATTTACACCCAGGGTCACCGTAATTGATGCTGCAGAATAGAAAAATGTATTCTCCATTGATCCTTTAGCAATCTTCTAACTAAAAAGGAGAGGAAAGAAAGCCAATTACTGTACTATGCCTCTGAAAATGATAAGATTAAAACAAGCTAATTATGTGTTCTTGAATAACTACAATTTTTGATGAAAGTAAGTAGAATAAGGGCATCCTGCATCTCCAGTACAGAGATATTACTTTTTACTAATTAAAAGATAGTAATTTTACATTTAACTTCTCTTAACCAATAGGCAAACAAATGGTTAGAAAAATAAAACTTTAAAATCTCCCAGGATAAAACCTTTTGATGTTGCTGTGAACACAGGATTAAACTGAAGAATGAAACAAGCTCCTGCAGCATTGAAGCAAAAAGAATTTTCATACTTGAGCAAACAACATTTAAGGAGAAAGACAGTGACCACAAAAATAACATCTTATGAATATATGTCCACTGCTTTCTGTTCTGCATAGAAAGTATCGATGATTTCACATAGTGCCACATATGCACAGCCATGATGCCTTCTGCTGCAGGCTTATCCATATTGGAGGATGGCTGTAACAATCAATAAATGATCAATACAGAATGATGCAGAAAGTCAGCAGCATCTACTGCTCATTTTGATCTCATGGTTCACTAAAGTAATTAGAAAAATCATATTTCTCTTTTAACAATTAATAGGTAAATAACCTTTTTAAAGCTGTTAGTAAAATTCATTACAATATTTGGAAATAATTTTCCTTCTTCCTTCCATTTGCTACTGCAGTTAAAATGAAGCCCACCACTAATATAAGATAATGGGATTATTCGATGTGACTTGAATGCACATGCAAAAACATGTATCATTATTCTGACTTCAAATACTTGATTTCAATTTGAGTGATAACATACAATTTTGAAGACTAGATTTAACCAGATTTGTCACCTTCAGATATTCATGGAGGTTCGTGGTTCAAACCTGTTACTTTCACATTTCCTATTGAGCTATACAGAAAATTAGGCAGTTTTCCTTGACCTATTCAATTCCCTCTAACATTGTTGGATTCATTTATTTTGCACATACTCAGTAGACTACTCAGTCTACTACTGTGTCTCCCAAACACAGTTTTTAAACCACTGGAGCAGGTTTTCCAGAAAGGTACTGCATCACTGGAAACACTCAAGGTCAGATTGGATGGGGCTCTGAGCAACCTGATCTTGTTGAAGATGTCCCTGCTCATCGCAGGACTAGATGACTTTTAAAGGTTTCTTCCAACCCAAACTGCTTTATGACTCGGTCTCAAACTCACAATATTCTAGTGAAGGTCAGTTTTCTAGTCATTCCTGAACTATTCAGGATGGGAAGTCACTGCTAGCACTGCATGTACTCTGCACTTGAAAGTCAGTAGATAAAAACAAAATTTAGAAAGCAGGGGCTAAGTTAATCTTTGCACTTCAGTTTCACCGAAATATCTTAATCCACATGCACTGGATGATGAAAACCAGCTGCACTTTGGTCCCGTCCTAGGCACTGGTTTAGGTTCAGCTGTAAATTCTGGAATTCCATTTTCTTTTTAGTTTATTGGCTATAACATTCTCTTTTCCACATTTCTTAATTTTCTTTCCCTGATCATCAGCTATCTATACTAACTCTTAAAACAGACATAAAATCAGTGTTTTTGAAGCTGCAGCTGAGAGTAATTACTTACTACTCTAATTTCCTGATAAATACCTACGACGTATGTTTTTTTCTGTTTTTCTTAACCTATGTATATTATAAGCTATTGCTACAACAGTTCCCTCACTGGGTGTAGATGTGTATGTTTTAAAATGAGAGATTATCTAAATACACAGAGCAAGACAGCTATTGTTCCCAGACAACTTCTCAGTACCCAGTTAGTAATAAATGTCAGGAGAGGGTTTGAAAAAGAACAACATCACTGTGGAAAACCAGTCTTATAAGTCTGCATTTTGCTTAGTCCTGTATTTTTTAGGACTTTCTTGGTCTCATACATTTCAGAGAAAAAGCCAAACTGAAAGTTAAAAGAAATGTAGGAAGCTACACTTTGCCCTAGGCATGCTTTCACTAATTTTAGTTTGTTATTATTCAGTTCAGTGAGCTTGCTCAAGTTTAACATTTCAATTAGTTGTGTAACTACCTAAAAAGGACTATCACATAAAGTAGTTTCTGTTTTGGGGGATTCTGATGCTCATTCATAACATTCAAAGCACTTGTGCATGTTGCTCAAGCAAGTTCAATCAAACTTATAGGACTTTTCCCTGGCAGCATGTTCTAGAAAAAATGCAAGAGATTCACTTCTCTGACTTTGCATGGACACAGGCAACAGTTACAGGAGCAATGAAAACAGTCACTGAACACAGCTCAAGCTCTGTGAATTATCACCATTTGAACTGGTCAGGAAGATTCCTTTTTCAGGGCCCCCTTTTGATCCATTTTTCTACATTGAAATCCCTTTAAAGAAACATTGAATGAAAATAATATTCAAAGAATTGTAGTTCTGAAAGAGAAAATAAATGTAAATATTCTCTGTTATTTGCTACAGGTATCAAAAAAAGTCTCTGAAATAAAATAAAATAATAAAAAAAAAACCATCAGTTTTTACTCTAGTACCATTCTTCCTTTAATGTTACGTTGAAATTTTTTATTGAAGGCTTAAGAGAACACTGAGTACTCAGCACTATTTCAGATTTCAGCAGCTGAAACATTTTGGGTACAAAAAAGAAAAAATTAAAGGTAAATATTCAGTACATTCATTATACACACTGTCCTTAATTCACATGTGTAAAATCAAAGTATATTACAAAAATGTGTTAAACATTTTTGGCTTCACTAGCATTATATTCCATTATTAGTGTCACTAAGATGACTATTTGCATTCACACATGCTTCAGTAGGCTTTTTTACAGCTGCAATTGTCATACACCACTGAAGACATCTTAGTATCTAACAGGCAAGCAAGAAGATCAGAGAAAATAGAAAAGACTGTTTGGAAAGAATAAAGAGAGGAAAAATGTTAATGTTAACCTGAAACCAAATTATAATTCCTTCAGCTTTGTACCGGATCTGCTTATGTGTTTCCTTGCTCATCTGATCCCTTTATTTGTGCAAAGTGATTTTAAATTATTTGAGCAGTATTTGTAGATACAGCGTTATGGATGCGATTCACTTCTAAAAATTAAGTCCCAAGTATAAGTGTCATCCTTAAACTCCTATAGTCTAAATTTGACTCTTAAACAAAGAAAATAACTGAGTGTCAGCAGAGGGGAAAATCCAAGTATTTCAGACATTTCTTTCAGGATGTTTTGAATTGCCAGCTGTAGATTCCACTGAGTATCCAAAGGTACTAGTTAATGCTCATGATTTACTTTCAGACAGCTGAAGTTGGGTGATATGAATTATATGCCTCTAATTTTAGATGGCTTAAAGGGATACTCTAGACAAGAGGGAGTAAAAATTCGACTCTTAAAATACCTGTTGGCTTCAGAATAACCAGTTACATATCAGCAGAACAAGAAACAGTACAAAATTCACCAACAAAGTCTATTTCTGAGGAATTTGGTACTAAAGATTTTGATCCAAACTGGTGGCTGATACAAAAGTCCAGAGGATTTGATTCTGTGAAAAAATACTGTTTATGATATAATAACTGTAGCAGAGTGGGAAGGAGTTAGTTTGAACAAAAAGATGGTATATCTTTTGACTTGTTGTTGTCCTTCTAAGAAAGCAGTGTCTTCGGATGGGTTTTACACATTCACAGCTCTTGGTGCAGGACCACTCAATGAAGACCTTAAATAAAAGCATTAAATCTGTGAACTCATTTTTGTGAAGACAGAGTAAACATATGGGAAGAGCATTTTGAGACCCCCAGTCCAGGTCTCCAATGAGCAATTTAACAAGTCTGAGTTAAAAATGCTGCTTATGTGGTCAAGTTGAAAATCTCTAGCTTTCAGAACAGCTGTTGATTCTGAAAGACAACTGATGTGGCAACAAGTATATCCTTACATATGTGTTTTCAAGAACCTAATCTGACGTAGATCAGATGAATCACACATAAACGTGCCTACTTCGTTGCACTGTCTAAAGCTTAGGTGGAGAAATCTTTGCTTCAAAGTATTTGAGCATTTTGTCTGGATTTTCTACATCTTTTGTTAAGCTCTTTGCAAAAGCTTTTCCCACTCTCTCCTTCATAATTTGTTCATCTTTCTCCTTATTTGGCCCACATACCTTTTTCTTCCTGAGTTTTACCACCATTTTTCTATGATCCTTCTTTTTCTTCCCCTGTCTTCACCTTCACCTTTACTTTTGTCCTTGTTTTTTCTTTCTCATCCTCTTCCTTCCCCTCCTCCTCCCGTTCCCTCTTTTTTTTGTTCAGTTACCACTTACTTTTTGCTCCTAAGAGTGGGACCAACAATGTATTTGTATATCTACATTCCTCTGCAAATGGAGCCCTTTCTTGAGAAGTCTTCCATTAGTTATAAATATAAAGGTAAAGCAATAATCATTTGGGGTTGGAATATGAGGAAAAATGCTGGCTGCCCAGATTTCTAGAGGATCCAGCTAGCTATCCTGTAGGCTAACAGTTGCTGAAAATGCTGTCATTCAGTGCCTAAGAAAATGTTCTTGCCACTTCAGCCCCAAGAAGAGCAGATGCAAAATATTTTATCCTAACTACAGTTGGGTAGTGAGTTTATAGTGATTTATAAATGAAAGCTGCCCTTTTTGAAAGTGTGCTGCATAATAAATGTCTGAACCGTTTCAGTTCTTTATCATCCACCCCAGACTATATTCACAGAATAGTTAATCAGTTATGTTGTTCAAAATATAAAATTGGAATGTGTTTACATCTTGTATCCTTACCATGTTCAGCATTTTCACAAAACCTGCGCATTTAAAAATAATCATATCCACATTCTGAGGGCTTTCTACATAAAAGGTGCACATGCATATGTTTGAAACAGGTGTATATGTAAACTTACTGTGGTTTGTGTTTGTAGATAAACATATATATTTGATTACTGTTTTTCATTCCCTTACACATTCTTGTTCTTTATGATCTATTATTTCTTGCTGGCTATAAAGCACCAAGTGCTAACACCTCTACAACTAATGAAGCATATATTTCTTCTTTGAATACATTATAGTCATAGCACTAAAGAAAGAGCAGTTGGGGAACTTTTAATAGCAATACAGCATGTGTTGCTCTTCTAATATGCTTTAACTTTGCTGCCTTTGTAATAACGATCAAGTTTGCTACATTCATGCTACAGGTGGAAACATTTTCCTGGTTTACATAATTCTACAGTATTGTACCTAATTGAAATACAAGGGAGAAAATTCTCTTTTAGATTAATAGATTTCTAATAGCATAAATTTTCTGTATCCCAGAGCTTACAGGATCTTCACATAATGAGAAAATACTCAACACCACCCACTCCTCCCCATTATGGACTAAATCCTATTTTCTCTCCAATTAAATGAAAGACTTCACTTTATCTGATTCTATCTAGCAATATATGTAACATACATTTTTCACTACAGAAGAAGAAAAATTATCAAAGCTAAAATGAATTGTTCATATTTTGATCTGCAGTAGCAAATGATGCAAAGAAAAAATCAAACACATCTAATAAAAAACTTGCAATAGCTGACTCCTTGCTTAAAGTGCATGAAAATATTCTGGGGAAAATAGAGAATTCATATGAACTTGGATTGCCAGGAAAATACACACACACACTCTCACAGAAATCCAAACAGGAATGAGCAAGAAAAATGAAACTATAATTTACGCTACAAAACAAGGTATGTCTTATACTACCATGAATAGGTAGAATGGAGTAGAGAAAAATCTCTTTCAGTGTGAGGTAAGCCTTGTACCTGCATCACATAATCTCCTGCATGAAGTTTGATGATATAGAAGGTAAATTGCAACGTGCTGCCAATTTTCTTCCAGGAATTTTTTTGAATAATTTTTTGGGAAATCTCACCTTATTATATTTTGCATTGTCCCTCCTACTTTCCTACTTGAAAATTACCTCAATCATATTAAATTTCATTTTAAAATAAATCTACTGCACTTTATCTGGCAGAAATTACTACTGGACATAGATATCTGGCAACTGAAATGTATTTTTAGTATTTGAATATTTAATTTTCTTCATGAACCTCACTGAATTTTATTCAGAGCCATTATTCTGAATGAAATTTTGTTCATAACCCAAAACAATCAGAAAATACCTTCTTTTTGAAATTTCTTTAGAACAGGTTAACAAGCATTCAAGATAATCCTAATTTTTACACTTTGTCAAACCCACTAATATTTCCAGCACTGCCCTCCAGTATTTTCTGCCATTCCTCAGTTCCAGGAGTATTCATCTCACAAAACATATCTGTGTAACTGGCATTAATTGGCACACTGATTGGCAGAGCATAACCCACCATGTCATGCCTAGAAGTGGTCCATCTACATCAACACCAAACAAGAAGAGGTGGAATGCATGCAGAAGGACTCAATGTCACTACCCAGCATAGATGACAAGACTTTGGTCTCCAGGGCATACTTTCCACCATGATGCTAAACCACTGAAATTTGAAAGTGGAAAAATATACTTTTCGTCTATAGGCCAGTTGTGAGTTAACACAGATGTCAGGAAAATGACCACTTTATCTTTCCTCCCAAGCCTTCAGTACCACTACCACCACCCCCATTCTTCTTCTGTCACTCTTGATTACATCCTAAGTCCATTTTTTTTATTGTGTTGCCTGAAGCTATCCCACCAGTTATGTTAGACTCAATCTCTCTTTTGCCTGTTTCTCCCACAATTATTTCTGTACCTTTTCACTACAGTGTTTTGAAGCAGTGGTTATCAGCCACCCTCCTGCATGTCTGCTATAAGGCCATTGCTATGTCTAAAAAATGTCCTCAGTACTTTCTTCCATCACTATACCTAAAAGAATCTAACAAAAAAACCAAAACAAACCCAAAAACCACAACCAAAGGCAAACAACCAAATGCAAAAAAAAACCAAACAAACAAAAGCAAAACAAGCATCAGCTTTGAGAGACATCATTAAGGAGATATATTGATATATTATAAAGGAAGATAGATGCTCCATCATCCTTTATACATTTCTTCTTTTCTGATATTTTAAACACTTTGGGGAAGTTTAGCAACAACAGAATTGTGCAAACCAGGGACATATTTCATGTGTGCCCTTTATTCTGACTGTGAGAAGAATCTGCTTGAAGGTGGATTTATTTATGCAAAGAAGAAGGCTGATGCTCTTTCACCAGTACAGTGGGAATTCAGACTATGGAGAGCAGATGCACGAGGAGCATTTCATGTGGAACAGCCTGAGTGTGGTGTCTGTTTGTTGAGGAATTGTTCTCTTAATGCAGATCACCAAATTTCACTACACTTCTACACAATAGGGTTGTTAGTGTATACAACTGTGAAATAAATCTTCAGAAATTAAATATAATATTAAGATGGGAAACTGATACAGCATTTTACATTGTGGAGTTTTCTCCATTACATTAAACATGAAAAATCTAAGCATTTTATAAGAGAACTCTTAATTGCTATATGACTGGACATGAATTATACTTCTTTATCTTAATTCCTGACATTTCTGTCATGAATCATCATGTCATGTTCAGCTCAGTCACTTTAGTTTATAACTTGAGACAACAAACACGACAAAATATGTCACAATAACCCAGATAATATGTCAGAAATTTTTAGGAAAAAAAAAATGCTTTCTCTTTCAGCTTTCATGTTATCCTTCCCCAACAGAAAAAAAAAAAAAAATTGAAATTATGTTCTTCACAAATGCAACTGAAATAATACATTTTTAAATTTAAATTTAAAATTTGTATTTGTCTCTTTCTTTTTTAGTCTGGAATTTTTATATCTATATCACTAACAATAGCCAGCTAAAAAATATTTGTAAGCTAACAGCAAAAATAAATGGAAACAATTAAATCTAGCTTGCATTATGGAAGAGAAATTTTGTTAGTTCTCTTTTCATAATTATTCAAGATGAGAAGCTGACATTCAGGCATAAAATTTATTCTTCAATGATTATATCCATTTTTAAAGAGACTGCTTAAAGTTCAAGCATGTTACGTGATCTGGTCAAGGTTATGGTCTAAAACTATGTATTTAATTTATCTTGGAGCATGGCACACTTCAATTTTCCTGTATCCCATACTGCTTCTCTATTTCTGTTTTAAATCAGGAATAAACCCAGCATGGTATAAAGTATACCAGAACACTATGTACTGAAAAATGAAAGCACCAGATGCTTGATGCAAAATGCAAAACCTGTCAAAAAGAGTCATAGAAAAGTTATTTTTTAAGAATACTTTATTATGTAATCTGCTTATTACAAAGCTTGTTCAGACTTCTATAAAGATAATAAAAGGGGATATTGTAGACTAAAGCTGTTTGCAATTTGTAGGGACCGTTCTGCTGTCAATTGGTATCTTTTCCAATGTTTTTCATCATTAGGGGAATCAATTAAAACATACTTTGTTTGTGCCACATACGCTAAGTACATGATTTGTAGAGGATTCTTACCTCTCCAATACCCTTATTCTATTTCATTCTCCCTCCTCCCACCCCCACTCCCCCATCTTGTGTTAGTGGGTTCACTTTTTTTCCCTTTTAATAAGAGTTTTGTGTTAAAACTGGCATGTTGAAATGCCTGACGTGAGAATTCTCAAACCGTCTTAACTAGATTTTGGCATTTAATAAGCTGTAAACTGCTGAAGCTATTTGCAGATGAAGCCTCATTTTTGTCCATCAGCAGGGGGCTGGGAGCATAATTAATTGAGTGAAAGTTAAAAGACAGACAGCATGGTTACATTTATGCAAATATTGCAGAAGAACATCTAACAGAAAAGAAAAATACCTTGTAACTGATTGGTTTGGTTTTGGACCAAAATCCACAGGGTCCACTTAAACACTGCTGATTGTGCGTATGACAATTAAGGCCTATAGTGGTGGGGTTTTTTAATATACTTTCTGCAATGTAAAAAATAATAGAAAAGAGAACCTTCACTAACAGTCAGAGTTCCAAATCCAGTGAGACAATTCTATTTCTGTTTTATGGTTTTTACTGGTCTTAAATGTTAAAATGGATTAAAAAATGGTATTACAAAAATCACAGGATACATGTGCCATCAACCATATGCCAGTCTCTGTTTATTTCTTTTATTCATATCCCTGTCATATGCATCCTGGTACACCAAAGAGTCCATTTAGCTAAAGTTAGTTAAAAGCTTAAACCACAGAGATCAGAACAACCGCTACAGGTACTAAGCCAGGTGCTGCTTAGGGTGATCAGAAGCTTTTGCATTTATTCTATATTATATTGTATTTTCTTGCAAGAAATTTTGTTGAATTTTTCCCCCCGGCTGCTACTGTGTATCAGAATGATTCCTGAATTAAAACTAAAACTAACAAACATGAGCATTTGGATTGAAACCCTTTCCTTTTTATAACTCTGGGGTTTGTATTATATATTTGCAAGAAAATAATTGCAATATTGTTTATTGATTTTTGACTATGCATGAAGAGCATAATGTTCAGCATACAAAAATTTTAAGGAGATTTTTCTAGGGAATTTAGACTCTACTTCCTTTTGTGTCCAGCATGTGGTTTAACCTGAGCATCTAATTCCAGCAGGGTAACAACTGGCAAATAGTTTAATTTTATTAGGCAAAGGAAACACTGTAATATTTATTTATGTTTAATATAATGTGCACAGATTTCTGCCAATCTCAAACTGCCAGGATTTGTTAGATTCTTCCTATATCCTACAGTGTTGCCAATATTCTAGAATCAGCTCAAACTAAAGCTTGAAAAGCATGGGAAGAATGCACCTTTAGGAAATAAAACACTTCCTACTTTTTGTATGTGTATCAACAGGAATGTAAACACTTAACTGTCAGGCATGTTAAGGTTTCTTTACAATGCTTGATGATGCAAAGTGCCAGGCACCCCTAGACAACAGCAAGTGCTCTGTAAGGGAACTGCATCAAGCACCTATGCAACATAGGCAGTAGAACCTGGAGAGATGCCCCCCGACCATATTCACACACACTACCATTTAAGCTCTAGGTAAGCTTGCCCCAGAGACCATTCCAATGGAAGGGATTATTTACTATCTCATGAGGTCTAAGCACTTCTCTCTGAAGTCTGCAGTTCTTTTTCATTCCAAGCAAAATTTATAGAAGAATTAAACTTCTTAAACTTCTGAATGCCAAGAGATATACATCAGTATCTTGCTGTTTGTTCAAGCAAGGCAAGATTAGCATCCAGAGCTCTGCAGGTGTATATGCAATTGTGAAAAATGGATAAAAACCTATGTAAAGAACATAAAGAGGAAGAGACCAAATAATTCACATTACTTTTAATCAGGCTTAGCACTGCAGTAAACTTCAGACTTCCCAATATGAAGAATTTTACTGTTGAATATTAAATGTCAAACACTTAGTTTCAAATTATTAACTATTAACAAGTAATCAATTAGGTAATACCTATCACCTATCTAATAGATGTTGCAGTTCCACTGGAGGCTAGAAAAATAATCAGCATTCCATTTTCTTTAAAAAAGTGGAAATTATTGTATATGCCAATTGTGCAATATTCTAATATAAAACAATGCAGTGGTCAAATAGTGGAGATACTGTTTCCATCTTAAAATATTCGAATATTTTATGATAAATTGCTGTTATCTCTTTCTACATTATGTTTCCATTGAATCTGGCATCATAGTCTGTAAATATATTAAGCTGATAAATATTTTCAATGATATGTGCTCTGCCTGGAAGTAATTATCAGTGTTAAGCATATGCCTACAGAAAAAAAACACCCAAAACTAAATTAATTTATTTTCCTGTGAACAGCACATAGATAAAAAAAAGAAACTTAAAAAATTTAAAATCTATAATTAGGGTTTAAAATTACATAACCCCCCCTTGTATGTGTTTTTTTTTTTTTTTTATGCTTGCCTGGGAGGAGCAATAGCTGCAAATAAACAGCAGAAAAATGGGCAGTCATTTCCCATGAATTATATATTCTTTGTAAAACTGAGAATTCTGTAGAGGACTTAGAAGGAAAGCACCAAAATAAACTTATCTATTATACTTATTGCTATCATCCTTATTAAATTAACAGTTAATTTTGGAGTCTAATAACCAATCTATATAACTCAAAAAGACATCATTCAGTGAGGGACTGAAGAGAGAGATAAGAGGAATCAGGACTTCAAAATGGCATTTGTCGTATTATTCTTTAAGAATTGCTTTTCTACCACGATTTTTAAAAGCTGCCAATTTAGGGAAACTAAGAAAGCAGAATGAACAAGAATCTGCCATTTATTATCCATCCCTGTGGGATAAGTATTGGTTAAAACTACAGAAAAGAATGGAAATAAACTTCCAGTGGTTGTGATTCAGACAAGCTTATAATTCGTTCTTGGAAGCCTCATGGAACAGCAATGCAGCAAACACACGATGACTTCTAACAAAGTTGCCTGCCAAAATAACTCTACCAAGACGGATTATGTAAAGCTATATACAGGATGCTGTAAGCAGCAATAAATGCTACATTTATGAGAATTATTAGGTCCTTTATACAGAAGTTAGAGTGTTCAGGAAAAAAATGAAGTTGACTACAAGTTGCGATATTTACCCAAAATAATTGAAAAACCAGCTAACACAGATGACCCAGTAGATAATGCTACGCTTAGAATGTAACCTTTCTAATGATATAAGCAAATTGTTTAAATGTATTCTCCCTTCAGAGCATTATCAATGAACAATCTGTATCAGAGGACTTTCTGTACCAGTAGCTTCTTCCTCATTGTAAGCTTGATAAGAATAAATTAATGATTTTTTTCTATAGAAACATAATTTTATTTTTAGATTCTGCTTATTCAACAGAAAAAATATGCATGGCAACAAAATAAAGATTATAGATGTGAAAAAATGCAATCCAGGTAAAGGTTTTCACTAATCTGCCATTGAAGCAAGGTTCAGTAGGTCCAGAGTTGGCCCCACACTCCACGTATTATGATAATTAGAAGAACTCTATTTGAAAAAGACATCAAACATAAACTTTTCTGCAAGTAAAAGCAATGAAATTTTGGATTATATTGAATGAGTAAAAACTCGTGTACACTCTTCTGGAAAATCATTTAAGAACAAATGCAAGAACATTGGAGAGACATCTGTCTATTTTTGACATCTTTCTTGAGTTTTGGAATTCATACAGTTTCATGTGAATTTGAAAAACAAAATTTAAAAGTTTGAGCTGACACCTTGTGGGGCCAGAGAAAAATTATACTTTCTTTCAAAGATGGAAAAAAAAAAAAAAAAGAAAACAGAAAAAAATCCTCAAACAAAAGCCCCTGTTTATTCACCTTAAGTTTGCCTGGGTATTTACCCATTCTAACTTCCAGTATTAGGTTTTATCCACACTTTTTTGTTGTTGTTGTTGTTTTTATGGTTGTTTTTGATTAAGATCAACTTATTCATTGAAAGCTATAGTGCAGAAGATGTGTAAAACCACTTTTTGGAGGGGTTAGGATGTCTTGGCCTTTGAACTGGACTGAAGATTTTACATTGAAAAACATTAGTGTTTATTAATGACCCACAGTTTTTGAGAAAATAGTAAGAGATTAAAGGGGAAGCATATCCATGAAAAAGTTCCAGGTGTTAGTAAATCTCCAAAAGACTCTTACAAGAGAGGGATATACTGTTTGTCTATATTCAGATTATATCACATTACTATTTGAAATAGCTGTAAGTAGTTGTTCCAACAAAGTTGGAAAATTTGTTATGAGTTTACACTGTCAAAACAGCATTCCTGGTGCATGAATGGTGCTATACCATTAGTACAGTCTTTTAACTCTTTCTGTGAACATTAAAATTCAGTAGTATGCAGAAAGGAAATCACAAGGACTGTTACACCTTTTCAGGATTTATTCAGACAGCAAAGATATCAGCACAGAAAACTAAGTCTATCTCCTGAAGAGCTTTCTGATAGCAGCTGTCTTTACTGGGCACAAATCCATGTGTTTTACTAAACAGAGGATATGTTCTTTTGTTCAGTTATACTAGGTGCAAACAGGTCCAGTGATTCAGATTCCATTTCAGGCCTTCTTTTTATTCTGATCAATAAGAATTTTGTTCGTCTGTTTTAGAAGTATGATGCCTCATGAGTAAGAAATTGGCTCAGAGTGATTTGTTTGGATACAGTCCATAATTTGAAAATGTTAGTGCAACACTGTTAGTGTTTGTTACATAGAAGAGTAGAATATTTATGCACTAGCTGAACCCTCATTTTCATAGGTCAGAGTCAGCTCTGGCATGAAGTTAGGAATAAAGCTCTGGCATAATGTTGGCATAAAACGCCCATTTATCATGGTACTGAACCTGAACTGATAACTTTTAGGCAACATCCTGAATCACATTTCGTGTTTTCATGACCTCAGATAAGATTACACAAACCCAAATGCACTGGACATTTTAAACCCTGATAAACTAAGATGTGAAAACATATGAAAACCCCTTTTCAGGTATAATTTTATTACAAAGCAATTCCAATCTGAAATAGGAAATTAATATCAGAAATTGTTGCTTACTACTCCCTACTTGTTTCTCTCCCACTATACCTGAAGAAGAAAAAAGATTGGAGACAAAAGATTGTTGAAATGCCTTATATAAACATGTTAAAATAAATCTGTTCAAATAATTTATATTTTCAAAGCATATTGTGCATGAATTTACCTTAAGCTAGGTTTAATCTTCTTTGATGTTAGAAACTTGGCTAAAATCACTCAAAAATGTAGCCAATATAGTCACTTTCTGTGTTGAATAATTAGAGATATTTCCTTCCAAAGGCACTTCACCCTGAGGAGGTGGCCACTACTTTTCACCTCTTCTCCTAAGGTCTTAGATGATGATACTCCTACACTAATTCCTCATGCTGGTGTACTGGAAGTCACTTATTTTTTTAACAGCCTGGAGGAAAGGAGGCTGAGGGGACACCTTACTCCTCTATACAACTACCTAAAAGGAGCTTGTAGAGAGGCAGGAGTAACAAGTGAAAGGACTAGAGGAGATGGCCTCAAGTTGTGACAGGGGAGCTTTAGATCAGATATGAAAAATTTCTTCATGGAAAGAGGTTGTCAAGCACGGGAACAGACTGCTCAGGGAAGTGGTAGATTTCTTGTTAAAAAAATGCATGGATATGGCGCCTGAGGGTATGGTTTAGTGGTGAACATGGTGGTGGTGCTAGTTTGACAGTTGGATTTGGTGATCTTAGAGGTCTTTTCCAACCTTTATGATTCTATGACTCCAACATGAAAAATAGTCACTACTCCATAATTCAGGAGAGAAAACACAGCTTTTCCAGAGAACATAGCTTAAACTTTACAGGATGATTCTCTGAAAGTGAAAACATAAAGTTATGCTGCCTACCATGGCAGTCTATCAAACAGAATAGGATTTATTGAAGAATGTTTCTTCTCCAACACGTGATACTTAAGTCAATAGAGCTTTGAACTTTGTGCAAAGAGAGGAGCTCTGTGAAAAAAAGCTGTACAGGATAAGGTACTGTATGTGTATGTAGGAACAAATTTGAACTGGCATACAGGCAAAAGTCATACAGGAGACATCACCATGTTTTAAAGGTACAACTGAGATGAAGTTTAAAAACTACTCTGGAGTTTGGAATTCCCTGGGTTTTGGCTGCTTAATTTTGTGAAGCACTAGTGCCTTTCTTGGTTTTTTTTCATTTTCATTATATCTAAAGACTGTACACAAAAAACATTTGGGGAACAACTAAAAGAAACACCCACACAAGGGAGAAAAAACCCACAGCTTGTATTGATCTTGGCATTTTCCCATGTTGCAACCAAATGAACAAGCCACAGGTGCAACCAGAAAGAGCAGGTGATCCAAACAAACTGTTATTGTGATGGGAATAACTATGATTTTTTTGTCCGTAATGTATTCATCTCAAGGCACATTGGTGCATCTGTTACATATTTACCAGCAGTGTTGATTTCTGCCAGAAATTTTAAAAGAATGCAAATCTCTGAATTTATACACTTTAAAGATATATTCAACTGCTTTCTTCTTTCTGTTTTCCATGTCTGGATTTTTAAACTAATTAATCTAATAGTACAACTAACATTCAGTAACATAAGCAAGTTGTGTGCTTACAGACTCGTTTTTCTGCATCAGAAACATAGAAGAGGAGAGTTATGAAGACATGCCCAGATTTCAATATAATAAGTGTCACATTATAATCAGGCACCTCTTCACAGTTCCTTTACTTTCTATCTGGTTGTTCCCAGCATTGTCCCTTCTTATCAGCTTGCTAACCTGCTACTGAACCAACAGAGAGGCTTATCCAAGCCAGTGAATACTGATCATTTTATGAAGAAGTATGTTAGGAACAGGCAAGTATTTAGAAGTGGACACAAAAGCTGAACCTCTATATTGATCCAAGCAGGGAGGTATCTTCTAAAACCTTTAAGATAAAAAATGTGGATGCCCTGGAAGCAGAATTCATAGCTGAAAGGGCTGAGGCTAGTGTGTTGTTCCTACAGAGCATTTTTGACCACACACACACGTTAGCATGCTAGATGGACTAGTCTGGACAAGCTATAAAGCTGGACTAGGCTAGGTATATCTGAACTAGATCTGGACAAGGGCAGATCCTGTAAGGCATTTCTTATGTTCTCCACTTTACTCTCAGCACTATTAATTCTTACATCTACAAAATTAAACTGGGATTTCCTAAAGCAAAGGTGAACTCCAGTTTCATGCCTGTTTTTTGACTCTAGGAGTCACACCATATCTAAAATTAACCACATGTATTCTGCTTTTACTGTTCCTACTCTCACCTTATTATCTTGACATTCCCAGGGGCAGCAAAACCAGGTTTTTTTCCCCCTTCTGTCCTTATGACTCTGGCTCTTGCATTTCTGGTTTCTCATTTACTTCAGCAGGACAATTTGGGAAAGCCAGTAGTTCACCCAATATCCTGGTAATTGGTGCACAGTTCCAGGAAGTAAGAAAGGTTTAAACCACATACTATAGTCCTCAAATCATTCTCACCATGAAATCATTAAGTAGGAAGTCATAACTACTCTGGCTTTGGCAGCCTCCTTCTTTGGTGAACCACTCGACTATATCAAATGTACAACACCAGTGTAGAAAATGTTTTCAAGCTCATAGAATTTAATTTGTATATAAATATTTTTTTTAAATTATGTGCAGCTACTATAACCCTGAATACTTTTCAGGAATAAGCCTGGGACAAGAACTTTTCCTATAGGGTGGCTGTGAGACAACAGCATGTTTTGGGTGTAAGTTATTTGGTGCTAGCTGGTCTCAGTTCCAGAAAATAGTTTTAGTCATCTTTTCTAAACTACTGTAAACATAGCCATATGGACAGAACACAGTATTTGTGAACCAAATACACTGACCACTTTCTAGATGTTGTACTATTTAAACAATATTATTTATTTTACCCCAAAAAATTTTAAAATAATTCAAAACATATCACCAGTAATTTTCATGACAAATTTATTTCTTAACTGCTTAAAATCACTGTCAAATTACAGCAGCACCTGGATTATAAAACAGGATAAATAGCAGTTCTTTGGCACTGTGATTCAATATCTAAATAGAGATTTTTACTAAGAAACTGCTTAAAGTGGTTGCTTTTGGGCTGAGATTTTCTGCCTAACATTTGCTGTAGATAAATTTTAAAAGAATAGTCTTGGAAAACATTCTATATGGTTGTTAGTCCTCTCCTAAGTGACTTAAATTATATTCCCTTATCCAGAACTCTAAGTGTCTTTATATTCTTCCTTATGATATGTAGAATAGGAATTGGTGCTCATTAGAGTGGCACTCAAGACTAAATCCAAAATTACTAAATGAAAGTAATGCGAACACTGTCTATAAGGCATGAGTTAGTGCAGACCTAAAAAAATGCCGGGGATCATAATTACAATTAATCACTAGAAAATCCCAGTACACTGTTTAAACTTTTGCACAGGACACTTTATTTACTAGCAAACTGGCACAGACAGAGTCATGTGATTTTCTCAGAAATACAATCTGGGCTTTTTAATGTCTGAAACAAACCACTGAAAACCAGGGTTTATGTCAGATTTTCTGGCACAGGTAGAATCTGCTGTGGAGTAACACTGAATAAGCTTGCTTTTATTTCCTTTAAGTATACATATAAAGGATCAACGTCTCAACACATGCAAACTGGTCTCTGAAATCAGGAAAATATAGAGAAATTTAAAACAGTGCTGACAGGCATATATCTGTAGAAGGCCAGACAGGTACACCAGAAACAACTTCTACTTAAACTCCTTGCAAGGCTGTTGAACTACTTCAGATTTTCAGTGTCATAGTTCAGAATATAGATTGCAAACTAAATTATATAAAAGCTTAAATTGAGAGATGATTTAATCTTTGTCTCTCAAGGGTGACCTTTGAACTTAACCTACTACAGGAAGCCTGACCTGTTTTTATGCTATTTGAGTATTTTGTGGGAGTCATACAGGGTTCCAACTGCTCATTGTGATTATAAGTGTCTGTTTCAGGACTCTGTCTTGACAATATTCTCTCCACTGGCTCAGACAGATAGACCTGGAATTGTACCCAAACCATGCCACTTAAATAAATCATTTTAGTGTGGGGCATTCCATCAAAATGCAGATATCAAAAACAGACCAGATGAATCATGTTTATTCTTCTCCACTGATTGCAGGTATTGTAAATTGATTAGTTTGGGTCTATATCTCTTTCACCAGACTTAGATGAGATGAATTCCACTATAGGCATTCAGAGTTGGTAGTCAAGAACAGCTAGATTTCACACAATGGTGAAACAAATGCACAGTGCCTGGTCTCTGTATAAGGCTGACATAAGAGCTAAGAAACACAAAGCTAAGAACTGGAGAGCAATGAGAGATTAGATAAAGCTACCAAATATCTATCTGACATGAGTGCTGTCTAGGGTACTTGTTTATTTTGGGTTTCCTACCCCATCCCCCAAAGAAATGACATCAGAGTTTTAAGGGAGAGAAGTGAAGACTGCAGGCAGGCTTACACACGTTTCTACATGTGCATACAATGTGTGCCTTACAATGATTTATGATTCCAAAAAAATGACAAATGGACAGTGATGGCACATGTCATACACTGCTCAAAGGTTAGTGTTTAAAACTGTGCTTAATGTGAAGTGAATATAGGTCAGGGGTAGCTTAAGAATGGTCTTGAAAAGGAAAGTTAAGAGATGGTATTCAATGTGATAGAAAGGGCAAGACTCACAAAGATCTAAAAATTTCTAGTGACACAAAGTTATGAGAGTCTGAAAACTGTTCTAGTTTTGTGTAGACATACCACAGACCATGAATCAGAGTTGATGTGCAAGGAGAGCCTTAAAATTTAGATACATCCTGGAAGTAAATTACAGATATCACCCAACATACAAGAAGGATAGTGAGGCTACCATCATGGCAGAGGTAAAAGAAGACTGTGATGGGGGAAAATGAGGTTTTAAAGAGATAGGTTAATCTGGACAGGGGGAAAAAATCATATTCAATATTCCAAAATCTCTGTAGTTGTAGTGTTCATCTTGCATAAAAATGAAGACTTAGCAGCAGTTCTCCATTATGGCAGGCAGTGGGGAGGCAAAAAATTATCATCCAAATTGCTGCATAAATCATTAAAAGTAGATGAATCACACATTATAAATACCAATGAAAGTAGCCTAGACAATAATCTCAGGTGAAAATCTTCATGCTGTAGAGGTGTAAGTTATAACTTCATCAAGTAATAAAAGTAAAAAGAGGAACAGATCTGAGAGACAGCTCTGTAGAAATCCCATAAAAAAATTAAATTACTGGTAGTTATGCTTGTCCAAAGAAAGTTTTAAAGCAATAACTGGGTAGGTAGGAGGAAAGCTGGTGGAGGAAAGAATATGCAAACTGAGAGAAACTAAGATTTCTTCCTGGAGTTTCTTTCTTGAATTCCTTAAACTCGTGGAAGAAGAGTACTGAACAGAGGAGCTTGCTGATTAATCCAATACAACTGTCTTGCAGCACCAGTTCTGGAGTTGGTAGAGTAAGCCAAGATAAGAGGCTGAGAGATGGATTTGTCCATTCTTAGCAAAAGAGGGCTTTTGTCTTACAGTAATCAACATCTACCCAATGACAAACTATAAAGAAGACACAGCCCAGTACAACAATGCACTGAACGTAATAATGAACCAGGTCTGAACACTGGAAATTCTGTCCCAAAAAGAAAAGTAAATTCTGAGTGTGGGCACACTCTGAAACAGGTTTCCCAGAGATAGTGTGGTATGTCCATCCCTGGAGAGATTAAGAACTCAGCTGGACACAGCCCAGAGCAATCTATTACTCCTGGATATGCTTTGAGTGAGGCATTGGACCAAAATCTTCCAGAAGTCCTTAAAAAGATCTATAATACTGTATGATTCTAAGAAAGAAAAGGAGATCTTTTGTTTTTCTTTTAGACCTAAAAGTTTGAAGACTGTGTATATTACAAGGCAGAGGCAGGACCGGCAGAAAGAGGGTGAAATTAACTGATTAATATGGGGGGGATCATTGTCATGAAGAATGTGAGGATTTCTTCAGTTTCAACAGTATGAAGAGTGATTAAGTTTGTCAAACTAGGCTCGTGAATAGCAAATAGAAGCATTCCAGTGCTAAACAAAAAACTTTGGATCTACAATTTGTCAGTTTTATCTCAAATTATTGCACATGTTAGCCTGATTTGGTTTCTATTTCTTTTTGAATTAAATAAATTTTAATTCACTTCTAGCTAAAATACATTACTTGCTAGTAACCATTAGGCTTGTGACAAGATTACGCCTCTGCCTTTAGGTCTATTACTTTAGGAAAATTTCACCTGTATATAACCTCAATTTTCCTAACTGTGGAAAGGAAACAATGAAAAAATCTTGCTTTGCAGTCACTGAGCTCTTCAGGTGGTGACAACTGTTGCTGTTCATACTGTGGATTCTGAAAGGGAATAGACAATTTTTTTTCCGTTCTCAAATACCTGAAAGTCCTTTGTCTATCTCCCACAGGCATCATGTTGACTCCAAAGGAGCTACTTCACGTTCTTTGGGTTAGTCATTTCTGCAGATTTATTTGATTTATGCAATGTTTTATAACTCTCAAGAAAAGCATTTCCTAGGAACAGCAACAGCAAGGCTGAAATGGGGATTGCAGAGGCAGCAGGCAGTACCAAGAGGAAAGCACATGGGTAAAGGTACCTAAGGCTCAGCCATGTCTCTGTTAGAACTTCCAGGTCCTAATGGTTAAGAAGCAAATAAAGAAGACAGCTATTATTATAAACTTATGATTACTAAATTTAAATAGTACCTTCTATACAAAGAGAATTATTCTTTAAAAAAAAAAAAATCATCCAATTAAAAATACTTGCCATCCAAATATGAACGTGTTTTAAAAGTGAAAGATATTATAGTCATTTGAATGCTTATGATTGTTATGCCATATTCCATTTTTTATATGGGTCCTATGATTTATTGACATCCCAATATAAATGGTTCTTTATTTTCTATTCATCCTAACCTTGGTCAAATAATACCACCCTACTTCTCTTCACAATATTTTCCTAATATCTCAGCTCATTTAATTCTATTGATCCACTGAAGAGTATAATGGCAATGAAACTGGAATTAATAGCACCTCCCTTCTCCAATGCTAAGAGCTTTCCTATTTAGTCTGTGGACCATCACACAAAATCATAAAAGTAGACAAAAAAGCAGACTGACCTTTATCAGCTACTATTGTGTTGCAAAATTCAGCAAAGCCCAGAACATCATTTTCAGTTTTATGGCTCTGTTTTCTTAAATAATAAGGGGAATGGAGGGGAGGAACTGACCCCTGTTCAGCATTTACTTAAGCAGAATTGGCATTAATAGAGTATTCTGTCAAAAATTCAAGCTCAGGAAAATGTATGGCTTTGTCCACAGCAGCAGCTATCTTAGTAGATTGCACTGTCACTGCTTCACACAAAGAGCATTGCAACACCATTAGTGGACATAAATAATGCACAAGCTCTTATGCAGTACTCAGCTAAGTGCATGGAAACCTTGGGCTCCTGTTGTCAGAAATTCAATGGATTAGTACCTAGATTTATTTTAAGTCTGTAAAGCACTTTGTTCTTGACAGCGTTCAAAGTAGAAAGAGTGCTATCCTGAATGTGCATCTTAATACTGTCATTCTTGTCTTGTAAGAATAGATGAAATATGGGATGCAATACTTCTTTTTAATATTTAAAAGTTTTCACCGAGTGGACGCAGTACACACTTGCCCACATACATACATATATGTGTACATATATATATATATATATATGTATGTACGTATGTATATGTGTGTTTATAGATACAGGAACGCAGTAACCCATGGTTATCTTATTGATCTGGAAATGCAAAAGACAGATATGCAATGGAATGTTATCAATGAAGAGTACTGCCACTATTGCAGATTGTCAAAATAAATGCTGATAAACAAACAGACTGCCTGGTATTATTATTATTGCCTGGTTTACTTTGTAAATGAGATGTGCCCTCTGCCAGATTCCTATATAAATCTCATATTTGCATTTCCATTACAACACAAAGTGTTTAGCTTCTAGAATGAACATTGCTGAGAAGAGATCATATGGTTAACTGAGATGATAATGAATATTTTAGTCTAATATCGAGAACTCAGCAAATCCTTACCTACTACATATAGAATAGTGTTCTTGTACAAGTTTACAGTAAAAATCAACTTCCTAGTTCAAAACAAAGCAAAACAAACCACACATACACACACACAAAAACAAACCCCAGAAGTTTTCAAACTCATCCTTGAAACACATATGAATTATATTCAAGAAACTGCTTCACAGCAATAGAGACTGTGGGGTCTATTTGCCTCTTGATGTTCTGGAGAGTTAAGCATGATAATCCCCCATGCATTGAGAGGATAACAGGACCCTTTGTGTAGATTAAAAGCAGTTTTCTATTGATATCAGGGTGGTAATGCAAGAACAGCAATATCTCATGTGAAGGTCAATCTTTCACAATGCCACTAAGACATAAAATCTTCGTTTGAAATAATAACAGTTACCTTTTCTCTTTGCCTGCATGGTCCATGAATTTCCACACAATTCATTGAACCAGCAGTCAATGAGCTATTCATTATTGAACCCAGTGACTTAAAAGTCACAATATGTACATCATTAATACCCATTTGGAAAAAAAAAGTTGCATTTCAGAAATCTTGGTAGGATTTGAAATATGGTAAAATCAGATTGCAGTAACTATAGAATAATCTTTGAAACACAAATTCAGAATTGTTTTGTTGCCAATCTTGTGGTATCTGTAGCAATCCCCACCCTCACTGAAGGGAAAGTTAACTGTTTCTCCCATTAACTACTGGAAGATATATGAGATTTTCTATTCAGCATGCAAAGTTCTCCACCAGGTGCAAAGATATTGCAGTGTATAGAGTCTCATGTTTTGCATGAGATTGCAAACAAAATTTCTGTTAAAGCTGTTCCCCAAATCCTCTCTACCTCACGAAAGAAGAAAAGAGACACAGGAGAGAACAAGACATAGGAGAGGGGAGAGAGGAGAGAGAGAAGAAGAGGGGACAGATATGTGGTGAAAGGACAGAGGGAGGGAGAGAGGAAGGGAGAAAGGGATGGAGGGAGGGAGGGAGGGAGGGAGGGAGGAAGGAAGGAAGGAAGGAAGGAAGGAAGGAAGGAAGGAAGGAAGGAAGGAAGGAAGGAAGGAAGGAAGGAAGGAAGGAAGGAAGGAAGGAAGGAAGGAAGGAAGGAAGGAAGGAAGGAAGGAAGGAAGGAAGGAAGGAAGGAAGGAAGGAAGGAAGGAAGGAAGGAAGGAAGGAAGGAAGGAAGGAAGGAAGGAAGGAAGGAAGGAAGGAAGGAAGGAAGGAAGGAAGGAAGGAAGGAAGGAAGGAAAGAAAGAAAGAAAGAAAGAAAGAAAGAAAGAAAGAAAGAAAGAAAGAAAGAAAGAAAGAAAGAAAGAAAGAAAGAAAGAAAGAAAGAAAGAAAGAAAGAAAGAAAGAAAGAAAGAAAGAAAGAAAGAAAGAAAGAAAGAAAGAAAGAAAGAGAAATAGATTTTGTTTCTGATGCAGCAATACTACTGTGTAAAATATTCATTTGGCTTTAGTTATGTTTTAATATATATTCTTTAAACACTTCAACATGCAGCCTGACAATATTGAAACTTGTAGCAGATATGTGCCTCTAAAATGCCGGCTGTGCTCATTAAGCACAACCACAACAGGTACCGAACAGCACCGAGTAGGTTTGCGGGCCACGATCAATAGGTGGCGCTTTTCCCCTTTCTCATTTCCTTCAGCTCCCAGTCAGCTCCTACGGAAAAACTGTTTTCAGAAGTGATTTTGAAAAACTTACACTACTGTAAAAAACTTGCATTGCTTAGGAAAAACGGGGAATTTTTTTCAGTGCATAGGCTGTTTTTTGCAGTTCTACACAACAGATGACCAAAGCAGCACAAATCATGGGATTAATGACTTTGGTACAGAAATGTATATTTTCCAAAATTATAAGAAATTTGATCTCATGGCTGGTATAAATCTTAATTGATTTTTCTTTTTTTCTAAACTAGGAAGAGGTCTCATTTTCAAAGAAAATTACCTTTTATAACTTGGCCACATTACTGCTGATCTGATTAGAGTTTTTAAATATTTATATGAAAAAAAATCTATTGTTGGAACTATTCATCTACATAATTACAATTCTTGGTATAAAAAATGCAAAATATAGTGCTTTTATTTTCTTCATCTTACTATAGTGAAAAAAGAAACTTTCTAAATATTATATGTAATACTAAAATGACCTTTAAATATGTGAACAGACTGCCTATTGTTTAACTGCATAATAATTTTACTGTAGCATGAAAAAAGTATTGAAAAAATAGTCTAACTTTAAGCCTGAAATCCTGGTTCAGCTGTGAAACCTATTTTTACATCAGATTTCATCTTGGTTTCCATAAGAAAGGAAAGGGATGTCTTAGCTTAAGAGAACAGAGACAAACTTAAGACTGCCTTACATTCACAAAAAAGGACAGAATACAGACTCATTTACGCACGTACACGTGCACAGAAGGGCATATTGTATATTCATACACAGAATCCTATTATTCCCAAAGTAGAGTTATTTTAAAAGCAAAGAGATAATTGATTAGCAGTGCAAGATATTTTCTAATGCTGGAAGGCAAAGTAAAATTTCTTATCTAGCTTGTGTTATCAATATCTTAAAATGAAAACTACATTTCAAGAGCAAAATTATGATATCATGATAAGAAGTTTCAGCCGTAACTAAGACTTTTGCATTGATTAATAACAGGAGTTAGAAGGTAAAAGCAGTTTCCTTTTTAAGAGTGACTCTTTTCCAGGAGGTTGTCCCACATCAAGGAAGGCAAAAATGGGAAGATGAAGTGGTTTCCAAGGTTATTAAATTAAAGTAGTGGATGTCACTGGCTGCATTCTATGTTTTTGTTCCACATACTGCATACTTAAATTACCAGATTTTTAAATGTATTCATGTTAATGACTTACAAATCCTTGCAAATAAAGATATTTTACAGAATGATTAGATGACCAGAGAATAATTTAAATTTATAAACTATAAAAATGTATCACAGAATCCCTGAATGGGACCTCTGGAGGCCAGCTGGTCCAATTTCCTTGTCAAGCAGGGCCATCTACAACCAGTTGCCCAGGATTTTGTCCAGATGGCTTCTGAATATCTTCAAGCATGGAGACTGCACAACCTTCCTGGAAAAGTGGCAAATATCTATAAAGTAAGACTTCTAAGTTTGCTAGTGAAACACTTGCAAATGTGATATTAGATTTGAAATTGGCTTCCTAAAATCACTACTGCAAATATATCTTGCCAACTGTATAAACCAACTGTAGCCTTCCTACCTTTTAATTAACTCTTCATTTAGACACTAATCCGACCAAACAATACGTTTCTCCTGTTTGATTCCATAGCATCTCTATGTGCACTTGGCACCTTCTGAACTTAGAGGGAATGTGTTATACAATTTGTGTCTCTAATTAGTATTTCTCAGCATCCCAACATTACAGGATTGTAACAGGAGTGTCTTCAGTAAGAATGATTAGTTGTGACTTGAGAGCAGACATGGGACATCATGGGACAGAAGGGGAAGAGAAAGGAAATATGGAGACAGGCATTGAGGTAGAACTCTCCTTTCCAGAGAGCTCATCAGACTCCCTATTTGTGTGAATTTTATACTCCTTGTCTAATAGCAGACAAAAGTTATTCTTTTTTTTCATAATCTCTGATTCAATAAATCCTATACATCAGAGTTCAAGTCAAATACATAAGTATTTGTCCCAAATGGAAAATATCTGATATCCTCAACTA
The DNA here is from genome assembly GCF_041296385.1 of Aphelocoma coerulescens. Taxonomy (NCBI): domain Eukaryota; kingdom Metazoa; phylum Chordata; class Aves; order Passeriformes; family Corvidae; genus Aphelocoma; species Aphelocoma coerulescens. Next base: position 52,941,056 of record NC_091013.1, on the reverse strand, counting down.
TCAACATATTGATTCTGCAGGCCCAAAACCTTCATTCTTCTTATATGCTGCTTTGTTAAATTTTTCCAAACATGCTGCAACTAAAAGCTTATTAATATATAGACTTTTGTGTAGCATAGAATACAATGGATGAAAAGAAAGGAACTAGAAAAAAGTCTAAGATTGACATGGCTTGTTTAAATGCAAGTTTGCTTAATATTGCCTTGTGTTTAAATCTTGCGTTGCTTTAGGCTTGGATAATAAAGGAGGCTGGTCAGATTCACTTTTCTTAATTGCCAGTTTCTAAACAGATCTTATTGTCAGGCAGTAAGACATTATAAGCATGAGAATAAATATAAACAGATAGATACATAGACCTTGTTGCTTAATTTGTTCACCCCACAGAATATAGATAAATTTAGAACTATAAGAAATATTTTATTCACTGAGGTGAAATACTCTAAAACAAACAAACAAACAAAACCAAAAAACACACAGACAACAGTTTAATTTTGGATTTTTTTTTTTTTTTTTTTCATTTTTACATTTCCATTGATCAAAGCTTCCATTAAGAGTTATTTCTTAACACCTACGTATTTGGCCAAATATATCTAACTCAAATACATCGCAACTCTAAAATCTGTGGAAGCTGATTTAAAATTCATACATGTGTTTGCTAAATATGTCTTTGTATCATATCTATGTGAAAGAAATTGCAATTTACAAGTGAAAGTTTGGCTTTATCTCTTAAAATATATAATTATTTCTTATGAATGTGTGTGTTTACAGTGCACTCCATAATATACTGTAATTTACCAGGCAAATTATGACTGTTTCAGTATATTTAACATAATAGCAATGATTAACTATGTGTTTGTGGATACATTTTCCGAGAGTTTTGGAACTTTATCAATGCTATTCACTTGGACATTACAGAGGCTGAGTGGCTGAAACTTCATGAAGTATTTTACAGTTAGTATATCCATTCTTTATGTTGGTTTTTCCTCCTAGGCATAAATTTGTATCTTAGAATTAAAGTTTCTTCAACATTTTTATTTGAAATACTTCTTTTTAACTAGTTCTCAGACTAATTTTTTAAAAATCACATATATTTAAAATACAATACCAAGTGATCCTAACTCAGGGCCTCCAAATAAAGGGAAGAAATAGATAGAGTTTATTCCAGAATTCACTAAATTGATAACTGGACCCTTGGAAGAGAAGAAAAAAAAGCATTAGTATAGAATCCTATTTCAATTAAAAGGTATCCCTTGAAAAAAGTACAGTTTACTTGACACCTGTCAAAAAGCTTAGATGACAGGCTTCATTTTTCAAACTATTCTACATACTAGAATCTAATCAATCTGTCCAGATTATCATTCATAATTTGCATAGTATATTGAATGCTCCAATCCATATTTTATCCTGTATTTTCTCATCATCAACTTTCAGCAATCATCCCAAATTTAAATAACAATTTTATCATTGTCTTGTTGACATTGGTACATGACTAAAATAGATGAGGAAAACTGTGTTTCTAACTTTGTATGGCAGTCTTAACCATTTTTTAGCAAAAAGACAGAGAAAAATCAGCATTATTTGACTCCGTTTTAAAGTACAGGAAAACAAATTTTAAGTTTTCTGAGGAACCACAGAAGTAAAAAGGAGAGTGACCTCATCCAAATATTCATTTTGTTTTCTCATGTGGTGTTTCTGTTCATCTTTTTTTATGTAGGTGGATAGCTCTAGAGGCTGGAAGACCTTAAAAACTTAGGGACACACCTCTAACTCATTTCTTACCCAATCAGCTGTAATTTAAAGCCTTAGTCAAAAAAATCATGAGAGCTATTATAACATCTGAGATCAGAGAATGGATTTCCTTATTCGGTGCTTTTTTACTACTGGCCTAAGTGTGCACTGTATAGGCATTCACCGGTTGGGTGTTTGCTGGGATGCGGTTGTGTATCTGCACATTGTGGGCCAATATAAACTCGTATATAGGTGCTTTTGAATTTGAGAAAAGCAGTAGAGAAATTTAAATCCATGAAAATGCTAGAATTCAATGGTGCAGATTCCTGGTCTAAGTAATTTCTCTCTAGTTTCATTTCATGTATTTGTATATCAAAGCAGATTCCTAAGAGAAGTCTATTTTGACTTTAAATATCTATGTATTAACAGCTGCCTGTCTATAATAAGCTTGCTTTAAAAAACAAACAAACAAACAAAAACCCAAAAAACCAAACCAAAAGAAACTAGTCTGCCAAAGTTTTCTACACTTTATTACAAAATTTGATACTTTGACTTTGTCTTAAAAGTCATCCTAGGTCATCTGCAAGATTAATGCTGTCTGTGGAGATATTCAACCATTCGGGAACTAAAACTTGCATTGATGCCCCAAACTCCTCCACATTTCCATGTACCTGAAACCCAGTCTGACAGTGACCTACAGTGAAGCAAATTCCATAAGAAAATGCTAGGATATCTATGTCATTAAAATATCTTTTTTTTTTTTTTCAGATCAATGGAGTCCCTTTTGTTACAAAAAGCAGGCTATATATATTCTTTCCAAGCACAAATACACATATAAAACTCCTCAGCAGTCAATAGGAAGCACTTCAGGAAGCATCAGTAGTCATATGGCAGGGGGCATTGGCTACCAAATACACAGAGGGTGATGATCATGGGAAATTCTGTGATAAATCTGTTATTGCCATCAGGACAGAGTTACGTTTCCCATCTCTCTTGTCTTCTGTTCATTAGAACCTTAGCTCAGCAACCTCTTTCAGATTTTTAGATTAATTCGATGTCACTGGAAAATCTGCAGACCTTGTGTCATTGCTGACCTACTTCAGCTTTCTGCCTCTTAATTTCCCCTTGTATTTTTGCTGCAAAAGCTAGACATATAAGCAAACATGGCCCCAAAAGTTAAATAGAACCTTTGAAACTATCCTTTGACAGCTTTTATAGGCAAAAAATTCTGCTACCCTCTTTGCAGTTTGCCTTTAGAGCGGAAAATCATTATGCATTTGGTCACAGAGGCTAATAAAGTTAATATAAAACCGAATTGAAAAATACAAATAAACTGATTTAAGACAAGTGATTAGAAGTTTGATGTCACAAACTTCATTCATCAGTGTAGCATTTATGACTCAATAGCCCCTTTGGGTTTGTAGAAGTGGCTTCTCACTCTGTGGTAGAATCTATGATGGATTTATATATTAAAAGCTCCTGTATTCACATTGCATAAATATGCAAGAGGATTTTTAATAAAATTCACCTTTCATTGCATTCTATTGCTCTCACATGTAATATACCTAAACAGAGATCACCTGTAGAGATTGAACCCGAAACCTTTAATATGGGGTTTCTTCCATTTAAAAGAAAGGAACTCAATCTGCCACTAACACTTGCAGATCATATTCTCCTGGTCTACTCATTCAATACAATGGATACAATAGAGATACCCAGTGCAAAAGCAAGATAAGGCAGCTATCTGGACCATTAATTCTTAATTGCTTTGGATGTCGTTCTTTCAGCACTGGCTGAACAAATGAGCACTGCAGCTTTACATATAGCCAAAGGAGATTGGTTTGGTTGGTCATAAGTTTAATTCCTGTCCTGATGTGGAGCATGTTATTTTCCCACTTTCTTGAAATGGAGAAATCAGAAAAAATCTGTATTTCTTGAGGTATATTTATATTTATGTATGGGGTGCAGGTATCCTGGTCCTGGCAGAGGAGAGCTGCAGAGGCTATGTGAGCTGGTTCTGGATGTTCCAGATGGTTACAATGGACCCACTTCAGGGCATGGCTGAGCCCTACAGCCAAGATTGTGATGCCTCAGGGAAAACATATTTAAGAAGGGGCAAAATTCTGAACAGCAGAGAGGAGAAATAGGGGGAAAAGGAGGAGAAACAGCCCTGCAAACACCAAGGTCAAAGAAGGAGGAGGAGAGATGTTGTCCCACAAGATAAAGGAGAAATTCCTCTAGAGCCTACAGGAGAGACCAGAGTGGAGCCAGTTTGTCCTGAAAGATTGCGGTCCAAGCTGGAGTAGGGGAAAAACACAGAATCACAGAATTTTTTGGGTGGGAAGGGATATTAAAGGTCATCTAGCTCCAATCCCTCTAACAGAGGAGGGATTCTACCTTCCTGTAGACTGAGCTGCTCAACACCCTGTTCAAGCTGGCCTTAATGCAGAAGAAGGTCTCCATGAGGAGGAGGGAGCAACAGAGAAGAATTGTTTTGAGCTGACCACAGCTCCCATACCCCCTCACCCTGCCATCATGCTGGAGGGTAAGAAGGTTGAGGAACTGGAAAAGAAGGGCTGCAGTTGAGTCTAGGAAAAGGAGCAGAGCCAAAGGTATTTCTAACTTTTTGTTTTTCACCATCCAGCAATATTATTAAAAAATGGGCAGTAATTTAAATTAATTTTCCTCAGGTTGAGTCTGTTTTGCCTGTGACAGCCATTGGTAAGTGATCCTTGGTCTTTATCTTGACCCATCCTTTCCCCCTGCCCTGTCCTCTTGAGGAGAAGTACAAGAGAAGCTGGGTCAGCACCGGGCAGCTAGCCAAAGCCAAATCACAAATTGCCACAGTGTATGTATGCATATATACACACACTATTTTAGGTACATGACTAATAATTTATATTTAAAACAAACAAAACCCAAAATAATTGCCTTCTGTAATGAAGTTACCTAGATAATATCATTTTAGTTTATGTCAAAAGCTACTGGTATGATGTTGAGGGGTTTTTTTTATTTGTTTCAAAACCAAACTTAATTATGAGTAAGCTAAAATTGTGCAGAAATATCCAGATAATCCTACAGAATTTCTTAGGAGTTTTCTAATGGATAGTGTCTTCCAATCAGAAAAGAAAAATTTAAGGATTGTTTTCCCTACATCAATTTAAAACATAATTAAATATATCTGTTAATTTAGAGTTAAAAAGAGATGTTTGGGACAGGTTCACAAGTAAATCAGTATAACTCTGTAGACTTGAATAGATGAGAATTCATTTCTTCTAAATGAGGTCTGGCATAAAATATGTATTTCTAGTTCAAGTTTATGAACTTCATGTTGCTAGAAATTAAAGAACAGAACAGCTAAACATTTGAAAAGTAACTATTACCCTACTAACAGAACAACAAAAAAACCCCTTAAGTCACATCAGATATCCTGTAATAATATATTTTAAGTCAAAGATGCAATGTAAATCAAAATATCCCACAGTGTGGACTGTAATTCAGTTAATAATTAACTAAGTATAATATTGGGAAGTAAGCAATGAAAGCAATGACATAGTGTTTTTAAAAGTAATAACCCCATGGGTGTCTGTGTAAAAATGAATGTCAATGACTGGCTATGAAATAATTAAATTATGTTTGGAAATCCACATCACTGTAATTGCCAACCCAGACTGCTGCAAGACTTTCTCAGGACTACAGTGTGAATCATTTGTCCACAATAGGTAAAATCATTCTTGCATCTCTTTGCAGTTACTGAAGTTTCATATTTTGCATTGTTTTGTTCAGGAATCTATCACATCAATTTACTTTTTTATTCTTTCTGAAATGAACCAATGCACCAATGTGTCTTTTAGGATAGCAGTAACCGTTCATATGTAGTAATGTCTTTATTGATTTCTTCCAGCTGATCTTTAATTAGTACTGCTCTCTAATTTAACTGTAGCACTGTAGGCTTTTCTAGAGTATGAAACAGAACAGAAGCAGAGAACATCAGTAAAAGCAGGGATATTATTTGCAAGACTCATAACACCATGTCTGTCAGGTACAAGCACATTTTTTGGCTTTCCCTGACATTAAAAAGGCAAAGCAAAAAGGTGTTGGGAAAACTTTTTGGCCCTGTTCTATGTAACATAAATTTTTAAAAGCATGATTTTTGTTTGTGGGAGTTAAGGGAAACACTGAAATCATGGAGGGAATAAATTACTTGTTAGTTTAATTCTCGAACTCTGGAAGTTTATGAATACAATCCAGGAGCTGGAACTGTGAGGCTAAGTGCTAAACTGACTTCAGAAAGATGGTTCCTAGATTCTGGCCTTGTCCCTAAGACTGCTTTTTATCTTATGGTTTTGGTTTGGGTTTTTTCCCATCCTAGAAACAAACAAAAAATTGCCACTGATAAAAAAGTGACGAAGAAAGAATTTCAAGGTACATCTAGTCATCACTACGTTCAGATACATCCTATTTGCTCTATAAAAATGCTTGTTTGGGCTAGATACAGAAAAAGGTAAATGCAGCTTCTGAAATCTGGGAGTAGTGTCTTGCTTCTACGAGTGCATTCCTGACCAGACAGGCTAAAGGATAATTTCTTAAAAGAAAAAGATAATTCCTTTCTTCCTTCTTTTGTTTTTCCCCTATGTTATTTGTCCAGTACTGCAAAAGAAAAATTTGGACAAAATCTTCCTTTACACAGAAAGATTGAAACTCAGGCAAATGTTCTGATCACCGAGCTTTTATATGATAATGTGGGTGGATTATTTTATTTTGACCTCTTAATAAAAGCAACTATGCTTGCACTGTTTAGTTATCCCCATTCTACTTAAATGCACATGGAGTTTCTCTAGGAAGCCTGAATATCTGCTTTTGATTAGATGTGAAAAGGACTAGTTTCTGAAATCTGGTGGGATTTCAGCGCTATGTATGTACCTCTCAAAAGAAAGAGCAGTTCCACACAATTAAGTTTTCAGATTTTCAGCTTCCAGGTTGGCTTTTTAATTGAAGGACCTAATTGCAGGCATCCAAATCCTTTTATACAGTATACTACTAAATACCTTTTTTTTTCCCCTTTTGGTATGCCAGTTATATCATTCTGGGATCAACCTAAAGAGTTGGCTGACACTAAAATCATGATCAAAGTGCTGGGCCAGGTAGCTAAAATATCAGTAGAGACCTAGAGAAGCTGAGGGGTAATTCCATGGAGAGTTAGCAGGGGTAAATACAGGTGTCTACACTGCAGACACTTCCGCTGGAGTTAGTAGAGTGAGCAGGTGAGCCAGTCGTCCTGACTTTGCCATACAGTCAACCAAAAACTTCCATGTTTAGTGTAAGATTGCATCTTGTACCTACATATACACATCAAATGAGTCAGAAAATTGATTGTGCAAGAGTCTAGTTGTGATGGTTTAGACCATCATCTGTACCTGGCCAGAATAAATGCCAAAAATGGCTTTGTCAAATCAACTGATAATCAAAAAACCCCACATTCTGACACAGAAGACCTGTTTACTGCAGAGTCAGTTACCTCCATTTTGCAGTAAAGCAATGGATAGAACGGCTGCAAAGTTCTGAACTGACCTAAATTATAAGAATTTTCTGACCCTTCTCAGCATTTTTTTGAATAGCACAGAGATTCCAAAGGTCTTTTTGTGACCCTAATTCCTGACATTGTTTCTTCACCAAGTTTCAGTGCAAACATCTCTGAATAAAATGGTTTCTTCAACTAATAACAGACTTCACAAGAAGCATGAATTATTGAGTGTTAATTATGACACTAAAATAAGAAAGTTGTTTTCAAAAAGGTGAATTCATGATTTCTGTGGATACCTTTTGCTGTTCCTCTAGAAGCATATCTAAGAGATGGAAGTTAACTGGAGACTGGTTTCCAGGCTCATTAAAATATGAAACATTCTCCATGATTAGAGGAAATCAGGAAAATATAAACCATATTTGCAGATTTTAAAAATTCTTATATTCATGAAAAATAGTATTATTATTGAAAACAGAGTTAAATAATTTTTCCATGTCTCCTTAGTTAAAAGAAAGCTTGTTAAATAAAATGTTAAATAAATTCTTTTTGCTACAAACACATATTTGCATGTATGTTCCATAAAAGACAAAGCAATTTGTTCTCTGAAGATTATACTAGTCTTAACCTAGTTATGGTTGAAATGAATATGAAAATACAAATATATTAAAATATTTTTCTATGATATATGTATTGTAAATAAATTGCTCAAAATGACTCCAAAGCATGTCTTCTTAAATTAAATAATTTACAAGTCTTTCCAGTGTTCTAAATAAAAAAAACATAATTCATATTCCATATTTACATAAATAGTCTGCATAATTGTTCTTTTAGCATGGTTATTGCATTGGTTGATTTGACTAATATTAAATATGTATGAATTTCCTGCTATTCCCTAGGGCTCACAGAAACAAGATGAATCTCAAGAGACTGGTTTAAAGTTTAGATTTAAAGAAGAAAAGCCTTACAGATCCAAGCATCTTTGAATCTTTTTTTCATTGATGATGTCTAATTTTCACCTTAAATAAGTAAATCTTTAATAAATAATTATTACTTGAAGATTTACAAGCAATGCCAAGATTAAATAAATTTTTGTGTGTCTTTTTTCAAGCTTTTAGACAGTTCTACATACAACCAAACAAAAGTAGGACATGATTGATCTTAAACATACTGACTTTTTGCAACACTCTTCACTGATGAATTAAAATTCTCCAATTCAGCTGACCAAGTAACTAAGTTTCTATTGGAAAATGCAATTCTTATAACACTGTCCTCCAAAAATTGGTGCTACCTTACTAGCTGCAAATAATGACTTATAATAGCTATCAATAATAATATTATAAATATAATAAAAGTTAAATAATACAGGTAACATTTTCTTCATGCTGGTAAGGTGCTAATTGTTTTTCATGCACAAAAAAATCTTGTGAGCTACAATACTGGTATTGTCATCAATGGACTTGACATTGCCATTGTTGCAGATGGTGAGTTTACACAGAAGACAATGGGTTTGCAAAGTATAGCATCCTGTTAAAAGAAGAATGCATTCTTTCAAGTCTAATCCCTTCAGCATATAGTATATATGTCTCATTATATTGATCATGCATTCTCAGGAATGTCTTAATGTACTCTTAAATGTTGTACATAGAATCATGGAATCATAGAATGGTTTGGTTTGGAAAGGACCTTAAAAATCATCTAGGTTGTTCTAAAATGCTTCTTAAACCAGTTCTTAAGCAGGTAATGATGAACTCTTCAAAAGCACCTAAGCTGCATAAGAAAAAAAAAAAAAAAAATTAAAATAAACAAGCAATTATCTGGAGTATTGCTCAAACTATAGCAACAAGATGTTTTGAAACCATCCCTTGTGGGTTGGTTAAATATACATGTTCATATATATATATATATATATATATATATATATATATATATATGCGTGTGTGTACATATATACATGTATATAACCACCTGGTTATATATTTACACCTGTCAGTTACCTTTGCTCCAAACTTTACACATTTGCAAGTGAAATGAATTTCATTCTACATAAAATCCACAATGCAGTTCTAGTAAGTGGTACCTCTGTTGACCCTACTAAAGTTTAGAATGTGACACACAGGTGTAGAGAAATGCCTTAATACCTGTAATAGCCATTATGTTTTCCTGAATCTGTAGATTATAAGCAGATACTGGATCTTTTCCAGTCTAAACAGAAGCCAAAGTTTATTCATATGATGGTTAGAAAAAAAATAAAAATAAAATTTGAGGTGACTTCAATGTGAGCCAAGTAGTGTAATGAACCTATAAAATGCTTAGTGAGATGCAGTCAGGCTTGCAGATGTGTTTACAAAAAGGAATGTTCTAGTTTCATATTTATTATGAGCTTTCTCTGATTTAAGACTACTGTATATTGAAACTGAGTAAACAGATCTTTATTTACATAAACGTGACCATATCAAAGCAAAACCAAACTGAAAAAAAATTACTTCAAAAAAGTATTATCTTCAGTAAGCTTTCTGTAATTAGGGAATAAAGAAACCTCATTGAACCCAAGAAACTGTTCAGAAAGGCTATTAGAAAAAAATCAATACCCTTAAAAATAGTAATGCAAAGATGGGATTCTAAAATGATGTTCGTTGGATTCTGACTGCATGAAACCATCAAAGTGCAGCACTCCAGTAACATTTTAATAACACATTCAGGTGGTAATATAATAGATAGGCAGCTTTTTTGCATTATAGTCCAAATGTCTTGATGCATAATTCTAGTGCATGGAAAAAGAATAAGTAACCTTCCATATGCAGGTCTGTGCTTCTCCAGTAGCTGAAATACAGAATGCTGATGAGACTCCCCTTTTATCAAAGCAAAGGAAGCACAGTTGTATTGTAAACCCCAAAACAGTGATATAGCAGGATTCTATACTCTTTTTCAAAAGTGCAAAGGACTCAACCAAATACAAAGTAATATATCTGGATCCTTAAAAATGTCATTTTGTTCTCAAAAAGTTAGTAGAAGAGTAAAGATTGTGAAGTGAGTAGCCCCAGACCAAATGGATTTTGTCAACGAGATACTAAGCATTTTCTTTTGCATATTGAGTGAAATCAAATACAACCACTTCCAAATAGGCCTCAGCATATCCAGAGAAAATGAGACTTTGACTGTTGCCAGTGAAGTCAACAGCAAAACTCCATTCAGTTTGTGCAAATCCAAGTCCTAAATACATGACTCTTAAGTGAGTTCTTTCCTGGCTAATTACACAAAAGAATGGCTCGTTCTTTGCTTCCTTGAATGTCCATAACATGAAATTATTAATTTAAGGAAACTAATCCTACTGTTAAACCAGTTACTTTGCATAGTAACAGATAATCAGCATCAAGGGAGATTATTTTAGAAGATACTTCATACTTTTTATGCCATACAAATACAAATGGTAGGAAAATGTTGTATATCTGTTCGTCTGCTCCTTTGGGAATACGGTAATGGCAGGAGAAACTGGCCAGTTCTAGCTTAGATAAAATCTGTTCAGTTTCCCTCTGTTTAGTTCCCATATGTTCTGGTCCTCAGGAGATGTGTTTTTCTATTATTTAATGGGACTTCTACCCCCTCCCTTGTAAGACCATAATGTAGTCCAATAAATCACACCATTAAGGCAGATTTTCAGACTAAATTTCCATTTTATATACATGTATACATCATCCCTTTCACATAGTTAGATCTCTAGGTCTTACAGCCAAAAGAGTGAACAGATAAGATATTGCTGTACTTTTATGAGCAAAGCAGCATGGTTAGGCATAGAATTTTTTTTTTCCCTGCATAAGTACTGTGGAGTAACTGAGACATATTATTTTCAGCATTTTACTCTTCCAGGTTGTAAAATGGTAACTTGTGAGAATCATCCTCACCATGTGAAATATGAGTATAAACTCCACCTACAGCAGAAGAACCTCTTTATACTCCAATTTCAGAAACAGAGATCAAAAAGAAGCCAAGTTAAGGGTTTTAAATTTATGTCAGACCTCTAAGCAGTTAATATGCATTGTGCTTTAGCTCAGAGGACAGACCAGTGTTCCCAGTTATCTTACTCCAGCCAAAAACACTTACTCTAGCTGAGAGCGGCTGTGCACTGATGTGTGCAAACCAAGAGGCAGGAGCCATGAGCCAAGAAATGACACACACTGCCCAGGAACAGCTCTCTCTCCCTGCTGAGCAAAGGTCTAGGGCTTAGGGGCTGCAATTATTTACTGCTAGTGCAGTTGAAAAGAAAGGGGACCGGAGGCCTGACTGGCTGTTGGGATTAGTTTTTCTCTTGCTCTGTGTAAAACTGCATGGTCTACTTTTAAGATAGTCAAGGGTTATTATTTTCTTATCTGTTAGTTTTGCTTTCATTATAATGTAATGTGTGAACCCAGCACTTTCAGATGGAGAAGAGACAGGAATTAGAGACTGTCAGTATTTTACAACCTTTTGAATAGCCAAGAGCACAAATCACAGTACAAATCAGGGAACAGGTGCCCAAAGCATATTTGAAAAAAAAAAGCACATGAAAATCAAGCCTTCTGCCACTAAAGAAACAATCAGTCACACTCAAATATGTCCACTAAAGACACAGATGAACTTTTCATCTCATATTAATGCTTCAGGATTTCAAGGGGATGGTGTTTGTACACTGGTTGGGGTTTTTGTGCTTTGTTGTGAGTTTTTTAACATTCGTACATCATCAGTCTTGCAGCTCCTGTATGTACATTGACATTTTTCTCCTGACTTCCCTAGAGTAGTGACAATTTATGTTAATTGAGGATCTGACCCATCTCTCCCTTCTGAATGGGAATTTTTCTATACAAACCCCTATCCCCCACTGCAAGATCTTTGAGAATGTTTACTTTATTTCAAGGTGATTCCTGAATTATAAATACACAAAGAAAAGCATAATCAAATGAATGCTACATGCAGCTTTATTGAATATACAGTAGCTTCACTTGATTTCCTTTTCATATTTGTATCAAGCTGGATATCTATTCTAGACAGACTATCATTTAAAACAAGAGACATACCAAATGAGTAAATGAGGTTATATTACTAATTAGCATACTGCCTCCTACTACCTCCAGTAAGCTACTAAAATGTGACTTCCATTTTATCACATAGATGAAACAGTTATCTTTCAGGGTTTGAAATTTCTGTGATCTTTATGCTTAATAAGCTCAGTAAAAGGCATTCAAATTACATCACTTTTGTCTTGGAAGTTAAATTGGGAAATATTGCATTCTCTGAGATGATAAACTCTGTAGAAGATAAATTATCATGAGAAATAGTTTTAATTGATTTACCATAATAAAAGTTATGTGACTTTGAAGTGCAAATGACACATTAAAATGAAGCTACAGTATGTTGATAATACAGTGGCTTCTTTGTTAATGGAATTACTGACACTGCAGATGCTTGCTGAAGAGTTGTCCTCTACTGTTAAGTGAGAAACACTGATGCAAATTGAAGATATACTATATTTAAATCCAACTCTCCTTCAGTGAGTTTTATACTGATCTCAACAAGTGTAATTTCAACAACTGCACAAGCAGCATGAGTACAGCTTGAGCCTGAAGTTTCTTTTCATTTGGGCTATGGTTATCCTGGCTTTATCACTGTAACTGCACTGAAGCCCCAAGAAAAATACTGCTCCTTACCTCAATTTCCCCACTTGCAAAACTGAGCTAATAATATCACTTTCATGTTCAGAGGTGTTTGCCAGCAGTTAAGCAAAAGTGTGTCAACAGCAGAGATATCTAGTGCTCTAAACAAAGGAAAAAGCACACAGGTCCCGTTCCAGTCAGTAGCCTGTAGCATCAAGGGACAAAGAGAGTCTCCAGCTGGGACAGTCCCTCGTACCAGAGATTCCTCCCCAGATTAGGGTGACAGAAAAGGCTTCCCCCAGGCTGCCCTGTTCTGCTATGTTAATGTACCCCAGTTCTGCTTCCCTGGTTAGGCCATGGCCTCTCCGCCCCTTTGTTGCCTCATATGTCCCTGCCCTAGAAGGCTCTCCACTCCAGGTTCCCCCCACTGGCCCTTGCCCCATCGCCACTCCCCCAGAGTTTCCCCACTGGTTCCCATACCCTAGTCCTGCCTGTGTACTGCCCCCATGCCCTCAGATCATTGGTCCCTGATGCTCGATCCGCTCCTGTACTTAAACCTAGACCCTCCATTGTTCTTGGTCTTCATCCCTTGATCCCTTCACCGCATGGCTGCAATAAACCTGTCCCATGGAACCCCATACGGGGACCCTTCCTGCCTCTTTGCCATCAATCCATTTACTGGAGCTATCCGTGTGTGTGCGCGTGCGCGTGTGCACGTGTATGGGGGTCCTGCCGAGCGGCTTTGCTTTGGATACGCTTTTGGAAGGTCACGGCGCTTGGTGCTCCAGCGCAGCAAAGCCGCAGTGCCCAGCCAGCAACGAGGTCCTACACAATAATCCCTGCAAACATTCTTTTTTTACCTTTGCAAGGGTAAAGATGAACACTTTGAAACATATAAAGCCAGCAGCATAAATCAAAACAACTTTGCTTTATCTCCTTGTTTTCTCACACCACTTAACTTTGTGATCTTTGACTATATCATAGACTCACAGAAAAGCTTGAGTTGGAAGGGACCTTAAAGATTATCCAGTGATTCTTCTTCCTTTATCCAGATCTTTATCTTATCTTTCTTTTGATTTTACAGTCTTTTTCCCCACTCAAAGCATTTCACTTTTTCTCCAGTTCCCTTTTACCTGTGAACCTGTCAGTTTCTGGTTTTCTTTCCTTGATAAATGTTTTTCCTGCTTTTCTTTCACAAAACAGTATAAATTTTATATATTTTCTCTGACTTTTTCTCAGCTGCTGCTGTATGTCTTATCCTTTACCCAGTCTTACATTCACATTCTTTTTTTCTGGGCACATAGCTATCTTCCTTATGAGATTTCATTTATCTCTTCTTCTTTTTTTCTCCTTACTGTTTCTGAATTCTACATTCAGAAAGACAGTAAAAGAGATTTTCATATCTCATCATCCTGTTAATTTTAAGCAAAAAGGATACAATAATTATCCAAATTATTTTGAACCCATGGATGTTAGAATCTGTAAGCACTCTAAGTGTATGTAGTGGGTCAACCACCAGGTGTCCACTAAGATTAATTAAATTTATTGTCAAATTTAAACTCTATCTCCTCTCTCCCTTTTTCCCGGACTCAGCTTCACCCCTGATTCGCCTGCCTTCTCCCTCAGAGCCACATAGGGAGAGGGGGAATGAGGGCTGCAGTCAGTCCCTAATGCTTCCTCTCTACCATCTCCTTCCCATAGTCTCCCCCTACTCCAGCATGGGGTCTCTCCCACAGGAGAGAATAATTCACAAACTGCTGCAATGTGGGTCCTTCCCACGGACTTCAGTCCTTCAGGAATGGACTACTCCAGTGAGGGTCCCCACCAGCCACCATTCATGCCAGATAACCTGTTCTGCATGGCTTCCTCTCTGCAGATCACAGCTCTTGCAGGATCCTGCTCCAGCATGGACTTCCCCCTCCTTCTCCACTGACCTGGGTGTCTGAAGCTCTGTTTCTCTCACATATTCTCACTCCTCTCTCACAACTTTCTAAATGTTATCACAGAGGCACCACTAGCATCACCTTTGGCTGTTTTGGGCAATGGCCGGTCCATTTTGGAGCTCTACCCAACCTGGAGGCAGCTCCTGGTCTATTCTTACAGAATCCAAACCTCTACATCCCTTTCCCCACTGCCAAAACCTTTCCACATAAACTGAATGCAAAAATACATTCCTGCTAAAAAGAGGTTGTTTGGGTTTTTTAAATTTTGAAAAGTAATAAAATGCAGTGTTTGCTATATGGTTTCACATAATAATGCTAAGTACATTACTTAAACTTTTCATACTAGGTAATGGACAAATACGGTGAAAGTTGTAGGGGTAATAGTAAGTATCTGGATCTTGTGCATTCATTTGCCAGTTTGCAACATTCATATATTCCACACCCTTTCAGCTTGGAAAGCTTCTATCCATTTTTTTTAGTAGCTGTTTAAACAAAAATAGATGTTTATCTCTTTAAAATTTTGCCAGGAAGCTGTCACTTTCCCATTTACTGATGCTATGTTGTGACAGAATGTGTCAGCTTCTTGCACAAATGAAAAGAGATATAGATCTGTATTTACTTTAGCTGAAAAATAAGTAGTCATCAATTCTGAGAAAAGTGTTTTCTCATCTGAAAAGATGGATAAATAAGAGCAGTTTTGTGAAGTAACTATTTACCAATGCCTAAAGGGTAGTTGAGAGCCAAATATTCCAGTTCAGTTCATCAGTAACCATCACTGAGAAAGCTCATAGACTCATAACATGGAGAATTAGATAACTGTAGCAGTTATCAAGGGAGCTAGTGTTCTTATTCAAGCCTTTGATGTTCAAAAGTATCAACCATAATAAAAACAGGTAGATGAACCAATTTAAAATTTGCTCTTTGCGGTCATGTTTGACATAGAAGGGAAATGCCAGTTGGAAAGTCTTTATCCTAGATTGGACTCAAATGCTCCAAAGTATGGAACTAAGGGGTGACAATTAAGTAGAACTGGTACACTGCTTGAGGACCAAGTAGAGATATTTTTATAGGAAGGAAAAAAATAAGAGACAAGAGTAATGTATAATATCTGTAACTTTCTCCTTTTGAAGATTCTTTAGTCTTTATCAGTCTCACAGAACCTTAATTTATACTATGTAAAATTAAAATGCAAGTTGAAATTAAAAGATAGTTTTCAAGATATTACTTGAAAACAACCACTACAAGAAATCAGAGTATGGAATAGCAGAATCCTTCAATCTATTAAATTCCAACTCAGAAATTCCATGCATCATGAAATCATGAAAACAAAAGAACTGTCCATGAAACATAAAGCCCACATCTTAAATAGATATCAAAATTAAATTGCAGGTCACTGAAATCCTGGGAAGATACTCACAAGTTTTAAAGAACCAAGGTTTCAACCTGGAGATTAAATTGGTAAGATAATTTACAATGCAGCACAAAGATGCCTACTTCTATATAAGAAGGAATGACATGCTTGATGTCTGTCTTACAATGAGATGCTCAAAAACTGCACTCAAAGTGAGGATGGACCATCACAGAGCAGAGTGGGACAATCCCCTCCCTTGCCTGGCTGGTGATGCTGTGCCTGATACGCCCCAGGACAGGGTTGGCCCTCCTGGCTACCAGGGCACTGCTGGTACAGATTCAACTTGCCATCAACCAGGACCCCCGCATGACTTTCTGTGGGGCTGCTCTTCATCCTCTCCCCCCTAGTTTGAAGGTATAACCAGGATTACCCTGCCCCAGGTGGAGAATATGGCACTTAGTCCGGTTAAACTTCATATGGTTGGGGATTGCCTAGGTGTATGACTTACTGTATGTTAGAATGTTCCAAGGAAGGGATTATTTTTCACAGTCACTGGAGAACAGGGTTCTGCTTTCAGAAAAGTAGTGAAAAGCTCTCCTTACAAGCATAAAGGTAAACAAGATCATAATCTGTGCATCTCTAGCATTTGGTGACTACGTCCCTGTACCTTCTATGATCAAATATGTTTCATAGTGACTCTGATAGAGTAAATTCTATAAAATTCTCTTTGTATAGTTGCTTTCACCCTGAAGAGTAAGCAGGAAAGTAACCTCACTGGGCGTACATGAAAAATTACCAACTGGTTTGATAGTGAACTGGATCTTCCTTGTTTTTATACACTTTTGTGTATCATATGGTTGCAAATTGGAGATTAGGGAAATAATTCCTATATATAGGAATATATATGTGTGGATGACTGTGTGGGTGCATGTGCTTTAATAATTCAATGTCCTTTCTCCATTTCATCAAAATATGAGAAAGAATGAAAGCACAAATGGGAAAAAAAAAGCACTGTATCAAGTTTTGATTAATTCGTTTTAATAGAGCAGGAATAATATTTCTGAAGTAAATCATTGTAAATTGTGATTTGGATACAGGTCATATGCATACCTAAAAAACAACGTAAAGTCAAGGTCATTATATATGAAATTTCTCAAAAATAAACACTTGGGCTTTAGGATATTTATTCACTGACCCTGAAATGTCAGCTTGACACTGATACTAATGTAGCACACTTGTCTCTGGAGTTTATACCACTATGCAAAGGCGCCGCTTACTGTGAGAATCTTTCTGAGGTGCTCCAAGTGCATTCTAGAAACCATCTGCATATGTTATTTTATTGCTAGGTCTCATAAATCAATATTATGTAGAAACATCTATAATTTCATATTGTATTAGAAATAGGATAGCCACAGAGCTGCACATTTGAGTTCCTAATGACACTAGTGGTACAGTACTTACATTTCAAACATTTTATTGAACAGCTTGAGGTTATTTGGTTTATAAAACCCCCAGACTGTTTCCTCACAAAGCCCTGGGGCTCTGATCTAGTAAAGTTCAGGCTGATGAAGGCAGGGGAGGAGTTCTACTTTCACTTGCTAATGGATAAATAGTAGAAAACATCAGTGGAAAATAAAGATCTGAATGCAGCTGGCGGTATATAATCAATACAGCTAATAATAAGTAATGACATTTTTAAATATGTGAACATGATGCTGCAAAATAACTTCCATTAAATGTACAAGGGCCCAACAAGGAGAAACAGGGTCCACTAATCATAAACATGAGCACAGAAAAGCATCAGCTGACTAACGACCAGTTCCTGGTTCTGGGCTATAGTGCTGTGATGTACCTGTGCACTGTGTCCACTGCCTGCTGTCCTACTCAATTTATTGATTATCTCAGCTGTGTCATCATCCAACGCCAAGTCCAAAATGGATATACATCAGAAATTGTAAGAACAATTCCTTTAGAAATTTCTCCCTATCTTACCTGCTTTAGAAAGTTTTGTCAAATCAGAGATATTGTAGAAGATGTCTTATTGTCCATTTTCTTTCTGTTCTCCACAACACAATATCAAAGTTTTGGCTTTGCGTAGGTACCTAACAGGACCACAATTCCAGATATATAGAGTATTTCAAATTTCTCTCTAGTTTTATGTAGTTAAATCAACAGGGCCAAAGGCCAAATGAAGTTTTCCATTACTTAAGCATTGTTGGGCAATGCCATCTGAGATGTCCTGAGATGTCTTTCCTCATCCTCAGCTGCTGTTTCCAAGTAGATTATCTGCTATCCCCAAATGAAGAACTTAGTTTTGCTTAGGTACCATGTTCAGGCATCTGATCTTCTTCTTACGACTCTCTTTCAAAAGCAACCTTCTTCAACATTCTGTCAGTTCTATTGTACAAGGCTCGCACAAGTTCCTGCAGAGACTAGACAAAAGTGATAAATCAGAATGGAGGATACAGGGTACTATTCCAGACTATCCAATTACAGAATAATTCCTGTTTCTATGGATATTTCTAGGGTTCCCTTGCATTCTTTCTCTTAATACTTTTGTGTTATTTCATCTGTTGCTATCTTACACATACATAAGCCCTGTACAACAAGCATTCAGCCCTTTGATTTCCCTCCAGAATTCATGTGATCCCAATTCTGCCTGGCATATGTCCTGCATCTTTGGCAACAACTCTTGTTTGAACTAAATATTTCACAAATATCTGAATGGCTCTTTTATGATTCATCCTATTTCAGAAGCTTAAACACTCACTAGCTTCACAAAACTTTATCCAGGAGAAAACCAGCATGCTGAAATACTTTTATAAACCACACAGATATTATCTTTGATGTGATTATACAGTCTAGAGTATCTCAGATACAAAAAATAGACCTACCAGTTGGAACTGTGTTTACAACAGTGTGTATTTATTTTGCACATGTCATAGTTATGCTACTAAGAGCCAAAGAATTATAATTCTTTTGTTTTCCCAGTTTGGCCATGATTAGATCCTTGGAAATTTTGTCAATGGTGTGAGAAACTAATGTGGGAAACAGCTATTCTAACACAATTCAGCTGTAAATTCAGAAGCTCCAGTAGCTTTTGTATAAGATCTATTAGCTTGGACAATGTAGGGAACTCAGTGAAGGGCTTCCGAGTAAGGGAAGGAAAAATCAATTTCATATGATTGATCACAAGCCTCCATGAAACATTTAATGATATAGCAATCCTTTTCCTTAGTGACATTAGGGAAAAGAGCTTATCTTACACCCTAGAAGCTTAGAAACTTGTCCTTTCCTGCAAACATTGCTGTCCTATTTCCACCCCATCACAATTTCTGCTTTTGAATATATGAGCTGTTAAAAGTCTCACCTGTCCTCTCACTATACTCATCTCCTCACAGTAGTACCATGCAATTCCTTCCAAAGCCTCCCAGACCAGACGGAAGTAACACATCCTAACACTTCTTCTTCTATTACTTTTCTCTGTTCACTGTACTACGTGTTCCTGCACACTACAGCACAAAGATTACCCTAGCACAGCCTAAAGAAAAGGTTATCACTGCAGACCTTTTCAGCACAGGCAAGTCACAAAATGGAAGCAGCGTCACACTGCTAGGGGTTATACACTCCTTGTATTCAAGCAGCAGGTTAAAGCATCAGGTTCTTGTTAATGGGACAAGTCAGCTCCTAGCGTACATGCTATGAATTTTCCTTTGCAGGTTTCATAGATGATGTAGGCAGTTCAGTTCTCTAATACAGCTTCTGAAGTTAAATACCTAATGTTAAATGTTTTGAATAACTTTGCGTATGTACACAGTAATTATTGCAAAGCCTACAACTTCAATTAGTTATTTGTGAAAGAATATATTCAATTATCTTCTGATAATTTGTTTTATGTCATAGTTTCCAGATACCATTTTCCTTGCCTAATAAAAACTGGTAAGTCAGTGTTCGTTTTTCCCATTTTCCTGTGAGTAAACATACTTTTCAGAAGCTATGCATTACTCGGTAGGAATGTGGATCTCAATATAAGAATGAGAAAAGAGAGTGACTGTAAGAACTCAAGTATGAACCAGTCTTATGTAAATACTTTTATCCTTGTGACACTAATATTTTGTTTCCATTTGTAACTGTAAAAACAACATTCTAAAATTGATTCTATCCTGTAATCTGAATAGAAAATAGGAATTTTTTATAGGGGGCAGCTCCAAGACTGAAAAACAACCACAAAGTACAGGCTTATTCTTGAAAAGCAAAGTTTATTTTAATATGGTGTGGTTAGGGTTTTTTTTTTTTTTTTAGTTTTATCTTTATCTAGTTAGGGATACTTACTTATGGTTTTGATATTGGTATATATTTCTACCTTTGAAATCTTATTATTTCAGAACTGTAGTGAGTATGATTCCTGAAGTTTTGAAACTAAAATTTAATTAAAAAAAAAAAAAAGTGTTTCTTATATAAGTTGTGTCTGGTATCTACATACTGTCACCACTTGCCTAAATTAACTTTACTTTAACAGTATCTTTTTTTTTTGATACCTTAGTACTACTAACACCTTTTAATACCTACTTTGCTATGTAAAGGAAGGAATATTTATGTCATAAGAAGACCCAAAATAATCATTCTTTTTAAACAGAGCTAGAGGTATTCCTTATCTTTATGGAAGCACAAAGAACATTTCAATTTCTGAGGAACCTCCCTCAGTTTGAACGTACCTAAATGCTGTCACAGCACTTTTCCAAGATAAAATATTGTCATAGATATTTTCATTGAATTCCATGATACAAACATATGTTTTCATGGCTTAGTAATTCATTTTCTAGACCAGCTGTTTAGACAAGAGTCTTATCTGGGGACAGTAAGTGAGGTTCTATAAGTCTCCACCGCTGGCAATATGAAGCATTTCGCTAAAGCATTTGAAGACTCTCTGGACAATTTTGTTAAGTCCAGCATTTTCCATTAGAATCACTTCCACCATTCAATATTATTTTGAGGCTACCTGGCCACATGAGGCTTCCTAACATATCTGAAGTATATTCAATGAAGAGAGAAAGATAAGGTATATAAACTCTGTGTTGATTACCCTAGAAATTCATGATACGTTTTCCATCTCACTGAAGTAAACTGAAGTCAAGATTTACAAGCAATACAGAAAACAGTATCCCAAGCTTTTTTGCACTTCAAAATAGTTTGAACTGGATAAAGAGATTTGACATTTTGTATCTCCTTCTGCCTGCTATCTGAGCCCTCTAATGTCAGAGAACTGTGTGATTTGTACCATATGGGCTTGCAAACTGAAAGTTACTTCAGTGTCTTAGTGGAAAACTGAATTCCCAGTATTGCATTTTGTGAGAAGATATTATATTAGACAAATTTTGCATTGTTTCTTAGCAAAAAAAGTTGTTTTAACATTGGTGACTTTCAGTACATTGTTACATTCACTTGAATTCTTTCAGCTATTTGCAAAATTTTTATAATATATCAAAGAATCCATATATATATGAAGAAAAAGTTAACTTTTATATAACAAGACCAGTAAAGACCCTTTCATAGTAGTACTAAAACCATCTTAAGCTCATATACTCCTCATATGTCCTGGCACACAGCATAGAAAACACTTATTACATTGGCATATAAGCACCATATAACCATAAGAAATTAATAGAATGAGCTCTATTTTATGAGCTATATTTTATATTTGACTTTACCATATTTTCCTAGAGTATAAAAAAGAAACAAAGATGTTAATTGCATGAATCTAATGATGGGAAAGAATTTGGGGAAATGACATTGTTACCTTCATTTATTCACTGGTTGATCCAAATTAAGTAGAGTTTTGTTAATTCTGTCAGCAGAAATTAGCCTGTACATGCTTTAGCAGAAATTTCTAGTGATAGCACAACCAACAGAGAAGCATCAGTTAAAGGATTCACGAATGTGAATCCATAAATGGACATTTTGCCTGAAAAAGTTGAAGCATCAAAAGAAGTCAGTCTGTCATAGTCTTTTGAATCCTTGTGATTTATTCCCCTCATGGCAATTGAACAGACTTTAAAATAGGTGTTCTCCATTTAATATAGTATTTCTTGCCTGGCAGGTTCATTGCTGACAGCAGAATTCCTGAAGTCATCAATACATTATATATTTACTCTGTAACTATAGGTAGCATGTTGCCAAATCCGCAGCTGTCTGTCTTTTAAATGACATGTATCACTGCAGTATTATCAGAAAGATCTTGAATTAAAAAGCTTTTCAGTCTTTTAAGATGAAGATTGGAAAAAACAAGAGGACCATATGGCTGGTTATGTCCCAGCATAATGCAGAAAGCCTAGTCTTTCTACTGCCATTCACAGCCTAGTGTACAACCATATAAACATATACTCCTATAGACTTAATCCTAAGGCTATATCCCATAATGTCCTTTATATCAGTTACATTTAAAATGGTTCTCTGTAGGAAGAAATACTCTAGAACCACAGAAATTTCAAAGAAGAAATGTCTGAACGATGTGTACTTTACACAACATTAAATGACATTACCTTTTCAATGATTGATATGTTCACAGTAATTGCTAAAGCTATGAATTTAATTAAGGCCAGATTCAATGAAGATCTTAGTAATAAAGGGTTAGATACAGTAGTGTGTAAGTTGAAGGGCTGCAAAAATCCAAAATGTGTTTTATGTTAAGAGTTTGTGGATGAAAATAGACGTAAAATAAATTGTAAGTTTCTGGTCTCATAATTAAAAAATTTACTCACTTGGTGACAAAGTCACATTTCTCATACACATGCCTTGAAGAAGAATTCAAGGATGCTAGAAAACTCATTGAAATGACACCTAGAAAATTTTGACATAAAATAAGTAAAGTCTCAGAGGGGATTTTCTAGATCACAATTTCCAGATAAAACCCTAAGCTCACTCAAATCCTTTGTCTTGGATCTGGCTCTACATTTACACATATCAAAATATAATAAATAGAAGTGAATGGAGACATTGGCTTCACAGTGAAGGTA
The DNA here is from genome assembly GCF_041296385.1 of Aphelocoma coerulescens. Classification (NCBI taxonomy): domain Eukaryota; kingdom Metazoa; phylum Chordata; class Aves; order Passeriformes; family Corvidae; genus Aphelocoma; species Aphelocoma coerulescens. The sequence goes on along the minus strand of NC_091013.1, from coordinate 52,917,873 downwards.
GAACAACATAAAATACTGGTAACTACTTATAGACTTTTACAGAGGGCCACTTACAACAAAGCATGGTAGATTCAGAACTATAAAAAATTCCTAGCAGAGTAATGCTTTTTATCCATAAAGAGTGCTGTAATAGTGTTACAAGCTGTAGTACTTTTGATCATTATTGTAAAACACCACAGTATATATTTATAAAGGCTACTGCTTGATTCACCACTCTGTAACTCCAGCTTTTATCCCTCCATAATGACTCTGAGGGTTTTCCTTTTTGTTAATATAGTACTCATGGCAGGTGCCAGGTTGCAGAATCCAAGGCTCATAATTCAGTCATAGAAGTAATTTCTCAAACTCTATAGGTTTTCCCACTGCTCAGCAGCTGACCTTGACCTGTTTGGTCTTTATTAGTTGTTGATGTAATTCAGGCTGCCTAAGACAAAAACATGAAGCACTGAGAAGTCAAATTGGAAAGCCCATATCTCTGACCAATGTATGCTCTTTACACTGGCCTGTCAGTTTTCTCAAAGGCAGTAATAATGACAACTACAGTAACAATTTAAAAATATCTTAGTAGCAGAAACCAGAACCCATGGATATATAGTTTTAAGTTAAAAAAATGTGAGCAGTCATTCACCTTGTATCTCACTACATCATGGGCCAAGCAATAGAAACTTCTCCCCAAAAACATTCTATGGTCTAGTTTTGGATGCATGACATGGGGACAATCTGGAATTCGTACTTTCCTCTTCCTAGGCAGGTAGTCCTATCACAACCTGGCATAGAAATACTGTGTTTCACCAACACTTCATCAGCCTTTAAGTGCCCAGCATCAGGTTAAAGAGAAGTGATGAGTTACTAGACAGTCAGATCAGGCCAACCCCTTTCCTCCTTGCCAATAGATCAGCACACACTGAACATAGGGACTGGATCACCTTCTCCAGAATACAAATGTCAACTGAAAAATACTATTTCTTTCAATGGACTCGGACTCTGTGTGTGTGTTTGCCTGGGGGCTGGCAGAGTTTAGTCACAAGACTACAATTTTACAAGGAAAGTAGTATAGCTATGCTTCTAAACTAGGTGAACATGCCTTTGTACCACAAACATGATAAAAACTAAGTAGGAGACATATGAGACTATTTTATCCTTTTCTGAGCTCTAGCAACATCTAAAATACCAATAAATATCTTTTTAGAGGATTTCAAAGCTGTTTACACAGTTAAGAAATTAATCTATTGCAAAAATAACTAGGACTTTCTGACCTTATAAAATACTTCTGTAGCTGTAAGAAAGGGGAAGGTATTTCATATAAGCCTTTTTTTCTCCTAGCCCTTCATTTGTATAATTGTATGCATATACATATACATATGCATATGCATATACATATACATATACAAATATAAATATAAATATAAATATAAATATAAATATAAATATAAATATAAATATAAATATATATAAATAAATATAAATATGTGTGTAAATTACATGTGAGTAAATTACAGTGTTCTGAAAAAGATATTTTGTAATAAAAGAAACCTCAGATGTAAAAATGCAACTGATTTTGAAATTATTAACTTGTGTATTTAATTGTTTTATATTTGGTCACAAGATGATAAAAATTTATCCTGATCATTTCATTCTAAAAAAAAGAATTTGATATCTGTTATAACCGTAGAATTACTGAATGGTTTGGGTTGGAAGGGATTTTAAACCTCAATCCCTCCACCATGGCAAGGGACAACTTCCACTAGACCAGGTTGTTCAAAAATCCATCCAACCTGACCTTCAACATTTCCAGTGATGGGGAATCTACAACTTCTTTAGATAACCAGTTCCAGTGCCTCACACATCATGGTAAAAATGTCTTTCTTATACCCTGTCTAAACTTACTCTCTTTCAGTTTACAACCCATCATTAAAGCCCTTGGGAAAAGGCAAATTTAGTTTGAGAAAGAAAAAGACTTTTCCAGTTCATTAAAAAAATCTATACTTGAGAAACCAAAGTACATTAGTTTTAAGTTCTTCAAGAACACCAAGATCAGAAACAATCAACCGAGCACAGTGTCTAAAGATAGTAGATTCTTTATTGTTAACTTTGTTATTTTTAAATATATGTAGGTATTTTTTATCTTAAAAGACAATTAAAAATACAATATTTTAGAAAATAATGACTCAGTCTTTATTTAGTAAAATTCCTAAATAGTAAAAAGAAAAAAAAGGAACTTGTTCATTTAACTAAGTGAATTTAAATGAAGAAAAAATCTAGAGTTTTAAGAACAAAAAAGTAATCATGTAATCAATTGCTTATTCAATTAGATTTTTCCTAATTCAAGTAAAATTAATTAATGTAACGCTATATCTTCCTTCTACCATGTACAGGGGAAAGATGTGAACTTACAGCCAAGAGAATTTCCAGATTATGGCTTGAAAGTTAAGAGACTTCACCAGTCTCAGATGAAGTGCCGTTTTATTTAAAAAAACAAATTCTAACTGGAGGGAATTCAAAAACAAGAGAAGTGGTACGTTCAGAACCAGAAGAATTTTCTGGGGAGACAGAGAAACTAGGATGGGAAGGGATGCACTGAGATGACATTTACTCCATCTCTGGGGACCATAGCTTACGAAGTAATGACTGATTACTGAACCCTTAAAGAGATGGCATTAGCTTCAGAAATTATATAGGGCCTGTAGATTTCATATTGCTTAGCTAGTTTGCTTGGAATACAGAATATGCTAGGGAATGAGATTAAATTTATTTTTAAAAAAATAGCCAAAAATCATAAGAACCTCAACAATTGGGGTCTAATATAAAATCTAGTGATTTTATAATTGGAAAGAGAGCTATAACATCAGATCAAGTGTTACAGGCATTTTTTTCCAAGTCTTTAGGCCCAAAGTTACTTATTTGATATAACAGACATATAATTCGTGATTTTAATCATTTTCATGTTTGCCATGAAAAGGTCACTGGGATAGAAATACACTGGAAGTACAGCAAGCCACACATCATACCCCAAACACACCAGGTTTTTGCGTTGCATCCTTCCCATTGCCTTTGGTCTTCATAATTTTTATGAGAGAGACTACATGTATATCTTCATCTTCTGGCATGGATTTCTATTACAGAAAAGAAATAGAACTACTTAGCTTAGGTCTTTATTGTAGAAAAGAAACCAAAATACCCAAAGCTACTTCCAGAGGAAAATGGAGAATATTTAATGACACTCTGTTCCTGTTAGAGTTATCAGACTTACAAGAGTCTACTTGGCAAAGACTTTTGTCTTGCTTGTTTCCAGATCAGAAGTCCAAATGGACTCTTAACTGTCATGAAAGAAAAGGAAAAAATAAAGCAAAACTATAGACTGCTCCTGTTTTCCCTCTACTTTCCTGTACTTCGAACTATTGTCCAGCTTACAGTTCTAACAGGACAGTCATTCCCTGTGAAATGACTTATGAAAGTGTAGGAAAGTATTTTACACTATTACCAAGTCACGATTTTTGTAATTTCTATGCACATAACCCAAAATGAAAATCAATACCAGATCTCACCCTTTTACTCATCCTGTAAGATCTCACCAAAATTCTGCCAATGAATGTTGTATTAATTGGAGAAGGTGATCAGTTTCTCACCTGAGACAACTTTTCTATGAAGACCATTATGGAACTGTCTATAGAATGTAAAAGGTTGGATAGCTTCATCTGTCTGCATAGTACTTGGTCAAATATACAAGTGGAACAAGACTTAAAAGATTACATTTCTGAACTAACTTAAACAATTGATTTCCTAAACAATTGCTTTTAACAAAAAAAACCCAACCAAACCAAAAAACCAAATTGATGTCTTCTGTCTTCTATCTGTATTTAATTTAAGGAGTAAGAGAACATCACGAAGAACAATATGATGACATTCAATATCCTCAGGAAAGGGACTTTACCTAAGTTTAGACAGTACACTTTAGGAAAGGGCTACAAACCATGAAGAAATATATGAAGAATGCCCAAGGACATAAAGGGAGAAGAAATTAAGATTAGCAAAGTCTATTTAAAAACTGTACCATGCAGTCATAGGCATATGCATTCTTTTATAAAAAGTAGACATGGGAGGATCAAGAAAAACCTAATGAAGTTCCAGAGGAACTCTATAAATCCACTGAAGTGGAAGGCAGCAATTGGAATGGAAAAGAAAATTATACATTAGGTGAACCATTTTTCTTTATATGTTTTTTTACTGTAAAATTGCTTACATATATCCATCCGCCTTGCACAGATCTAATTCAGGTGTTAAAGAGTCAATACAAGAAGATACTAGTGTTTCAAAACAGACTGTATTTGAACAAAATTGCACTTCAACGAACAAGTAGTCACTGAGATCAAAACCCGAAATATCAGAAGAGGTAATAATAAAGTCATCAAACTGATTACAAAAGTATACCATTTATTTAATACATAGTTTTAGAAATGCAATCTAAACTGATGCAAGGAAATCCTAAATTAATTGAGGGCTGTTCCATGACAGGGTTGAGCCAATTTAAAGAAATTAAATGAATACTTATTTAATTGAAGTGATTCAACTTCTGTGTGACCAAAGCAATTTCCATGGATTAAGAAAATATTAATGTTGTTCTAGTTTTAAAATACTCTATGATAATGAAAGGAATGAAAATCAGCCTCCTTTTCTTTGGTGTCTGAAAAACTGTCAGGAACTTGCATCAAAGAGGAAATGCAGGAGTTAAATTAAAAAAAGAAAGAAAGAAAGAAAGAAACAAACAAACAAACAAACAAACAAACAAACCAAAAAAAAAACAAAAAGAACCCCAGCCAACCAAAAACCCACAAACAAACAAACAAACCAACCCCAAATCAGCCCTGTTTCTTGACCCTATGAGACTTTAATTCCTTTAATTCAAGCAAAATGAATCACTCATGTGATTACAAGGAAAAAGGAAATGTGAAAAGAAAAAGGGGAGAAAGAACAAATACAATACCTCCTAACTGGGAAATAATAAAAAAGTAATTTAAGGTTATTCCAAGCTGAATATTTTCTGAGAGATTTGAAGCCAGATCATTAGCAACTGAAGGTCACTAGAGTTTTTCAGGAATTCCTATTACAATATTCACCAATGGGAATATGTTTTTTCACAAAGCATTTCAAGATAAGTCTTGGAAGTACTTTTACTGAAGACAATACCACAGTGAACTATTGGTGTAAAACAGGTGAGACCCAAAGGGTGCAAACTCTAAGATCAAGGTGAAGGTTCCATGATCACTATATTTCTGAGTCCTAGACTGTAGCAAAAAAATTCAAGAAATCCATTGAGCAAACAGCACTCTGTTCATCACTTTACAATATTGATTGCAAGTAATTTAAAACATGTCGGTTTAAAGAACTGTGAGGTTTTTTGGCAGAAGAAGTTCAAACATCTTCCAGATTAAAAGACTCACACCAAAAATAAAAATTAACTGAATGCAAACCGTATGTCTGAATTGGGGGAGAACAAATTGATGAGAACAGGGTAAGAGAGCTTTCAGAAATTAAAATATTTGTGCAACTGTAGTTGGCATTACTTGAATCTCAATTCCATCTTCCCTGTGAATTTGCAAGAGTTCCATTCTGCTGGCTTTTGCCAAAGGGACTCAGCTCATCTTTTTTTAAACATTTACTTTTTAGGAGTTACGGAAATGGAGTATGTAGGTGTGTAATTTTGGAAATGAGAGGAGTTTAATTGTATGAATTCATTGTAACTGAACATAAATTCCAGAAATCAAGCACAATATTAATATGCAGAAAATGTAAGGATGAATCAAAAATATACATGTATGGAAATAAAAATTGTAGAAAAAAGCATGATTTATTTTAGGTCACATTTAAAATCACTTTCCATCCACTCATTAAGACAGGCACTTTCTCAAACAGTAACCTCTTCTCATGTATTTAATAAATGTCAGGTGTGGGAAAGGTTTCTACTCCAAAGGTTCCATAGATATGAGAAAAATGACAAAATAAGGATTAAATGGGAAAGCATAAAACCAGAAAAGATTGGGAGAAATAATACATGTAGGAGGAATATATCTGAAAGGGACTCTATACAAACTATATTGTTGAGACATTCACACACTTTACTGAAAATACAACAAAGTATTTTGTCCTGATCAACATTGTTCTTATGTCATTCCCAGATTTTAGATGATATAATGCCTTTTGCTTAGATGATGGCATAGAACAATAGCTATATCAGAAATAAAATAGAAATATGTGTTACACTACCAAAATCATCTATATATTTATCTTAGCCTATATATAAAAAACATATATCTAGATCATTCATATACCCATTATGTTTAAATTCCTGACCTCAAACAAAAACTGAGATCAGTTTATTTATAGGATACACCATCCTACTGTTTGCATAAATGAAAAAAATAATGCTTTGGTTTGGCTTTTTTGACATACACATAAAACACTTCATGAAATTCAAACACAAAAACGTATTTTCTTTCCAATGCACAATATATTTTCTTTTTTACTCATTCTCTTCTTGTCCTCTCACCAGATTTCTCGTATTAAAATAAGATGATGCTACAAAGCTACAAGGCTTCTGAATTCTTTCTTTGATTGATAGTAAAATAACATAGTCCTGGATCTGTTCCACTTACTCACATGGAGTAGTAATCTATTCAGGCAGCAATTTCAATTATAACAATGTACTGGTCAGTGAATAAGTTTTATTCCTTTGTAGAAGTTTTGCATAAACTCAGGTACTGATGAAACCTTTTCTCTCTTTCAGAATAAAACAGATATATAGTTCTTATGTGACTATTTCCCTGATCTCTGAAAAAGGGGTATTTTTCACACACACTACAAATCTGAGAAAGTAAGACCCTTGAATTGTAAACACTTAATTAATTCTCTTGTACTCTAATACAGTAGTACTCAACATTTTGAGAAAGTTGAGACTGAAATAAGACTAGCAGCCCTATGCACCTGTCCCTGTTCACATACTTTATTCTCACCTGCACTTTTGTTTTATGATTTTGTAATTCATGAAACCTCCTGAACTCTGAAACATTTTTTTTATTTTGAGGAAACAAATTATTTGATTTTACTTTAATTTTTTGGTCATATATCATTCCCATTTTTGTCCTATGCAGGATGCAAGTCTCTGGTGTATGACCTGTGAAGATATTTAGTTTCTTCAAGCATAAACTACCAGTTTTATTCTTAAGGAAAGCTCAAAAATATAATTTATTTCAAAATGTGTTACAGAAAGAAAAGGTTCAAATATATTTTTTATTATGTCACTTTCCAAAGGAACCTCTTTATTGTAGGAGTAGCACTGGGCAAATGTAATACTGGGAATTGAGCTAATCAAATACAACACGTCTGTGATGTTAAGATACTCTTTTACTCTTGTTTATTGATGTTGTTTGGTGAAATACATGGTTTGGTTCAGATTTTTTCCGACTCAGCTGAAACATTTCAGATCAAAACTATGAGCTATGGTATTTCAAATCAGTTAGTGATAGTTTCCAGCAAATGGCAGCTGAAGGGTTGTTCTTACCCATTTTCCCAATCCATGCAATTTTCCCATTAAGCAGCTGTCTCTTCCCATCATCCAATGTAGGGAAGTATAGAAGAGAAAGATGGGAGAGGTAGAAAATCCTTCTTCCCTCTTTATTTACCTTCAGGGAAACCATGAATTTTTAAGGAACCTTTCAACATTGCCTCATGTACCATGGAAAATGAGAAGACCAAAAGCAATAAAAACTTCTTTTTCCTAGGTCTTACTATATGTAGTTAAAGGTGGAAAGCTGACCAGCAGTATCAACAAAATTAAAAACAGTACTTCTGTGGGTAGCAAAAAAAAAACCCACCTGGAGAAAAAAGGTGATTCAAGTTTCCACTTGTGCCCAAGTTCCAGAAAACACATCCTCTGAAATACATAGAAATCAGTGAAGTTCCCCTTCAACTAAGAAGAAGATCAGCTAAGAAATATTTGACTCATTTTGCAATCCTTGTTTTGGTAAGACTTACAAATTTCAGTTATGTCCTTAGACTAAAAGTAAAATAAATTCACAGTATTAGAACTTATTGTTCTCCAAGTTAAATTGTAAGATAATGCAGGCTGACAATGGATTATGATGCATGAAGATGCAAAATGAGACACATCTTCCCCTTTAACAGTTAAACCTTCTAAACCATCCTTAAATATTTTTTTTTTTCTTTTTCTTGGTTTTGGCTTTTTTTTCCCTTTGTCATACTGCAGTTCAAGGCATTATTGTTTAACAACTTGTAATTTACACAGAAAAACAAATGTTAGCAGCCGTGTCAGTACCCCATATATGATAATCAAATGTTTTTTCATCAAGTGAGATTTGAATAATTAAATATATATATATATATATATTTAAATAGACCCCAAAAAATATCTGGGGGGATGAAAAGGACACCTGTAATGTCAGTGTATCAAAATAAAATGAGATCATTACTACCATATACTGCAGAAATAGAGGAGGATAAAAACAGTTCAGCCATAATGATTTCATTAGGATATGTATGTGGAGGGATGAAAGGAAAAGATCACTAACAGATTGCTAGTAAACAGAAAGAGTGTGAAAGCAGCTGAATGTGGTATACTTAGAGAAACGAAAGTAGAAATGCTTCAAAAAATAAATAAAAACTAAATCTTTTACTCTGTTTAAAGCAGGACACAAGCAAAAGATAAAATACACACTTTGTCTATTCACCTTGGAGTCATTGATCTCTTTTGCACATTGAACCTAATGAGGCAAGTAAGAGAAAATTGTAATGGGTCTTTCATGTACTTGTTGTTGGACTTGGATTATTCTGTAGAACTAAATAGTATTTTTTATCAAAATGTCTTTCAAATAATGACAGGATTCTATTACAAATAAGATTATAAATATTATTTTATAATTATGAATTGCTGGGCTTCTTTAAGTACTAACAAATATGTATTATGTCAAACAAACACCTCTTTTAAAGTAGCTGCATATTATTCATGAGTGTCAATTCAGATGGGTGATTTTTGAGGGGTTATGTTTTATATAGACATGAAAATGAAGCTGGAGACTTTTCCATTCTTTAAGTAACTGCTTTTTATTTAATTTAGTGTTCTGCAGATCTATATGAGATATATTTCAGCATTGGTTAAAATATCTTCATGAGGTTTTATAATTTTATATCATACATCTTTGTAGTGCATTTAGAAATGATCAGTAATAAGACTCACACATGCAGTGAGTCTATATATATATAACAATTATAAATGCCAAAATCTGTCATTTTTGTACACAACCGTGAACAAATGTATTTGATTATATAAACTAAGGAGGGATGTATTCAGCAGTGTGCTTAAAGTGTGCCTAAAAAACAGTCCAGGAAGCTCATTACTGAAGTCACCTAGAGAATAGCCATCAGGAAGTGCTATGAGCAGGGATGATTCTGAGCTGCCATCTAGAGACTGTGCTACCTTTCCCCTTTTCCCACGACAGACTGTGTTTCTAACCAAGCAGTATTTTCTATTGTAAGTGTGCTTTTAAATAAAAGAGGACAGGAATCAATCAGTGATCTACAGGCTGGCATTGCTTATGGCTAGCTTCTGCACGAGTTTGTTTTTGAGGAGAGTTACCCAAAACAAAACAAACAAATAAACAAACAAAACCACAAGACAAAAGCAACAACAAAGCAAACAAGCAAACAAACAGAGACCTAATTTAAAAACCCAACCAAACAGCAAACTAAAACAGTTACAGCTATGCACATCCATGCACATCTTCATTAGAACTATGATTGTAACTGTTCTCTATTTGTAGATCAAGCAGGACCAGAGGTCAGACTCAAACTCTTTCACAAAATCATTGTTTTGGGAAGGAAGAGAATTGAACACAATGTGAACGTGACTTCTGTAGTCCTACTCTAGGAAACAACCAAACACTTTTCGTGCCTTCATGCCAGAGTTCAAAACCATGTGTACAAATAAAAAGTTTCTTCTATAAACCAAGTATTGTCAGTAAAAGTTTCCTTTTGTGTAGTCCCAGACCTTATTCTTTTCAGGACATATTAACTGGGGTTAATAGTTACAGCATAATAATATCTCAGGGAACTTTTTAAGGCTTTTGAGCATATGTAACTGTAGCAGCATGAATATTCATGTCCAGGATGCCATGGTGTACAATGCTATATGAACACTGCTAACACTCTCAGTTCCCTTGATATTTCAGTAGCTTATTGTTTCATTTCCTTCAGTTATGCTTCCCAAACTATTGCTCAGTGCCAATCAAAATTCTTCAGGAACCTTCAGCATTAACCTTGACAGACCTTTCTTTGGAAGTAGAAAATTAGAAGGTTTCTGTTTATCAGACTCACCTTATACCCACAAGACATAGAATAGTTGATTTTTTTTTTTAAGAAATATAATGGGAATGCAACTAGTCATGCCATCGAGATGCAGACTCTCCAGACTGCTTCTTTTGCACATCCTGTTTGTTCCAATCCCTTTTTTTCCACTTACATTGTCCCTGGCCACTTTGTCATTATGTCAATTACTAACTGACAGAGTGATGTGTGTGACAGAAATTTAGAAATATGTTCACTTCATTCGCTCTATTATTTTAACGTCAGAATGCAGGGATGAGAAAAACAGCAGCATGAAAGCCAGATTTTCATCGCCCAAAACTGAAAAAGTCGGAAGCACCTGAGAAAATTACTTATCTTTTCACATTACTTTTCCTCCTACAATAACAAAGAAAATGTGAGATATTTCTCATATGACTTTATAGTGCTTGCAATTCCTTTATAATGTTGTAGCTGATTAAGTGGGAAACAGACACAACAGACTTCCTGTTGAAGCTTTTTATTACATTAATTGTGCTGCTTTGTCTGATTGCTCAGAACTTCTGCCATGCTTTCTATTAAAAGTAACTGGCTTCAGATTGCTCTTATTGCTGAGATAAAATCTACACTGATTAGGTGACAAATGTACAGCTACATTCATAGGTGTGTGTGTGAAAAAGCCATAATTCTGTGATTAGTGGCTACTGAAATCTACCAGCCACAATGGTCATTGGATTGGACTCCACAAGAGATGTGATCCAAAGTTATTTTAATATGTTAGTAAAGCTGCTATTTTAATTTCTTTTTTATCTAATACAGTGTCCTTTCAATCTGGCAGGACTTTGAGGAACCAGGGTATATAAAATAAAGAAGTCTCATTTTCTCCACATAGATAAAGTGTCAAAGGAGCAAAGTAAAAATGTTTTGGTATCATCTGCTTAACAAGGGCAACAAAATAAATGAAAATGAGGACATTTGCTTCAGTACATAGCAGCAACTTGGATAACATCATACATAGAACAGGGAGCCTGTACTTTGGCCAATAGTAGATGTCAAGGCTTGGGCACCATGCCTGAAATTCTATTATTAGATTGGAAAACAGATTTACTCAACATGTTACAATCTTGTCTTCATTTTGCTACATGAGCATATATTACACCATGATGTGAAAAGGCTCTGATAGGTTTGAACTAGTCTTGATTATCAGAGAGAAACATAACTCTTTATCCAAACTGGAAGGTCTGGGCAGAAGTGGCAGTACCCTAAGAAGTCAGTAAAGGCTTAAAAAGTGCTTGAGCTCAGAATTCAAGTAATCAAGTAACATTTATGTACCTCACAAACCAAGAAATATATATATGCAGGGATGTTAGAGCTTCAGCTTTATGATATTCATGAATAGTAGACAAAATCTTCTTCATCAGGGAATGAAGAAATCAAGGAAAGTACTTGAAACTGGAAAGACTGGATTAAAATGAAGTTAAATATTCAGGTTAAAGTCAGTAAAGGAATACTATTGTGCAAGTTAGAATTTGTATGTAGTTTAGGATGCCTACATGTGTTTCTGTTGTAAGTTAGGATGCTAAGAATAAAACCTGGGCATGGCCACCACTTTGCCCTTTCTGAGTAAGAAAGTCTCCTGCAACACCTCCTGGCTCATTGTCATTTGCCAACTCTGACTGATTTGGTGTCAAGACATACTCCTAGCCATTTAATATAAACAAACAGCAGCAGTAACTGAGTCTATTGTTCTTTCTTAGAAGCAGAATCTGATAGCCCATGTTCAGATTTTCTCCATTGGTTTACTGCAATGTGCTTCACTACCACCTCAGGATCTATTTAGAAGATATTGTTCTGATGGAGAAAAATAAAAGTGAGTTCCATTATATTTTAGATAATATTTTTAAGGACATATAAAGAAACTGGTTTACAAATTCAATGTCTGTGTCCTTTTCCAGGAGGATGCTAGAGTACTGCTTCTGACTTTTGAGGGTCAGAATGGCTTTGAGCAATGCACTCAGAATTTTTTCAAAATCCAGTTCTTCCAATTAATCAGAAGACAATTCAAAATCACATGACAGGAGCCAAAAGAATTCTAGTGCTTATTTTTCCATAATGTTCCTGTAGCTCTCTTCCTTCTTGTTCAAGAAAGTGAAAAAAGTGTAAAAGTGTTACCCTTATCAGATTTTTGAAAAGCTAGTCTTATTGAACAGATGCATGCAGAGAGTTGAGGTTTGTTGAGGAAGAGGCTTCATCTGGCAAGCTTAAAGGGCTGACAGTTTTCACTGCCAATAAATAGACTTTTGCTGACTGGTTGTTACATTTTGGCAAAAATTTGTTGCTGTTTTTTTCTCTATGCTTAGAGATTATGTTTCTTTTGTTAATTGGTGGCCTGGTATCTTATAAGGGTTTTGAAGGACCATTTCTGCACTGTAAGTACAGAAATGCTATCTGCTCATTCACACTGTGCAATGCTCTGAGAGAACGCTCATATCAGACTGAAGGGTAGAGGATTCATACATGTGAACTGCAGCTAAAAGAGATCATTAAATTAAAGAGTCCCTTGGCCATGATATAACATTCCAAGTCACTTCCATGCTGTTCCCATAATTCTTAGGTATATTAATTGTGAGGGAGGTGCTCCCTGTAGGCTATTGAAACTTCAAATTTAGGACCTTAGTCAGGCAAATGTCTTACATATCTTCAAGGGAATTTTCCCAGTTTTCTAACAAAGGTTCTCCCTCATGTGTACAACAAATGCAGAAATATTTCTAAATTATCATGTATGCATGGTGAGATGAGATACCTGATCTCTCAGTATATCAGTGCAAATCTGCTGACATTACACGACAATATACAATTTAATTACTCAATAGATGTTTTTCATCATCATTGGAGGTTAGGGCTTCTTCCAAAAGTAGAAATTATTTTTATCACCTTAGACTTTGAGTCTAGTCAGACACCAAGGCCAAGTTAAGCCTTTAGTGATCTGTGTTGATTATGAATATATTTGATATTTTCATTAATTTACTGGCACCTCAAGCAATTAAAGTAGGAGGTAAATATTGTGCTACAACCACCAGTGGCTTTCATTAAATACAAATAGAATAAACCCTGAAAAAGTTTATGGCTTATTGACTCAGTAAATATATTTAAAATAATAAAGGAAAAGTAGGAGGAAAAAATATGGAAGTTAGAGAAAATAATATTGCAAGGATGTAAGAGTCACCATCTTAATTGTATTAGGCCAGTATTGCTTTCCTGATGCTCACCAGCCACTCACACTTCAGAGAGGTTCTGTGGTTTGGCCTTCAATATGTAGAGGTTGATTCAAATCACAGAATCTTTTTCCCTTGACTATTCTTTTTCCATTTTTTGTTATTGTTTCTAGCTGTTAACTTTGACATTAACTCTGGATATTTCTACTGCCCACAACAACTCTGAATCTTGCTAAAATCTTGTTTCTTAATTCTGTGGGACACAGGACAATTTATACAATATCTAATTTTTATAAATTGTAATTAATCTATAAGAATTTAAATTACAGCAATATAAATTGTAGCAATTTACAGACATATCAAAATGGTACCCTAACTTAAAATCCCAGAAGAATCAGTATGGAAAGGTGAAAATGGATCACATGATCTGTATGTTTTTTCTTCCTTCTTTTCTTGACAAGTATCTTCTAAAACTGCAGGTATGAAATGTCCACATAAAGAAAACAATGTAAAGTAAAATAAAAAAGGAATGTCTAGGCTCTCATATCTATCAGGTTTTGATAGGCATAGGATCAGACTCTGTTTTCCCTTCCATTCCCCTATCCCACCCCACAAAAAAATAGTTTAGCAAGAAAAAAATATGCTGGGTTATTCTGATTTCACATAGACCAATACTGCAGTGATGTAATTACAGAAACATATATTTCAAAATTACCTGGCTAACAGAGTAGATACAGCCCTACACAAGGAAGCTCAAATGTACACACAAATGGGTTCTTCATTTAATAAATTCCTACAAATGATACATTCACTGTAATTCATTACTTGGACAGTTATGTGAAGTCCTATAAGGTTTGGGTTTTTTTTATTTGAAACACTCATAGAAAGGTGTGATTTCTATAAAATTAGCAAAGTAAAAGGTCAGAATGGTACACACACATTCATAAATCCATATGCACACATATCTATATGTGATAACAATCATAATTGCTCTGGACCTGAAATTCAGAAATTTCAGACATTTTATCTTCCATGGTCTGCAAGGTTTTTTGATAGTGTTAATTTTTTATTTGCTATATGTCTTAAAAATACATCTAAAGGTATTTTTGCTAGGGGCTTTAACATTTAAAGTCTGAACAAAATATTTGTATAAGTTTTGTGATCTCTTTATCACACTCTTTTTTCACTGCTTCTCTGTATATAATTTGACGATGTAAAAATATAATGACCTTACAGTCTAAGTGACTTTTCTGAGCAGTGAAACTAGTGATTTCATGGGATGACTAAGTTCAAGATTCTATCTCCTTGAAATTTGTTTCCAGGATGTTAACTGCAAAGCAAGTTATATATAGCAGTAAATGCATGCTTAATTTGTGCAGAAATCATGGTGTGATGAATACAATTAAGAGCCTCGGAGGGAATAATTATATTACTGCATAAAGCTGGTGGATCTCAAATTGCTTGGTGCCTGGACTTTAAATTGGCCTGCGTTCCTGTTGTGAAAGTCATTCATAGTAGTAACAAAACTGCAGTCAGAAATAGGGTAGTTTCAAAGTCATGTAAGTATATTTACTCATGTGCTGCAAATGTCAGAGCCTACAAAATGGAAGCAGCATTTAGAAGTAAATGAATAAAAATTTAATTGTTAAATATAAACAGTGTACATTGAAATATTATTTTATGCAACAACAAACCTTATAGAAATTATAAAATCTTAATGGTTGCATTTTCTTTCATATTTTCACCAGCAGCATGTTGTAGTTGTTACCTGGTCTTTCCCGCCTACCATAGGTACTTCCAAGAGGCTTTAAGGAAGATCTATAATTGAACTAAAAGCCACAAACATAATTCTAAAATTTGACTAGTAGGCAATTGCCCCATATGGACCAGTTAGTTTCCTCACCTAAGGTGTGTGGTAGCCAAGGTCAAGAATTGTGGGACTGAATTCTATCATCGTAACAGCCAAGCACAATTCAATGGGCTGACATACAGTTGCATGACCTAAAGTATTATTAATAATAATACTTCAATGAATAATGAAAGTATTATAGTAATAATAAAGAAAATTTTGTAAGCTTGTAAAGCTTGTTGTCCACCTTGGGAGTTTTTCTTATATTTAACATCTAACAATGGTTTTGCAAGAGCTCTGTGACTTAAATCAGCAATTTCTGAGCACAGGATACACAAGCTGATGCAGCTCACTTAAGGTTTGAGGTTTTTAAAATTATTCAGCTTCTTTCATCATTTGGGAACCATTTTCCTATTCTCTTACTTGGTTTTAAGCTTTTCAAACACACTACAGAAAACATGAAATTGTGTTTGTTACACTAGAAAAAAAAAGCAGCAAATAAATAGTGACTGGTTCTAGGGTCAATGGTTGTAAAATATTACCCAAGGGAGAAAAAAAGAAAATTACTGAGACCTGAAATTGTGACTATGATGTGAAAATAAAGGCTATGAGCATTATTCCTGAACTGTGGTAAATTTTCTTTTCCCTGGTCAGTATTTTATAAAACTCTTACTTGGAAACTAGACATCATTTGTTCTTGATACATTTCTACTCATTTGAAAAAAGGTAATGTTGAACTGTTTGCTTTATCAGACACCTACTTTATGTGAAAAGATGAATGCATAACTTTAATAACTATTGTTTTTTAGATAATAATACAAAATGTAGTTGTTAGTAGTCTAGACATAAAACTAGAGTCATAAAAGTTAGGACTCCAGGTTTGTGTACCCTAAGACATCATGGTAATGCTGGTGATGCCATAATGACAATGATGATAGAGCATGGCTCAGCTATACCAGAATTTCATAATAGTGTCCATTGCCACTATTCTGCTTCCCACATAAAATCAATAGTGAATGAGAAGTTAATGAAGGACTTAATGTAAGAACCTTTTCTCTAGCAGGTCAAAATTGTTGACCTTATTAGGATTTCGTGTTTCTGTAAAAGTTTTATTCAAAGTGTGGTCTGTGGTGATGGAAAGCCTGTGCCAATTTGCTTGAACTGCTCTTTTAACAGACTGGGAAGTGTCAAAGATACAGGCACCCCATCTGCTTGTTCTTTTTGTTGGAGAAGATGGCCAATGCAATGTAACATCCATCTTTATGCCCAAAATCACATTCCCTCTCTTCCTACACAGGTGGAAAAAAATCTTCAAGCTACAGTCCTTAAAGAAAGACATATCATAATTACCTTGTGCAACATTCATTTAATCACTGTTTTAGTCAACACCTTTGATAAAGCTTGCACCCGGTATTGGACTGCTAGGAAAAAAGCATCTCCAGATGACCTGTAGAAGATGCATTAACATTGCAGGCAAAGCCATACTTACAATTAAGTCAAATAAAATCAAATATGTGATACCCACACATTAGCTGCTATATTGATTCAAGTTTCCTATCAACCACTCTTGCTAACTCCAACTGAGCACAAGGGCTGCTTTCAAGTATAGAGGATGTTTTTCTACATTCCTCCTCTTTTTAACAAATTCAGCTACCAAATAAATACTTTCTAATGATATTTTTAATAAGCATATCTGCTGGTGAAACATGTTTTAATACACATTCTCTGTATCTCAGTGTAGAATAGTTCTTTCCTTCATTTCTGAAAGGTATTCACAGTGCCCAGATGTTAAGCCGTAGAAATTTCTTTTTCAACAGTAGCATCTGGCTTATTGGCAGGCTCTACTTGCTCTTTTGTTGGCTTCGCTGCAGTTGTCTTTAGGCTGTGAAATGATTAGGATACTGATGTGATATCTTATTCACTAGAATCCCATCACTTTTAGCTAGCTCATGGTTTCTGTTCTGTACCATTTCCAAACAAATCTAAATAACAACAAAATTTCTCCCAAAGATATCTCTATGAGCTGAAAGCAAGGGGGGAAAAAAATCCAATGATTTCTCCAAGGATAACGCAGAATTAATGCTTTGCAGAACAATCTGGGAAAGGGACAACAAAAAAAAATAGCTAACAGATATTTTATTACTCTAATGTGATTCAGATTTCCAGTTTAATAGATTTCTTCTTGAATAAATTGTTGATAAAATGCTTTATTTTCTCCTTTAAAAAGATTCACTTTAATACAAGGTGAAAGTTGGGAACTTCCTTCTATCCTATATATGAGTTACCATGTAAACATAATGGAAAGCATATTGAGCTTTAGAACTCTCTGATCTCTTGAGGATAGAAACACTGGTGGACAAATATTTATTAGCTACATTTTAAAGTAAATTGCCAGCCATGTGGGCTTTCAGATATATACTGGGGCTTTGACCCAGCCTTCCTTTCATATATGCAGTCTTTCTCTCATGGTCATATGCCTCTTTGAGACTGAACTTCAGCGCCCAGTCTTTTAAATGACTGGTTGATTCTTATCTAATGATTGCAAGAAAAACACTTTTATTCCATTTCTGAGTTGATATTATGCAATATAGTTTCAAAAATATTATTGGAATAGTTGCAGAGCAATGATGGAAAGGTTTTTTTGTGGGGTGAGAGGAGCCTTGAGTGTAAAAGTGATATATATAGTCTTCTTGAACTTGTCTTTAAGAACTTTTTCCCTAGGTTCTATGTAACCTATGAATATTTAATTCAGTCTTTTTTGGTATTAGATATAAAATTCTGCTATATGGAAGCCAGCCTTTGTTTTCTTACTAATAAGTATCCATACAAACTGTATGTTTAGCAATCAGTACTCTCCTATTTTAAAGTCTCATAAACTTAATCTTAGTTTTTAATCTGAATTTGAAAATTCTGATTTCCAGGCTGCATTTTGGATCTAAATAGCCATCTGGCCATATGTCTGTTATATAATTATAGAAAAGAGTGAGGCAATATAAGTAAAGCAGATGGTAAAAGGTGCCTGCTGACCAAACAGGAGTGGTGGGACTCAGCTTGGATAGGTCAGCCTATCTGTAATACATAATCTCAATTGTCATTGCTCATATCTACTGCTTTTGATGCTACCCTATGTCATTTATATGACATATATATGTATATATATGTATATAGTGATTTATGCTATATATCATAGTTTTCTTTGAAAGCTTTACATAAAATGGTTGAGATATTGAAATATTTAGTTTATATATTTGTGTAGTTTATATATGTTACTCCCCTATTTAAGAAATTAATGTCATTGGAGTTATTTTACTTTAAATTAAACATGCATCCTTTTCTAAAGATACAAGAGCATTACTTGATATATATCCAATTTGTCTTCTAATTTATGAAAGTATAATGATATTGCATTATTGTTATAAAGTTAATCAAGACTTTAATGGGACAGCTATGTTACTATTGAGTGGTTGTTTTTTTCTTTTACTATAATGCATGTCTTCAACAAGCTGATTATGCAGTGTAGCAATGAATTCTCTAATTAGAAAGTTATTACTACATCTATAATGGGCAAGAATTCTAGCTCTGTAACTTGCATTTTTAAGATGCTTTCATATAGAAAATAGAAATAAAAAACTTTAAAAATGCACATCAATAGTTACAACAAGATGCATAATCTGTAGGCACTTGGTCTGGTTTATTTTCCATTTTTTTTTCATCTGATGATGCATATTTCCATGTATGCAAAGTAAACACAAGATGACTTCACTCAATAACTCTGTGACTTGATAATTTCTCAAACATGTTTTGCATAGATGTGAGAAGCTTGTGCCAAGGCAAGGACCGAGAAAAATTGCCAGGTTTAAGCTGTACAAAAAGGCAATTTCTTACAGATTTTTAACCTTGTTTTGACTTTGAATTTCACTTAAGGATTGAAATCATATATTGTCTCAGAGCAAAAGCAGAAAAGGTCATATGATCATTAAGAAACAGAAATATGTTTAATACTAGGAAGTCCAAGTGTTGACCATGCTAGAAATGACGCTGCCTTTTTTTTTTCCTGCTTTACCTTTAATTGGAATGATACTTGAATCCTGGTTATCAGCAAACAAGTTATCTTCAAGTTAAATGAGTACAATGCCTTCAACCACAAACTGAATTTATGTAACTTTATTCTTATAACCGGAAGCTTCTAGTCTCAAAACTATTCATATAACCATTTTGTCCAGGCTCTAGCACCATGAAAATCATTATGTGAGGCTCTCCTAGTCGAGAGTTTACGATTTACCATCATCATTACCTAAAAAACTAAACATTTCACTCGGAACTGCATCTCTGTGACCTCAAGGCTGCCAGTTCTGAGCCCAGTCTGAAGATCACTGGTCTGAGATCCAGTGTCCGCACTTCTTCTAGTTTTTATTGAATTATCATTTGGTGAAAAATGCATAAAAATATCATAGGGGGAAAAAAAGGATGATCAAAGCATGCCTCATTTATGGCTTAGTGACTGGAAACTATGATGCTGATTCTTTGTCTTTTTACTAACTGCAAAATTGTGGAAAGCCCTCAGATGTCCAAGAAACAGATAGGATAAAACTAAAAATGACTGCCACAGATAGACTGAAAGTGTAAGAAAGACAGGTATCAGCAGGCTGTTGTTAAAACACCAACTTAAAGGATCTTGGAGCCGTGAGCAGAGCATTTTCTGGTCATGCAGAATAGGGGTGTTATCTGCCAAATATTTTCTTACAATAACCATGATCTCACTCATGCTTATGTCGAGTCCTTTTTATCACTGATGGCCAATCAATTGCTCATTTAATTACTGGGCATAATTACAGCAAGTTAACTAAGGGGCCAGCTTTTATATCTACATAGAGATGAATTTCACTAAGAATATGACAAAGTCTCAAGAACTTTTTAAATAAAATGTCCTATATTGTGTACAGTATCTTCATTGTGTGCTTTACAAATGAAGAAATCACAAAAACTTTGTGCACTTCCTTTGTTTTCCTGTGTGATAGTTTTTGAGGGAGTCATTGGGTTTTTTGTGTGTTTGGGGAAGAACCTACATGTGTCATACTGTTCTAAGGACTTGCTGCCTTGTTTTGGCAGACAGCAGCAATCCTGCACTGCTGTTTGCTGGAAGATGTTATTATAATGGACGTTACTCCAGTGAATTTGGCAAGCCTAGCAAGTTGAGAGAGATGCTGCTGTGTCTTTTGGCACTAGCATGCAGCTTAGACTTGCAGTCCCCCATTGTCTCATTTTTCTTCTTTTTCTTTTTCTTTTTCTTTTTCCTTTTTCTTTTTCCTTTTCCTTTTCTTTTTCTTTCTTTTTCTTTCTTTTTCTTTTTTTTTTCTTTCTTTTTCTTTCTTTTTTTTTCTTTTTCTTTTTCTTTTTCTTTTTCTTTTTCTTTTTCTTTTTCTTTTTCTTTTTCTTTTTCTTTTTCTTTTTCTTTTTCTTTTTCTTTTTCTTTTTCTTTTTTTTCTTTTTCCTTTTCTTTTTCTTTTTCTTTTTCTTTTTCTTTTTCTTTTTCTTTTTCTTTTTCTTTTTCTTTTTCTTTTTCTTTTTCTTTTTCTTTTTCTTTTTCTTTTTTCTTTTTTCTTTTTTTCTTTTTTCTTTTTTTTTCTCTTTCTCTTGTTCTCTTTTCCTTTTTTCTTTTTTTTTTTCTTGTTTTTTTCCCCTACTATTATTATTATCGAAAATTAAGATGGTCTGTACCCATGATCCCAATCTAAATTACCACTGTCTCTCACATATGAAAAGTATGCTTGAACCTATTGCTTGGGGCCTAGGAATGGCTGCTCAGAACAGTTCCACACATTCCTAAAAGATAAACTGAAGGGAATTGAGCCTGTTCTGCTACTGTGACTGCTTCCAGGAAATTCCTATTTATCCCAGGTCCTGTCTTCCTGACGTCTCTTTGAGTAAATAAATAAAATATTAGAGAACTGAAAAATCAGACTCTTCTGATAATTATTTAGACAGATTTCCTCTTAGTTTTTTTACTTTGATAAAATATATCCTTCTAAATTTCATTAACAAAATTATTTTTCACTTTTGCATCTCTCTTTTTCATTTCACTCACACTTCATCAAAACCAAGCAGACTTGAGCATTTAAATACAAAAAACCAACATGTTGTCCATCATTAATTACATGCTTATTTTTCCCTTGTAATTATAGCTATGATGAATGCAAACTGTATCTCTAAACTTGTTACAAAAAAATAAAGTCACTGTATGTTCTTAGTAAATTAATACTATGGACCTTGGGATATTCTTATTTCCAAATTAGACATCATTAAAAATCTTCATTATTCAGCTCTAACATATGTTTGAAGTCAAAACACCTGCAAAATTTGTCATCCAGAGGCTCCTCAGAGAGAAAAAATAATATTTTAGCTGTTGCTGATGAGGAAGATTTTCAGTGGCATATAAGAGTGAGTACTAAACTTTTTTATTTTTCTTCCATTCTCCAACTTCTTACATAAGAGATAGGGTTAAAAATATTTATTGAAGCACTGAAAATGTGAACAGGCCAAAGGCATAACCACAAAAGCCAATTGTAATAAAAATATCAGGTAATAAATGAACAGAGTCCTTGCATAGATTTCTCTCCCTAAATATTCCACACAGAACTTTAGCTTTGTGCATTTTGTATGGCAGCAAAATTGCCCCTAAAAAACAATAATCACCTAAGAGAGGTTATTCTAATGCTATATGCTTTAGAAACAACAAATCTGTATAAGATTTCCCATTGTATCCACACACACATTTGAATATACTAGTGAATGAGGTAGAAGAATTAGACACAACTGGAGGAAGTTCAATACCACACATCAAAATAATTATTTGATTTTTTTTTGGAAGGTTCTGGTTTCATGTTCCTAATTGACCATTTCTGAAATTGTTGATAATAATAAGAAGGATTTTATGCAAAGGGAAGTTTTTCTGAAAGAAGCTTTTCTCACAGTGCGTGCTTTTGGTTACATTATCTGTTGGACTCTTGAATCCACTTCCAAACAAAAGAATAGCTCTATGGGACTTACCAAACAGGGATGCAGTTCAAGGAAGTTCATAGTTAAGGAACTCAGTATTTTCTGAGTGTGTGGAAACACAGAACAGCTTGGCAGGTTCTGGTACTAACCAGTAGCTGACACCTGTAGTCGAATATAGAAATAAGTAGGAATCTAAAATGTATTTTTTTTCCCTTGATTTTTCTATAAGGTTATGTCCTTACACAAGTATTTTATTGGTGTTAAACCTTTCATCACCTTCTGTTACTCAGCAGCTGGTACAAGCCTCTTTTCCCTGGGGTAGAGGTGTAAAAAAAGGTAGTCACTTGGAATATAGATGCATTTAACTGAACCACAATTTTTCATCTCTGATATTAATTGTAAAGAAATACTTTTTCCATTAGAAAGTTATTATATTAAAAATATTATTTAATTTTTATTATTTATTTACATTCAATACAGTGTAGAAGCAAATTAAACAAGTAGTTCACCACAAAGAATTGCAGATGCTGCCATATTTCAGAGTTTGTGACCCCACTTTACGCAGTTAAGTGAAGGAAGAATTTCATACCCAGAGCTCCTAAGGCTTCATTTTCTTCTCAGGTAGTTAGGCAATTTAGACTGACTGAAGGCATTTCAGTGGAATTTTTCTGGATTAAAATGCAACTCAAAAGGAAGAAGGACCAAGAACTACAGCAGAGGTTGACACCGTGCACAGATATTCTAAAACTGACACTAGAGAATCATGAGTGCACACCTGAGATGAAAAAGGTGATGCTGAAGAGCATTCAGAGTGTTACATTTTCCTTTCTGGGAAATGGATTCCCTAAAATATTGGATAGCCTCCACTAAAACAGCAGAGGAATCAATCTAGGAAATTACAGAATAGCAAGTTTAAATTCAATAGCTAGTAAATTGCTAGAACATTTATTAAAGCAGTCAGTGTATAAGCACCTAGAGGAAAGTAAGGTGATAAAACGTAGCCACCATATAGTAGTCGCAGAGAAATCATGCCAACTTAACTATGTCTTACTTTTATAAGCCTCAGTAAATTAAGGAAATGTTGGCAACACACAGTAGATCTCAAGCTAAAATCCTTCATGGTATTCTCACACAGCAATTAAAGCACAAGGAAGTTGAAATACTGCATTATGAACATACAACCCACATTAAGATTGGCATAAACAGATAATGATTACACTTCATTCCTAGATGGCAGGACCACTAATGGAATAATTTTCTCAGGAGAACTACCGTGATTTTTTTTTTAATATTCTATATATATATGTTTTTTAAGTTTTCCCCATTATTTACTAGTAAGTGAAGAGCCTCTGTATTTGTATTCAAAGAGATATGCTTTCAACATACAAGCATTTTCTGGTTTTTTCAGCTGAAAAAAACACCCAAAATTTAATCTTTATCTGCAGTTTCTACTCACTTGGAAGAGAAGTAAGTATAATTCACATTTTACAGAGAACAGAGGCAAAATCAACTCATGAAGCATTTTGCAATATTGCTAGCCCAGGGATGAGACAGCTGCCCAGCTCGCTGTCACTGCCTACATCAAGTACAATGGACTGTATTCACATGGAATTAAATGAGAGTTTATAAATAAAAATGTCTTATCCCCACTAATGATTGTGAATTGGAGAGGTCTTTTAGTTTTAATAAATTGAGGTAGGGGACGTATATTCTTTGGACACTGTGGGACTGATAAAATATACAGTTGTCTGTTGCAGTCATCTCCTTTGTGCTGCTTTTCAGCAAAAAGTTCCTAGAAAGAAGAACTTGGTGAAGAGACAATCCAGATTTCTACAAAGAGCTGAGAAGGTGTTTTTAGTTCTGCATATTCCAGGCCTGAGTTGAGCCATTTTTTCCATGCCTATTCTTTTACACTTAAATTCCAGGCACTTTATTCACTTGAGAAGGCTTATAATTCAATCTTAGCATTGCTCCAGTCTGAAAAATGATCTCATCAAAACACTCAAAAACAACTACAATGCAGAGACACAAATTTTACCGGGTAAAATCTAGCAGAAAACTGAGAAGATCGGTCCCAAGTGGGAGGTAATAAGGTTAGCTAGAATGCAGCCTTCTCTTCATCTGCTCCTTTGTGCTACAGGTACCAGAAGGCATATTAGTTTTCATATAGTTTCAGGCCTGACCTGTCTCTGTGTTAAATTCAAACTAAGCTGAAGTTAAATTTCAGATACTAAATCACTGCAGGATGTAGGAGTCAAGAAAAACAGCAAAAGGCACTGGATTTTTGCGTATTTCTCTCTCCCAACTCTCTCAACTAAAACACATGTGAGTACATATTAAACAGTAGCACCTGACACTAATCTAGGATACAAATGACACTAAGATTCTTGAATAACAAAATCCCTTCCCCTACAAGGAAGTAGAATATAATGAGTGTTTGGAAATAGAGCCCTCAGCCAGATATTCACATTCGGAGATTGAGATATGGATGTATACAATCTCACTTTCTCACACCTACCCTGTGGGGTTGAATTTACTTTTACAACAGAGGCTAGTAATACCACCTGAGATGTTCTAGATCTTCCATCTGGCCCATTGCTACCACAGCAGAAGGGAACTGGCCCTTCTAAGACTGTGTGTCACATCTCTGAACTGTTGCGGCAGATACTCTAGAGTGTCTCAACTGGCACAAGAGTCCTTTCGGCATGCAAATGAATCATGCCAGACTTATCTCTTTATATGTATAGTTCACCTATACTCCAAGGAAATAAGTAGGCACTCTAGAGTACAATCCACCTCTTCTCAGTTAGACATATAAATATGTCAAACAAATCATACATCAATATTTCCTATTTCCTCTATCTCTCCACTTGGAATTTATTTTGATCACATTCCTCCAAGCTTCATAGGAACTCTTTCTATACAGTACTTCTGACTCACCTTTGTCTCAGAAAATGCAAAGTTTGCTACAGGCTATAATACATCTGTTTTCTGAACTGACAGTTTAGAAATACTAGCTTTCCAGAGCTGGCTTGGGCATCCATCCAACAGTTTGTCGCATGGTATAGAAGTGCCTGACCTGCTGAAGATATTTTGTATTCAGATCATTTAATCACATTTTGTTTTAAGTAAATTAGCCCACTGGTCCCTCACATGTTATATCCATTACCTAGATTCATCTTGCGATGTTAGTGCTGTTAAATTGCCAGTAGCTGCTCTTATTCTCTTTGAGGTTATTAGGACTTAGACAGCAATTAAGCAACATGTCGACTGCACTAGTGTTTCAACATACAGTATAAGAGCTAATAAGAAGATTGAATGTAGCTCCTGACTAACAGAGCATGTGGCTACATATTGTGTTGTATATGAATGTATATGTCAGTATATGAAAAAATTTTCCCAGGACAATATTGTAAATAAGCTAAAATATGACTTGACAAAACTTCAGAGGATGTACTGCAAACTGAATTTTGCAATGAAAATTGATTCACTAGCAATTAGGACCAGAATCTGTACCATTTGCATGTCTCCTCAGGTAAAGCTCATTCTCTTTCATCTCTTCAGGTGATACAATTATCGCATCAAAGGCAGGATTGTGCATCAGATGTTCTGTCCAATCTGTGGGAAAGAGCACTCCATAGCTGTGTACTTATCATATAAATACACTATGTTTGCAAATACTCCACACCTGACCTTACAGAAATATTTCATTAGTGATTTCAGGGGTGGATGTTCCTTTACCATGAACCTTATTAACTATGTGCAAAAAGTGATTGTAAACTCAGGCTGTATTTGATAATCTGTGCTCTGATAATTTTGGCTCATGGAGGCTCACTGTTGCTAATCAGATAGACCAAATATTTTTGGGTTTTAACTTATAATTGCCAATATAAATATTGTAATTGAATAATCATAGAAGGAAAGTAAAATATTAAGCTTGACTGTGCCAAAACAAAGCACATTTAATATGTTCAGAAAATGCTTTTGTAGTGGTTTGGTCCAAAATATTCATTACTGTTTACCCTCTGTGAGATAAGAATTAGGAGAAACTCAAACAGGCACCAAACTTGAAAGAATATAAAGAAATTTATTAACAGACCTAAAAGAAGAAAAAAAAAAAAAAATAATACCACACCTTCAGAACACCTCTCCTCCTCCCACCTTTCTCCCTGCTCCCACTGACAATGTAAAAAGACAACCTTTGAGATGTTCAGTCTGTTTACCACTTCCATAATAACCTTGCTCGGTCCATTTAGGAAGAGGAGTCTCTCTTGTCCATGCTATGAAAACATTTTCACAATGAGATAGCCGCCCGGGTTGGTTCTCTGCCCACGTGTGAGTTCCTTCCCCCGACTTGCAGCTTTTCCCACAACTGCTTTTGAGGGTCCACTCCTGAACTACTGGGGTAAAATTTTAAAGTGGAGCTGTTCAGAAATAAAAGTTCTCTTCACCCATCTCTGGGAGCATTTCATCTCTAGGAACAGAGGTCCTCCTTCCCTGGGAGCAAAGGGTCCTTCTCGTCTTCATCTTTAGGACTGTCTCTGGGAGCATCTCTAGGAACTGAGGTTTTCTCCTTTCTCATTTGGAGCAAAAGTCCTCATCGCTTCCATCTCTCCCTGTTCAAACTTCTCATGAAATTACAGCTGCTTCAGCATCTGCCTATCTCAGCGCAGGTGCTTTTGCTCACAAGTACAATTTGAATGCTCCACCCCCCATGCCTTCATGAAATTACAATGGGTACTCTGATATATCATAGCTTTACAACAGAATTTCAGCTTTAAGCATCTCCTCTTTCTTCTCCCTCAGGTTTTCAGCTCTTCTCAGCACTAAAAGGGTTAATCTCACCTAGGCCTTGCAGCTGGAATTTCGCTTATCACTGTTGGTCACATGATCTCTGCCGGACAGCAGAGCAGCTTCAGCTGAATCTTGGCCGCACTGCAGAGGGGGAGCCGGGCTGCTCCAGCTGCACAGAGCAGGACTGGGGGCGGGGGGGGGGGGTTCCGCAGGTGGAACAGGGCCCATCAGCTCCAGGATGGCTGCGGCCCGGCCCAGCCTGGCCCGAGCTGATAGGCCAGCTGATAGGTTCTGTCAAGTCACAGAGGAAGCTGTAAGCACCCCTTTGCAAGAACATCACTTCCGAGACTATGTTTGCTAAACCATGACAGCTTTATAATTCCATCAGCTCTTCCATTACTTCAGTCACGTGGTAGTTCATAATAGCATGGCTCAGTTGCCTAAACACAAGCACCATGTGCGATCACTAGAGTGTCCCACCTCAATTTTAGCTGCCATTTTGGAGAAGTGCAGGTTCTCTGCAGGTAGTGTCATATCTGCCAGTTCCATGTGGATTTTTAATAGAAAAAAAAAAAGGGGGGGGGGGGGGTTGTGATTAATATAAATCTATTAGATATTTT
The DNA here is from genome assembly GCF_041296385.1 of Aphelocoma coerulescens. Lineage (NCBI taxonomy): Eukaryota > Metazoa > Chordata > Aves > Passeriformes > Corvidae > Aphelocoma > Aphelocoma coerulescens. The sequence continues at coordinate 52,890,049 of NC_091013.1, read as the reverse complement.
AAAGGGGAATAAATCCACTCATAAAAATGCTGACATAGATATAGATTGCTATTAAGCTTTGTAGTTCATTATTAACTATCTCATATATAGAATTCTCTTGAAAGAGAATAAACTTTAAAATATGCAATTTTTACTTTATTCATGTATTAACAACTTATTCAATAAGACGTATTTGTCCAACTTGCAATGGTATTGCATTTGTGGTACGGTAGGTGCAGGTTGGATTTTAACAATAGCTTCAAGATAGTAAGATGAAAATAACTTGAAGAATATTAACTTGGCTTAATAACATCTCTGGCATAGAAAGATATTCCATTTTTCCCTATTCAAAAAGAGTCTTTAAGAAATCTTTCACTCATGGGAAGATACTAATCTCATGTAAACTAAGACAGCTGAAATTTAAGTGCGTTGCTTAAGTTAGTTTTCCTGGCTCCCTCTGCAGTCAATGGAGGACTATTCTTCTTACCTGTTTTAAAAGAAAAATTGTGATCTGGAGGATCTAATTTCTCTCTGTGATTTAGACAGATTCTAGATGATCTCGAACAGGGAGGCACCTCTTCACAATAGCAGAGACTCTGTTCTGTACTGGTGGGGCATGGAATACTTCTTTAAATTTCTGGAGATCCTCAAACAGTCTTTCCATTGACAAGACTCAGGCCTGTATCAGGAAAGAGATACTTTCTTTTTATAGCTGAGCTTGGTACCCAAATAATCTACTCTTTGTTCTCCTTCTTTCCATGATGTCATTGCCAAGAAGTTGGCATATGGCAGTGGCGCACCCCATATAATGTTCTGCTACATTGTTTGTGTACACAATCAGGTGATATCACCTGCATTTATAGGGGACTGCTCATTTTTTGAAACCTTATAGAGTACCTCCAGCATAGCTAATTCTCTCAGGTACTGGATATATTGCTCCATGGTGTTCCATTCATCTTGGTGCAACAATAGACCATCCTTGAGAAAATACCTTTCCTTCACTCTTGATAGGAGTCACCTCCAGAGGCTGAGAGTTTCTGTACTTTTCCCAAGCCCCTTGTCAATGCCTCCACACTGAGACAGGGATCCCAGTTCCTTGTCTTCACTATCATCTAGTTTATATCATGGGCCACAAGGTCTCAGCATTAGAGCAGCCAGGTGAGTAGATGCTCACCCAACCAGTAGCTGAAATCTTTTTCCATGTCTCTGCTCACCTGGGGATAGGGATCAGGTAATTATCTATGGCCCTGCCTCTACCTCCTGTTGTGAGGACCCCATTTCCTCTTCATCCCTCACTAACTTAACTGATTTTGTTTGGATTTCTTCTTCAATATAGGTGCCACTGCTACTGGCATGGGTTGTTAATAACAAAGGTGATAACAGAGGCGAACGATTCACATGCAAATGCTCACCACTACACCAAGGGGCCCCCACCATGTTACCCTGACCTGGAAGGAACCCCTTCCCCATTCCTGGAAGATTATGTGAGGTGATATAGAAAAACCCTAGCCAAGCCGCCTCCTGGCTGCTGCAAAAATTAACCCTGTCCTGTCTGGAACCAGGACACATCTACCTCTCCGACCCCTAAACCTTATCACCCCTAAACCTTATCACCCAGCACCAGATCCACAGGCCTCTTAAACACCTCCAGGGATGGTGACTCTACCACCTCCCTGGACAACCTATTCCAATGCCTGACCACCTGAAAAGTGAAAAAATTTTTCTAGTATCTAATGTGAATCTCCACTGTCCTAGCTTAAGGCCATTTCCTATAGTCTTCTGACTGCAGGCATGGTGGAACAGACCGGCTCCCTTCTCACTACAGTCTCCTTTCACAGGGAGTTGTAGAGAGCAATGATATCCCCCCTGACCTTCCTCTTCTTGAAACTAAACCAACCCAGCTCCCTTAGCTGTTCCTCATAAGACATGTTCTCCAATCTGTTCACAAGCCTTGTTGCCCTTTGCTGGACACAGTCCAGCACCTCAATGTACCTTTTAAAGTGAGGGGCCCTGAAGTGAATGCAGTACTTGAGGTGCAGCTTCACCAATGCCAAGGACAGGGGGATGATCACTTCCCTAGTCCTGCTGGCTATACTACTCTTGATACAGGCCAAGATGCCATTGGCCTTCTTGGCTATCTGGACACACGCTGGTTCATATTGAGCCTGTTGTCAACCAGCACCCCCAAGTCCCTTTCTGCTGAACAGCTCTCGAGCCACTCCTCCCCAAGACTGTAACTCAACTTGGGGTTGTTGTACAGGACCCAGCACTTCTTGAGCCACATGCAATTGTCCTCAGCCTATTGACTGAGTCTTTCCAGGTCTCTCTGTAGAGACTTCTTACCCTCCAGCAGATCAGCACTCCCACCCAACTTAGCATTGTCCGTTCAAACCCCATATCCAGATCATCAATAAAAATGTTAGTGTCTTCTGTTAAAATGTTTTCTGATCATCTTATAGAGGAAGATATAGATAAAACAAAAGCAAGGTTAAAAAAATCTTAAAGTGTCCTTTCTTTGGGAAAAGAAAATAAATTCTTGTGTTTCTCCTTTACAAAGGAGGAAGTAGATGCTATTAGTAGAAATCTAAGGCAGATTTCTCAAAGTGGTTATAATCAGCCTTCACATGGCTCTAAGACATTCTTCAGTTCCCATGAAAATAGGCTTACTTCATGTGATCACACAATAAGAAGTTGTCTTTTCTTAGAAAGAAGCAAAGAAGCTTGTCACAGCTAAAAAAGAGAGACATGGGCTACTTGCCATGTTGACTTGAATGAGAGTCAAACCATAAGATTGGTCTTCAGAGGGATGTTTGAAGAGGTATTTAAAGGATAATCTCACAACTTCAAATTCTACTTGTGTATCATTCTGGTCTAAAATAGAGAAACTCTATAGAATGAATGGGGAAGGAGATTTCTTGTTTGGCTAAAATAATTACAAGTAAAGCAAAATAACTTTTTAAATTTCTTCATTTTCATTTCAAGTGTTCTCTTGCCATTGTCCCATAGTGTTAGAGACTGAGACAGTTAGTTTCGTAACTGTTCCTTAAAATGGGAGGTTTGTGTTATTGAGCACCTTAGATAAAAACATAAACTCAGTATGAATACTTGAACAAGATACAGATCAATATCTAATGACACATAGTGGATAAAGACGCTTTCCACCCTTCCCCAGAAAGAAGACCACTGCTTTACTCAGCTTATCCTCAGATCACTAGAAAAATATAATAAGTTTGTGCACTAATTCTTGTCTCCAATAAACTCATTATCAAAAATTGGTCTTCTTCCTTTTAACCTATGCCTAGATGGGTAAGGAGTGAGTTCCCAAGAATAACAAGAAGGGCTACTACAGGTATGTCAGACAGAATAGAAAGTTCAAAGAAAGCATTTACCCCTAATGAGCAAGACTGTCAGACAGGTAACAATGGATTGGGATAACAGTGAGGTACCCAGCAAAATTTTTGCCGCAGTCTCCAATGGCAACGTCTCTTCCTACACATCTCAAGAGGATGGACTGGAAAACAGGGACTGGGGGAGCAAATTCCCTCCCACTGTATGTAAAGACCAGATTCATGACCACGTGAAGGAACATGAATGTACCTAAATCTACAGGACCTGATTATATGCATCCCAGAGTCCTGAGGGAATTGACTGATGTAGTTACCAAGCCACTCTCCATCATACCTGAAAATCATGGGAGTCAGTTGAAGTCACAGATGACTGGAAAAAAATGAAAAATTTTACCCATCTTTAAAATGGTAGAACAGGCGATTGTATGAACTATCAACCTGTCAGCTTCACTTCTGTGCCTGGAAAATTCATGGAAGAGGTCCTCCTACAAGCTATTTTTTGTAATGAGAGTGGTGAACCCTTGGAACAGGTTTCCCAGAGAGGTGATAAATGCCCCATCCCTGGAAACATTCAAGGTCATGTTGGACACAGCCCTGAGCAACCTGATCTAGTGGAAGATGTCCCTGCTCATTGCAGGGGGGTTGGACTAGGTGACCTTCAGAGGTCCCATCCAACCCAAACTATTCTATAATTCTATGATTCATGACATCATATATCCCAGACATGAACAAAAAAATTTGACAGTTCTGAAGATGTTCCCTTTTCACAATAAGTTTTGAACCATATTCTCAATGATATGAAAAAAATCAATAGGTCACTAATACTACTTTGAGTGTTCATTTCTAAAATATGCAGGTAAGTAATGTGTGAGCTGTTTACATATATAAAAGGAACCAAAATGCTGTCAAATGAAGACTTGGACTACTCCTTTGGAAAAAACAGAACTAGAAAAAGAAAGAAGAGAGAAGGAAGCATTTTTTTCTTTTTGACATCTTCTCTAGGCATTTTACATGAATCATGTTTATGACATACTGTAGAAATGGTGTTAACCAGACCCCTATATATTCTGCAGAGAGTGCTTGGGAAAAGCTGTCTCCATATTTAGCCTCCTTTGTTTAAATATGGAGACCCAAATACTCTTGATAGTAGTACATAGAATGATAGCCTAGTTACTTGATGACAGTGTCCATTTAGACCTCTTGCTTTTGCAGCTAAGTGCTTCTCTTAAAAAAGGTAACTTTCTGAGAGGTAAAGAATTTTTTTTCTTGTATTTATTAAGTACTTAATTATTAAATGTCTGAACAGTTATCCACATGCTCCCCTCTCTCAGAAACCTGACATTCTAACACATCCTTTGTAATACAGCAATTCCACAAAACCAGTGTGTTCCTGAAAATTAAGACTGTTAATCTATACCCAAATATTCCTTCACACTCAGAAAAAGGTTGAGAAGTGAGTAAGCATGATGTTTCACATAGAATCTCTCAGTGTTAATAAATAAATGCAAAATATATGACTAGGATACTTCGCTCTTCCTTTAAGACATAAGCCGAGATAAACACAGTTTATTATTGTGCTGTTGAGCTTCATCCTTATAGCTTATCCTTATAACCTCAAAATGGTTTCTAATTACAGATAAAACACATTTTGGGCTGTAAATATAAAAAAGGCAAACTGTAGTGCACACTTCTCTTCTGTAAGTTAGATGCAGGAGAGTGGTGGATATTTGTTAATATCTACTGTCTGTTACACAGCTTTGGTGTTCACTTTGGATAAAACAAGCTCCTTCTGTGAAATGAACATCTTTTCAAAGCATGAACCTTGTTTCAAGGTCCGTGGAGTTATCCGCTTGTCACATATGTTGTAGGGATTACAACCCTGAGATAGCCACACTGTGCTCTCCTACATGGGTAACACATACCATTATTTAAGATTCTTGGCCACAAACAAGCAGACACAATAACTACCGACAAACACAAGACACAAAATTTGTCTTTTACGTGTACAGTAAAAGACAAATTATTTGGAGATTAAAAGTAAAGCTAAAACCACATCCTGCACACTGGTGCAATGCAGCTCAAATACAGAAGGAAAAGGAACTTAAACTGTCTGCCTGGGGAAAAGATTCTCATTTGATGGTTCAGTAGAGGACTGAAGCACCTGTAGTGAGAGAATGTAAGAGGATATAGTCAATAATTATATTAGTGATGAGAAAAAGGTAGCACTTTTATGGAGTGTAGTAGGAGTTAAACCTAAACGTTGCATATCTTCTGCTGCTTCACAAAAACACAGTCTTAAACCAATGATGAAATTGTAGAAATTCTAGAAATTTACCTTACTTCAGAAGTTGCTAGCGATTGTAGAATGTTTACCGACTGGTTAAAGAAAACAATACCATAAACCCCAGCCACTAATAAGTTGCTGAATTAAAGAAATGCATTTGCAGTAGACAGGTGATTTCAATGAAAAGTTAAAGGGCAATTCTTGAGTCTGAAGGGACATATCATATGTAGCATGCAAAATTAAGAAAACGTAACTAATCTACTAATTGTGGTTGTTTTCACCATAAAATACATATTCTGTATTACTGTTTTAATTTGAACTGCTACTGAAGATGGCAGGGGGTAACAACAGCATCAGAAAATCTGTTTAGCAACAAATACACCAGGAGAAGAGCAGGAAGTACAGTGTAGGGAACATTACAGATTGTATATTTTCATTATGAAACACAGTCTCACAGTGCCAATTATTGTTGGTTCAAGGACAAACACTATGCAAAGAAACTGGGACATACACAGAAAAGATGTACAGGTCAGTGCAAAAAGCACCTCATGGGGACAATACCTGAGAATTCCAGAATCATCAGCTTGCAGATGACAGCACAGAGTCCATGGAGAATACCTTAACATCTCCACAGCTGTTTAATTTAGAAGTTATTATTTGAATTCCTTTGCAAGTAGAAGCAATGCAATATAAAATTGAGCTTTATCCAGAGTCCACTGCTTCTTGTAATCTCATGGCAGGTTTGTCAGAGGCTACTTAAGAAGGTGAAATTGCAGAAAACTTCAGTGTTTCTAAAACATATACTACAAAACCCCTCACTCCCCCGAGTGTTATAATGGTGAAGGTAACATATAACTGTAAACAACATATGTTAAATCCTTATGTTGTGAAACGAGGAGGTCATGCATTATTTGGTACAGGATGTCTGAGAAAGATTCAGTTGGACTGGCAAAGTGTAATGTGTTTGCAGGTTTGAAAATAACTACAGACTCCAGCCCAAAACAAAAATAACTGTTCTGAGTGTTTATACAATGAAAACTGTCTTTAGAATGGTCTCAGAACCACAGACATCATGAAGACATATCAGCATAATGTGGCTGGCAAAACAGGATAGGTTGGGTGTACTAAGCAAAGTGCCGAGAGGAATAAAAAATATTAATGTCATCATTCAAGACAATCTTGATGTCTCCTCATGCTATAAATTCTGTATGGATTTATTTTTTTCTTCTGATTAAAAAAGGTACTGTAGTCTGTGTGCCTGAATCCATCTATAATTCAAAAATTACACACTTTTTAGTAGTCAAAATGGATGCACATTGCAAGAGTAACATACACTGCTGTTGTCAGCACTGCTGTTGAACTGGTGCTCAGAAAGTTTGTTTTTTTTCATCTTTTTGGTTTGCATTTCCAGTTTGTAAAGCAAAATGTTTTTTTCCAGGTTTCCATCAATTATGTCCAGGATTTCCTATGGGCCATCTCAAGTTACCATCACAGAAATATTCATATAATCTAAGAAATTTTCACCCCTTAGAAACTAGTTATTTCCCTTTTCTCTGAAGTGTAGTAATTGATCCACTAGATAATCTTTGCCTATTTCAGTGCAAAGCCAAGCACAGTAGCTTAGCTCATCACCAGAGTAAATATCATGGTATGTAGCATCACTGAGTCAGTAAATAATGATAGTTTTACAAATCTTATAAGTCTTTTCCTTGTCCAAGCTGGTCTGGCACATTAAAGGATGAAGGCTTTGCTGATAGAGTCACATCAGGAAGAGGGAGGCAGTATTTTCTTACCTTGTACTGATGTTGTTTCAGAACAGTAACTTTTAGGAAATTTTACAGCATACATGGGGGACTCTCAGTTAAAGTCCAACAAACCCATTTACTTCACATTTTCACTATTAACATCAATAGTAAATTGCATGTCACTCATCAGTCATGAAGAATTGCTTTTGAAGGGCTAATACACCTCTTCTTCCTTGTAAGTCGTTAGCATAGAGAAACTACTTTTTCAATGAGACTTTGTGATCTTCCTCAAATGGCGGTTCCTGTGGCAGACAGGACAAAAATCTCCTTCAGAGAGGATGAATAAACTAGCTAAGACTGCAGCATATTCTGTACCATGATAGAAATTCTGTAGTAATGGATTTGTAATTTTTGTGAGAGACATGGTAAGAGTCTTTCAGATGTAAGGAATAGATTGGTTCAGAGGATATACCAAAGGCCTCTCTGAGACTTGCCTGTTTCTATTACTGTAGCCATTTAGGACCCTATTAGAGCAGTAACATGTACAAATAAGTAAGCTTTGCTTACTTCTAACCTGTGAGTAAGTACTTCTAGTATTGATACAGCTGTTTTCCTGTCTGCATGTTATGAAAAAGAAAAAGTATTTCTGTCCGTGTTTCACAGTCACATAAGATAAGCCATAGTGGTCTCAAGGTCTTGGGCTAGATCTAGACTTACTCTTTTACCCCAGTATCCCATTCCTCTCACTGTTGAGCCTTCCTGGGTTTTAGAGCAGGCTATGGATGCTATCTAACCCAGATCTTCTCAAAATTTATTCTTTGTGGAAGCTGGTTGAAAACACTTGACAGTAGCAGCAACAATACACAGTGAAATGCACCCATATGTCACCTAACACAAATTTAGGATATAGCCAGTATGAATATATGATTGTGGGATGCAAGAGATGTTTTCAGGTTCCTTAGCTTGAAGTTGACACAAAAACACAGTAAGAGACAGGAAAAAAGTCTGTGTGTACTGGGAAACAACCTGCTTTACTGAATCACTCCACCAGCTTTCAAGACTATCTTCTAAACATGTTTTGCCAATGGCTATTATAATTTTTTCTGGTGTAGACTTTGAATACATTGCAAGGATTTATTTATCCTTTGTGTGAGAAAGGTACAGTATGAGTATATAAAAGAAGATAAAATTTTCTTAATTGCATCAAGAAATGCTATGAAAGTTTCAAAACTAAGGTGACAGTCTCTGTGAATGTTCTTCTACTAAATAAAACCTACAGTACATACTTTTAATGATATGATATGATAAATAATTAACTTTTGTAGTGTAATTGCCATGATTCTATCAGTATTAGCTGCAGAATGTCTTACTTTTTTAACTGAGATAAGCAAACCTGATTTTCTTGTAATTGTGCTGCACTTCCTATGCAATTACATAGTCATGAATAAAAAAATAATGGTATGTTTCTTTTTAATCTATTTAATCCAAATCTGGGTCATAAAAGAGTGCCAGAACTCAGAGCATCTCAAGGATTATCAGATGTCAGCTGCTTTGTTGCAACTATGGTAAGAGTGGGATGCAACTGAACTCTAAATATGAAGTTGCTATGTATTAGAAATATTGTAATTGCAATTAAAAGAGGTGCTAACAACAAAAAAAACCCTCCAAATGTTTTTGATATAAAGGCAGTCTAGACATTTTGTGTATCAGTAACTGCAATAAATATTTTTACAGTTAAATCCCATGTGAATTTAGGATAGCTGCCCCTCATGATTTTGAGGTAAGGTATTACCTTTTTAAAAATACATGGTTAAAAAGTTAACCATGCTCTTTCCCTAACCCTAATGCTCTTCCCTTGATCAAATTTTTATGTATGTCTCTTCAAAAAAACCAAACAACCAAAACCAAAGCAAATAAATGAACAAAATAAGCAGCCGTGTAAGTGCATGCTTATCTCGAAATACAGCATGACACAGTTAAGTCAGAAAGATGCTGACATGATTAAAGATAAGCTCAAAAGTTATTTTCTCAGTTAGGGTTTGGATGGAACAAAACGTTCCTTAAATGTTCCTCTGGTAAGTTCGAGATTTCTTCTGACAGATAGATAGGTTAACTGGTGTCGAGCAAATGTGGTAACTATCCTAGTGAAACAGCCTTGATGGATGTACTGCAGACTCTCATGCTGGCTTCTAAATTAAACCCTGGTCATCCTTAATGTCCTTGAGTCCTAACAGAATCCAGACATTTTTACTTGCTGGTATGTTTATAAGCACTCTCCAAATAAGTGGGATTAATTTCACCTAATTTGAAATATTTACCACATAGTCTGGTAAAGTTAATCATCTTGGTTTCCCTTTCCAGTCAATGGGAAGAAAAAATGGTTCAAAAGTATAATCTATTTTGCAAACTCATTTAAAGTTTAGATGCATTGTCCTTCAGGTGTTTTTCCCCATTTATTATGTGTGGGTGAATTGATTCAGCTTAGAAAACTAGCATCAACCTTGTAGATACAGAGCTTAATGTGAAATTAATCCCTACTTTTTTTCTCTAGCACACTCATCTGAGTCCAGCTTTAACCAATTTTGGTCCTTTAGACATGCACACAGCAAAACAAATTCATAAACCATCTAGATGGTCCCCCAAACAGTTTCTTCACTATAATAGAGCACTTGTGTAGTTCAAGTCACTGTACTGTGCTGTCCAGGATTTTGCTCTGTAATTCAAGGTCTTTCTTCTGAAATACAGAATTTCTCTTCTATGTACCATAAATTCCTTACAATCACCTCCATCACTGTGTTGTGGTCATTCTTGCTGACCTGGGTTTATTTTCATCTTAATGACACCTGAAAAGTTTTGGCTTTCCTCCCTCCCACACATTTTTTCTGTTTAGGGTCCAGTTGAATAGGTGCCATCCTTGACTTTTAAGGTACATTTAGCCTTTTCTGTTTATTTTATTCACTTATAATAAATCCCACTGAAATCAAAGGTATGACTTCTTGAATAAGATACCATGAATGAGAGTAACAGAATCTGTCCTTCAGTAAAATTTCTCGAAGAAATCTTTTGAGGTTTTTCTGTAGCACTTTAAAACAAAGTATTGAACATAATGTATTATAATGTAAATTCCATCAAACACTGTGTCATTAACATTTAGCAATCTTGTTTATTCAAGTCAATCCATCTATATATACAAATCTGATATTTGCCTTTTTAAAAATTTAACGTGCCTAAGTGCCCATAAATCAGTTATGACAATCATTGTTAAAGCAATCAATAGTAAGGAATATGCATTAATTCAAATAATATTGATAGCCACATGAACCTGCATCAGTCTTCTGTGAAATAAGAAAAATGATACATCTTTTTAAAATCAATATTTTCCTTTTTATGTCATTCATTTGAAGAGTATCAATAATACATTACTTTATACCTTATGTGTCAGTAGCCCTACTTCTAAATGTAGAGATATCTTGAAAAAATATTGAAGTGAGGCAAAAGAAAAAAAATCATCAAAGCAATGACCTGCTAAAAAGCTTACATTCATCCATTGTATTGTGGGTATTCATCTGAACTAAAATATGTATGGACAGCATTACTGGTTGGATATATTATTTATGACTCAAACCTCAATAACAGATGCTTGTATACCACATTTGTCCTGGAGTTAAAGAGCAAGAGGAACAGTAAGAGAACTCAGTATTGCCTTTATCTATCTTCAGACATTAGAACCATGAAGTTAGGCAGGTGTGCAGACCAAAGTGGAAATACAAGATGTGGAATTACAACATCCATTCATCACAAAAGAAACATTTTAATTGGTTATATGTGGAAAATATCTACTTGACAGTCAGTTTCTCACTTTTCACATAAGTGCTTTGCTGCTTGGATGCCTAATCTTGTTTAGTATAGGGAAAGTAATTTGACATGAAAGTACCTAGATGGCTGCCGAAAATTAATTGCCAATTAAAAAAGAAAAATGTTTGTGCTACTCTATAAACAAGCCAACATATAAACCTTTCAGTCTTGTTGCTTTATTTATGTCTTTGTAGATCTGGTTTCAAGCTATTTGCATACAATTTACAAATTCATATTATAATTCTCCAGTATATTTATGATTTTATAGTTGTATATATTTTACCTCTAAGAAAAATATTTATTTCTTTATGCTTCTGTTGCTTATTATTTAACAAAAACATTTCATTACATTTGATAGTTTATGTCTCTTCCTTAGAATGAGGCATTTTTATTTGTAGGGCTCAGAAAGAGACGTTTATTTTTCCCCCACATTAAAACAAAAAAGCCAAACCTCAAACGATGAACTCCCGTCTCTTACTTCCCATAGCTTCCTCAGTTTTCTTTCAAGCAAGGATGAATACCCCAATGATCCAAAGTATAAAGGTTAATCTGAGTGGAAAATGAAGGCTTTAACAGGATTGTAAAGCTTAAGGGCTCCTTTCAGCACTAAAGAGACTTTTGAAAGTGGCTGAGCCATAGAAATTTCATGAGTACCATGGAATGGCCCCCTTAGATCCAAAATACAATTCAAATGGCACAGCTGGCTGAATCCATGAGTAGAAATGGATATTGACTTCCATTTTCTTCCTTCTTCTCCTCCCAAAATTAACTTTCTACGCATTGGGTAGATAGTGTGAATCGATGTTATGTCCACATAAATGTTAGCAATTATGTGTAGGATAGATTATTGAATAGCATAAATTTGAAGTAGTAATAGAAAACTAATATAATTTCAAATCTTGTTTTTCTTAAACCGTAACATAAGCATATCTCTTTTAAATTTTAAAAGTTTTTGATGTTTCTTTGTTAATTTGGGGGGTTTTTTTTGGTGTGTTTTTAAATTGAAATGTATTCCCAGTGAATGAAATTCAGCCAATTTACCTTACATTAATAAATTGGGAATATCTATGGTTGTTCAAAGCTATTTCTCCTTATATTAACCTTTTTATTCAATCTTCAAGTCCACGTGAGTGAGGCAAGTCAGTACTCTTTTGCTAAAGTAAATCCAAAAGCCAGATTTTGATGAGGGAGGAAAAAGACTCAAACCAACCAGACCAAACCAGAACAAAACAATACAGAGCAGAACAAACCCCACGCTCACAAAGTTTTCAAGAACAAGTTTTGACAAATCTCTTGGCAAAATATGAGTAAGACACCTGATCTACAGATTTAACCAATATAAAAGACTGACTGCAAATACTTGTGAAGATTTTTTTCAGGATAAAATTATACAATAGGAAACTCCTGTGCACACTTATGAACTGCTCAGTTTTCTCACAAAACTATGTCCGATGTGAAACATCAATAGTGTTGAGATAATGTCAGTGTCACTTATTATGGCTGTGCCAAACAGCCCTGTAATCCTCAAAACAGACATATTACATACAATAGCCACCATTCAAGGCATGAATTAACAGTGACCTGTCTTATTTTTCTTTTCTCTTTCAATTGGAATTATAAGAATAAAAATAATAATTCATATGTAGATTTTATTGAATACAATTTTTTATTGGAGAAGAAAGCTGTTAAAGGATATTAATGTAACAGTTTTTAATCTCAATAAAAATAATCTATAGTATTTCTTATATTTTATATTTTCAAACTTTTGTTGTTCATTTTGTCATTCTTATTTGTAGCCTTTTAAAATATAAATTATCATAAAGATCACAAAAAGGCCTATCAATGTGAAAAGTTATCAAAAATCTCACAGAAATATGTTCAAATCAGTTCTCAGAACTTAAGTAGTATTCAAATTGGAATGCATTTACCATTAGTAAGGCTTCCAATACATTTTCATTTAAAATGAAATATTTTATTAATATGTAGCTAGTTATCCTATCTTGTTCTTCTTTAAAACTCATCATAAAAGATAATTCTTAATACAAGCTTTGAATCCCTCACAGTTCTATAATATGGATCTCTTGGAAAGTATTGGGAAATAATGTATCTGTCTTCCTTTTCTAATGTGATAACAGAGAAATAACCAAAAATGGCAAGCAAGTTAGCAAAATCTTGAATCATTAGATATGCAGCTGTAATTAAAGAAAGAGACCTACACAATCTTTAATAGGTGACTGATTTTGTCTGTGAGCAAATTAAGTGCAGTTATATTTCTGTGCAATATTCCATTACATTAGGTATTTTCACCCCAAATTTTTATGTGACTCCTCCAGTTGACTCTGAGAAAATAGTAGAAATTTTATATTTTTCCCTCTTTAAATCACATACAATAAAGTATGGGCTGCTGTTTTTTTCTGTCTCACAAGGATCACAAGACTCTCACGTTACTTATCACAAGACACAGAGAAAAAGATGTGGGATATCAAGATGTGAAACACAAACTCCATGTTCCTTCATTTCAGATATCTACTGCAGCTTTTTGGTGATTCCTATCACTAAAATCAACAGGATATCCAGGTAGCCATCGATGCAAGTAGGAATAGCATTTGAAAGAGATTTATCTTCTCCATAATAATCGTCACAGCTGAGGGTATTATTAAGTTAGTTTACAATCTTGTGATCTTTTTGGTTTTCTTATTCCTGTGAGGAGTTGCATCAAACATTGTAATAAAAAATAGTTGAACAAAAAGTGTCTGCCCCTTACATTCTTAAGAGATTACTGTGGTCTGTGCTTTTGGACACAGATCTAGACACAAGATTTAGACTTAATTATTTTAGCTTCCCTCTAGCAACTGAGACATATATCCTGAAAAGCTCCAATTACTTCAAATAAACACCAGAATTCTCTCAGCTATGTAGGTCACCCTTCACTTGCTCTTAACTAACTATAGAAAGCAATTCAAAGTCCTCTGTGACTGACCCGCTTAAGATATCCTGCCTTCCTGTGGCCCATAATACTGTCTTAGGTTGCTTCCCACTGGAACAATAAAATAGTGTATTGCAAAGGAAATCTTGTGAGAGTAGTGAATCTCTCCATAAAGGGGAATTCAGCGATAAACCTCACCTGTGAATTCACTCGCCACTAAGAAATTTGTAGTTTTCAGCTCAAAGCCTTTTTCTTATATTTTACTCTGGAAATAATAACCTAACTATCCTTAGCCACCTATGCAAGCCAATGAACACATGAATAAACAAACAAATCCTACCAACATGGTAAACAGAGTCTTCTTCTAGGATGGAAAAGAAACAGGAAAAAGGCAGTTTTATTTTCATGCAAGTACTTAATAGAAATATTGACAGAAATTAACATATGCCATTGCACTGAAAATGTAAAATAAACATCAGTTATCTAAATAATTTACAAAATCATAGGCTAAACTTATTTGTAGATCACGCAGAAGTAGTTGTTCTTGTGAAATTTTCATTAAATTACCTTTTCCCAAACATGATAATATTGTGAGAAAATAACTGCCAGCAGCATCTAGCACATCCATTTCAATTTCTGCTTGAAAGCAGAAATTTGAAAAGCAGGTTCAATTGTTTTTCAATTGTTAGTATTTGGTTTTCTCAAAAACCTACTTGCTTGTTAAATGTTTGGAGCTGAGCCACAATCTAGTGTAAGTTCTATTCTCACCTTCTTGTCCTACATCCCCAGGTGCTTTTATAACTCTCCATGAACTGGGTTGGGTACTTCAATACCGATCTATATTGAACTATATTCTTAAAAAGCATTCATCATCTGAGGGTAGCTTTCAGTTCTTAAGTGTTTGGTGATCAAATTCCTTAGACATTGTAGTGATACAAGGTATGTAATCACACCAACATAAGCTTCACACTTATAGCAATGTCTGTGAACGAATATTCCACTGAAGAAATTATTTTTTCAGTAGTGTCAAATCAAAATTGAGCCAACAGTACCACTTCATGTTTCAACCTTCTGTGGTTCTTGTCATGTCACATATTGAAAACCGAGATAATAACCCAGCAGTCATCACTGTATTCAACCTTTCAAAGAAAACAGAATATCCAAATGAAGCAATGTGTACAAATTTTCACGTAGATATTTAGACTTGTAAAATACAACCATTCAATAATTTTACAGCTGTTTTAACATGGCATTGTGGGATTGATTCTTTCTTTCCTTGAGTGTGGTTAGTTACAGGTAAAGATGGTTCTTTCACTTACCTTTCTGGTGGAATAACATCTGGTTTTTAATTAAGTAAATAAGCTCCAAAGCTATTTCAGTGCTCTGTTCTACACTAGCTATCAGAATTAGCACCAGCAAAGGTGCAACAGTTAAAAACTGAAAGGTTTTGAATTTTTTAATTAATTTCTGGAGTTTTTATAAAGGAGGAAAAAAGTCTCAAAGTTTTACTGAAAAGGAAGTAGTGTCCTATCTTTAGGAAAACTGACTTCTGACCACAGCAAAATAATCTTCAGGCCTGAGAAGTTCCCATCAGGAGATACATCAAGAAGTTCCCATCAAGACCAACATATCTCTTGGTCTTTCCATTTACCATGTTTCCTAACTTGTGATAGTCACCAGAAATAATGTCTTGAAGTGACATAATTAACTTTTATTTATGGATAAAATATGCCCAGAAAAGAGAGAAATCAGGAGCTGTCTATTTTAGGAACAGTTTTATTGATACATCAATCACTACTTTTTTTTTCCTTCAGAAACTCTGTGACATAGCAACTAAGATAAAGAGTGTGGCATTGTTTCCACTTTTATCACAGCTTTCAAACAAGCCACTCACAGTCTCTGTCTCAGTTACACACTAAATGGAAGGAACTATGTTGGTCTACTTCCTAGGCCTTTTCCATTAAACCCTACTAAAGAAGGACTCTGAGACATAAAGAATTAATACAGCCAGACAATAAAAGCTTTTAACAAATATTTAGAAATTTCAGATGATATTTGCAATAAGAAAGAGGATAAAAAATTACAAACTTTGTTCATCAAACCCTTTGTTTTAAAAAACTGTGAATACAGGGCATACAAACAATGTAATGCAGCAAAACTATTCATGCAAGGTTTAAGATCATTTCTTAGTGAAACTGGTATAGCCACACTGGTGCAGAGCTCCATGTAGCCTCATCACTTGTACTGAGCTGCAGGGTTTGTGAGTTTAGGCATAGCACCATGTCCATGGCTACACTGCTTCTCTTGATCCCAAACCTGGTGGTTTGCAGTTGATACTGGCAATTCAAACCCTACTTTACATACAGAAATTATTCGTAGTCCAAAGCTCTCCCTGCTAACAGAAAAGCATATAGTGAAACTTCTGACAATATGTGTTAAACAGCATTGACTGTCATGACTATATCAATCCTTCTCTTAGAAAATGCAGCACATGGCTCTGATGTTGTTTTAATAAGCAGAGGTGAAATCCAAGTCATTATATAACTTTTTTTTTTTCTTGCAAAGCAGTCTGACTTTGTTCTAGATAGTAATGTGACCAAAGCGAAAAAAAAAAAAAGCCTAGTTTTTAATGAGCTGTCTCAATAGTATTCATCAAAAAGCAAGCTCAGGATTCATCAAAATCAAACATGTTTATTTGTGTAAGCTGTGGTATTAAGTGGAGCACTTCATGCCTTAGTACAAAATTGATGAGAAATCATGAAATGGGAGTGTATTTCTGATGTAAAATGTCTTAAGTGGCAAGTTCCAGCTCAGGTGTAAGGTGCAATTTGAAACACTATCTTAATATTTAATCTATATAACATTCTTCCATATTGTCTAGTTCTCACATTATTATTTAACTGTTAATACTTAAAGTTTTTCCTAATGCTGCACAAAATATGACTTGTGATATTTGTGATAAAGATTATTTATTTATGTATCATATTAGTCACTTCTAAGGTAAATAAACAATGCCATTCCCTTATGAGTTTTATTTATATTCTGAAATCAAATAATTCTAAAACATAGCCTCTTTATTTCTAATATCAGCTATTGAAGATATGCATTTTCCACATACTAATTTAACAAGAAATGCCTACTAATTCTTCAACACATTTTAGAGAAGGCCAAGAAAATATTTATGAAACGAAATTAAAAAATTTATCAAAACTTTAGATGAACAAGTGTTTTTTTAATTGAAGTTTTCCCCATAACCTTCCGGTACTAGATAGGTCCTTGTCTGCTGTATACCCAAACCACGTAGTACCTCAGCAGCTCAGTATAATAGATAATCTGAGAGTTCTTAAACCATACCAGGATTCAGTGTCTGTGTTGCCATAATAGCTGAAACAGCCATCTCAGCCTCAGTTTCAAAGAGAGTTTCCAGCAGAACTGCCTGAGAATACACCTTGGTCGACAGGTTAAGGTCTCAAAAAAAAACCAAAAACCAAAAGTGATTCTCATGGGTCCTCCTTTAAAAATGTCAAATTTTATTAGTACAATCACTAGGTAGAAAATAAATGCAATTTCTATGACCTATTTAGTAGATACTGCTTATGTTTGAATCCTTCCTCTGTTCTTTTACAATTACCATCCAGCAGCGTTCATCTCTGCCTTCATAAATATAGTATCTACTTCTATGCACTTATTTGAAATAATATGGAATTATTTTAGAATTAATATAAATAGGTTAAGTTGTGCATTCTTACTTTTCACAATATATTAAAAAATCCTCTGAAGAAAATGGCATATTCACAACAGATGCGAACAATGTAAACCATCACCAGGCTGAAAAGTGGCTGAGTTCAAGATTCTCACAATCTGGAAGAAAATGTTATCTACTGCACTGGTGGATAAACAGAGAAAGCTCATCTTCTTCAAAAAATTAATTTAGTCTCCATTATGACAAGAGGATTTAAGAAAGAGAATCCTATTTGCAATTGCTTGGGCTCTAGAGAAGGCAAGATTTCATTTGTAGAGAGTTTCTCCCCAAAATCTTTCACTTGTTACCTAAAAAGAAAAAAGCATTACCATTTTCTTGACATCCTTCTCTTCACCATGTCACTATTACCAAAAGTTCTGAAAGAACAGTAGTTAAAATTGTAACTAGAAGCTACAAAGCTGATATTTTTCCTAACTAGGTGCCTCCTTGTAAACAAGCTAGAATATACCAGTCACTTGAAATGATAACATCTCATCAGTATTTGCAGCCACGAAATATAGTAGTCCAAAATTACATAAATTTTATATTATCAATGTTTGGGATTCACTCAACCATGTGATACTATCCTTCCTCATAATATAATAATTTTGTTTCATTCAGTATGCTTTTCTCCAAGAGGTAAAGACCATTATGGATGTCTGTTAGAATGGCTGGTTAGCTGTAGCATCACCAAAAGTCTGCAAGATTTGTATGAAGTGCAGCCATATAACCTTTGGTCTGTGCTCTTGTCGGCTTTTACAAGCCAAACAGTATGAAAGCTTTGTCACCTAGATGAAAAACTTAAAAGAAAAAAGAAATAGGAAACAAAAGGGAAAAAAAAGCTACTGTAGGAAGTAATGTTGATCATCTTCTGTATATCAAATTTCCCTGTGAGTCAGTACTCAACCAGTATTGCAGCATTTTGTCAGGATGACTTGTATTAGGCATATTGCTCAAAACTGAAGGAAAATTAAACAGCTGGATCAATTTTCAAAATGTTTTACAAGGCTCCCATAGGGAATCTTCTGTAGAGTTTAATTAGTGACTGGACTTTCTGTTCTGGTTTTGAAAGTAGTCTCTTTATTTAGATGCCTACTTACAGAAGTAAAGATCAATATTTATATTCCTAGTCATAAAATTCTCAATCTCAAAGCCATATTAGGTAGTGTTTCCTAAATAATGTAAGTCTTCATAATTGCAGGATGATGGTGAAAAAACTTTGTCTTCCTTCACCCCAGCCACCTTCTCACACATACTTCTTCCCCTTGTAGGCGTTCTAGAAATTGAGCTGAGTCAGATAATGGATAGCTAGTGCTGTCAAATGGAAACCAACAGACACCTATGACCTGGATGAGATAGAAAGAATAGCAGAGCTTCCCTCCATTACACAAACTTTTTGGGTGGAGCAGTAGGACAGACCAAAACTCGAGCCAACTACATGTTAAGTCTCTTAGGTGTTACAGAAAACAAAGGTCTTACCACATGTAGTCATGAAGAACCAGGAGGGGTTTATTTCATTATCTTGAAGTATATGATCCTTTTGTATGATATGAAGTATATGATCCTTTTCATTCCAAATAAATCAGAACTGGTTTATTTTTTTAATTTATATCAATCCAAAAACTCAACTTTATTATATTAAAATTTACAGAATATATCATTATAGGAGGCTCTGTGCAGGCTCTGTCTCCACAAAACAAGAACTTTTGTTCAAATGTGTAAGGAAAAATAACCAACTAATATACTCAGGAGAATAACAAGATAAAGCCAAGTTATTTCTGTCAAAACTGTGTTTATTTAAAAAGAACAACAAGCTTGAGTGTCTCTGAATAAAGCAAAAGTCAAATAGCAGAAAAGCACTTCAATGTCAGCAATCTCTCACTTGGAGATTTCTATGTTATCCAGAGTTCTGTGGCAAACTTCTCACCCTCACGCATTTGCTAATTTTCCCATGGTTTTTTAACCTGCACACACCTATGTATATTTGTTTTGAAATCTAATAGCATTCCCCAGCTTTAGGTAAAAAAAAACCTATTGTTTTAGCCTTATGATTTTATAACTTAATGTGATGGTTTTTCAAGTTTTTTATTGACTTGAAAGGTTTTTCATAACAATTTATATAATAATATTCACTCTCTATCCACATCTATTTTTCACCTTAAGAAATAATTTCATCCACCAAAAAAAAAATTAGAAAGCAATGTGGACTAAATTGAAGTCAAAATGGGGTGGGATTATAAACAAGTAGTATACTTTTACTTGATTGTTATTCTCTTCTGGGAAACTTAAAAGAATATATTTGTTTTTAATAAAATTGTCCGTCTCCTGATTTTTCTTATTAAATGTATCTTTATGATATCCTAAATTTGGTTTATGTTTCCTGCTCATACAGGTAACATTAGACATGTACCATAAAAGTTTTTCAGCAGTGGCCTTTAGATTCCAGAAGTCATAGCCTGTGGGCCAAGGCGCTGCTAGCTATTCTACACAGGACAAAATATTTCCTGGAAGATTTAGTTTTATTTTCCTGAGAGTGCATTTGCAAAATGGACCTTGATGGTATGCATCCATGAATACTGAGAGATCTGGCAGACATATAACAAGGCCTTTCACGATCATCTTTGAGAGGTCATGGGGATCAGGGGATGTGCCTGAGGACTGAAAGAAAGCAAATTTCACTCCGGTTTTCAAAAATGGTGAGAAGGAGGACCCAGGGAACTACCAGCAAGTCAGCCTCACCTCAATCCCTGGAAAGGTGATGAAGAGCCTCATCCAGAGGCCATCTCTATCCACATGGAAGACAGGAAGCAGATCAGGGTAGTCAGCATGGATTCACTAAAGTTAAATCATTCTTGATCAAACTGATTACCTTCAGTTGTTTCAGATGAAACAACTACTTGGATGGATGGGAGAAGAGAAGCGAATATTGTCTTCAATATTATATACATGTGTTTTATTACGTATGTGTCTTCAGCAAGGCTTTCAACACTACCCCTCACAATATCCTGATAGGGAGTGCGGACTGGATGAGTGGACAGTGAGGTGGATTGAGACCTGGCTGAACAGCAGATCCCAGAGGGTCATTATCAGTGGCACAGGGTTTAGTTGGAGGCCTGTCATTAGTGGTGTCCCCCAAGGTTCAATACTGGGCCCAGTGTTGGTTAACTTACCCATCAATGGCTTGGATGAAGGAACACATGCCCCCTCAGCAAGTTCACAGGTGGCACAAAGCTGGGAGGAGTGACCCAGAGAGCTGTGCACCCCTTCAGAGGGATATTGATAGGCTGGAGAGATGGGCAGAGAGGAACTGTCCGAAATTCAACAAAGGTGCAGGGTCCTGCACCTGGGGAAGAATAACCCCATGCTCCAGCACAGGCTGAGGGCTGACCTGCTGGAAAGTAACTCTGCAAAGAAGGATCTGGGGGTCCTGGTAGACAATGAGCTGTCCATGACTCAGCAGTGTGCCCTGGAGACCAAGGAGGCCAGTGGTATCCTTGGTTATATTAGGAAGAGCATTGCCAGCAGGTTGAGGGAGGTGATCCTGTACCTCTACTCAGCCCTGGTGAGGCCACGTCTAGCATGCTGTGTCCATTTCTGGGCTCCTCAGTAAAAGAGAGACATGGAGCTCCTGGAGCAGGTCTGGTGGAGAACTACAATGTTGATCAAGGGTCGGTAGAACCCCTCTTGCAAGGAAAGGCTGAGAAAGCTGACCCTGTTCAGACTTGAGACAACTTGTTGCGGTGGCTGCCCCCGTGGTGGGGGTGGCCTGTGGGCTGGGGGGCCCAGGGGTGGTGAGACAGCCCCAAATTTTGAATCAACCCCCTTGGGTAAGCCTTGAGGCAGGGTGACCGAAAGACCCTCTCCCAAGGTGCTCTCACTTTATGTTAATGTACCCCAGTTCTGTTACCCTGATTGGTTTGTTAACTCTCCACCCCCTGTACCCCTTATAAGTTCATTATAGAATGTTTTCCCTTCCCTGCTTTTGCATTAGCCCTTGGCCCTTGGCTCCTCCCTCCGTATTTCCTCATTAGCTCCTGTACCCTGGCCCCACCTATGTACTGCCCTGGTGCCCTCAAACCATTGGTCTCTGATGCTCTCCCCGCCCCTTGTTGCCTTCATACTTACACCCTGGATCCTCCTGTATTCTTGTTCCTTTGCCCCTGGAACCCTTCACGGGCTCAGCAATGGAGTCTCATGGAACTCTATGTGAAGGACCCCTCCCGCCTCTTTATTCTCGGTGACACACTCAACAGCTATCCGGTGGCGTACGTGCACCTGGCTTCTGTTGGGCGGAGGCCGAGTGCCGGTGTGGTGCCAGCCAAAGCAGCCTCATCTGGACGCTTTCCAAGAGGAACGGGGCAGCGGCATCAACAACTGAGAGGGGACCTCATTGTCTATAATTATTTGAAGGGAGAGTGTCAAGAGGATGGAGCCAGGCTCTTCTCAGTGGTGTCAACCAATAGAACAAGAGGCAATGGGCAGAAACTGATGCACATGAAGTTCCACCTGAACATGAGGAAGAACTTTTTGTGAAAGGGACCACACACTGGAACCAGTGAGGTTTTGGAGTCTCCCCCACTGGAGATATTCAAGAACTATCTGGATGCAGTCCTGTGAAAGGTGCTCTAGGATGACCCTGCCTGAGCAGAAAGGTTAGAAGGGACCACAGTGGGTCATCTGATTCCTATTCTGTGATTCTGTGAAAATGAAGAAAAAGTAATCTGTTAGTTTATGTGAACATATCTAGGGAGTATCTGTATATAACACTGGGGATAGCTCTTCATCATGACAGTTAAAGCAAACAACAGCAACAAAAAAATGCAATCAAACATGGGTGTAGAATCTTCCAGAAGAATTAAAAGGAGGAAAACTGGTAAGGTTTCAGATGCTAATAATTACAAGGGAATTAATCTACTGGGGTTGAGAGGTTATAAAGTCAATGAGATGACAGTGTTTTATCAAGAATGTTACATGTAGCTTAGTGCTACGTCAACATTCTCAAGCACTGCCTTTGACATCTATGTATTTGGGAATTTGGGACATAATTTTCAGGAGGATAACAAAACCCATAGCTTAATAGTGACTGAGTACTTAAGTTTAATGAAGAGTTGCAATAATATTAAATTTAAATATGCCAAAAACAGCTTAAAAATCAAACCTTCTGCTCCTAGTTAAATTAATCCAAACTTTTAAGTTATTAATTAAAATTTATCTATAATTCATGAAGGAACACTGTTTCTCTGATCTCAAAAGCTCTCCAAATTTATTACAAAAATAACTACCTCTTTTTTTCTGTGGAGAGTTTTTGTGGTGAGCATTATAATGTAATGATGTGATTACACAAAGATGAACAAAGAAGAAACTATCATGACTTAGGTATTAGGACTTTTTTTTGGTGAGTTATAGTCCAATCCTGTATTTTGTTTTCTTTCTTCCATTTCATTGATAGAAATCTCTTTTCTGCAGACATTTCCTTGGCCTGTGCCATATTGATCGCTGCTGTTGAGGGAGAATGAGTCTTCTGATTGCATTCTACTTGAGAGATTGTTAAGGCAGAACAAACCTGGAGATTCTAAGCAGGTCACTGGACAGTCCTTCATAAATATTCAGGAGAAACAAACATTGTGAAAGACACTAATGCTGATAGAATTCACAGATATGCTAAGTAAGAATAAAGTATTTCCTGCAGAGAGCTCCTATAGGGATTATATGGCCTTCTGCTTTAATGAAGTTACACTTCTTACTAATGGCAAATGATGTTAACATTCTCCTTTCAATACCAAGGACTATTTTTTTATTGTTTAAAAAATGATGGGGAAAAAAAAAAAAGAAGAATTCTGAGCTGAATTACAAGCACTTATAAACTATTCTTAGGAAGAGGTTGCATTCACTTTTAAAGTCAATTTCCATCAAGAGTTTAGGAACAAGTCCTTGATTATGAAACAGTATTTGCCATTCATAGGAGTAAGCATGATTATTTCTTTTGCTGCTCCATAAATAATAGGAAAAGTGTATGTAAAATTACAAATAAACTTTTCTTTGTATAATTATTTCATATAGATCAGTAGAAACGCTAGTTTATCTACTGGATTATTTGATGAGCAGCACAATCCATAATGAGGATCTTATTTTCTGTTAAATTTTACAAACCAGCGTAAAAAAAAAGGGGGGAAAGAAAGAATGATTTTCTGTCTAAAATTCTATATAATTTTTGTGAAACTTTTCTTATTATGTTTCTAGCTGCCATGTCACACTAATAATATACATTTTATTTTCAGTTGAGGGAATCTTCCTAGCCTTTATCCACAGTTCTGGCACCAAATTTTGAGAATCTACCTTAGCCTTTGCTCAAGGAGAGAGTCACTCCTTGGACTGAACAGATGTACATAGAAGAGTTTGGCTAGAGTCCTCATCTTGCACCAGAAACTACTTGAATATTTTAAATAGTTTCAATGAGGCTACTCAACCACGTTCAAGTAGTAATACAAGAAAGGATCATAGAAATCTATCCTCTGAAGAAAGACCCTCAGTCTTCCTTTTTTTTAAATTTCTATGCTTTTAACTATGACTAAATAGCAATGAAAACTAGTTGTCTTTATTTCATTAGATAGTCTTTTTTTACAAATGGTGTTAATGACAAGACTAACTAAAAATTATAGCAAATAAATAAGAATTTTCTAGAAGGAGCAAAAAAATATTGAGGATTTATGGGTGTGCACAAAGTCACATGAACTCACCAGTCTAATAGCAATGAATCAGACAAAGAAAAAACCGTGTTAGATTCTGTCAACCACCAGAAAGTGTCCACTCAAGTGTGCAAATGTGCTACATGTGTTAGCATGACATATTATGGGAGCTATAGGTTTCCAGAATTAACTCTTGCTCGTGTCTGCTTTTTGTCCTCTACACTATATATGTTAACACCAGCTTGGGTCAAACGACAGTCAAATTTTGGCTCAGGGGTCATGACAATTTTACAGATGAGGAAAGTCTTATTTTTCTGTGGCTTTGATTAATCAAAGGACTGGTTACATTGAGGAATGATAAGAAAAGATCCTTTTAGTTGCTGTGCCAGTAAGATTTTTCATTTTTACTGTAGCGAATAGCACTTTAAAAAAGGCACCAAAACCCAAATGAAAACCCTGTCCACAAGCAGCATTTGGGGGTGAGATAAACTATAGATGTTAAGAGGGAGAGGAAGAGAAGTCATGAGTCCATTTTATTATCCCACCACAAGAGGATGGAAGAGCTCTGAAAATTACTTTTCGAGAACTGGAAGGGCAAATACAAAGCAACTTCATGTCTGCTCTCGATTTTCATCAGGGAATTAGACTTGCCTATGACTTTTAATGCTCTCTAAATCTACAAGCCTCAAACCGTGCAATATCAATAACTAAATGTAGGTAGGAATCTTCTCAATTGCCTTACACATTTAAAAGAGTAACTTGTGTAAATCCAACCCCTTCACACAGAGTCAGCATAGAGAAAGAGAATTTCTGATAGAGAACAGACTCTCAGAAAGGCTGGTGGCTCTCTGTTAACTTTAAATGTATAAGCTGGGCAAGAAAAGTTCTATCCTCATATGTCTTAATGATTGTCCTACTGAAGGTTAGGCTAGTACATTCCTACTTGTTACCCAGGAATATATATTTTGCCAATTCACATTTAGGTAGTTGCATCACTCCACAAATATTTATTCAATTTTCAAGTTTGGGTTTTTTTTGTTAATGCGCTGGGAAATGTTGGCAAAGTTCAATTCACTTCAAAATTCCAGCTCCTAAATTTGAATGAAAGTAAAAATAAATTAAACATTTAAAATACCATTTTTGATGGTTTCCCTTACTTAAGTAAAACTCCAAATTGTGCTCAAGAAATAGGAATAAAAAATACTTTATTAATTTTGCCTGAGTTTTATTAGGCAAGACAACGTATTTTCTGTGTTTCAAAGGCTGATTGATTTCCACCAGTCGGCATATAATACCTCTCTTTCATCTTGTACAGCCTGTTTATTTTTTCTCTCATAGAACAGAATAGATGGGGGGGGGGGAAAGCATTCTTGTCTCTTTAACTTCTAATCGGTTTATAATGAAATTTACAAAGAAGAAAATATTTCTTCATTTGAGGAAAGGAATTGCTCTTAAAACTTAGCAAAATACCCCTACACATATTTTCTAAATACTTAGTCAGTATTCCATCATCTTAACAGATTCGGGAAGTACTTCTTTTCTTAATTTAAATCACTCTGGCAATTTGTTGTTCAGTTAGGCAATAAAATATTTGCTATCATAATTTCTGATTTAATTTGAAATGGATTTATATTGATTTTTATTTAATAATATACATGAAAATCTTTACAGGTGTCTTTGAGCCTGCCTCAGTGCAGGAGGTTGGACCAACCAATCTCTGAAGCCTTTTTCAATCAAACAATCCAGTGAACTAATTAACAAAATTATTTGCAGTGTATTTTACAGTTACATATATATGTATGTTCACATATATATTGTGTATAACAAAAATTACTTGTTTACATTTCACATGAAATAATTTTAAAAATTAATGCCAAATTTTTCATCTAGTGTTTGGGTGTCCTGTGTCCAATGTAAATTTGGCAAGACACACCAGTAATGAAGTGAGAAAATAATCTTAGCTAAATCCATATTCTGATTGTCATTATAAGTACATGTGTGCAGGTTAGTTTGTTTTTTGTCTTAAAAGTCACTGATATTTATAAATAAATAACCATGCATTGTTATACTCTTTTTAGATGTATAAATAGTTTTTCCTTATTTTCCTCTTGATTTGTCTTTGATCCTTTTAATTATAAATGCCTAAATACTGAGCTTGCAAAATGAAAATACCTTTGAAGTGGGCAGTGAAACCTAGATCAGGTCATTATAACCTCTATTTCTGCCAATTAGGCAGTGGGTGTCCTGTGGCCTTTTGACATTCATGCAAATATCATTAGCTGGGTGTGTTTCTCTGTGACACTAATAGCATTACTGTTAGACTCAATCCAAACTGGATATTTGCATTTATTTTTCTCTCAACATCCTCTGTTCAGAAGTAAAAATTCAGAGGAATGAGGTACCTGAAATGAAGGTGATCAATTGCTCAGTGTCCAGATGAAGGTCCGTGATGGATGGCGTCCATCCGGCGTCTGCACTGGGACCACTACTGTTTAATGTCTTCAACAATGACATAGACAGAGGGGTCAGGTGCACCCTCAGAGAGTTTGCAGAACACACCAAGCTGAATGGTGCAGTTAACATGCCCGAGGGATGGGATGCCATCCAGAGGGATGTAGACAAGCTCAAGAAATGGGCCTGTGGAAACATCGTAAGGTTCAAGAAGGCCAAGTGCAAGGTCCTGCACCTTGATTGGGACAAGCCCCAGTATCCATATAGACTAGGTAAAGAGATTGATAGAAGCCTTGGAGTACTTGGGGGTACTAGTGGGTGAGAGACCGGACATGAGCCAGCAATGTGCACTTGCAGCCCAGAAAGCCAGTGTTATCCTGGGCTGCATCAAAAAAAGCATGGCCCACATGTTGAGGGAGCTAATTCTGTCCTTCTACTATGCACATTTGAGACCCAAACTGGAGTACTGGATCTAGCTCTGGAGTCCTCACCACAGGAAAGACCTGAACCTGTTGGAATGGGTCCAGAGGAGGACCACGAAGATGATTGGGGGGATGGAATATGTCTCTTATGACAAAAGACTGAGAGAGTTGGGTTTTTTTAGCCTGGAGAATAGAAGGCTCTGGGGAGATCTAATTGTAGTCTTTCAGAATTTAAAGGGGGCTTATTAGAAAGATGGGGACAAACTTTAGTAGCTGTCATGATAGGACAGGGAGCAATGGTAAAGTATATTCAGACTGGATACAAGGAAATTTTTTTTTACAATGAAGTTAGTGAACTACTGAAACAGATTTCCCAGAACAGAGGGTGACTGAAATAATTATGGATACATATGAGCAGCTGATAAACAAAATAGCCTAAGTTGGAATTTTGAGGATGTGAAGGAAGGAAAAGTTGGAGATTTTGCTATTAAGTACAAATAATTTACTTATCTGTAACTGAAGGATATGCACAGATGTTTAGCCTGAAAATTTTGATTTTCATCCAAAAATTAAAAAAAAATTCAGAAGACAGATTAGGACTGTAAGTGATTGCCATGGTCATTTAATTTAACCAACGCAGTACAATAGATAAGAAAATCCTTCTTATAAAAAGGGTTTTATGGTGCTGACTTTGTACTAGCTGAGAGATAGTAAAGCAATCTGAAGTATCTCCAGTCACTCCTGACATTTCTAGGAAATAATGCAGTTTGGAGATTTCTAAATACATGGACACCTTTTTGTAGTTAAGGATTGCAAGAAAATACAAGGCCACTGCTTTTCCCAGCACGTTGTGAAATGGTTCTGTCTTCATGAAGGCTGAAAATGGTCCTGACCTATTTTTTTTTTTTAATAGCATCACCACATACATACTGCTAAAGTAGCAGAAAAAAATAAATGTGTTCCCTTGGATGCAGAGTGCATGTAAAAGCTTTTACGTGTTTAAAATGTTTTCTTTTAGATGATGTTTAATAAATGCAGAATATGGGAAAGGCAGAATTCCCTCCTTCCCCACTCCCCTTCACAGTCAAGATAATAAGAAGGTTTCCTATAGAAATGAGCCACAATAGCTTCCAAGAGCGCAATGACTTTGTAGACAAATGCACAGTCATAGTACACAATAGTTCACATTCAACACTGGACGCAATAATTATTTTAATGAGAAAGATAATGGCTAGTCAGGACACTGGAGCTAGTCCCTTACTATATTAGAGAAATGTTTTGTGTGTTTAAAACTTATCATAGGCAGCTCCCCAGACAGTGAAGGAAAGAGCTTACACTCAGTGAGCTGACAGTTACCAAATCTGGTGCATGGAGCACAATGGGCACAGAGCATCGTCCCATGTGTCAAGTAAAGACCTCTGAATCAGAGTAGTCCAGCAGAATATTGGTTCTTTGAATTAGTGCTAAGCTCTAGCTTTGCTACAAAAACTGCACCATGCTGAAAGGATTCATCCCAATATAGTCCCAAGAATGAGTAGGGAAATTTACCCTATTTAGCTAAATGAAGTTTCATTATGCTTGCACATTTAGTGAACGTTCTTGAAAATCTGTTTGTGGTGCACCTGAAGTAGTCATTTGTGACTCTGAAAAGGAGATAGCAATGCTGCTAGCTCCATGTGATAGCCTTTTCTTTTATTTTGCAGAGAACTAAATGACTCCAGCAGAAAAGAGTGATGGTGATTCAGGACAAATCTAGCATTAAAATTTTTTGTTTCATTTTACTCTTTCTTTCACTAGTAAGCTGAAAAAAAATAGCATTTACAGTACTTTATTGTTGTAGCAAATATCATGCTATATTCAACAATACAAGAGAGTCAAGACTGTTGCTGCTCCCTGCTCCCAGATTCAACCAGTAGCAAGGCTGATGATGTAATCCCATCAGGAACACACACATACAGATAGACATTGATATAAATTATATAGATATAGGTATAGAGATAGATAGATAGATAGATAGATAGATAGATAGATAGATAGATAGATAGAAAGAGGTATAGAGATAGATAGATAGATAGATAGATAGATAGATAGATAGATAGATAGATAGACAGACAGACACAGTTGTTGCCACTATGGACACACAAGCCCTCCAACCTGTGGTCTGATCAAGAACAGAGAGCCCCTCTAACCCAGGAAAGAGTTAGAAAGAAATGCAATTAGATGATAAAACAGTGTGCTGCTCAGACAAATAACAGAAGCACAGAATAAGCTGAGTTGGAAGGGATCCACAGGGATTATGGACTCCAACTCCCACACCTGCACAGCACCATCCCCAAGAGCCACACTGTGTGCCCAAGTGTATTGTCCAAATGCTTCTTGAACTCTGTCAGGCTTTGTGGTGTGACCACTTCCCTGGAGAGCCTGTTCCAGTGCCCAACCACCCTCTGAACCTTTTCCTAATAATCAATCAGGCTGAACATCCCCTGACACAACCTCAGGTCATTCCCTCAGGTCCTGTCACTGGTCAGCACAGAAAAGATCAGTGTGTGCCCCTCCACTTCCCCTCATGAGGACATTCTAGACTGCAATGTTGCCCTCCTTTGGACCCTCTCTAATAGCCATATATCTTCCTCATATTGTGGTGCCCAAAACTGTACATAATATTCAAGGTGAGGCCGCCCTAGTACAGAGCACAGTGGGACAATCCCCTCCCTTGCCTGGCTGGCAATGCTGTGCCTGATGCCCCCCAAGACAGGGTTGGCCCTCCTGGCTGCCAGGGCACTGCTGACTCATGTTCAACCTGCCATTGAGCAGAACCCTCACGTCCGTTTTCATGGTGCTGCTTTCCAGCATCTCATTCACTGGTCTGTCCGTACATCCAGGGTTGTCTCATCCCAGATGCAGGATCCAGCATTTTCCCTTGTTGAACTTCACATGGTTGGTTATTGCCCAGTCCTCTGATTTGCTGAGGTCTCTCTGCAGGGTCTCCCTGCCTTCAAGGCAGTCAACAGCTCCTCCCAATTTTGTATCATCTGTGAACTTTCTTAGTGTCCCTTCCAGTCCTCTGTCAAAGTCATTTATGAAGACATTGAAGAGCACAGGCCTGAGGGTGGAGCCCTGTGGAACCTCACCAGTGACAGGTCACTGGTCTGATGTCACCCCATTTCCTGTAACCCTTTGTGCCTGACCTGTGAACCAGTTGTTCACCTACCACATGATGTGTTTATCCACCTGAATGCATTATTTGTTTGCCCCTTGATTCTCACCTAGAGGCTTTCAACTGTGTCATTGCCAACTGTAAGCTCCATACATTCTAACCCTTCTATCACATACAGTGCCACCCCTTGGCTGCTTCTGCCCTGCTTATCACTCCTGAGGAGCCTGTAACCATCCAACAGGGCACTCCAGTCACAGCACTCATCCCAACACTTTTCACTTATACCAGTGATTTCAAATCCCTGGGCATATCCAGACAAGTGTACTGACTAATAGACTATTAACACAAAACTGACCCTTTCTATCCTCTTAGTTCTCTCTTTCCTCCTGAAATCACTTCACCTAAGCCCCTCCTTTTTCCTTTCGTGACCCATCTGCTGTGGCTTGGCAGTGCTGGAGCGCGATGTGCCGTGACCTTCCTAAAAGTGTCTCCTTAGCAAAGCTGCTCAGCAGGACCACCACACACTCACATGTGTACACACACACACACACACGGATAGCTCCTTAAAATGGGTCAGTGGCAAAGAGGCAGGAAGGGTCTCTGTATAGAGTTCCATGGGAGAGGTTTATTGCAGCCATGCTTGTGAAGGGTTCCAGGGACAAAGACAAAGAACAATGAAGGGTCCAGGTTTAAGTACAGGAGCGGATCGAGCATCAGGGACCAATGATCTGAGGGCATGGGGGCAGTACACAGGCAGGACTAGGGTATGGGAACCAGTGGGGAAACTCTGGGGGAGTGGCGATGGGGTAAGGGCTAATGAGGGGAACTTGGGAGTGGAGAACCTTCTAGGGCAGGGACATATGAGGCAACAAAGGGGCGGAGAGGCCAACAGCCAACCAGGGAAGCAGAACTGGGGTACATTAACATAGCAGAACAGGGCAGCCTGGGGGAAGCCTTTTCTGTCACCCTAATCTGGGGAGGAATCTCTGGTACGAGGGACTGTCCCACCAGTGGACTGTCTTTGTCCCTTGTACCATAGGCTCACTGGCCGCCACATTTCCTACCTTTGGTTTCTTCCTTCAGCTAACTGCAATAGAACCTGCATAATCCTGAAATGCTCTTCCAGTGCATTCCATAATGTGTCCCACCGCTAGGCAACAATTAATCTGGAAGGTGATCTGGGGAACTGTTCCAGGTGATGCATCTTTATGGGGTTTATGCGTGGATCTCATGGATGTTCTGGGACAGCCCAACAAGATATTCGCTCCTTGGAGGTCTGTAATTCATGTTCTGCCTGTCCTATGCTCCTCAGGGGTTGTGAAGATAGGTCTTTGATGATCTGATGGACACAGCAGTGGGAATGGGATCGGCTCAGCAAGGAATTGTTTGGGCTTCTCATACTGCCAGTGTCTTCCAGAGATCCTCTGTGAAGCAGATAGAGTTTATCTCATAATCTCAGACTTTTGATCTACAAAAGCCACTGAATCATCACAGTCAAAATATATTTCAATCAATTCAATCACTTGAATGACCAAAACTTTTTGAAAAGGCTAGTCACCAAAGGCTCTTGAAGCAATAGGAGTAATCATGCTGTGGATTATTACATGATTTAAAAGTGGTGTGGTATTCAATTTTCAAAATAAATAGTATTTGCCAGAACTATCTCTAAAACACAAGTAGAAAGTAAATGGGCAATAAAATACTAGCAATACTCAACATTGGTATGTGCAATTATATTCTGACTGTGCAACAAACTGATAGGATCAGATGATGTATTACTGCACTCAAGAAAGAGATTTTGGCACCCCCTGTCAACAGATACTTGTTGGTCCATTAGCATGATGATCAGACAAACAGAATTTTAGCAACTATGAGGAAAAAAAAGAGAGATGTAAAAAGAAGATTTCATTATCCTACTGTATAAATGCATGGTATATATTCCTCTTGAGTAGTGCACAACTCTAATCTTGCTTTGAGAAGGAACCAGTGATACACAGAATGGGGTTCATCTATGTAGCCAAATGATTTAGACCCCTTTTTTCATTGCAGCACACAGAAACCCTTATCTTCTATGTTGCATGCATGTTACTTGATTATTGGTCTCTCCCTTTTGTTATGAATAAATTAATTCCTTCCAAAGCAATCCTCAATGAGGTTCTGAGAGTACTTCAAGGAAATACAATAGGCAGGTTGCTGAACTGTCTGAATAGAACTTGCACCTTCAAACACTTCCCATGTGTCCTGGGTTACAATGTGGGGTGTAACCAAACTATGTATTCTACTTCCATCTACATTATTCCTGGTGAACTGTTAATGGTGGGTCATTTGCAACAGCTGCCCAGGGCACACCTGACACCCCAGGCTGCAAGCAGGGTGTTAGATGAAGGAAAGAGGCAAACCCTGCACACAGGGTAGTGTTTCTTTGTCTTCACAAATCTACTCAGCCATGATAACTACACCCAGCCTAAGGGGGTCATCTCTGCCAATGGGCCATAATGGCTCAACATCCCCAAAGGGCAGCTATAATGACCAACTGAATAAACAAAAAGAAAAAAAGAAGACCTAGTTCAGAAAGAAACGAGATAAAATAATGAGGATTAGACATTTGTGGTTCTGCATTGCTGCTATCTTCAGCTCAGGGAGCCCCTAACTGATGGCTTCCAAAAGCTCAGATGGTGCATTAAGGAAAAATCACTGAATAGACAGCATCTTTCCCACACTGTTTCCTTAAGCATCCACTTTCTGAACCACAGTCTTGTTTGCATTTGCTTTAATTCTGATGCATTACATCAGTTATATTTCTGACCTTTAATCTGGAGGGATTGAAAGGAAATATTGGAAAAATAAGTACTTCTGTGATCCTTTTTTTGGAATGGAAAACATGCTAGTATAAAATCTACATGGAGGAGAGAGGAAATGTGGCTAGATTGTGAGGGAAGGGGGGAGTGTACAATACACCTTTTCCTTTTGTTACTTCTATGATTTTTGCAGCCTTTACCCTGTCTCAATGTGACACTCCCACAAGTAGACTTTCAGGTACTGAAAGGATGCACAGTGGGATAACTTCACATTACTGCATATTCAAAGGAATCATTATGTAACAACAACCTTTCAGTATTCCAAAACCATTTTATTGTGATATATGAATGTAAGAGAAGTCATTGAAAAAGCACTCAAAAACTAAATTATTCCAACTACTACCTTCCTATTCCATCTTCAGATTTCTAGTACCTGAGAAGAAATCATCATACTGCTACAAAAGAATGTTGTGGTAAACAGACACCATAAATGAACTAATTACATGCTCATTTAAAAAAAATAGCACTGACTTTTATACCTCCAGTGTAGAAGTTACTGTGAAGAATCTGCAATTACTCCCATGTAAAGAAATCTCCATTTTCACCACTTCACTTACTAAATTTGAAAACTCCAGTGGTTCTCATCCTGGAGAGCAAGTTAAGAAAACAATGGCCAGGGTTTGGTTACTTCAAATTATAAAACAGAATCAGAGCAGAAAATGAAATGTGTCTCTCTTATCTTCCTTAGCACCGTGATGTGAAGAAAAAATACTTGATTTTATGGAATTCAGACACTTACTATAAAAGGCTTGCAAAAAAGAAGCAAAGTAAAAAGAAAAGAATGACCAAAATATCCCTTACTTGAATACTTTAAAGAATCTTGTGTTTTAAGTGAGTATTTATGCTCAAGCTTTGAAATTCATAACTCTTAGAAATACCTTATGTTAGCTTTAGATTTTATATTAGCTATTTCATTCTCAGTTATGAACTTCTATGTACATATTGTTATTCTTAGTAATACACACATACCATATATAATATATACTTAGAAATATGTATTACAGATATTAAAAAATAAAAACTTAAAAGAACGCAAACATTTGGTGGCTTATAGGCCTAGAATTGAAAAGTAAATACAACAAGAATCCATGCTCAGGGTAGTAACCAATGGACAATATGTAACCTATAGTTAGCAAAAGACTCATGAGAAGTATCGAAGAGCTAACCACTACTTCTGCAAATGGCAAAGAAAGCTTTAACCACACTGTAGATTCAAAAAGAATTAGAGTTTTAGAGACCTCACTTGAAAATCTAAGAGACTCCTTTTCATAATGTCAAGTACCTAAATAAGTAATTAATAGGTTTTTTAAAAGTAGTTGGAAGCTGGATATTTGAAGGAGACCTCTATCAACAAAATTTCAGCATTTGGTATCCTCATGTACTTTTGAGTATCCTGGGGAGGCTTTCCTGTATTTCTTGCACCCAAGACCATTTGAATTCCAGTTTTATGTTACTTATAAAAGGGATGAAGAGGCAAAGAGAAGAGGACTGATATACATAGTCCATTCATTTTTTCTGTCTCTTCCAAGCAGATTTCCTTAGACAAACTGAGGTCTTGAGCCTATAAGTGAGTAAAGTCTGGTTTATCATAGCTGTTATCATAGCATTAATTAAAATTAATGTGAGTTCAGTGGAGGCCTTTACAATGTACATAAGAAATTATCCATTCTTCTGTCTTCATTTTTACATGAAAAGAATGTCCCCCTTCTACTCAGAGATTGCTGCTGTTTTATTTTTGCTTGTGCTTAGTACAGTGCAAAGACTTACACACTCTCATGGTTTCTCACAGATGCTCGCCTTTGTTCTTGTTTGTTTTGTTGTTCAATTAATATCAAAGAAAGGTCAATCTGACAAAGTATATGGTTGGTGTTTGTGTATGGAAAAACATAATGGAAAACTTGTAGTCACAGGAGTCCCATGTGCCAAAGAAAATGTTAAAAAGCCTCTCCTTAGTGACAAAGTGAGCTTCATTTGTACTGCATAAGTACCCTACTACAAAAGCAGTCTTGGACTTTCATGGGACTACTATGAATATGTTTATAATATGATTAGGCAGGCAAAGCGCTCCTAAAGTGCTGCATCACTAGTCTTGTGACTGTTATACTGCTGTAGTGGGACCTCTTAGACTTCTAGTGGGCTGAAACAGCATTACTTATAAGTGTACTTATATCTTACTTAAAATGAAGAGAATCTTGCTGGCTGATGTCATGAGGCTTGAAGAATGATATTAGTGTTACGAATGGTGACAGATTTTTGCTCACTTTACTTCTGTGACTCAAATGGCAGCATTACTCCACAATTTTTGAATCCCACAGAATAGAGTTCAAAATAAATCCCCGCTCGCCAAAAAATTGCAAACACTTACTGATCAAACAGATTAATTTAATGCACATTTGTGAACCACTAATATGGTATTCTCCTGGGGGCAGTGGAAGTATTGCTGTGGGACTACCAGCCATGGTGCTACACCACAACTGTTGGAATTTCTGGAGACTTCTAGATTTGCATTTTCTTTGTAGTTTCATTAACATAATTTGAAAACAGACTTAATTAGTGTTTTAGCACTATTCATTTTGTTTTATTTTTATTTTTTTAAATTCCTGAAGAGACTTTTTTTCAATGGGGTAAGATATTGAGTTGACAACCCTGCAAAATCAACTTATCTTTGAAGCTATACAGTGACGGTATATAAGGTTAGTTCCAAGCCAGTTTTACTGATCAGGGTGGGTTTTTCTTTAGTTTTTGTTTTATTGCTATTTTTATTATCTCTTTGTTGATCTGCTGTGACAGATCGTGTTCTAAGTTATTAAATGTGTGACTATCTGGGCTTCATTCTTCACTAGCTGTTAAACAAGAACTTTCAGAAAAACACACCTTTTAAACTTTCAAATCAGGCAAACAAAATTAATGTTACTATTCTAAATGAGTAGATTATTTTTCCTAAGGGTGGGGTAACAGTAGGTGTTTCTATGCTTTTCCTCTCCATGATAATCTATGTTTAGTATTTTTCTGTGTCTTCTGTTCAAGAAGTTTTGCAGTCTGTACAAGTATATTGTTCTAATGGAATACTGCTAAAAGTCCTGAAAATGCTTTTTACCTCCACCAAAAGTTTTATCCTCATTTCAGTTTACGATTTTTGTATTCCTGTTTTTTATCTGAGTTTATTTCTTGTCTCTTCCAACCAGACTGTTCTTGGCAGGACAATCTTTCCTTTTTTTTTTTTTTTTAATCTTTTATCAGTCTTTGCCTTTAAAGAGAAAAATATCAGTTGGTGCCACATATGATGATTTTACTGGCCCACCAGAACCAAGAATTAGATTTTCTGCTCATTTTATGCAGAACTTCAAACAACCAGCAGATGGAAAAAAATTCCAAGTTAGTTATTACTTCAGCAGATATGAATTAGAGACCTGAAGTTGAATAAGTCCCTATCCTTCTACACTTTTTCATATAATTTTCTAGTTAGATTAATTTTGTTATTATAACATAAAAAAATTTTTGCAAAACAACACCAAATCTAACTACAATAGTAGTAAAAATGAAAGAAAAATTAGTCTACTTACAAATACACTTCGTTATTTTGTTGGCTCAATAAATGATATTGCCTCCAAAACATCAACTGTGAAGGATGCTGAGAACTTAGACAAAAAAAAGTAAACAAAAGCTACAAGATATTTGCAAATGTCAGATAACTAACATCACCCAAGGACTTCCTGCATGGCCCCCTTAACCTCATTTGGACAGTAAGGCAGCACTAAAGTTTGGTTTCCTAATGAAACACAGGTACATAAAATCCTCATGCAGCCAGAAAATGTGTCTTTCAAAGCCTTTAGTAAAACTACTTCTGGCTCAGTCAGAGTGCTGTTAGTCTGTGAAAAGGTGTGTTGCATTAGATGCTGAAGATCAAGTGCCAGATTTTCAGCAGGATTAAACTGCTGTACCTTCATGGAAATGAATCGCAGCGACCACTGCAAATGTAATAGCAGTGGGAACTGTGGGGAGGGAGCTGGCTGAGCAGTGATGATCTGGGGTATCACTTGTGTATGTTAGAGGGCAGCTTGCTAATCAGAAGTTGTTAAAACAGTTGTTTGAAATGTTGCCACTGGACAGGATCTTTCTAAGCAAATGAGTAATCCCAACAGTACTAATGATACCAATTTATCACTGAGGTTCCGTTTGTGTGTTTTGTAGTTTCCAATCTGTTACAGGAAAATGGTGGTGGCTGGTTGAATGCCTTTTTTTTTTTTTTTAATGAACATTTAAAGTGCATAATTTTACTTCATTTGTGCCAGAAAATTGCCCAAACACCTTCATTAGAAATAAGCAAATCTGTTCAATACTATCTGAACAGCAGGCAGTAGATGCTTTATTGAACAGAAAAGCTTTAACAAACCTTATCCTGTACACGTCTGTACTATCAGTCTGTTTATGTACTCACAAGTTTAAGGAAAATATGGGTGCTGCTACATAATAAACAGTGTCTCACTACCCTTCTTTTTTATCCAGGTGGTTGATTATATGGTATGGGATATTTTTGCAGGTGGTATAGAAAATCATATATACCAGCTGCTGTACCCACTGAGCAACACTTTGCTAAATGACACAGCACCAATCACATATAACAGCTCTAATAACTTGAGTGGTATTTTTACTAGATGTATCTCTTTTTTTTTTACATTGAGAAATAGCCTTCAAAAACACTTTTATCTGCCTCTGGTTTTTTTGCATACTCTGTTAGGTAAAAGGAAAAAATATTCAGAAGAAACGTAAGTGATTTAAAAAAACCCACGGTAGCACAAAGGCAGATAGGATAGCAAAAATGAACTGAGCACTGGATGGCTTGGCATGCTGCCACCAATCCTTGGCAGAAATCACTTGCTGCTGGCACTGGAGATGTTAGATGTAGTACTAGCCACTGGGCCCCTGCTATAAACATTTTACTATGTAGAATCAATATTGACATACTGCATAAACAACTGGATGAACCTTGGACAAAAATGATAGCAAATATCATTTCAATAATTTCACATAAATCTGAAAATATAATCATGCTTGACATTACTGTTAGTATTGTATCTGAAGGCCCTGATTATCACTGAGCACCATTAAATTTAGTCTACTGAACATCAGTCCTGTGCTTTCTTTTCCTGTGAGTATGATTGGTGTGAAGAATGCAGCAGTACAAAAATTATCTTCAGTTGCTACCCTGTGGGAAGGAATCCAGGGCATTTGTTGCCCTTTGTGCAATTAACAGTCATATTGATCACTTGCTTATTTCAATTAATAGTAGATAAGCTGTCTGATTCCCATCCCTGCTGTAATTAATGAAAGTAGACATTAACTGTTGCTAGAACAACATAACTGCTTCTCTACCACCTGTACCTCTTGCTTGGAAGTGTGAGATATGCCATGACCAAGTTTGTTCCAGGAGTAGAGAGTAGATTAAAAACTTTTCACACCTAAGTAGTGCAGGTTTGTAGTAGAAATACCACCACCGCTTACGTATCTTCCTCAATTTTGATCGAGAAATTAATATATTTAAGAAAAGATTGTCCACAGTGATTCTTTGAAATTCCTCATATTTTAGGTAATGAAAGCATTGCTTCTGTCTCATAAAAAAACCAGTATTTTTGCTTCTTTCTCATGAAGCACTGTTATAACACAGCTCAGCATTATTGCCAAGTTTATGAGAAAGACTCACGCGATCATGTGCTTGTGCTACAACTCCAAGTTCTTGAAGTCTAAGGCTGATGCTTCAAGTCCTCTAAATCTCTCTAAAGATGTGGACTCTTTTACTCAGTTGGAAGCTGTCAAATCACTGAAGAAGATTTAGACTACCACATGCAGTATTGCTTCCTGCTGTGGCTGATGAAGGAGATACACAGTAGCTTTACACTGTGACATTATTATTTTCTTTCTTGTAATAATAAAGTGTCCTCTTCTGTGCAAAAAGATGGTGACATCCTCGTCAGTGCTTTGCCTTTGATAGGTACAGTTAAGTGATACTAACCATGGATAAGTTTTCTAATAGAAAGAAGCAGACCTGCTTCACATCGAACACTGCAGTGGGCTGGGTGA
The DNA here is from genome assembly GCF_041296385.1 of Aphelocoma coerulescens. Lineage (NCBI taxonomy): Eukaryota > Metazoa > Chordata > Aves > Passeriformes > Corvidae > Aphelocoma > Aphelocoma coerulescens. The sequence goes on along the minus strand of NC_091013.1, from coordinate 52,850,519 downwards.
ACATAATGAATGCAAACTGATTTTGGCAAGGACAGAAACTGATGGAATAGATGGACTGCATGATGTTTGCATCTTTATGTCTCCAAAATATATGAAATGGAGGGGAAGAGCTACTCCCTACATTAAATTATTCAGATTACTTAAAGAAAAAAAAAAAAAAGAGAAAGGCAAAGGAAGCAGCATATATAAATATACATTCATTTACATGAAACTAAGCAGTAAAAGAAATTCAAACTCTTCCTGCTTTTGGTCATGCTTTATATTTTTAGGTATCCAAGACCCTTTTTTCCCCTTTTTTTTTTCTTTGCTACAACTAGCCATTCTTTCAGGAGCACATTGACAGCTTTGAGCTGATAGAGAATCATTATAATCAGTGTAGAAGATATAAAGTCACAATGAGAAAGGATTTCATGTTTACAGTAGTGGGGACCACACACTGTGATAGTTTGCATTAGAAACTCAGCAGGGGGAGTGTGAAAAGCTGTAGCATTATAGTAGATATGGGGGCTTTTTGGCATGAATAGGTCATGTGTGTTCAAGTACCTGTCTAACACGTAATAATCACAAAATATTATCATATTCAGCAGGACCATTATTGCTGCTGCATTGAATATGTAGCCTCTTAAAATCCCCCATGCTCTCAAAAAATGAAAAACATACAGCTTCAAATAATGGATTCCCCCTAACCATATCAGTAGTACATTTCAGAATACATTGCCACAAAAAGAGGAGACAAAGGCATACACATGAATAGATCAAAACTGCATGGAAGAGGTGTTATGTCAGAGCAAGGTTATTCCTTCAGGTAAATAAAATCTTTTAGCCAAAATGCAGAAACAAATGCATGAAACAAAAAGAACAACCAAAGCTTTACATCTAAGCTGTGAAAGAAAATTAATATCATAATGAGCAAAAGCTTATCGCAGCTCAAAACAGGTTCAAAAACACAGGAAGTATTATCTAGGGAGATACAAACACAGAGCAAAGATTCAAGACTGTGATAAGTCCCTTCGGTTTTTAATTTCTTTCTTCACTGTTTTTTACTTCGAGCTTATGAGGTGAACTGTAGGCAGTTCAAAATTACAAACAAATCTCCGAGACACAGATCAAGCAGCAGAAATTTGACCTCAAAGTCTTTTTTACGGTAGCAAAACCTACATTTTATGCCTGTTATTACAACACCGTGTTGGGAGAATATTAAGGTTACACAGGAAGGCACTTAAAAGTTGAGAGATAGCAGAAATACTTTTCTACTTTGCCCGGTGAAATGGAGGGGTGTTACTGTCTTCATTTTACAAATGAGCAACACTAATAGGGAAAGATTAAGGCCAAGGGATATGTTTATTTTGGTTGGCCAGGTGGAGATGCATCTCATGCCCATGCACCTGATGGTCAGAGCACTTAGAATTTAAAAGAGTACATGAAACCTGTTTTAGATTGTACACCAAAGTAGCTTGGAATTAGACATCTTACACTAGTGGAGGTGAATCACAGAATGACAAAATTCCACCCTAAGTGTTCAAAGAGCTTCTCCCATTGACTTCAGAGTCAACAGGCATTTTGGAAAACAAAACTGCCACCGAGAAAATGAAGAATAACTCATTTGAAACACTTTTAAAGAGATAGCCGTATAGAGCATGAGAGGCAACCTGCCCACAATGTTAGGGGTCAGCTGTCTTAACCACATTGTGTATTCTCCTTTGCCACAGCTAATCTCAGTAACCATCATGCTAGTGTACAAGCAGTGATATTGCATAAGAAAAAAAAAAATCAAGAAACGAAGAAAAGGAGTGCAGGTAGACAGCTAAATTAAATAAGCTTGCTCCACAGATTGTCCTAAAAAAAATGGAGAGAGAAATAAACTTCCAGACAGGAACTTGATCACCCACACTTCTTAATTCTTTGATTTTAGTTTGTATCTACTTTGGTCTGTTCAAATAGATTTCTTTGTTACATAGAGATATAGCCTCTATTAGAGTGGATGCAAGTTTAAAAGCTATTTGTTTTTCGTTTGGAGAACTAGTTCCCTTTTATTTAGCCAAAAAATATACTGATATGTACTGATGTAAGCCTGTAAGTGCCTGCTTCCAGTCATCTTCATCATGAGTTATGTCCTGACAAACCTTAATGCTCAACTTCATGGTTGCATTGTAGCATCACTCACAAACCCATGTGCCAGATGTGAAATGACAGACATGCTCAGAGTTCTGACTTTAAGTTCCAAGAAAACACTAGCAGCAGATCATTCTCAAATACTATTTCTCCCTACAGAAATTCAGGACACTTTCCCAAAATGGTGACCTAGGCCTAAGTCTCTCTTCTACAAGATGAAATGTAAGACCATGTCCCAAGTGAACACACTAAAAAACAGGCTACAAGGATTTCTGGAGCAGGCATTTTTCATTCCTGCTTGTGCAATTTGCTCTGCTATGCATCAAGTAAGACTCACTGAAGCAAAGAATTCAATCTTTCCAAGTAAATGTCCTAAGAACTGGTTCGTAGAAAAAAATGTGGGGGAGGGCATTTCCACCTACCCTTCTTTTTTTTAAGGGAGGTCTGAAATGCCAGACTCTCAAAGAAAGGGCTTTGATGCCTATTCCCAGAAGAAAATGGAAAATAAATGGATCTTTTAGGGGAGGGAAACCAGTAAAGTTAGGGGCCAAATCACCTAAGAGGGAACTTAAATATTGGCATTATTCAAAATGCTTTCTTCAAATCTAATTCCAGGATGGAAAAATTATAGTCATATACATCACTTAGGACCTGAAAATTTCAAGAAAGTAAAGGATGTCTAAAAAGTATCCTAAATATTTTTTATCAGTCTAGACAGGGGAAGAAATCTGTAAGTGAAATACAGTCTATACAGTTCATAGATGGAGAACATAGATGCAAGGTACTATTAAACAAAATAAGGTAAAAACACATGTTTTAGCACTGACCCTTGATTATCTCTGATGTTTAGACAAAACCTAACTGCAACTGAGAGAGCAGCACTTTCTGCTAAGGAGGAACAAGGACCTCTTGCAGGTAAGTAGTGATTCAGATCAGGTGTTGTGTCCTTACCTGAGAGAAACAATACTTCAGCAATTCCTCTCTCTTCTTCCAGTTCTCATGTTGGTAGAAGCTGTCGCAGACTTCAGTGTATACTATCTCCTTCAAGGATTTTATTTTCTCCTTGTTATATGGGGAAGTGAGTTCTCCCTAGCTCTTAAAGTTTCACTCTTCTATGACCATATATGAGCTGTGTTTATATTTTTGTGGTCTTACGTATAGTCTTGGACCTGTATTTTCAAGGCCTTTGCTAACTTCTTGGGTTTTTACTCTTGGGGTCACTATTTTACAGCACACAATCCTAGAAAGAATGTAAGGTAAGAGCCTTCCTGATAAGGTGGAGCCATGACTTTAGTACCTCCATGTTTTCTTAGTGTTCAAAATTAAATCTTCTTGCTCCTATGAAAATAAATTTATCACTGTGCTATACCAGACAGAGACATTTTCATTTCTTTTAGTCAGGTAGATAAACTATGCAGCAAAAAGATAAAGACTTACTGAAAGAGGAGCAAAGGCAGAGAACAAGCACACACAGTTGGGTGTTTTGGCTTTGGCTGGATTTTTTTTGTTGTTGGGTTGGGGTTTTTTTTGTTGGTTTGATTTGGTTTGGGTTTGTTTTATATTCTATCTATATTGTATGACAACTACATGGGAAGAAAACCACAGCTACAATTCCTAAGACTACTACTTTGTTTGCTATGTGTTTAAGGTAAATCAGATACCCAAACTCTGCACAACTCCTCCCATGGTTCTCAGTACTTGCCAAAGGTCCTAACAGGAAGGCATAGCAAAATAGGACTTGGTGACACCTCATTGTAGAGTAATTCTTTAACCATCAGACCATGCTTTGACTGTAATATTCTTGAAATTAAATTGAAGTCACCTAATTAAATGGAAGTATTTCATAAACTCTGTTAAAATGGATTTCAGTATAGAATTTATGCCACATCTAGAGTTACACTATAGCACAAAATTAAAATATTTCTTTTCCTCAAGACAGTTCTGCATGAGTTCTCATTTTTACATGCCCAGCACAATATCCTCTGTGTTCAATTTCAGAACTGGCAAGTAACAATAAAAAAAGCTTAAAATTCTATAGATAACTAAATAAATTAAACATGCCACAACTCCTAATTACCAACACAACAACTACAATCGGGTTTGTATAAGCAACATTCTGTGTGCTACATTCATCTATGCTAGCCACTCTAATTGCCTGGGCTTAGATTATAACTTGGAGAAAGTAAAGTATTATGTTGTATTACTCCATAGCTAAGAGATTTTTTTCCTAAAGGACAACAAAAGAACACTATTAGAGCCACCCATTCACCTCTATCACCATTAATATTGACATTTGGAAGAAAAAAATGCATGTTCATTGAAATGAACCATGTTTCATATCTGAAGGCTGATTTATTTCATATGAAAAACTAAACTGTGTTGTAAGGATTTGCGTACAATGAAGACCTGTTAAATACTTAACAGGGCATAACAAAAAAAATGCATTCTTTAAGGAAGAATATTGGCAGCAACACTGCTCTGGTCTGATTGGTACATTAGCAGTCCTGGCTGTGATAGAGGAACACCAGTGTCAAGGAAATCTCATTAAAAATCCTTTCCTTTAGTAGATAATGGACTGTGTGGCTAAACTGTGCTGTTGTTGGTTTTCTGATCTGTGCTTTCCAATTTTAGTCTTTAAGCAAGGTTTCCTTATTAACAAAATCTTCTGTCCATGATATGCAGAACTGGAGTAAACATCTGATGTTTACAAAATGTATTTGATTACATTTCTCATATACTTTCAAAAATGAGGGCTAAATCCAGCTTTCTTTTAAGTGGATGAGTAGCTGTGGGCTGAGGTTGGTTACAAAACACCATGTGGCCTTTGGTAATAACGTGATGAGAACTGTTTTCTGAGAGACAATGAAGGCCCAAGTTCAAGACAAAGGATAGACCTTGATTTATAAAATACACAGAATTAAAAAAATAAATGCATCTTATTAAAAGAAGAAAAAAAATATATACGTCCTATGAAAACTGAGAGAGCTGGGGTTGTACAACACAGGGAAGAGAAGGTTCCTTATGGCAGCCTCCCTTGAAGGGGACCTACAAGAAAGTTGGACAGGGGCTTTTTAAAAGTGTGTGTAGTGATAGGACAAAGGAGAATGGATTCAAACTGAAAGAGGGTAGATTTAGGTTCGATATTTTGAAGAACTTCTCCACTAGGTGAGTAGCGAGGCACTGGAACAGGCTGTTGAGAGAAGTTGTGGATGCCCCATCTCTGGAAGAGTTCAAGACCAGGTTGGATGGGGCTCTGAGCAACCTGGTCTAGTGGAAGGTGTCCCTGCCCATGGCAGGGTCTTGGAACTAAGTGATCTACATGGTCCCTTCCGACTCAAACCATTCTGTGATTCTATGATTTAACTTCATATAACCAATAGCCGTTGATGTAGCAAATTTAAAGCTGGGAGCCTCCAGGGAATAGGAGAGCAAATTCTATTCATCTACTGAAATACCAGGAGAGACATCAGAAATAGAGTATTTTCAAGTATCTCTTGTTAAGAGCCGCAGTTGCATTTCTGTTCAATCAATTGTCCAAGTTAAAATGCAGGTTAAGGTTTATGAGAAAGGAACAGAACCAGGCAATATATTTAGCAAAAAGTAAACAAATGAACTAACAAAAAGACTGAGCTTCAATCACACAGAAGTCTTGTTTTTTCCAGATGGATTATTGATCTAATGGTATATATTAACTAACTATAAAATTTCTTCCTTTAGAAGGGATTTCCATTTGGTAAAAGACACACAATTTCTCAAAATATGTTCTTTTGATATCATGTGTAATTAAACTAAGCAATGTAATGCGACAGGATGTTCTGCAGGCCAGATATCTAAGTGAGCTTAAAAGGAATATGACAAGTTCATGGAATAAAAGTCTACCTGCACTATTAAAACTGTCATGCCTGACTTCATGCTTGAGTTTGAGAATTTCCAAAGCCATTCTTTCAGGTATGTTAAGAAAGCTAACCAATAAAGAAGCTTCTTTGCTCCTGTACCCTTTCACAAGCAAACTGTAAGAAAAATCCTGGGTCACATTGACCTGTTGTCCCTTTCATTATAGTCCTTTGTAATTATATTATCATCAAGGCCACTTAGACTCTTGGACATTTAAACATTTGAAGGAAGCTAGCTGAAGCCAGTGATTCAAGGCCTAAAGGTTGACATGGCTAAATTTACTTTGTGAGTTCTACATGAGAACAGGAGCATTATGTGAATTGGTTACTGATTAATTCTCAAATACTCAGCCAGCAAAATCAGCCACAATCAACCCTTCCATAGACCACAGCTGCATTCTACCCAGCCTAAAATATCACACATACAGGTATATATATGTGTGTTTGTGATGAAATATAAAAAAAAAATAATATAAATTATTATGCTCCAACAGATTAAATATAAAAGTATTGGTCCCTGAAATGTATATTCTTTTTAGTATTAGACAGTTGCTGAATAAAAGGGAAGAAGAATCAACATGAAAAGAATTTGCAACTTTTCCTTCTTTCAGCAGTACGGTAATTTCTGAGCTACTTTCCAGCTGCACTCTCTTCTCTCAGTCCCTTTCTCTTGCCTTCTAGCTTCTCCATGATCCAGCTTCAACAGAAGAGTTGGAATTTGTCTCTTTGAATCCCCTAATTTCTGCTAGTAGGAGCTCTGAGTCAGTTTCATAGCTACTGTACAAAAGGTGGGCACTTCTATGTTATCCTCTTCTTGTCTTCTGACACAGAAAAAGTCTGAATATTTAATCATGTGCCTTCACATGAGAACTCCAAGGTCCTGATCCTCAAAAGGAGGAAACAGCTCTAAAGACATGTTTATGTAGCTGTTTCAGTAAGGCCTTAAATCTTCCCTTAGAGGTTTACCAGCTGAACCATCAACCTAATAAAATGTAACATGGTGCAATTTGGAGCTTCTCTGAAAGGTAAGCACAGCACTGAATGTAAACTGATAGCACTCAGAATCCAAAATTAAATCCACCCTTCCTGCTGCAGGGATAAAGAAATGTAAGAGGTCTGTAGTTCAAAGACTTCCAGCAGAGTGGTGTTTAGGAAGCTTTTTACTTATTTTATTTAGGAACATTTTTACTTGGTTAGCTACTGCTTCCAATTAGGACGCTGAAACTGATGGGTGGAAACCCCAGTTAATTTCTTAAAAAATATCCTTCTGGTTATGAGCTTTATCGTATTTTCTTTTTCTTCTGAGTAACTAGAATTGCTCACAAAATTAGGCCTAAAAGTAATTTAAGAAGCTGTTCCTTGATGCATTTCAGCTATTAGATTCCAGCCCTTAGCTTTGACTCCATAACTGACTATGTGTAGACAGGCTTAGTGTATGTTAACATACCAAACATGGACATAAATTTGATGTGTTAGCAGGTCTGCTCTGATTAAACTTAGGATCAAGAACTTAATTGCATCACTATATAAGCACAACTTTATTGGATTACTAACCTGCAGAGAAGGGCAAAAAGGCAAATGTGTCTCTGTACATACGATTTTACATTGTTTAGTCTTATTGACTACACCCTGTTCAGCCTCAGGAGCACTTACTTTTTTGGAGTGATTGTATAAAGAACATAATCCCTCAATTTATAGAATCTGATTAAACTTACCTTGCACCTCTCACCTCCTGTTAAGTGTCAGAACAATTAAATTGGTTCTGGAAACAAGCAGTCTGGATCTCATCCTATATGGTTGTTACCATAATTGAAATTAAAATTCTGTTTATGAACCAAACCCCAACACTTTTTGCATAGGCAGTATGGAAACAGAACCTTTTGCTAATAGGATTCTTCTTTCCTCTGAGCAGGTAATTAGGCAGCATGGAAAGATGATTCTAGTGGCCAAATGGACTAGACTTTAGCCAGAAGAAGACCCGGGGAACCCGCTTAAAAGAAAAGAGGCTATATTAGGAAACAGCCTCCAGCATGGTGATAAGAAAGAAAGAGACTTTTCAGTCTGACCAGAGGATCAGAACATACTGTTCTAGTATTGTAACTGCCTGGAGCAGCTCAGTGAAAAGCAAGAGGAAAGGAAAGGTGTGTCTTTCATACACAGCAGACTAGATTTTATTCAACTAAAGACTAATTTTACTTCTATTTGTGTTGTAATGAAACATAGATTTGGAAGATTTTTGTCTCTTATGACATTAATTTCAAAGGAAATGTGCTATATATCCACTAGAGGACTGTCTGATTCAGAGTCCCACAACAAAGACCCTTATTCATGCTAGATGTTCACAGGTTTCAGAAAACGGGGCTTTAAGGATATTCATCTCTCTGTATTCCAATATTTATTAAAGATAGCTCCTGTCTCCAACAAGATTAAAAAACTTGGGTTAATTTAATAGTCACTCCATGAATGAATACTTTATCACATAACTCTGCAGTTTACCTTATTTCATGACCTATGCCAGTCTGGTGCTTGAACCTGGGTTTCTATCTTCAACCTGGCTCCTGTGAATCACTTGGTCTAAGGAAAGAGGAACAGATTTCTTGATTTTTTAGTTTTATACACAATACCTTTTTTCAGAAAAGAATATAAATTTTTTTTAAAGTAAATATTCTATTATAAATGGAATTTTAGCTTTTTTGAAAAGAGTTTGAACATATGTTAAACTATTAAAACCTATTACATAGTTTAAGATAAACACAATAAAAGGTGTAATGCTTCAACCAAAGATGCTTTGCCTTGGTAGCCTCTAATCTCTCTTAAAGAAAGAAAAATGAATAGACTAGTTAGTGTTGAAAGAATATTTTACTATTCATAAAAGTATAATAAATTATTAGTCTTTTCTGTGTACAGTTCTTTAATTAAAAAATACAGTTTTCTGCTCAAATATGATAATGCACTTTGTGTGATGGATTAAAAGCCCCTGAAATTCTACATGTCACAGAAAATAAACTCTTTTTTTTTCTAATTAGAAAAATTAATGTTGGTTACTGTTACAATATTAAAAGTTTGATGGACTGAGTGAGATGACGTTAGATTATCTTTAAGCCTATTCATTATAAAAGACAAATGGCAAATAAAAACTCAAATCAAAGTACAGAATAATTTTATAGAAAAAAGAAGGAAATGTAAATATGTTTGTTACATCATGCATACTTTGGCTTCTTATATGTACTTGCTTAATGTACAATTTATACAGCACAACTAATTCTGATGGCTTATTTTATAATGCCGAAAGTTTAAAAGCAATCTGTGCATTTTTCTCTGAACTTTCTATGGTAGTTCATGGATTACCATGTAAAGGCAAAAGACTACCCACATGAAAGCAGCAAAAAAAATCCTTACTTTTTATTTCCTGGTGGTTTTTTTTTTTACCCACAGAGTAAACAAAGGTAGCTGGATAATAACAGAGAAAGACGACAAAAGTTTATAAAACATGGATGGGATTAGTCTCACCTAGTTTTTGAAGTATGTGAAAATCTTGTTTGCAGTTCCTGCTGTAACCAGTAAAGACAAGCAGACATCTCTGAAGGGCAGTTCCTGGGGGGTGGTGTGCAGAATGTGTTTGCTCTTCTGTTTCTTGTACATTTATCTAAATTGATTTTCAAACCAAGGCCTTCCAGAGTGTATATTTCCCTCTGCATATGCAAAGGCAGCCAAAGAGCTCGATTCAGCTGTCCACGTACTTTTTCAGTGTCCCAGACTCTACTTCTGGCTTCCGTCAACACTTCCAGACACCTCTCCAAAGACTTCAGTAGCATGCTAGACTTGGCAGATATTTTTGGACATTTTAAGTTGTATTCAAGTCTCATACAAATCAAGCTAAAGACAAACAGTTAAATCGTAGTTGAATTGGACAGGAATCAGTCCATCTACATTTAGACATCTACAGCTACATGTCATCTGGATGATCTAAACTCCTATTCAACCCTAGTGAAAACAGCAGATGAGATTCACTCAACCTCATTCTGTTTGAGATGCCCTAAGCTCTCAGAAGCAATAACATGAAGCGTGACTGACAGCCAGCAAGACTTGGGGGAGATTTGAACCGTTCTGAAGAAGCAGTTAAAAGCCAGGTGGAATAACCTCATGGCATGTAAAATTGCAGATGTTTATGTGTCACCAGATTAATTTTTTTCTTCATCACTGCAGTTCATGAGGTGCAGAAGAATTATTTTTTGCATCCCACAGTAATCATCTACATTTGATCCCCTCAATAGCTCTCCAGATTTTGGTGACTGTACTGTCTAGAATTGTATTGGTTGTAAAGGAAGCCTAGACACTGCTTCAAGGTGGACTCTGACTCATGCTGAAGGTTGATCTCACTTAAAGGAGCTGGGATGAGCAGAGTCCCTCCTCTGAAGCAACAGAAATTCCATCTTTTCTGTTATTGATGAAGTAAGGCTCAACAGAATTAACCCCTAAAAATAGAGAACATCAAATATTTATATAACAGGAAGTGTTAAAACATTCACAGGCTTGGAGAGATTTTGAAGCTGCATCTGCATCTAGATTTATATGCTGAGGGACATTAGCAATTAAATCAGATTCAGCTCCCCTTCAAAAATATGATTCTCTTTCATTATATACTTTTTCTGAAAACTAAGCTACAGAGAAATGCTGGTTAATCAAATTATAAGCATTTTGTGGTCTGGCAACTTATATCTCAAGCTTGAAATTTTTCCTTGAATTCTCTACTAAACCTAGTAATTCCATCTGAAAACTGAAGGTGTCCCAAGGTAAGGTTATATAAAATCACATAGCTTTAAATTTTAGATACATCCATCCAACTTTTCTTTCAATCAATATGCACTATAAACAAAAAGTTTATATAAAAGTAAATATCTCCATCTTACTTTGGGAAAAATAAAATTTATGGTAGCTTTTTCAATAACTTGAACTGTCAAGTGTCTAGTGCTTTGTTTTGTGTTGTGTTGGTTTTTTCTGGTTTGTTTTTTTTTCTAAATATCACATTAAAAGCAGTTAAACATACATCACATAAACACCAATGTATGTATGTGTGTATACTTGTATACAGGACACTATCCCACGAAGCAAGTACAGCAACGGAAGTTCCCACTGACATCAGAAAAATATTAATATTTAAAACTATTGCATGCCTTTATCTCCTGCTGATAAGGGTTTTCCTTAAAAAAGCTGTAAGAGATATTTTGAACAGATGGTAACTGGTTTTTTCTACCCTGTGTCTCTTCACAACTGCCAGAGAGCTTTACCATTCATTATCTTCCATAGACTTCCAGTAGCATAGCAACTAAATTACACACACACACACTCTGAGGCCAGGACTGCTGTCAAGCCCAAAATTAAACTGAAGTACACTGTGCCAAGTCTTTTAACAAAACTCTCCTATAAAACAGTTAGAAAAATAAACATTTAGCTTGGAGCCTGACCCATGAACATTCAGTCCTAAAAGAGGGAACACTATTCGGTCATTACATTTAGGGCATTCTATGCAGCAAGTTGAGCTGTGATTTGTAAGTGGGAATAAAACCAGAAAACATCTGGTTTGAATTCACCTTTACTCATTAAGGTTTAAGGAGAGAGCTGTTTCCTCTATGTTTGAAGTGATGAGGGGAAAAAACACATTATACCCACAACATCCCCTGTGATCCTTGCATTTGTAACAAGGTCTCTACACAGCACGTGATAACTAAATAAAATTGGAATCCATTTTGTTTGGATTAGAAATTAGCCCACAAATTCTAAAATATCCCTGTTGCTTGGAGAACAAATATATGCATCAAATTCCTAATCTTCCATGCTTCATTTACAAAAAAATAGCTCTAGCATTTACAGTTTCTGAACTCTGTCAAAGCTTCCCCTCAAGTTTTTCTCTAACATACTTTTTAAACCTAGAGATGGTTGAAACCATTTTTTTGTAATGTTGAATTCTTTCTCACAAAGTTTTCATGATTTTGCTCTCCAACATTTCTGAAAATCAATATTGGCAACTATACAAGGAATTCAAAGAGAACTTTGATCTCAGTATTGTACAGTGCTGAAAGGTTGGCTTTGCCATTTCCTCCTTCTACCTCCTCCATCACTTTTGGTGGATACATACCCAGAAAGTACTGTAAAATGACAAACTCAACAGTACCAGCAGCAGCAGTTTGGAAGCCTAACTTATCATCTATCTTTTATGGCAGTGTAGATATACATATTACATGTGTGAACAGATGTTCCCAAAATCCAAAACTGAAGTGTTGCAGTGACTAGGAGAACAAAGCTCTGCTGTAAATAATTACATTGTTCCTGCAGTCTATCTCTTCTGTTCTTTATTTCCTTTGTTTTTCCATGGGAAAATAAGAAAGATTACATTTTTACTTCATGAAGTTTTATTGACTAATCTAATTGTTATCTTTCAAATGCAAATTTGAGGTTTTAATTTAGAACTACTACTATCTTTTAATTGCATCAGTTTTAGAGGAGAATTAGTATTAGTGTGCAATCTCTATAATCTCTATAATTATGGAGATTTCTGCAGTGGGAATCATAGAGCTCTAGATATTATGTATCTGAATTTCTCTGTTTACCTTAATATACTTTTGTTGCAAAATACCTCCAGGTACAGTTATGCAAAGCTTCAATATTAAAAGACAAGACTTCTTGAAATTTATCTTTCACGCTGAATAATTTTAAATGTCTTTGCTAATATTATTCTGTTTAAATCTGTGTTTCTATCTAGTGTGTAGCTTGTACAGCCATTTCAATATCCAGAGTCTCACACTAATGCAAAGTAGAAAAATTAAGACACTTGGTTAAACCACTCATATCTTCTCAATATACTATATAATGCTGCATACAGTGTTCCTGAAGTAAGTAGAACTATTAGAAATCTATACCGGAAAATTACTTGCCATGAAAAAGGTATAAATTCCTCTCCAGATAGTTCTTATTTATATATATATATATATGCTTATCAATTTTATTCTTTGTTTATTGAACTTAAAAAAAAAAAAAAAACCAAAAAACCCAGCACGATGTGTGAAACCAGACTGTGAAGAGCTTCTAAACATGAGACATTTTTTCTAAATTTTCAGACAGAATGAATCCACATGCAAAGATTCATGATCCGGTTATTGCATCAGCATAAGCTGCAGACTTAGAGGACATATCACCAGTTAAACTGTGGTCCTGGAATTAACTGTGCATCTTGGCTTATGTGATAACATACTGGCTATATATGCTTCAATTTTTCTGATGTATGTAAAAATGAAGAAAGATATATATTTAGGCAAACTATAGAGCACGCAGTCATGGTCACACTTCTATTTCTGAAGATTTTTGCGGTATCACACAGAATGCAACTTCTCAATACAAATTTAGTTTGTTATTATATCTACTGGTGGAAAATAAAGACTATGTTATGCACAACACTTAATATATTTACTTTGTTCCCACAGATTTTTCCTGGAGAGAAAAAAGAGGATTTTTGTGGGAAATTCCTATCACATGGCTATGCAACAAGGAACCCAGAGTAAGATTACAGGATGTTTACCAGCTCCAAGTCTTTTCAGCCTTTTAGAATAAAAGCTTGTCTTTTCGTCTACAGAAATTACTTAGCATTTTGATCTAAAGAAATTACTTAACATCTAAGGCTGCATCTATACTTGTGAACAAACTAATGAGATAATTCTTTGGCATTCAGTATTAGTAATGCATCCATACCAAAACATTCATACCCTTCAGTACCAGAAATTACATCCATATTGTCTTTTGGGAATTGTTCCTTTCTGAAACTGTCGTCAGGAGCTATTTGTTAGTGCTTTTTGTAACAAACCAGAAAACACACAGAGTATTATAAAATAACAGTACAGACAGATGCATTCCAGTGTCCTGCAATAGTTCTTCTGCCCTGCTTAATTTACTAATATAGATGCAGGCCAAAGTATGAGTAGAAACTAGACAGACTGCTGTCCAAAGCTACTGCTGGGCAGGGAAGATAACCTTTTGCTCTTTTGGTGGGTAAACTTTGAGTGTGATTTGTATTTAATAAGGGACAATAAAACTGTTCAGAATCTGAAGTGGATATGGCAAATATGTATAACCAAGATAGTCTGCTTTGCCAAAGTAAATGCATTGTTATGGGCATTAAGAACTACAAAAGATACCCAATTACTACTTTTTATTGATTTACTAATATAACCCAGTAAATATGATGGCACTTTACAGACAAATAGGAGCCATATCCCTGACTTGAAAAGCATGCACTCTAAAACAATTGAGATAACAACATTATGAAGGTGTTAAGACCTGGATAAAGGGTAAGAGAGAGAATATTTTCTTACAATGGATTGACAGAGACTGACAAAATAATGGTGTAATTACAGCATTTTGCTATTTTGGTACCAATATTAAAGAGATTATTTTATAGAGTGGATTTTTTTCTTGAAGAAAGTTCAGGAAAAACACTTTATCCCTTAAGTTTCTTTGCATAGGGAGTAGGATTATTTTTATAAAATGCAATTTTAATAGTAAATGTTCTAAAACCAACTTTGTTCAGCACAACTCGTTGTTTTTAAATCCAGTTGAAATTTAAACAGTTAAAGGTTAATCAAAGACAAAATGCTTTGAAGAGAGATCATATCAAGATAGTGCATTTATCTGTTAATTGTCTGAGGACAAATTCACGGAAAGCTACTTTTGTTGGCTTTTTTTGTCTTTTGTTATCTGGCTAAGGGCAGTGAATTTCAGATGGTTTGTTCTGCTGATAATCAAGTTACTCATCAGGTTGTCCAAGGATTAGGCATCATTAGATGCTTGATAAATATATAAGTTTTAATATTAAAGCCTTTTTTGTCTTTAATGTGAAATATATACCCCTAACCTAGTATATTAATTTGGCATTCAAGGGCCACTGTGTGAAAAAACATTTTGTTCCCTTCCAAATGGGTGTACTTTGGGCATCATGTATGGGGAAAGATCTACAATATTTTCTCAAATTTATTAGACCTTTCAGGGTAATCTAAAAGACATGACAAGCGCTTCCCTAATGTCTTTGGAAACTGTTTTTCACTTGAGCACTTGCATTCCAGGACTTTTAAATGTAAATGAGCCCAATCATCTCAATGCAAACATTGGCCAAAAGTTTTTATACGTCATGGTTTGCATTTCAATTGATAAACTTTCTAATTCTAATAAAAAGCTGCACTTCATACCCTTATTGTTTGCTCTAATTCTCTGTTCTTTGATAGCAAGCTCCAATAAATTTATAACAAGTGTTCCCTGTAATTTCTTCTCCAAATTTTTGAAGCGTAAAACTGTCTTGTTTTCAAAGTTCAACAAGTGCTTCTTTTGCTCTTACGAATACATCTATGGTTTTAATATTATTAAGGATTGGATTGTCTAAGTGTAGCTATAAAGATATCATTGTGGGAGTCAAATGAGAAAGTAACTGGAGCTCAGTGACGCACAGTCCCTCACCGGATCTGCAGGGTGAAACCATGCCACTACTTTTGGGCTGTCTTAAATGCAACATGAAAGTCTGTCTTTTACCAAGATATTTCATACCTATTAGCAAGAATCAAACACCAGTGTTGTGACACAATGAGTAGTGCCCCATACATTGTTGGGGTTGTAGTGCACACTTCTTTTCTAAGCCCTTTGGGAAGATGTGGCACGTGCTTCCTTTCAAAGTTTCCACTTTGGACTTTGGAGGACCAGGATGCAAACAAGTTTCATTGCTTTTTTAAAAGCAGAAATGCAAATGGGTGAAAAGGTAACTCCAGTAACAGTTAAGGGAAAATACCTGCTGTCTCCCAAAACCAAGGTTTTTGTAGTTCTCTTACTCAGAAAGGACATTTAGACCTGGGTCATTGTGGCAAGCTAAATAGCTATTATAGTAGAGCAAACGTTACTAAGATTTTAAGGGAAAAAAAGAAACTTCACCCAGCCATGCTTAAAGTAGTTTAGGTTGACAATGCAAAACCAAAATTCACACAATTTTCTACCAGTTCTTGAAAGAAGTGTGATGCCATTGTCAGTGTATTGAATAGAAATCACACATTCATCCAAAATAACCCACACCTAACTATGGAAGTTATATTTCCGTAAAAACAGAACCCAATAAAATTACTTACACAATCTCTTCCCCTACCATTATTTTCAAGTTTCCCTCCCAAGTATGGGTCAGATTCAAGAATAGTAGACCTCAATGTATATTTACTCTTCAATCTTTGAAAATGTTATTCTGTTGCTAAACATACAGCAAAGATTTATACATAATTTATTCCATTTTAACCAAAAGGCTCACAATGTTAAGTCGCTTCTACCTGCATCAAAACCATGTACTTTTCCTTGTTTATTCAGTTCTTAGAACTTACAGGAAGGTAACTCTGTTGTTCCGTCTTTCACTGACTTAGAGCAGCCTAGGACAGACAGATGTAAATGGCTCTTGTTATTCTAGATCCATAGTTTATATCAGTTTTTATTAGTGTTATTTTCCAGTCTCTACACTGCATTGTCAGACATGGTTTCTTGACTGTTGGAGGTTTTTGTGTATATGGGAAATTAATCTGGATAAGATGAGGTCAGGAGTGTATGTTTATCTTGTCCAGATTTTCTTACAATTTCTTTTTTTCTCACACATTCCAAATGCTAGCTTTAGTTTCCTGTAGGATGAATTGGAGAACTGATACATTAAAAAAAAAAAAAAAATTAGAAAAGCTTTTATTATTTTTAAAGAAGAACTGAATTCTAGTTGAACAGAACTAATTCAGGGTGCCTGTAAAGACTGTTACCACCCTTGAACAAAGGAACAGAATGCATGGAATATGACACAAGTTGCTTTTTAGGGAATCTTGCAAAATCTGCTGCTTCAGGTTATTGATACTGCAAAACAACCTCAGTGAAAAACATCACCTTTTCTGCATGCATGAGGTGAGATATCTCTAGCTGTTTAATAAAATTACCCATCTGGCCCCAGCTGACCAAAGGAATATTCCAGACCTTATGGCATCATGCTCAGCACATAAAGCTGGGCAAATACAAAAGAAAGGGGAGGATGTTCGGAGTAATGGAGCCTTTTTTTTCTGGAGAGGGTTGGACACCTGCCTGTTCACAGGAAGTCGTGAATGAATTCCTTGTATTGCTTTCTCACATGCACAGTTTTTACTTTCTCTATTAAACTGTCTTTGTCTCAACTCATGTGTTTTCTCACTTTTACTCTTTCAATTATCTCCCTCATCCTACCAGGAAAGGGGGGCTGTGAATAAGTGGCTGTGTGGGACTTAGTTGCCAGCTGGGGTTAAACCAAGACAAGCTAGAAGTAGTTGGATTAAATGCAGTAGTTCATGCCTGATTCCACCAGTTGCCCACTGAACCATATTTATTACCTATATTATAATATTTACATCTAGCTCAGAGACCTTTCACACATTTTAAATTGTGCAAACTTTCAGACTTTTCTAAAATATAAAACCTGTTGATTAACACATCATATACATTATTCACCATGATACATGTTGCAGTATAAAAATTACAAAAATTTTGCCATCTGCATAAATTTAGCAACCACTCTTTAAACACTTGAGTTACAGAGTAACTGCTGATTAGATAGATATTCAAAGTACAATAAGGGCACAGGACAGCAACATCAAGCATTCTCCATTAGAAACATTAGACTGCATTATATTTGTCACTTAGCAGTATGAAAACAGTATCTCTGCAGTGGGAAAAAAAAAAAAATGCAGCATCTACTATATTAATACATATATTAATAGCAGATGCTGCTCATTGTTATGGGGTGTTCTTGCTACCAGGCACTCGGATACACATTTGACACAGATTTCACACAAAAAAAGGCAATCACATACTACTACCTGCAGTTCAATTAGCATTAAAACACTGGCCTCAAGGCATCTTAAAGGCAGATCTTTTAAGGTATGCTTGGCAATAATACATAAAATAAGGAATTTCAAAAAATTTCAAGGAAGTGAAATGATTTTACAAGCTGGACTTTTAAAGGTAGTGATAATTATTGCCTTCTGTTCTTTAAAAAGAATGAAGAAAACAGTGAAAAGAAGAAAATAAAAGGGTTTTACAGAATGTCAAAACAGAGTTGCACAAATCAATAAAAAGCAGGCAGATTTTCTGAGCTTATGAATATATGTAAACAGGAGGTTAATTGTAACCAACAGTGCTGTAATGTCTGTTTAATTGCTAGAGAAGGAAGAAAATCCTAAAAGACAGACAAAGTAGTTTGCACAGAACAAAACAGCAGTTGAATAATTATGATTAGTGCCATCAAGGGTTTTTTGAACAGGGAGCAATAGGGGAAAGTAAAGCAGAAAAGTCACAAACTCTTCAAGCCTTCTATCAAACCTTTAAGAAAGTATAACTTTGAAAAGGAGTACCTAGAATTCAGAGTATAATTATACAAGATGCAACAGTAATGAAACAGAAAATTAAAGAACTTAGAAAACTTGAGTAGAGATGCTGAATGTGATCAGCTCTTACAAGGAGAGTAGCAGATTCTTCTACTCTATTTTGAAATATTTTTGCTAATGAAAAATAAGAATATAGTAAGGACCAGAGTTTTATGATTATGATAAGAGAACTCTATTCTTTCAAAAGAGAAGGCTGTACTCAGAATGTTTTGATATGACATACATAGAACTGACCTAATCTTCTTTCCAACTTCATAACTGTCATCAGATAAAAACAGTTCCCTGAATGTTGCTAACTCAGCATGGTGCTATTGGCCGCTGTATTTATTACAGCATGTTTTAAAAATGTTGCAAGAGAAATGTAGGATTTCAGAAGTGCTCCAAGGTGGATTAACTCTCCTCATGTTGACACCATGATAAACTCTCAGTGCATTTAGTGCAGAATGCTGACAGTAGATTCTTCTTCTCTAACTATCCTTCAAAGTGCTAGTTTTCAATTCTAAGCAAGCTACAAGGGATCTCTATATGTTAGAAATAAAAGGACAGGCTCCCTTCAGAAGGTAACTTACGCTCCTGCAAGATGAGTATCTAAAATTACAGTTACAAACAAAATGCAGCATTTTCTAGGGGTGGCTCTCTAGAGAATGCAGATGGAGACCAAGACAACAAAGGGTTAGGCAAGATATGTACATTTTATAAAACAAACTTCAGCAAGATAATTTTTGTGGTGCCTATATCTGAAAAGCCTCTCATTGTTATGTTTGACCAATAAGAATAGAAAAGCAGGGTCCCTCATGCTGAAAGATCCAGGATTTCCAAGCATTTTAAAAACGTTTCAAGACAGATCTTTACTAGAACCTTTGATTAGGGGAATCTAACAGAAAAGCAGCATCACAAATTTTGGTTATTCCAACTGCTTAGCATACAAAACTATTTGTTATAACAAAACCCAAACAAACAAAAAACCCCCAAACTTCCTACAAAATTATGTTTTCACATGAAGAAACTTATAGAACAGAGTATCATAGAGCCATAGAATATCCACATTTGGAAGGGACCAGCAGTGATCATTGAGTCCAACTCCTAACTTGATCAAAATCACTAGGGAAAGTATAAATCTGAAAAATGAGAGTTTGTTCTTTCCTTTTAACTCACATTCTGTCATTCAAAATAGGTGCTCTGTGTTTCACCATACATATTTTCCCTGCTGACCTCTATGTTTCAACTAGTTGCCTATATTTTCAAAGTTAAAATTAGTTTGGTCAAGTCCCAAGATAATTTTAAGCTGGAAGACACAGCTAGGAAAATAAAGGCTTCATATGTGAAGCTTAACACACCCACACCTTAACAGTTTTGATCCACATATTAGGCTTGGAACTTCACAACTGCCTGGAATTTTTCCTTAGTCCACCATCTTTTCCAAATTTCTGAACGGAAAGACAGAAATAGTCAGGTATGGCACAGCTAAAAGGAATTTCTGCTTCAATTACACCTGAATCTTCGGAGATTTGGACAACTTCAGACAGCCATGTTCTTTCTAGTCAGCTGGTGACTCTTTTATAAAGCTTCTAATCTTGAGAGATGGCTCTATGTATTAGTCCTGCTGGATTCTGTGCAAACATTTGTATTATATGCAACTGCTGTGTGGAAATCTGTTTTCTACCAACTGAGAAACATCTGTAGATTATGTCCTAGTTAATGCAGAAGGGCTTTGTTCATTTCTTTGTTTCGTCTTATTCATACTATCCCTCTTTTTATTACTCTCCCTGCTGTCTAACAAACTTCAATTGATATAACACACTGCTGTGAAAAATTTAGACTGCATTTTTTGGGTGAAACACATACAGTAACTTCAGTTTTCACTTGCTTAAGGTTATGTTCTCCCTGCACGTTGCACATATAATTCCCACAAATGTTAATGGGCTTTAAGATTGTGTACTGAGGGCAAACTGGAGCTCTTATATTAGTTGCTGGTTAGATTCCAACATGCTTCATAAAGCACTAACTGGTAAAATGTAATTGTTAGAACAAGGTCCATAACACAAAAATAATTTAAGAGAACAAAAACTTTTTCATTCTTTCTTAAAATCAAATTATGTATGTATGGTTATGTGATAAGAATTCTAGGGTACTTATATTTAAATGCATGTACAAGCAATTAGTTGATCCTGCATGGATTCACTTCTGTAATACATATTGTGGACTGATGAAGCAAAAGCTGTTATCAACGTGAAAAGGAACACAGGCTTTTATAAGGTCAGCAATTTTTCAATGAACTGGCAGAGCAAGGATTACAGCTTCAGACATCTTGGTACCTATTTAAATATCTAGAACTTTGAACATTTGTTGGTGTTTCTGGGGATAAAATAAATCATTTAGGAAAAGAAAAAGGAAAATAGAAGCTTTATTACATGTATTTACTTTCCCTTTGAAGTCCATGTCAGATTTGCTCATTTAAAAGAAAATAATTCCACTACAGTCATTACAGTAATTCAGGTTCAAACAGCCGATGAAACCAAGCTATATTCTGTCTGCTTTGAAGATCATCAGTTGGTTTTCTCACACACATTTTGAATAAATCTCCTAAAACACGATGCTATGAAAAAATTGACAGACTGGAAGGGAGTAAACCACAGTACCACAGATATTAGAAATTAGAAAATAAAATCTTTCTCAAGAAGGTCATGTAATCTCTCCCTCACTACAGCAGAATTTTTTCCTATAAAGCTTTTTTCAGATTCAGTTTAAAAATGAACAAGTGGCATTTCCATCACATCCCCTGGGAGGCAATTTCGTACTTAATGTATTCTCAGTGTATATAAGGCAGGGAGGGACACCCACATCTCCCACTTTGTTGAAAAGTGCTCTAATCATTTGGGAGAGAGGGCAGGTGGGAGGGAAGGAAATGTATTCCACCCCTCTTGTTGAAGCTGTGTCACTATGCAGAAAAGATTTCAGGATATCATGGGAGGGAGGAGGGAGAGGGGAAAGAAGAGAAAGAGCTGTCTGCTAGTTAACATACTCAGTTTGGTACAGGGAATCCTAGGTTATTGCTACAAGTTTTACTCTAGAGACTTTATTTTATCCACTGGTCAAGATAAAATAGGAAACATTTCTAGCTAATTTGTCTACAGATCTTATTTTTATAAGCTCATATATAGAAATGCAAGATTGAAGAGGCATGACCATCTGTTTTTCTCAGATGGTATTTTGCATCATGCGGATAGATCTGGAAAAAAAATCCCACAACTTCTCTGGACAATCTGTTGGTGTTACATGCAGTGCCTCATACAAATTCCAGATTAGATGTTAATTTCACCTGTGCTACTTAATAGTACCTATTTAAAGGCAAAATCATATTATGTTAGTAGGAAAATTAAATCATATTAATTTACCTTAATTTATCTACAAAGGTATTTTCTTGGCTTTGGCACATCAGTATCCTCCTTCCCGTACTACTGGAATTGGAAGTGCAACAAGGTTTAAGCAGACTGAGTTTAAAGTTATGCTGTGTTTGAGCTTCATGCTACTTCAGTGTTAGCATTCCTTGAACAGTAGTTCAAGGAATACAGCTAAATACAGCTAAAGAAGCTGTATTCCTTGTGACAGGCTCTTTTCTTGTCACACACAAATGCAGCCATTGCTGCAATACCTTCTGTTATGAAGCAAAGATAGGACAGGGCTCACTTTAATAAGTATAATAAATGCCCATGGATACTTGAAGGATTTGGGTTCTCTCTAAAAAGCAAACTTTGTGTTCCAATCTGTAAATGTCAAGTAGTAATCTAATTCAAGTTGTAACTCTACCATAAAACTAAGTAGCTTGCTTGGTTTTTTTTCTGTTCATATTCTGATTTTTTTATCAAGATATTTTTGCTAAATGTCTCATCATTGGAGGATTTCTGGATTTTGTCAATGAAAGCACCTCTGTGCCTAGTGGAATACTTTTCCAGTGGGTAAGTGGCAGGAGAAAGTAATTAGGAGGGGGGGGCACTCTATGAAAGTCAAAAGATGAAAGTGTTATGACACTTAAGCAAGCTCAGATAAAATACTTGAGAAAACTCAATTTTAGCTCCTGTGATATGTAGACTAAAGTTGACTATGACTCTCATTCAGTCATAATGATAAGTCTTTGGCTCCAAACTCTATCTCTACACTTTATTCTTCTCCATCTGTTCAATCAAGTGTCATTCTTAGCAGCTTCCTTCATATCTTTCCCTCACACAATTCCAGAATGGATGAATACATTCCAACTACAATGAGCACCCTCTAGTTGTTTTCTGTACCATCTTCTTTGTTTTGTGCTGAGCCATCTGTCGTCCTTAGAATGCAAGTCCTTTGGAGCAAAGTATTCATTAGTCCCTGAAGAATGATTTCTGAGCAAAATTTATACTTGAAACACCAACAATGTTACATTTAGATTTTGGAGAAGTTATAAGATATATTATTAAGTTCATCCAATACCTATGGAAATGATGGTATGCATGATTATCTGTGCTATTACATGCAGTTTGAATGAATCTTCCATAACTCTCTTCAATTTCTACAGTACGAAATACTTCACCTCATAATATATCTTCAGACAAAGGCTGTTATTGATTCTGGAAGTCACATTCCTGCAAGTGGCAGAAAGATGCTGTGCACCACTTTCTTTTCCTTCCATTCCAAGCTCCCACTGTTGTTGCAAAACAGATGAGGCTCAGGGTATTTACTGCCTACTGTGCGTAAACTCAAAGTAGGCGGCACAATTCTTTCTTGTCTCCCAGATAGTGAAGTAAGGCTTCCAAGAGTGAACTCATTTGTCTGAGTGCTCATTTCACTTTCTCCAGGCACATATCAAGATTAAGTAGGAAATCACTGTATCTTTATGTGCTTTTACAAAGAATGCGCACAGACTTAAAATGACAACAAAATTTCAAATTGATATTCTCAGTGCAATGCCTGTCAATACAAAAGCAACTCAATTTTTATACACTCAAAAGAAAAACAGAACAGCAAATTGGAATAGTAAAGAAGGCAGCCTAATCTAGCACAGCACCAATCTCAAAAAGCATACTTTGATCTTGATCAAAGGTAGAGAAACTAGACGGGTATCTATCTTCACATCATCCGTAGCATTTGTCCTCTAGTAGCAGATAGCAACTGCTGCCTTCACAACAGTAAGTAGTGGTTGGTTACTCACAACAAAGTCAATGAAATTACTTATGTGAGTAACACCATCAATGACAGGAAGAGATTCATAATCTGACATTTAGTGAATAATTTCTAACCTGGTACCTCAGAAAAAGGTAGTTGAGGCAAAATGTAGTGATTTTAAAGAAACAGCCACCTCAGGAAAATAAGCTAAACTAGAAAAAACCCCAAACAAAATAAAAACAACAACCCTAAAAAAAAAGTCACTGAAAAAACTCCAAAGCCTCAAAAAGCCACCCCAAAACCAATAAAAAACCAAAACACTGAAAAGTAGAAGGAAGTCCCTGGATGTAGGTGAAGGCTCTTACTATGATAAGTTATGATAATTTTATATTTTTTGGGGCCTGTGTGAAAAAGATAGGAAAGAGAAAATTTGGCAGAGACTTTAAATTGCTGTGACAATAGAGATCCAAAAGGACTTGATTAAAATTGTCAGATAAGACATGCATGCAAAACATTAGTATTGTTCATTACTTTCTCCATTTCTGATTTTCAAAACCCTAAAAGGACACCCTATAACTTCTCACTGATGTCCTTGATATGAGTTAAACAACACTTCAGCTTAATAGCTTTAGCCAGTAAAACACTTCTGAAATTACCCTCTCTTTTAAAAAAATCCTTTTTCCACTCTTAGTCAACCATAAACACCTTCCACAAGTGTTGTTCTAGTTTTTCCCACAGTCTCTTCACCAGAAAATTGAACAACATGCTATAAAGTCAAATTGATGCAAGCCACAGGAAAATGTGTTCAACAGACAAGACTCATGGATCTCTAGGTATGTGTTCTCTTACTTACACAAGTGGTCGGCAGCACAGGGGACCCAAACCAATATTTCTGAAATGAATGCATACTATATAAATGTATGTTTCCAACATATTTGTGAAAAAAATCAAAAGCATGACAGCAATTTTCAAGCCTTGTTATCCATGGCTACACCACAGCAGTAGTATTTGAGAGGCTCTCAATGCGAGGAACTCAACAACGCTTCCCTTCCTTTGAACATAAGGATCAGCTGCACAGAGCTTTATAAAGTCAGAGCGTGACCACACCTTCATGCTTAACATTGCCTTGAAATGCTGGACTCCCCAGTCATGACATTTCATTACAGGTGTCTTAAGAGTTTAATTCAGTTTCTCTCTCCTAGATTTCTATTCCCTCACAGTCAGCTGAAAGTCAGAACTCATAATGGTGCCTGCCAGTGCTATGAGAGTAGAGAAACTACTACTACAGTCTTTGAAATGTGTTAAGTTTTTTAATGCAGCTGAACCAATGGGATCAAATTTCATTTTATAAGTTCAAATCCTTGTGTTGCAAAAATTATGAAAGTAATAGGTATTTAAAGAATGCTCCACCTTGAAGCAATTTTTTTTTTTTTTTATATATAATTTTTATATGAGTCTTGGAATTGCACAGCAGCAGTTCAGGAAGCAAAAAAGTGAAAAAAGGTCTTCAAAATGTTTGAAAAAGATTACGTATCAACTATGAGCACAATTTTTGAGGATTTCCTTGTAAATGTTATATAAAGCCATATTTGTATGAAGATTCAGGTTTGGAATATATGTTGAGTTGAGCTTTAATATGCTGACCTCTATTTATGTCCTATCCAACCAGACTATGAAAAAGACAATATAAAGGAGACCTTTGTCTTTCAAGAGTGCAAAGGACAATGAGAGTACAAGATGAGGATGGTTTCAGATGTTTGCCTTAATGCCTCTGCATTACTCACAAAGATTTACTCACAAAACCTTCAATGCCTTCTGTGTGAAAACAGTAAAACAAGGTCTGGCTATTCTTAATTAGGAGCTGCAGGTTACTCCTTGGACACTGAATTTTAAGAAACACTGGAGTTGTCTAATATCTTAGTAAATATATCTTAGTAAATATATCTACACTGCTCACGGGTCCCTGTATTAATTTCAAATACACTATAGATTTTGTCTTCTTCCTAAGCCTGCTAAAGTTTACTGTAGTCTATTCCACTGAGCTTAGTTTTCTAGTTTCAGTGAAAGGCATTGTTCAATGTATATATACATATGGTACATCATAGGGGAAACCACTCAGCCAAAATTATTCATCTGCAGGAATTTGTTCTACTAATGATTTTTTTGTTTCAGTGCCCCAATTAAGGAAAGTGCTTAGAGAACATGTCTAAACCAGTCTTTCTGTACTCTAAAACAATAGATCTTCTGCACAATATCGTATTATGAAGATTCTGTAGCAACAATCAGCAGTTTGAACTTTCAGCTACCAGGTGGTTTTTTGTGTCATATGTGTCAGATCTTTAAACAAACATTGAAAGATGACACTTTTTTCAAGTGCCTGTGCTCTGTTTATAGCCTATCTAGTAAAAGAGTGTTTAGCAGAGCAATGGCTTGTACACTATGGAATGAGGAGTTTAATGGTTCATACCTACTTCATTTGAAAATATCAATAACCATTCACAAGTCTTCTCTTGCATAAACTACATGAAAATCCCTATGTAAATGGTGCATAGCTTCTTTATGATTCATGCTATGGGTTGGTTGGTGTGTTGGTTTGGGTTTTTTGGGGGATTTTTTACTGTTAAATTGCTTATAAAAGCTTTGCTTTACCTGCAGAGTTTAAGGTAAATTTCCATTTGTGATAAAATATGTTTCACTCCCTAGAAACATTTTCAGTTACATAAATAGGCTGTAAGGAATGCTTTGTTTTCTCCTGTTATTAAAGTTGAAAATAGTCATATAGAAGTAGTCAATAATATCTGTTTGGTAGATTGGCAGTCTAATTCATTCAGCCAAATTCAGAAGCCAAAAACAGAATTGTATTATAAAAACCTTGACTGTTTCTTCATGGCATTTAACTATGTAAAAACCAGAGACTCAGAATGCTAATTTTCAAGTGTTTCTTTAGTAGACAACCACAAGGTTAATGATGTTAAGCTATGGCTAGCAGGGGCACAGAACAGTGACTTAGACAAGTCTGCAATAAGCAAAACATGCAGCTTTCAATTTTTATTTAACAGCACTTAAATAGCTGTTATCTAGCTATCCATTTAGGCACACTGTTCTCCTTTGGATTCAAACTAGGAGTAACTAACTGATGTGTGGAAGGTCTGAATTCTTCTCTGTTCGAGGACCACCATGTAAGTGGTTTGGCCTGTACAGCCAGAGTGCATTTTTTTTTTTAAATACCTGAAAGTGTAATATTAAAGAATGCCATAAGCTTCTTAACAAGATCCGATACTTTTATAATACCCAAATGTAGATTAGGACTTTCTAGAATAAGATTTACCCTACTGTTTCCCAGTGAAAGACCTGAACAGGACTCCTGAATGAAAAGAAACATTGGGAGTGTGTGTGTGTGCGCGCGCTCATGTTTTAATTTTGTTACCTTGCTTGTGCGTTTGTTTTGCTGAATAGATAATTTAGACAATAAATATTGTAACCCAAACACCAAACATTAATAACTGCAAGAAGTATTAGCAAATAATTGTCTTTCCTGGTGGGCAGGAAGTTCTTTTATCCCCTTTTCACTACAGGTGCCTGACACATTTCTGGAAATGTGTCTATCATTTTATTTCTGTGCCATTTGAGCTAGGCTAAAATCTTCTGTCCTATGGTCAAACCTCTAGCAAAATACTGGAAGGTGATCTTTGAAGTTTTATCATTCCACTGGAAAGGGGGATAATTTAAATTCTGAAAACCATCTTTAAAAGCATCAAAATTCTAAGTGAATTTAAGATTAGATTTTGTGGAGTGTATTTCCACACACATGTGAGAACTGAAAATATTTTTAGATGAAAATTTGGATTTACTTTCCTTATGAATGTTTAGGGCATTCAGCTCCAGGTATATGATTACAAACTTATTTTGTTGTAAGATAGAACCTGGGCTTTTGCACAGAAGAGATTTTTTTTCTTACAAGCTATAATTAGGAAGGGTGTGGTCACAGAAAAGTGTTAAATTTTTGCCCAATCATGTCTACTTTCTTGTAAAGTGAAATGTTACCTGGTATTGTCCCATAAAGCTTATGAACAGAAGGTTTGATTGAAGATTTAATAAAATTAACACTACTTTCTTATTTTCCTCTTTTCTTCTTAATCTTCTCTTCAAGATTAAACTCATCAGCACTTGACAAAAACTGCAAATAACAGCCAGATGCAGGAGCTGGTTTTATCTTTTTATGCAAGTATGTGGTGCTAATTAGTGCAAATTGATTAAACTTTAATTGCCTGATCCATGGCTAATTAATATTTATAAGATGAATGAGCAAGAAAACCAGACATTTATTAAAACACTTTAATGATTTTTCATATGTTTTGACAAAGCAAAGCAAATAGATGTTGTGAGTTTAGATGTGCCAGACGTAAGTACAGTATTTCTTACATTTTCTATCAGCATCAGAAAACTAATCATTTTCCCCCACAAACTATGAAAGTAGTTTTTCTCTTCCACATAAATATTATGGTTCAATGTTCTAGTTTCGACTTCATAATGAGATTAGTTGAACAACAGAATGACATAGAATTATTATGCCTCACTCTACCAAATACACAACTACATCAGACAGAATTTGTGCACAAGTCTGGTTTTAAAAATGCACTGAATTTAATAGATTCAGTTTCTTCTACCTACGTCTACCTCAGCTGAAAAAATACTGTGTTAACCCCAGTCTAACATTATGATTTTATAGCTATCAACAGATTACTTCTTGCACTTCTCTAAAAGATCGTCTCTCACTGACATAAAAAATAGTGAGACAATAATTCTTTCCTAACAATAACCCCAGTGCTTTGAATGCACTGCATGGAAAAAACCAAACAAACTTGGCTTGCTATTGTAGTGTATTCTAAAACTATTTTAAAGCCATTATGCAGCTTGCTTTTCTCAGTACAGTGGGAAGATCTCTTACTGCTTTCATTCATTCTGATCCACCAAACTGGATAACCTGATAAAAAATTGTATTTAGTAGTTCCCTCTTGGAGATAACCCATGTCTAACCAGGCTTTCATTTCAGGAAAAGTGTCTTCACCTTCCCTCAACCTTCCTACATTCTTTCCCTCTGGACCAATCTGGAGTCTAAAAAAAGAAGTAATTGGGGTTTCAGAGGATGGGTCTTTGTGTATGCTAATAGATACAATAGGAAAAATAAAAGATTTGTGGTCAGCAAAATCAAATCAAATATTATTTGTTTCAGATATAGCTAATTGTTAGAAGTTAGAAATGAAACCACTTAGGACTCAGATTTCCGGTTCCTTGGTATAAATGATATTTCTGCACATAAACATCACCAAAAACTTGGGACACCTCTGGCAATCCAGCCAGAATAATCTCTCTTGCATATTATTTGGTAGCATAGATGTCACCTTTTCTTTACATCTCCAAAGAGTAAACTCAGGCTTGATAAGTACGAAACCCCGGTGGAACCCTTGGGCTACATTTTATGTAGCAAATAAAATGATATTGCCTCTCTCTGAGCTAAATTCATTGACTTTGCTAACTAAAAGAGGGTGATCACTGACCATAGGACCATTTTGTGCAGACTGGTTCACATACACACTGCTGAAAACTCTTTCCATCTGTAAAATGTCTAGATGGTGCATCCAAAATAGTGGCAAGGAGGATAGTCAGGTTGGTAATCAGCTTTTCCCTAGTCCTCTTTCAGCAGATTAGATACAATCAAAAGACCTCAGCAACTTCGAGACCAAATGATCTCTGAAATTCCTATGCACTGCAAGGTTATAATTTTTTAACTTGTTGATGAAATTCCCTTTATTTTCATTTTCTCTTTGTCTTAATTTTTTGGGGGGTGCAAGGTAACTTAATGAATCAATTAATTTTGTTTAATAAGTGGTCCCCAAATAAATACATTTTGAGAAATGATTGTAAGTGAAAAACACTGAAAACCTTCCTATATTTAGTGCAGTCAATTGGTAATTCATTTCAAATAATACAGTTTTGAAACCCTTCTGCCCACATACTCACACACTCCCCACACACAGTTTTTTGATCCACTAAAAAACATTCTGTAGTGAAAATTTTTGTAAAACACTGTGATCCAATTAGGCACTGCAAAAGAACCCCTCCACATAAATATAAAAAAAGGAATCCTTTTAGAAAAGAAAAGTCACCTGGGCTACTAAGTGATTTGCCATAGCAAATTACTAGAAGATTAGATTAACTTTCACATTCAGAAACAATTTATAAATAAATATATCTAAGCATTAGAAAAAGCATTTTAAATGGATGAATAAATGTGTTAGCCTACAGAGTAGCAGCTATAAAAATCTTGAAGGGCAAAAAATAATAAGTAATTTATTGTGTGCATGGAGAATTCAGAAAGTTTCTGCTAAACTCAATTACAGATATCATTATGTACTAAAATTTCTTAGTAAGAATTTGAATTATACAATAGATAGAACTTTCTGGAGCACATGGAAAGAACTGTACACATATTCTGGTGCTATGTGTAAAGAAAGAATCACAGGATCACAGAACAGTTGAAGGAGCACTGAAAGTTATCTGGTTCAAGACCCCTGCTTAAATAGGGCCACCTAGGGCCTGTTGCCCTGAGCCATGTCCAGATGGCTTTTGAATGTCACTCTCACAATAAAAAAGTGTTTCCTCAATCTTAAGTAATCTAATAAACACAGCAACATCATCTGCTTGTTCGTACCACAATGAATGTTATGCACACATGCTTTCTTTCACTGGTACTAAAGCTCAATATGTCTAACAAAAATACATTTGAAATGGAAATTCAGTGAAATTTCACATATCATATGACAATTATACAAAAGACTGCTGCCATCTGAATCAGTGAAGTTCCAGAAAAAATTAGGACAGACTAAATCCAAGTCTAAACTTCCCAATTAGATAATTTGCTACTAAAATCTTGATCAGGGTTGGAATCCTAGTGTATTCAGCACTAGTGTATGATTCCAGCCAGATTTGTCCAGTATGCCTCCTGATCATACATTGTTGGGGTTTGCAGTTCTAAGGGATAGGGGTCAGGTAAGAAGCAAAGTGCGGCCCCTGAGCTTTAGGAAAGAATAATTCCAGCTCCTCAAGGAGAACGGTCAATAAGATCCCGTGTGGTGTCCCTCAGGGATCTGTACTGGAACCGGTCTTATTTGGCATCTTCATTAATGACACAGATGAAGGGATCAAGGGCAGCCTCAGCAAATTTGCAGATGACACCAAACTGAGTGGTGCAGTTGACACAGCTGAAGGATGAGATAGCATCCAGAGGGACCTGGACAAGTTAAGGGGGCCCATGGGAATCTCATGAGACCAAATGCAAGGTGCTGAACCTGGGTCAGGGCAACCCCTAGTATCAGCATAGGCTGGAGGATGAGCAGATCGAGAGGAGCCCTGCCAAGAAAAACTTGGGGCTGCTGGTGAATGAGGCTGGACATGACCCAGCACTCTGCACTCACAGCCCAGAGAGCCAAACATGTCCTGGGCTGTATCCAAAGCAGTGTGGGCAGCAGGGCAATTGAGGGGACTCTGACCCTCTGCTCTGCTCTGGTGAGACCCCACCTGCAGTGCTGCATCCAGCTCTGGGGTCCCCAGCACAGGATGAACATCTATGTCCTGAAACAAATCCAGAGGCCACCAAAATGATTAGAGGAGTATGAGGATATGAGGAAAGGCTAAGAGAATTGGGATTGTTGAGGAGAAGGAAAGGATTTGGGATGACCTAACTGTCGCCTTCCAGAATCTAAAGAGAGTCTACAAGAAAGACAAAGAAGGACATTTTACAAGGGCATATAATGACAGGACAAGGGTAAATCATTTTAAACAGTGAGAGTATCTAAAGATAGGTGACATTTGAGGTATGCAAGTGTATCCAAGATATTTCTGTGGAATAGCATGATGCCTATGCAGTATTTGTTGAGGGTAGGTTTCATTGGGTTTTTTTCCTGCTTTTATTTTGGTTTCATTTCCTACAGAAATGTGATTATACTAATTGATAGAAATGCAATGATTTCTAGATTAGGGTTTTTTATTGATGTTAGAGAACAAAATAGACCATATAAACGTGGGACCTGTTACATCATTTACTCATTACCATTGGCATACTTGGAAATGAATATGGCCAAGTGTCTGACATCCATAAAAGCAATAATTTGGGAAAGATTATTTTCCAAACTGTGTACAGTGTCAAAGGTTTAGTTCATATATTCAGTCAATGAAACTTCATTTGTCTAAAATAATGTGTCAGGCTGGAATCTGATGTATGGGACACTGAGCTCTGTATATGCACTTACATAATGAATAGTCTCTTCTACCTGCATATGATGAAAACACTTTTGGATGATTTTGCATAACAAATAAATGTTTTCAACCCGCTCAGTTGCAATTAAACTCTTAGATCACTATTTTTTGTTGTTGTTTTAATCTCCATTCTGAATTTTTTGCAGTTATTAATACTTCAGTCATAATGCTGAATAACTGCATATTTAAAATAACCCCCAACTAAGATCTAGATTCTTGTATTTAGGAAATCAAAAAGAAAATAACAATCATGAAGGAAAAATAGGGAGATGAAAAGCGGAAAAAGAAAAAAATGTTCCTGCCCAAACATATCAGTCGCAGGTTCTCAGAATCTTACCATAGTTTTTAAAAAGAGAGAAAATTTGCAGAGGATGCTGTAACAAGGAAGGGAGAAAATGGGGTCCTTGAACTGACTGACCAAAGATGTTCTCTCAGGCAGTGTCATCCTAAGAAAAAGAAATAAAAATGCATTTGAGATTTTTATTAGCATTCTAACTCACTTCCTTTGTTAATGAATAACATTAACAGAATTAATAGAGGATTTTAAAGGACCCTAAAATAAAAGCATCAAACCTGCTCTCAACCTAGTATAAAATATGAAATAGTTCCAATGCATGGTCTTGTACGTGGAAATACTGATTTTGCCAATACATTGACTACTTTTAACACAACATACAATGAATGACAATGTGTGTTTCTGAAGGGAGACTTGAACTTCAGTCTTTTATGGAATGAGCAGCTTTTTCATTCTCTTTTTTCTTATTAAAAAAAAAAAAAAAAAAAAAGACATTTCCCTCTCTTGAAATGGTCTGTTCCTTCATCTGTATGTAAGGGCTAGAAATCAGTTTTGAATGTACTTTAGGAAGACCACTGTTCAGCAGCGAAACTTGTTCACAAATGGCCCAGTTGGACAATGACAGTCTTTTTGCTCTTGGATTTTGCTAGAATAAATTCAAAATAGCTTCTTGTCATTTGTTTTGCCATTTTGCTATACAGATGACCTGCAGCAGACCACATGGAAAGGAAGTATTTTAAGATATAAGAGAGTATATGCTTCTGTGTGTCTAAGTAAGTATGTATGTGTGTGGAAATCCATTTCCATTTTTATTTTTTCCAGTAATTGAGGGAATTTGGATGCTATTTTTTACATCCAAACTTCTTTTGAAAGACTCTTGAGTCTGCACTCACTTCTGCTGACAAATGCAAGCTATAAAACATTTGAAGTCCTGGTCATCCTGTCAGTCAACCAGACCAATAAGACTGTCCTTCTGTTTCAGTCTGGTTTGTGAGTCTGGGATTGCTTTTAATGAAAAGCAAAACTTGACAAGGATGGGGAAAATCTAGCATGTACCTGGGTATCATCAAATGTATTTGGAATACAACTGGATCAAGGAACCAGGAAAAAGTCAAATATTCCCATGACCCATAATATATATAAAAAATAAGCTGAAAGAGATGATACAGAACTAGAATGAACTTCTGACTCCAAGATAATATTATTGCAAGAGACTGTTATATACAGTTCAATTTATAAACTTATCAAAATCTATTTTTAATGTAGTTAAAATGCTTATACATTTTTCATGTTGGAAAAGAACCAAGATGTCTTTCCCCTCTGATGATTAAAAATGTCACTAAAAACCCAGCTCAGTTTTGTTCCTTTACTATTTGTTGAGAGTTTAGTAATAATGGGTTTTGAAACAGCATTGCCCATTCCCTTATGTATTTTTCCTCCTTTTCTCATCTTCACTATTTCATATATTTCCAAAGAGTGTTTTAATGATATTTTAATATTCAACAGGTAACACGGTCCTTA
The DNA here is from genome assembly GCF_041296385.1 of Aphelocoma coerulescens. Taxonomy (NCBI): domain Eukaryota; kingdom Metazoa; phylum Chordata; class Aves; order Passeriformes; family Corvidae; genus Aphelocoma; species Aphelocoma coerulescens. Next base: position 52,816,785 of record NC_091013.1, on the reverse strand, counting down.
CAGTTTCTACATAGTTTCCTTCAGAAGTTTAATCATGTTCCAGTAGCCATCCCATTGGTTATTTTGATTAAGAATTTTCAAAATCAAGTGGAGACATCCTGTCACAGAGGTACAGGTCATTGACAAACCGAGAAAAGAAAGGGAAGAAAGGGGTCAGGGCCAGTCTTGACCTAGATCTCACACTTTCTCACATACACACTGCTCTATCTAATCTTCTAAGAGCAGGTTTATCTAAAAGTACACCTAGAAGAAACCTAACTGGAGCAGGAAAAAGTTCCAGAGGATGGTTGGGCACTGGAACAAGTTCCCTAGGGAAGTGGTCACAGAACCAGCCTGACAGAGCCCAAGATGTGTTTGCACAATACTCTCAGGCATTTTGGGGATGTCCTGTGCAAGGCCAGGAGTTGGACTCAATGATCTTTGTGGGTCCCTTCCAACTGAGAATATTCTGTGCTGCTGTGATTATGGTCTTCTTTCCCTAAACAGTACAAATGTACCACAGAAAATGGGACATATATTGTGAAAACAACTTTTTCTAAAATTAACAGAAGTTGATTTTTTTGAAGTATTTAGCTGACTGGACAGAGGTTTAGACATATTGGCTCTAAAAATTTCAGCAACACCCACATCTTTTTTTCTGATTTTTTTTCTCTGTATCTATTAAAAGGGGAATATGATACTCTTCCTCTTTTACTGTGTTTTCTTCTGCATGGTTTACCAGCAGTAAAATATCTGTAGTTAATTTGCCATCTAAAACAGTAAAATGACTGCAGCAGTGTCCAAGAATAACATTTTGACTAGCTCCTTTCAAATATTGGTAAGTTTGCTGCTTTTCTTGCAGGAAAAAAAAAAAAGAAAGAAGAAAAACCCAAGAATGGAAGATCACAAAGATAAAATTATACTTAACAGTCGTGTCTCATTATTCTTTATGAGCACAACCCTCCCCTCCATAATAAATGAATATTACTGGTTAACTGGAAAAGAAGTTTTCTCTCTCTTCCTTCTCCAGCTCCGCTTTCTTTCAGCATCAGATGTTCAGATGCGTTTGTCCAGAAAAAAGTTACTCACAAAGCACTGAGAAGCTAAGATGCTGACATTACAAAATTCTGAGTGTTAGGACCCATCTCTGGCCTCAGACAAACTGATACAACTCTCTCTCCCTAGTTATGGCAGTGCTGGGTTGCACTAACACTGAGCTGAACTACAGGCACGACTGGACCTTAATCTTTTAAAAGGCTCCTTAATAACTTGAGTGCTTAATTCAAAACTGTTCCATAGGTAAATCAATTACTGTGTTAAGTGAGTCTGCCACTAGAACAATGAGAAAATATACCTAAGCTGTTTATGTAATTCCACGTTTGTACTGAACACAGTGAAATTTACTGACTATAGGTGTTTACTTTTAAAAATTATTATTTTATTAGTTTGTTCACTTTTAAAAATTATTATTTTATTGAAAAAAAACCAGAAATATACACCAAAATTGTAGAACACATTTTCAGGCTTTAAAAAACAGCTATCACTTTGACTACACTGGATCTATTCATTTTTCTCAGGGATGTAACAATTAAATAGATCTATGAAGAACTGAGTATGAGGCCCTCGAGGTCATACTGGACGTGTTTTCTCAGTTTGCTCATGCTGAGCTAAAAAGCTGTTGTCTAAAGCAGTAGCAGCAAAAAGAAAATGCATTAAAAAAAAAAAAAGCAGCAGGCTCCCGTGAATTTATGAGGAGTGCATCACAAAGACAAATATTTCAGCCATGCAATTCCATTCGGCCTTTTCAGCTGTGTGTCCATAGCAAGTCAACGGCTAAATTGAAAAATCAATTCCAATTTAAATTATTGGAATAAAGAACACCAGGAGTCAGAGATAAAATGGCTTTGTTCTCTGAGATCCTTTTTAATTGGAAAGTTATTTCTTCAGGGTATTCTAATGGTTCTGAGGAAAGATTGCAAAACAAAGTTGATCGGCTGGGGGAAGGTTAATAGCTAATGTGCTTTTCTTGCTGCACAGCAGCCTCCTGTCTTTATGACAGCCTCCATCGTATGTGAAAAGAACCATGATTCTAAATAATTTGATACATGTGACTGCAGTTTCTCCTTCCGTTTCCCAAAGAAATCCTATTATGGATGTTACTCTGACATGTTCATAGAGGCCTGACTGACATTCTGACCAGAATTTCTTTGCTTACAGGTGTTTATATGATCATTTGCTTAAACCTTCCATGGTGCTGCGTGGTTTTGCTGGAGATTAATATGGTTTGGTAAACATCAGAGATATTTCAAATAATACAATGATAGCTGTACATATGGAAAGAATTTTCCTTTTATTTCAAGACTATTAAAACGATAACCAAGGTGGACTATTAGCTATTACAGGTAGAAAAACTGCAGAGAAACTAGGAAGGAAAGAGGAAATAGGATTATGCTGACATGGGGCAGAGTGAGAAAGGAAAAACAAGTCCTTTCTGGGAAGAAGAAAAGAGAATTAGTGAAAAGTCATTATGCTTAAACTAAGAGCAGAAAAGAAAACCTTGCTTCTCCTATAACCAACATCTAGAAGTGTCATGGTTTAGTTATAACATCAGTGTGACCTTTGCTCTGTTAGCAGGAAACTGTTTAGGGCAGCTGTAGATTAAAAATCTAAAACGGGCATTTAATTTGAAATTAATAAAACAGTTATGGTATGTGTTAAGAAAAGTTACTGAGGTTTGCTTAGTATATTTAATTAGTGTAAAAGAGATAAATCTAGTTGCCATGTAATGAACTGAGAACTGCAGATACAGTAAATGTGTACTTACGTTCCTATTATTAATGCATTAAACTTGTAAGAATGTTTAGGAATTTAATTAGCATTTAATAAGATAGCTATAGCAAATTACAGTAGTTAGATGTTAAATGTAAATTAATATTTTTAGTATTTAATTGATATTAACTAATTAATTACTGTTTATTACATGGCAACTAGATTTATCTTTTATAGAGTTATTAAATCTAAATTAGAAGTTCTATTTTAAGTGGCCTCTACTCAATTAAAAAAATACAGTATCTGGGATTATCAGGGTTTACCTTCATGGAGAAATTGGGTGAGCTTGGGATATTAAATCTAAAACATAAATTATATAGTATATAAGTAGATTAAGTATCTTCACACAGGGGGAATATTATTCATGAGCCTAATCCCAAGAAAATGAAATTATTCAACTGAGTAAAAATCTTTTGTGGAAGTATTCCCTGAATTAGGCAGCAGAAAGGAAAAAGTTTTCAAAACAAATGTTTTGAAAGATCAAAAAAAAGTTTTCTCATCCTAACTAACTTTCCCATAGCTCAATGACATGTTAGAGAAGGGGATAGACAAAGGCCCTACATAAGATAATTGCTTTAAAAAATCTCACCACAGACAAATTACGGGTTTTGGACGTGCAATACGTTGGAATTTCTAGTCTTTACTTAAAAGGGAATTACACTGCTCTGCATCCACGTTTGCATCTTATAGCTATGTAGTACTGGTGCTATGAAATAGTTTCTATGCAAATAATGACAAGAGTTTATAAGAACTTCTTTCTCAGAGGAAGACAATTGACACGAGGAAGAGAGAATGTGTGCTAAGCCATCTATTCCACTGGTATGCCAAACAAGAAGTTGCTGTGATCTCCTGGGGCTACATTTCAATAAAAGGCTGAGGTACCTAAAGCATAAATGAGAGGAGTTTGGATAACAACTTAAACTCAGCATGTGACCTCCTTTGTGACTTGAAAGTCCTACGAGTGCTTGCCCAGACATGAACATGGGCAGAACTTTGCTACATGAGAAATATCACATAGTCATTTGTCCAGCACGTAAGGCTGACTGAGATGCCTCAGCTGGAGTTGTCAGAAGCATTAGGACTTTCAGGGAATTCATTTCAGGCCCTGAGCCTTTTGTTCTACAGCTGTGAAATATGGAATATTGTGGAATAGTCTCCTGTTTATTAAAAAATTATTTGTAAAGCCTAATTTATCTACAAATTCTGCAATCCTTGTATATTTTATTACCTGTTTTTTTTTTATTTATATCCTTCTAGATAAGAAATAAAGATAGAAAAATCAGACTACAGAAAGGTCTCTGGAGGGGTCTTTAAATCATAGAGATTGTAGAGAGTTGCAAAAAAATGTTACACTCTGATTTTTTTTATTACATTTATTGCTGTCTGGATCCTTTTAACCTTTAAGAATTTTATTGTAAAGCTACTCTGGCCTTTTATAGTTTCTTTCATTTTCTCTTGTTATTAGAATAATACTTTCTTGTAATTTAATCTTAGTACTTCTATATGTCAGTTTCTCCTCTACAGACATATTCAACTACTTCTCATTGCCATTATCTCAATATAAATAAAAATCTGATTTTACTCAAATCATCAGCAAAATGCAAATGAAACTGAGTAGGCCAAAGATTTTGACTGTTCTTTAGTTCTCCACTATTCTGAGTTCTCCATTATTCTTCACTTATACTACCCGTTTTTTTGCAAGGCATTTCATTGACCACTTAGTTTACATCCAAGTATCTGAACAAATACTATTTTCATACTCTTTTCTATCAACACTTCCTTAATGACAAAGGCTCTGATTTCTGGATAACCCTTCTGCCTGAATCATGTCAGGCACTGTCCTCTACAAATCTAACTCGGGAATGTCTTTGGTGATTCATGGCTGGATGTACTTGTCACCCACCAGATGGCTGCACAGCAAAAGTTTCCCATGAGTACAGCGCCTGGAGATTTCAAGCTCTATGATAGTTGGTCCAGGAATATTTCATACTTGCTCTCGTCAAGCCTTCAGGGTCTATAGCAGATGCTACTGCAGTTTATTTATTTGAGTGCTACCATACCCCTTCCATTATCTCACTGCCCTAACTGGTTTAGTAAATATTTTAGATCTATATTTCTAATGCAGAGTAAGTAGGGTTTAAATTATAGGTTGATACATCTGTCAGCATGTGAAAATAATGCCTTTAAACTGAAATTTCTGCTCATCCTTTTCACAGAGGATTACATTCTTTTGGATGAAAAAAGATCCAACGAAACCCAATCAAACTAAAAACCACAACAACAATGTGAGAACATATGAATTTATTTAAATTTGCCAAAAAAAAATGTTTCAAACAGCATTATTTCTTCAGTTACTTAGCAATTCATAATCTCCTAAATCCAACTGAATTTAAGTGGATGAGAAAGAAAAGAAACTGAACTTATTTCTGACAGTATTTGTACTCTTTGGACAATTTCCTGCTTTACTTGCAATTATCATGAATTTCTGGCATTTATTTTGCCATTCACTTTTGCGACAGAATGGCATCTTATATTGTTTCTGACACGATTTTCACAACTTTACATATTTATGCTATATGCTATATATATATGCTATATGAATACACACATATATAGACACATATATTATTAAAGTCCTGTGTCTACTAAGTTCTTTGTTAAAGACAAGGATAGTTAGATGACACAATGTCCATTCAGGCACTGTGATTACAGAAAGCCAGATTTTCAACCTGGGTATGTGTAAGGAAATTGTATTGATATGCTTATGGACAGATACTTTTTCTCCTGCCATCAGGATTGATTAACATTTTACAACAGTCCAGATAAAGTCTCCTTCTCATAATATTCCTAATAAGATATGACTGTACAAAGCCCATGTACACCACATTTAACTTGGAGAGGCAGAGAATGTATGTGCCTGAGGTTACAAAGTGCAGCATCTAATCATTCTATTCTGTGCTGATTGCCCTGTTTGGAATAATACATATTTGAGGAAGCAGACGTATACATTTCCTTGGTTTTGCTTAAATCAAGACTTAGAAACATTTAGGAGAGACTGTAAGACCTTAATAGTTTTAAGATACTGTTGAACATGTTAAAACTGAAACCTGAAAACATTCAACATGAATTCTTTAACAGCTTTTTGGACTGTGTAACCATTAATCTGCAATGCAGGAGCTAGAGACAGCAATCCCACCTGAATCATGCTACAGTTAATATGTACTTGCTAATATAATTTATCAAGCATTCTAAATCCATATGACACAAATGTACAGCATTCAGTCTGAAAAAGTTCATCAAGAGTTGTAAGTAAAACTGAATGAATGCATTATAAGCTCTTTCCATGCGGTGTTTTCCCCTGTCTGTCTCCTTAAAACATTTCACACTGAATGGTTTCCTGCGTGCTTTGCTGCAGATTTATTCTTCTCCTGATGCATGCGTGTAACTCTCCATTAATGTTAGTAGGAATGAGATTTACGTATGTGCACTGAGAGGAGAACAGACCCCATGGTATTTTATTCGCCTATACAGGATTATAGCCTCTGAGGATAGATTTGATTTTTTTGTTGTTAGCAAAAAAGCAGCTTGACAAGTAGCTTTTTGATTGATAATACACTGGGAGTCATAATTTATATAATCTTACACCTGCTAGTGAACATAAAGGTCACTTTAAAGGTGTGAATTGTGTGTGCTGGGGCAGAGCATAAACCAGAGGGTCAGTTTTCAGTGCTTACTGTATGACAGAGAAACAGACAAAAACTCCTACCAATGCTGATAGAATTGAAAATATCATGGCAAGCATTGTAATTAACAGCAAGTTTCCAGAACTTGACATTCTGAGCAAGTGTCATTCCCTAGGTTATTACAGAGGGAATTAGAGTGGCCTTTCACTGTCAAACTGATATATACCATTGGAGTATTGCTGAAGAAAAAGTACCATTCGTGATGTCTTTTCAGGATTTAAACATCTGCTGAATTCCATCTCTTTCTATCATTTTCTGAAAATAGATACACATCTCAAAAGGTCTCTATCTGGGGCATTGAGTGGATTCAATATTTCAGCATTTTCTGCTTTTTTTTTAAAAAAAAAAAAAAGATATTATTCTATGTGTAAAAAATCTCTGGTACATAACATCAGCAGGACTTTCTTAAAGCTTAAATATTTTTGCTAGGAGAACGGCTTCCTGAAATGTATTCTGATGATTAATCACTGGACATACTCATTTTTCTAAAGTATCCTGTTTATACACTGGGATAAAATAAGGGGGAAAAAGCTTTCGTACTATAAAGTAGCAAGATATTTGTTCTCATTCTGGTTTTTTGCTTATCTCTATTTTTTTTTCTAATAGCCTTGCAAATGTATAAGGAAATATCTGAGTTTTGAACAAGGCAGAATTTGATGCCTTCTTGTTCTAACCTTCATCTCCAGCTGCAGCAAGAGGGAACTGTACTTTCAAAATAGGGACATATTCATCCTCTGTGGTTTTCAGTCAAATATTACTACTATGTGTACTCACATATTCACATGTTGTGGTTCTAATTACATAATTTCCATGATTTGCTATAATTATTATTAATATAATGGATAGTCTTAATTTCACTTCAACTTCCATCTGGGAAATAATCCAAAGCCAAAAAAAAAATGCCAATGAGATCTGCTTAATTGTCTTTGGGTGCTCTGATCAGTTTTCTCCAAGCTCTGTATATGACCCAATCTTCAATGTGTTTGGTGAGTTTGACTTCAGTATTGATGTTTAGGATTTCCAGTCCATGATGAAAACTATTGAAGTCCTCTAGGTGGCTGGATGACTGTAGTCTCTATTGATTTGAATCATTTGTTTGGGTCAAGAACAGAGGCTTAGAATTTGGAGGTAATATCTTCAACATGGAGTGGTCATTGTCTCCTGTCATGAGAGGAGAATGTATTTCTCTTTTCGGGGTGGGGAAATGGTTACAAGAAATGACTTCTGACATTAATGGAACAGGGGAAAAATTCACTTTCCATGAAAATAACTGCTTTTAGGCCTAGCTTTGTCTTCATAGATCACTATGGTTTACAAATGACCTACAATAAATTAAGTAGACACCTCCGCGATGGGGATGAAAGTCTTGGCAACGCTGATTAGTTGTGGCAATTATTTTAGAGATTTATGCAGTGTTTGCCAGAACCTTCTATGTCTTTAGCATTTTATCTGTGATACCACGTTATGACAAAAATGGAAAAAAAACCCCCATAAATAAGAACTGAAAAGAATTTTGTAACATAAAATTATCAGTGCTTCTTAAACTAATGAGGGAATGAAAAACATTTTCCTCACAGATAGGCTATTTTAATGGCATTTTGTAACTTTCATTTCAGTATCTTCAAAAATAGCAGTGACTGACATTATAGAAAAAATCATCTAGAACCGCAAAGGAAGCTAATTTGAAACAATATGGCAATATCTTTTGTTCATGTGTACACACTTAAAATTGGAGTTGGTATTATTCCACTTAGTTTGCCCAAAGATATTTTTTCCTACATGATGTTAATTCAATTAACTTAAAATCTTGCTATCAACTTCCCTACTGACTAACAAAAGCTTTTATGTGTCACAGGCAATATTCAACAAAACCTGCCATTGTTGCTAATATCGCAGTTCAATATCATTCATAGGAATTTAAATTTTACTCAGAATTGACAAAATAATTGTGAAATACTGTAACATTAATAATCTTGAATGGTTTTCCATGCAAAATACCAGAGATTATTATTTTTATCTATCCAACTAAATCTTCATTAATCACTCAGTAAAATGGCTAAATAGAGTACTATTTATATGTATTTGTCATTTGGGATGTATATCCTCTTATAATAGCATTTTTGTCTGCTACTGCGTGTTCAGGGGAGGATACAATTGATTCAGGAAGGACCACAGGGATTTTTCATGGAAGTGCAAATGTAACACCATATTTTATGGTTGAGCATAGTTTATGAGAGAAAGCTTTCTGTGCCTTAGTGTAGAGTGTGAGAGCCAATTTTTAACACTAGCATTGCTGATTCTCAGGCTGATGATCCAAACCTTGGTTTATGTGAAGTTATTATTCATTATGTTCATTTAAAATAAAGAACAGCAACAACAAAACTACTTAGAGAATTGAATAATGACTTCATGTTTTCTAGAAAATAAAAAATGCTGCAGTCATTAACCAAGGTCAAAGTAACATAAATACATTGCAGATACAACAGCTCAGGGAAAAAAATAACAGTTTGAGGAGATCATGCAGGAAGATGTGGCAATTCTTTCACAATTTCAATTTAAAGATTTCTAGTACTGTCTCATTTTTTTTTCCAGTTCATGAAATTTTTGAAAGGATAGCTACATTGCTCTTTTGTAGTTATAGTGCAAGGCATCTCCCTTGACAATATTGTTTTAACTGTCCTGGAAAACACAACAGTGGTCACATTATTTCAATGCAGAAGCAGTTATCTGCCTAATGGTAAATAAAAATTAATTTCCTGCTTATGGAAGCTAAAGATTTTTCTTTTAATTAAAAAAAAAAAAACCAACCCACAAGTAAATAGTTAATGTAAATAAAGTTCACATGTTGCAGAAGAATCACTGAGTTTGGAAGGGACTTGTTGAGATAACTTAATCCAAGCCTCCTGCTCAAGTTTTCAGCTAGAGCAAGTTGCCCAGGGCTGTGTCCACTTAGGTTCTGAATATCTCCAGAGATGGAGACTCCACATCTCTGGGCAAACTATTTCAATATATGACTGTTGTCACAGCCAAAAAGAAAATAATTCTTGTGTTCAGGTGGAATTTTAAGTGATTCGATTTGTTCTGATTGCCTCTTGTCTTGTCATGGGCACTACTGAAAAGAGTGTGGCTGCTGCTTCTTCAGTTCCTACCATCAGGTATTTATACACATTGATAAAATCCCCTTGAGCCTTCTTATCCCTAGGCTGAACAATTCCAGTTCGCTCAGCTTCTCCTCACGTGACAGGTGGTCCAGTCCCTTAATCAGATTTTTGACCCTTTGCTAGACTCACTCCCAGATATCCAGCTCTCTCTTGTACTGGACAACCCAGCACTGGAGCCAGAAATTCGGTTGTGTCTCACCAGGTCTGAATAGAGGGGAAGGATCACTTCTCCTGGCCTATGGGGAATGCGTTTCCTAATACAATGCAGGATTTTCTGTTGGTGCTCTTTAATGCAGCATCACCAAATATTTATATATTTCCTGGTCGATTTGGGGCACACCAGGATTTCTAGATCCTTCTCTGCAGAGCTGCTTGTCAGTCAGCTGGTTAATCCCCAGTATGTGCTGGTGCAATGGATTATTCTTCCCCAGGTGCAAAGCTTTGCATTTCCTTTGTTTGAACTTCATGAGATTCCTATCTGCCTGTTTGAGGAGGATATGGGTTAGGCATCCCATCAGTCTCTGTTATGTGGTACTTTACTTCCAGTCACAAAGTTTTAGTTTTGTCCCAAGGGACAAATATGTACAGAATTAATTCTCAAATACAGGAGGTATGGTTCTTGCTACCAACCATTAATAAAATTACAGACCTGGCAGAAATTGTTTAAGAGTTGTGGTTATATTTAGGAGTAAACAAAATGGTCAGTCTGAAGCAGAGGTTAAACATAGGAAGATCTGAAAAATGCTGATATTGCTTTCTTGACTTTCAATCATGCAAGCTTTCAATTTTTTTGCAAGGGGAAAGGTGTTTTTTATCCCAAAACTGGTACAGTTTGTCTCTGCTTGGTAGTTATATAAGTGTTAAGAAATTCATATAACCCAAAGAGATTAGGTGTCTCCACTGTCTCAATTGCAACGCTTTTTCCCCTCTTTTCTCATTTATCTTACCACACACCTCTTTACATACAGTTTTATATACCTAGAATATTGTCCTCACATCCAGGTATGCCTCTAGATACATTCTAGCATGAGATAAAGTTATTTAAATTTTAAATGTTTCTGTTTCAGTATTCAGTTTTGCATAGTTTTACATCCAAAAGGAGAAATTATTGTCTTGTGTAGAAAGTACTGATTTCTCTTGTTGCCTTGACAGCTCTAATCAGCAATAAACAGTGAACAATATGTACTTGGATTTTGAATATTTTTTTTTTAATCTTTTTATACTCTGGAATTATCCTCTTTTTTCCAAATTAAATACTGAAGTAACACATAAGAACAGAAGTAATGCACTATTTTATGCACATCAAAATGCAGAGCACATCACAGTATTGTTCTAAAAAAAATAAGTATATCTACAAGTTGGGAATTAATTTAGATTGTAAAGAAAATATTTTTCTCTGAGGTCCACCCACACACACTAGCTTCTCTTTAGATTAAATAGCTTTTATTTGTCAGAACAAAGGAAAATACCTGAAAATATGAAGCATGTTATACCACAACTCAACTCATCCCACCTCTATACATCAGAGATAAAGTTCTTTATAAGAAAATGTCATGTGAATCTAGTCATGGACATAATAGCATGGGACTCCCCAAGGAAACCAAAAGCCCTTTTGCCTTCACTATATCTTCAAGCACACATTACACTAAACGCAAAAGGCAGTGACATCAACGGTCTATAAAAGCATGACCTTCAAGTTGATGGATTTTGAGTAATAAAAGGCCTCAACAGCAGCTGACATATAAACATAAAAGGAGGTTTTAAGGACAACCCACTTTGGTGTATAATGAGTAAGAAATTTAATACTGTGTTTACAGATTCCACAGGCTTTGCTGTGCTAGTTTCACCTGAGAACATTTCTGAACCCAAGAGGAGACTGGGGACAGGACAGTGAGTGTGGGTTTTAAGATTATGCAGGTATAAATTTGGGAAGAAGGATAATGTTAAAAAAGCTGAAGGTAATCTGTATCAACTGGGTATCAACTGAAGGTAATCTGTAGAGGATATATATACATGCATATATTTCTGAGAAAAAAAAATATGATCATATATATCAGAAATGAGATTTTGCAGCCAAATTTCCCAGTAGTATCTTGTAAGCTTTTGAATTACTGTCATGAAAATTTATTTCTATATTATGGGTGCTGATCTATTCAATGAAATAAAGCTAAAAAAGTAATTTGACTAAAGCAGGGAGGCAATATAGGGGCAAGGCTTCCAAAATGATTCCCAATGGGCAGTCCATCCCGTTCAACAGCCTAGCGAACTGGAAAAGTGTCCCAAAACATACAAATTGCCAAGAGGGGGCAGCAGCATGTTGAGTCATGGGAACTCTCCTCCTTCCAGTGGAAGTCCACAGAAGCCGAGGTACAAGCACCTATTCTCTTTGCAGATCTCTGCTAAATTGCTGCTGAACATGAGATGATAGTGTGATGCTGTCGATATCTTAAGGAAAAAGCAATTGCTTTGACTGTCTAAGAATAGCAGGACTTGTCTGATTTTCTAGAAATTCTTCAGGTGAAGCCCAATTAAAAATCATAGAAAGTTTGAAAAGCCTTCAGTAGTCATACACCTCACAAACAAAATGCCATAAACCGTTATCTACTAATTCCAAGTCATGACAGTATGTCATCTACTATCAAAAATTTAGAGTAATCATGGGATGAAGTTTTATTACCTAAATGCATGGACGATTCTCTCTGAATAGACAGGATTCAACAGTTCTACATGCATTTTAAGCAACTACATATGCAATACATATGCAGATGTAAGGCAGATTTACATATGCAAAAACGCAATTTCTTGTCCACTGACAAATTTTGACTGTCTATGACTGCAACACCACTTTGAATTCTTTGCATACACAAGACTTCTAAATTTAAAGTTATTTGCATGCAGGGAATAAATTCCTACAGTTCTGCTAACATGCTATGTTTTTCCAAAGCTTTCATCTATCTATATAGTTTCTTACGCAACCACCACTTTCACGGTATCTAAGGGCCCTAATGACTCCTTGTTCTGCCAGGTTTGCACTTAGAGCTTTTTATTGCCACTCTTTAGAAAGGTGTTTGAACTGTGGCAGGTAGGACAATCCAAAGACAGATCTCATTTCAAAGTATTCTGAAGGGAATAGCTAGTAAAGAAGAGCAGTGATTGATGCAATAGAAGACATAAGAGGATTTTCTTCTTTTTTTTTTTTTTCTTACCAGCTACAGAGAAGTCTAGACTCTTTACTTTAAACTTGAAGTGTTAAAGGGGTCTCTTAGATCTGATCATCTCAAAGTCTCTAATCTATGCAAAAAGTGGGCATTGATGTAAAAATAGTACACGTATGAACAACTCAGAAGCATAGCTGGAGTGCAATGTGTATTTGTGGGTCTAAATACTTTGAAAATTCTTGTTCCTGTCTGTGAGACTGGCAGAAGGTGAGAACAGTCAAAGATCTATTCTGTGAAATTTTAGCTCTTTCTTCCTTGTGTACTACTTTTTCCTTCTTATTAGAAAACTAAAATCAGAGAAATTGATGAAAATCATAGAATCATTTCCTTGAAAAGAGTATAGGTGTATATCTAAGTGTATATCTATATAGCTGTATATCTATAAATGTATATCATAGTGTATTTATATTCTTGCAATATAGTTAAGTTATATAATTTTAATTTTGTATTATTTTAACTGTTCAGTGTTAAGAATAGTAAAAGAATGCTATTCATTCTCCTAGTCATAATTAATTCTGTAAATACCTTCTGTCTCATGCAGATATGAGCCTTACTTTTATTTTCACACATATATCTGATTTTAATATTTCTGTGACCAGAAAATCAAAACTTTAACTGTAAGGGTGGGGATTTGACATTTTGATAGAAGAAACATTTAGTCTTCACCTTCCATTACTTTAAAGCATGAATTATTAGAAAAAATAATGTTTCACTATGCCCCTCAAGAACTGAAATCAAAGGGAATTTTCTTGGCCAGCACTTCCGAGATACAATCTCATCATTGCTGCATTGAAAGGCTAGACATTTCCTCCCAGGCCATCACAATTGGATTGGACAAAGAAGACCCAAAACATACAGGAAAAAGTGGGTTACAAAATCACATTTATTCTTTTCAGAGATAACAAAATACAAATTGAAGTCCTACTAAATTATTCCTCAAAGCTAGATGCCATGATTGTCCAGCAAGATGATTCAGGTATTCTGAAAAAAATGCTTGCTAAATCCCTAATCATATTAACTTTATTAGTCCTGTAAATTTTCAGGTAATTGAAACATTTAATTGTAATCTATCTTTACAAAAAATGATGCATCACAGTCCATAGCAGTGTTCCCAAAAAGCAGAAACCTTCAAAGCATGAATGTTCACTCACATAGATCCATAGAGAAGTAAGGAACTGCAATTGTGACTTCTTTGATACAATATCTCAATCCCGGGGATATTTCCCTGCAGGTAACATTGCACTGTGGATAAACTCAGCATGAGCCAGGAAATTTAGCAAGACTCTATCATGTCACAGTGTAACAACAGCTAGAGACATGCAGAAAAAATGTTCTGATTCTCTTTGCTTGTTTGTGGGTGGGGTTTTTTGTTTCTTTTCTTTTTCAAAACCATGATCCTAACATACAAAACCATATTCAGCATTTTTTTCTTGCTTATATTTTAGATATGATCTTATCTTAGTCTGTCTTATTCATATGTTAATATATTTTTATTTCTTTGTATCTGAAAAAAATGTATTTAATACCATAGTATATAGTTAACTAACTGGATAATTTTACTATGGCACCTAAAATCTGCATTTTCCCCTTCCCTTCCCTTCCCTTCCCTTCCCTTCCCTTCCCTTCCCTTCCCTTCCCTTCCCTTCCCTTCCCTTCCCTTCCCTTCCCTTCCCTTCCCTTCCCTTCCCTTCCCTTCCCTTCCCTTCCCTTCCCTTCCCATTTTACACAGGTCTGGTACTCTAGAGTGATGTGGAAAGGAATACTTACAAAGAGACACATCAGTCAAATTGAAAATCCGATGAGTCAGATCCATCACTGTACAATTAGTAAATCATGTATCTGTTGAGTTGAATCAGTACAGGCTTGTTGAAGTTTATGGTACTACTCCAATTTGAAGTAGTGCTATACTAATTTATACTATTTTAATTCAAACAAGATCTGATAGAGCCTTATTTCCAGTGATCACAGGAATGGCTGATATATTACAGCTATTTGCTTTGTAAGTATAAGGTCATTTGAGAGCTCAGATTCTATTACTGTCTTATATGTGTTGGGAAATACTGACTTTTTAACAGCAAATAATCACTTCATGAAATTTAAAAATGGCATTTGTTTTTGGCTAGTTTTGCTTCTGTTGCCTAAGGCTAGATCTTGTTCTCATTTCAGTCAAATGGAAACTAGTCAGTTCCATTTTTCAAATTGTCTTGCATTAATACGGTGCTGCAATGTTTGAATTGGGTCTGAACAAAAGAATTATTATTGGAAGGGAAAATGCTATTCTGATTTTTATTTAAAGAAATGCTAATTAAAATCATTTCCCTGCAAGTATTTTAGAAAACCTTAATTCTGTGACAATTTAATTTGTCTTTTCTTGCCTAAAATTACCATGTGATATCACTCAGACAACTTTTGTTTTGCTGCTCTGCCTTCCCTAACAAAAAAGAAAATTTCAAGGAATAATGATTATTATATTTTTTCATACTGCATGGGCAAGAGGCCTCTCAAATACACCACCTGCCTACCTTTCCCTCTCCTAAGTAAATTTTTGTATATATCAGCAAAATACACTAAGACATTTACATTAGCATCCAGTAATCACTGTGGTTCAAGGGTATGTAGAGCAAAGATTTTAGGGACGTGTTCACCCAACTTCAGCTGTTTACGATGTAGACACCTACATATGAGCTACTTGTCTAAATTTTGCTAAGAGGCAGTGCTCAGAAACAGGCACTACTTAAAGTACAGCTCCTCTGACCTATATTTAATGGCTGTGTTAGGATTAGATGAATGATGTGAAGTGCTTATTCCTCTCTACTGACTATATGGGGAATCTAAATGACAAGCTGAAATGAAGACATTTATGCTCCAGACATCTATACTTTCTGAGGAATAATCCTAACTTAGGTGTTGATATGCTGTATTGCAGGCTGCAGAAAGGGGATCCACTTGTCATTGGGCAAGTCAGTTCATCTTTCTGTTTCAAGGGAAACATAACTGTGAAGGACTTCAGAGGTGGTGACTTGTCAGTGACACCCATACTATGATTAGACACCCAGACATAAACAGATAGGTCTTATTTTCTCATGTATTACTCCATAAACTAGATCACATCTCTTCTCTTCAGTGTGTATCCCTCAAGTTTGCCAAAAATTAAGCCTATGGAACAGCTATATCACTGTTGAGCTAAATCATTTGGATGATGGAAGATACTTTGGTCCATTTAAGTATATTGCTGTGATAACTGATAAACGTTTATTAGTTTAGGAAAGAAGCATTCATATATTATTTAATTGGCCATAAGAATGTATTTTTAACTTTTAAGTATTGGCTTAAATTGAATGATAATCTACAGCAGATCGCCCCAGATTCAGATATATTAGTAGTGTCCAGACCGATATAAAACAATCTTATATAACAAAAATTATTCTCCAGGCCAATTCTTCTTACTCATCTTCAAACTTCCACTAATGACTTTAGGTTATTTCCCTAAAAGCAAACTAAAAAAAAAAAAAAAAAAAAGAGACAAGGAATTAAATTAGGCCATATGTCAATAGCCTGTTACCAGAATGTTTATATAAGCAATTTTCAAGGGTGAAAGAAAATATGCCATTCACTTGGAAAAATGCATTTATTTCAAACTGTGAGGACGTATATCTTATTATAGAACATATGTCATGGGAATTAGAACTCTGACACTTGGGGAAAAGCTACATATCATTTTCAAATGGTTACCAATGGTCTTTAATGTCAAGTTAGGCAATTTCCCATGTCTTGTTTCAAGAAGATTTGTTTGGGTGAACATAAATAAGAATTTACCTAAAATAAATTGTACTGATTATATTACATTTTATTAAAAGTGTACCATTCATTAAAAGTGGGACCCACGATCCATAAGAAATTTACAATCATATTTGCCCACTTATATTTGCAGGTATAATTACTGAAGTGATTAATTTAGTTTAGATAGCTGTGGGTGCAAAAGGCATCTACATATCTAAGAATTTCTCAGAGATGGGAACATTAGTAATATTCATCTTATTACTTCACACAGGTTATTTCATGAAAGAAATATCACCTTTACTCTACAGGAAACAGAATCTCATCACTAAAGGATTCCTGAGAAGAGCAAAGAGCTGAATTCTGTTGCAACCTACCATGAAAATACAGTGCAAATTATACAAGCATTTAGAAACTTTCAGGTGTTCACTTATGAATAAAAAATGTAAGTTATGTCATATTTTAAGTGGGATTTAATTTTGTTTTTTGTGAGGTTTTTCTATAAATACTCTTGTATTGAAACAAGTTTTAGAGGAGGCCATATCCACAGTTTTCCCTCGAAGACGACTAGATATTAATTTAAGTTCAACTGAGTATTTTCTAAGAATGGGTACACTGAAGCATGAAAAATTTAAACAGTTTCATGAAAATGACAGTAGCAACAAGAATTAGAAAAGCAATTAGAAAAAAATGCTGTTGTATGTCTCAGTTTCCTTCATTCACTACCAGAATCCGCTGCCAAAAAAATAATAGATAAGTGAACTACCCTAAATTGTTTCAAACCTCAGAAAGCAGCTGGGTTCAGGCTCTGGGTGAAAGTTAAGGTTTTATTTTATATGAACCTATTCACCCATTCTTAACTGGAAAGTAGGTTGATAAAATGACTTGTTGTAACCCTGGGTTTAGAAAATTTAGGTTTCTGGGATATAATAATCTGCATGTAACAAAATGCAGGATTTTTGGTGTTCTTCTTTTCGCCTTCTTCTTCACAAATCTAGGTGTTTTGGTATTGGTTCAAAAAACCCACAGTGCAGAACACGAATGTTTAGTTATTGGATTATAAGTAAAAATAAATTAGTTGGCATTCTATAATTGGGTAATTTGGACCTTAAAAGACCTTGGAAGTTAGAACTCAGGGCCATTTTCCACCTTGTTAACTGAGAAGCACATCCCGTGCAGCTGTACCATGGATAAGAAAATAATAAACATCTGAGTCTGAAGAACAACTCCCTGTCTCCTGCGTTTCAATCCGAACTCTGAGTAAAAGAACTCACAAGACAGAGGTAAAGAAGAAAAGAAACTAAACGGAGAAAATTAATAACTGGTGCCCCTATGCACCAGGACTCAGAGTTTGGACTCCCTGAAGAAAACGAGAGAAAAGAAGAGAAAGCAGCTTAGAGCTGGAAAAGGAAAAGAAATATTCCCTGGGGAAAAAAGGGTTCTTGTACCCTAGTGGCTGGTGAAAGGAACCAGGACCATACTTCGGAACATTTACAGAACAGAGGGAACTGAGGGAGACTTCTGATGGCAAAGTCAGGTATGATTTATATGCTTCAGGGTTAATTAATAATGGGAAACGTTATGTCAAAATCACAGAGCGATGTACTTAATAAGTTAGAACCTATGGTAAAAGAACACCCTACAGCTGTCCCAAAAAAACAGTTAAGAGATCTTGGTATCTCTGGGACTCTATACATCTAAGACTATACAATGCGGCCTCTCGTGGAAATGATCCTGCTGCAAAGCTTCTTCCCATTTGCAGTTGTATATGAAATTATAGCAAGCAAAAATTGAATAGAACAGAAACCTGAGCTACTACTGGTGCCTCACAGCAGCAAAAATCTCCCGCAGCCTATACAAGACAAAAAGGAGGGGGAGAGAGCCCCGCCTCCTGCTCAGGCAGCAGGAGCTAAAATTCACACGGAACAGAAGGAATTTGTAATAGATTCCAAGCCAGCTGAGATTTGTGCAGGCACGGCAGGCATGATAAAAGAGAAACAACCAACCTCTGAGGGGGAGCAGGGAAACGTGGGTTCGTCCCTGGTCGGTTCACGAACTGTGGCGTGGACCAACCCAGGACTGGAGCAGTGAGAACAACAAAAGCCACCCTAGGCAAGCGAAAGAGAAACAAGATGTGGTACCTTACCCGTAGCTGTGGTGCGTGGTCCCCCTTGGTTGCCTGCTTTTATGCAAAATTCTGCAGAATCCGCTCCTGGGGATTTGCTCTGAGACTTCCTGCAGAAGCTCCGAGACTGCATGTGGGATTTTGTGTTTTCACGAAACGGAGGCGCACATCGTACCTCTGCCATACAGAAAAATGGCAGCGCGCAGCCTGCTTCCGCTGTACGGGAAGATGGCAGCACCCAGCGTACTTCCGCCATACAAAGTGGCAGAGCCCGAGTCACTTCGTAGTCATTGTCAATGCATGCATACTTCTGCCTCCGCCAGCTTGTGACCAACAAGTTGCTTATCCTCCAGCTGCAATGCTACTGTGGCCGCTTCTATTATTGCACCCTTGAATATGTATAATAGACACAAAGACAACAGGATTTCTGCACAAGGGAAGAGAGCATGAATGCAGCTTTGAAGCCAGAAGGAAAAACATCTTTACAAGGCATAAATCTACAAAATACGAACAATCTACAGAATGCAAATAGAGAATCACAGAGCAAACAATCAAGTCACAGGAGATACAACTTAAAACCTGCGTCAACAGTCTGCAGGATCTACAGCAGCTCTTGGGAGAAATCAATTGAATCAGGCCAATTTTGGGGATCACCGATGATGAACTTGCTCCGAGTTTTTGACTTGCTAAGAGGAGACTGTGATATCACATTTCCCAGGACTCTTACCCCTGAGGCTCAAAAGGCTCTTGACAGAGTGGCAAACAGATATCACCAAATACCTATTTTTTGGAAAATATAAAAATATCCATCTGCCAGTGGATACATTTTCCAGTTCAGTTTTTGCCTCCTTGCACACAGAAGAAACAGCGAAACATGCATATCATTTTCTGCAAGCATTTGCATCATTAGGTGTGCCTCAAGAAATAAAAACAGACAATGGACCATCTTACATAGCATCTGTGGTCCTGACAGACTCACAATACATACTATGGGAAGTCAAATGGAGAAGAACTCTCACCAAGCTGATAGACACTTATGCTGGAGGCATAAATGCAGCTCTTACATTAGCAGAAATAACAGGTGATGCACCCCACGACAAACCAGAAGACCAAGCAGACTTGCCTCGAGAAGTGATTTCGGACATCAAAGAAGCAGCTTGGAAGGCAATTCTGCAAATTCAACCTACTGGAATCCCAGAGGGCGTTTATACATAAGTAAAACGAGGAGTATCTGAATCAATCACTTCTTTCGTAGACCGCCTTACTCAAGCAATAGAAAGATAACGCAGTGATGAAGTGGCACCTCCCCATCTACTTCGAAGCCTCGCTTTTGCTAATGCAAATGAAGAATGCAAGCGCTTAATTAATGCCTTACCAGATCCACAGCCAACCTTGCCTCAAATGATAGAGACCTGCAGCAAGATAGGCACTCCTCAACATATAGCAGTAATACAAATGAACATCTTAGGGGAACAATTCGGGAAAGTCCTCAAAGCAGCAGACCAAAGGCTCGCAAAAACCCTCGCTGCTCTCCATGTAACTCCGCATCAAGACAATTCCACAGAAGTAATGGCAGCAGAACTCAGTCTCATAATCTGAAGGTTGTGAATTCGATTTCTTAGAGATTTTCTTACCATACAGATCTCCAAAAACAATTTTTATAACACTTGAAATGATAGTTCAGATCATAATCAGAGCCAGATCAAGATTGCTGTCAATGGCAGGCAAAGATTTTGCAATAATATATCTGCCACTGAAAACAGAATATTTTAATTGGACATTACAAAAAATCAGAAAAGTTGCAAAAGAACTACATAAATTTTTAATGAACTGGGGTGTGCGTCACTCCTTCAGTATTCCTCATTCTCCTATAGGGCAAGCAGTTATTGAAAGAACAAACCACACTTTAAAATCCCTTTTAGATAAACAAAAAAGGGGGGAGGAAGAGGCTTTGCCGCAAATACACTTGAATAAAGCGCTATACGTTTTAAATATTTTAAACAGCTCTTTTGCAGAACCAAATCCACCAGTAATCAGATATTTTTCCAACACCACACAAGAAAAGTTAAATTAAAACCCTTTAATTTTGATCAGAAATCCAGAGACAGGGAAAATTGAAGGCCCATTCCCACTAATAACCTGGGGCAAAGGGTACACTTGTGTCTCTACAGATGCTGGTCCAAAGTGGATTCCTTCAAAAAACATGAAGCCCTACAAACCACGGGAATACGTAGACGCCTCCGGAAGCAGAGAAGCAAGCACACAGATGTGAACTGCAGAAAGACCACAGCTGATGATAAACATCTTTTATCCCACATGCAGAAGCTGTGAACCTTGGGTTTTGTGCCAGTATAATAGTGTGGGAATTGTTGGTATCGTAAAGCCTTGTTGACAAGTGCATGATGTGGATCGTGTTATGATTCAGAATTACATACGAAGTATAAGGCCACTTAAATTTTAATTATATTAGGTCACGAGGAAGGAAACAGTCCTTGTCTCCACAGTAATCAGAGAAAACTTTAGAGAGAATCTAAAGAGGTCCAAATTTACAGAATTGAATGCAAAAGAAATAACTTTCGTGCCTTATGTTTGGCTTGTCCCAAAATGAGATTGAGAAAAGAAACCAAAGAAAAGCATGAAACAAAATCAGATATCATACTTGTGCCTTATTATTTCATTGTTTGCCTTAAGTAATGCGATCCTGCCCGTGAGTCAACCAAAAACCAATGTTTGGGTGACCTTAGCCAATGTCTCAGGCCTGGATACCACTTGTTTGACTTACTCAAGTCCAGAAAAGCCATTTTCCACCTGCTTGGTCGGTTTACTGGTAGACAATTGGCCAATACCAAAAAAATGTTTCTTCAGATCTTTCATGATTTCTCATGAATCCCACAGAGGAATGGGGTGTCTGGACTAAATTTCTCCCTGAGACACCCTATGAACGTCAAGAGCTGGAAATCCTTGGCTCAATAAAAATGGATTTTTGCATAATATTTGATTCTCCTGAGTCAAAACAAAAAACAAAATCACAGATGTCACTCCAAATCATGAATTGTATGAAATGCGACATCTTCATCCAATTTCACCTCAGTTTTACACACAACACCTAACCATGTTCCTTTACAATTACCACAAGGAGACTTTCATTTGTGGAAATAGAGTTTGGCCTGCCATTCCATCAAACCCCAAAGGTGGACCATGTAGCATTGGGAGACTTACTTTACTAACACCAAACGTAAGAATTATAAAAGAACATAAGCATAGAGAAAAAAGATTTGTCAATCAATATACACCTGATTGTAATGATAATTTTAAAGCTTGGAATTTTGGAAGATGGTTTGATGCAGCTCTCATTGTACCTCAAGCTGCTGCAGGAGCAGCCTTGAAACAATTGGTTCAATTAGGCTGTTGGCTAAGTAAGAACTCTCATGCCATTTCTCTCGCATTGAGCAATTTGTTAACAGATGTTCAAAGTGTAAGACATGCAACTCTACAAAACAGAGCAGCAATAGATTTTCTTTTGTTAGTGCACAGACATGGATGCAAAGACTTTTATGGAATGTGTTGCATGAACCTTTCTGACCATTCGGTATCAATACACAAGAGCATCCAGTAATTAGAAGAAGGTCTCACCAAACTCAAAGTTGAAAGAGGATCATAGTTGGATGATGTATTTGATTGGTTGAGCCTTGCTCCATTGTGGAGAGAGCTTTTGAGAGTGGACATGTATGTTTTGATTGTCATTATAGCCATCATGGTAGTTGTACCTTGTCTACTTCAGTGTATCCGACAATGGTTTAACAAAGCAGTTAAAGAAGTGTTCATGGTTCAAGCAGGAGGGGGAGATTGACTAATTTGAAATGTGCATAAACTGTAAAGTAGTAAGATTGAGGAATATGGAGATAGATATATATATACGTATAGTAGTTCCTGCCAAAAGAAGTTTCACATATGGCTTGGGCTAATGGCCAATAAATTTATTACTGGAAGAAATTGCAAATGTTGCTGAACGCTGTTCAACATAGAGATGAATCAAAATATAACAGAAATACAGATAATAGAACATTTCATCTGATATTTCACAATAGTTATCTAGTCAGAGGAAACTGTGAAGCTTGATTGAACAAAAGATAAAGTTAATACTACCTAATCAGAAGAGACCATTATAGATCAGTGAAACTGCAAAACAGAATTATATGACATGGGGCAAGCCACATTATCTAAATTAACATTTTTCCAGCATGAACAAGAAGGGCCACTGTAGGAAAACGAGAGCTAAATACTGTGGCCTGCATTTAGTCAACCTGAAGTAATTATTAATTTATGGTTGTCTGTGATTTTAATGAAAATGAAAGCTGAGAGGAAAGAATTGAGAAAGATAATGTGCCGTGAAATTGAGTTTCATTTATTTTGGGGGCCACCTTTTTTCTTTTCTTTATTTTTTATATTCTCATTTTGTTTTTACTAAAGGAAAAGGAGCTGAGACAAAACACTCACATTAAAATTTTACCAAGGTTATGTAACCACACACATTGCTTTAAAATTGAACTATTAAAAATGGCCAGAGACTTAACTCACTGGCTTGCTCTGTTTCTAGCTGGAATGACCAAAGATGACTTCTTTTCTACCTTTTTCAGAATTATCACTTTTAAAAGACAGTATTTTGCAATAGCAATTTTGTCATCAGACAGCCAGGTTTGCCTAATAATATTTACATCTTACGTGAATACTCTATCATCAACAGTCCCTTGTGGGATTTTGGAACTCGAAATTATGGACAAAACTATAGGCAAGGAACATGGCCAAACTACAGTAGCTGCCTTTTAGTTTCAATTGTTTGTCTTGTTCTCTTTCCACTAAAAAACTGCTGTAAATAAATCAACAGGTGCTGTTTTGACTGGTAAAAACAGCTAAAAGGAAGGGAAATCAGATTATCATTTTTAAAATGGGTTAAGATTTGCTTAAAGGAAAGTTTGAGAGGCACAAGGAATAATAGCTTTAAATGCACATGACATTGTGTTTGGGATTTTATAGTCACCAGCCTGTACAACACCCACAGTCTTCAGTACAATTCAAAAGCAATGCAGAAGTGTTTGGTCATTCTGGACTAGATGTGACTTCCTTAACAAGTGAACACTTACTTTCTAGAGCTGTGTGAGAACACTTACAGGGTTGTACTTTAGCATCCTTGTTTCAGAAATTATTTTATACATATTCGGAGAGCCAGAATGTTGTCTACTATCAACTATTAATGATATTTAAGATACTCTGTGGTATATCAGACATAGATCCTAGTCTCACAGATATAATACAGTACCTATGGGAGATCTTTGTCTATCTGAAATGATAGCTGAAGTCTAGATTATCTCAGGCTATCTCAGAGGGAACTAAAGAGCTCTATATGATCAACCAATCCATGCCATGTTGACTGCACTGATTAGACTTTCATTGACTTTAATAGAAGCTACAGATCCTCTTGATTGCCTAAAAGCTTTATAGACTTCTGAAGAAAAAGCCTACAAGAAAGAGAATCCTATGTTTTCAGCTATTAATTTTGACCTTAAAGGCTACTTCTACATGCAGGAAAACTGAATTCTACCATTAATAAACATAATAAAAAATAAATGACAAAAAAAATCCCAAAACCTTTTGTTATACAACATTTTTTCAGGATTTCTCCATCCCAGAGAGGAAAAATCATGTATATTCTGGTTTAGTGACCAGCAAAGTACATTTAAGATAAATGCCCTGTTCCAGCCAGGACAAGGTTAATTTTTGCAGTAGCCAGGAGGGGGTATGGCTAGGACCTGGACATTATTCCATACCACCTCACTCCACTGCCAGGGGCAGGGGCAAGGGTATCTCTTCCAGAGAGAAGGGGTCTCTTCCAGTTGACTATGCATGGCAGGGGGAGTGGTTGGGTAAAGCCTGTTCTGAGTATTTTGCATGTGAATCGCTCTCCTTTCTCTTGTACATTTTTGTTATTAATATTTTTGCTGTTAGTCTTTTTCTTATCCCATTACTGTTTCCAGTAAATGATCCTTTTCCCAGCTTGTAAACTTCACATTTTGTGCCTCCATTTCTCCTCTCCCTCCCATCCCAGGGGAGGGGAAGAAGGAAGGGTGAAAAGTAAGCAGCCGCATGGAGAGTCTCATTGGGAGCACTGAATTGTGGAGTACCATTCCCAAACCACGACATCAAGAATGGGCTTTTGTGGAGGAGGGGAAAAAAGAGGGAGGAAGGCAGGCAGGAAGGCAGGAAGGCAGGAAACAAACATTGATTTGTTATACAAACTGAAAAGATAATAATGATTGCTTTGAGATACCTTCCTACATTCATGTCAAATCAGACCAAAATATAAAGATAGCTATCTAAAGTTACACATGTAGAAATATATGCTGGCTGATTCAGTAATGGGACACAGGACGCAGGACAAGGAAATCTGATGTGATCAAAGCTGACATTGAATAGAAGAGACAATGTATTTACTTACACCCTGATTATCATCAGTTATTACTGATTAATCAATTGACTCAAGATTAAGGTTGAAACAGTGGAGAGATGTGGAGAGATTATCCTCCATAATATAATGTACGGTTCTGAATCAATCTATAAGTTTTGTATCAATAGTGACCAGGTTAAGCAATTCATTTCTTAGTATATTCTACAAAAAAATTGATTATTTAATGTGCAACTCTTTCTTGTGAAAATATAAATTAATTCACACAGAGAGATGATGTGCAAAGGTGATGTTTTCTTTTTCTGCATGGTGTCCTACATGTAATTCCTGAGTTTACATACAGAGGAAATAGGAAAGTAAATTAAGGAAAGGTAGAAAAAGTGAGTGAAAAATAATTGTGGAACACTCAAAATTTTGATTATATATCATTATAATTTCACGTTATATTCCTGAGTTTACCAAAATATTTCATAGTTATGGGTTAATTTAAAATAACTTGGAAAATAACAGAAATTATTTCTACCACCAACATATTCTATAATTATTTTCTTCTTTTCTTGATGGTTTTTAAGTTTGTGGTTTTTCCTTCTATGATTATGAGTAACTTTTAGGTGTTTACTTTGATGGGCCTGGTGCCTAGGCACACAGATTTTTGATAGCAGTTAGATACTTCACAGAAGTAGATTCAGTATTAAGTGTACTTTTGTGAATTTTTGTTGAAATAGAACTCAAACATGCTTACTTCAATTTTTATTTGAAGCACTTCTTTTGCCATCAGGAGCCGAAGATTAATGTTTCTATGGTTGAGAATCGCCATCCTGAAAAGCTAGCAACACTTATGCAACTGCATAGCTTGAAATCAAAGATTGGCAGAAACCAGAGTCCACAGTTGATCCACGGAATGAGAAGCTATGGCTTCTCTGTGACAGAATGAGAACCTGTGGCTTCCCTGTGATAGTCTGACACTCTCGTTTTCAAGGGTAAGAAGACACCCAAGGACCTGTGCTACTGCTTGCCTTTGTTGCTGTTAGGATAAGCACAGCTTAATAAAGTGACAATATTTTCAGTATTTTTACTAAGAGCTAAAAAGTTTTCCGCAGTGCATTCACCACTGAAATTGATAAACAGGATAGAAACACATGGGTTAGGTTACTGCATTGCCTGAAAACCTCTCATTTAGATATATTGCATTTGTTTAATTAACAGAGCTAGCTTTCCAAGTGAAAAGAAAGAAAAAAAGCTCATACACATTATTCTCCTTTACTTGCTCATTAGCTGCAGCACTTTCTGACAAATATTGACCTGTAATTCTTTCCCTCTGCCAGAGAATTAAATAAAATATGAACTGCACACAATATACACCATCTGTCCAATTCCACAAGCTGGTTAGTATGTTGACTCCCATTGACTTTACTTCAAGCCCAAACTGCCCACAAACAAGAAATATTCATACATCAAAAAGTACGCAAACTTTGCTTGCTTTTGTATTGCATAGTTCAAATATATTTCCTTTTTTCTAATAGTCTTTTTATCCTAAATTTGTTCTTTACATGTGTTCTCTAACCTGCGAAACTGGCTCACTCTCAGTCTGTTTACTCTAATCTGTTCAGAAATTCTCAACTACTGATTTTTTTTTTTCAGATACTTATAATTTGTTTTATCAGCTTCCTAAGTAATGCAAAATCTTTTTCCAGTAAATTACATCACATTTCCTTTAAGAGATATTCATTCCTCTTCTGGTCAAGATGTTGGGTTGAATTTTTCTTGGTATGATAAAATGTTACCAGCAGATAATGCCTGTTTTCTGTTTATCTTACAGTGTAAGGTACTTCAAGTCTTTAAAGCACTCTTTTTTCTTTCACTTTTTTTATTCTGAAGTCTTTCTTCAATTATAGGTACTCATTCTTATTCATGATTCTTTGTTTTCACTTGTCTTCATACATACTTTAGTCTATCTTTAATTAACTCATCAATAATAGAATTCAGCTTACTCCAGTATCTAATATCAGTTACGTGCATTGTTTATTCTTTTAATTTCTGATCTTCCTTTAGTCAGCTGATCTGTTTGAAGTATTCCACAAAGGCACTATATATCAATATGTCATATTTATCCTTTTGGCATTGGTTTATGCAATACGTACAGCGTATTTTTATAAAATATATCAATTAGTTCCTTCCTTTAACAGGAGGAAACAGATAGAGCTCTTTTACCGTCTCTAATTTTCTTCAAAATCTTGTGGATCTGTTTTCTCTCCTTTGTAATTCCCTTCTCTTCCTCCTTTCAAATCTAGCTTTATCTGTGCATCTTTAGATTAAAGTATCTAAATATAGACATCTTTTTGTCAATATCCAGGTGTCATCCATGTGTCTAAGGTACCTATGCAGTCAAGATACAGTCAATAGAGTAAATGGAGCCTAAAGAGTTTCCCCTCGGGTGAACTGGAAGCTGGTCAACTGAAATGCTTTCTAGGCTTCCTGATTTTGTAAGGTCTTCATTTGTTTATAACTGAATTTTTAGCATCTGGCTCACATAGAGAAATATAAGGTGTCAGCATAAAGCTGTGTTGCAGGTTATGGTCTCGGTCCAGTTCCCCCATCATCTTCTGCAGAGTAGTTCAATCCTGTGTCATGTCTCACAGCTGGATGGAATTAACTCAGAAGTCATCAGTCCTATTAGTTGGCAGTAGTCACCTGTTTTTGAACTGAATTGGACCCTCTATGTCCTTATGCAAAAGAAAATTCACACCTATTAAGCCTCTAAGCATTCACCTTTATTCTCAAGGTGAATCATCTATATGACTCTTCCCATTACTTTCTTCTTTATTTTACCAAGCTCAGATAGGAATTGGAGATGCACATTTATGTATCACATGCCTTTCTTACCTGCTATCTTTCCAGTTTTCTTTAGGTGCTTGTGTGGAAAGAAAAAGATCTAGAAGCTCTATACTAATCAGGAAGATAGCATTCAGACTGGGATTTTGTACCTCCTTAAATCCGGTGTTTTGGTTCCAGAAGGCTCTGGGCAAATGCACAATACCAAGTGCCTCTGAATTCAAGAATATCACTTACTCTGCTGAAAATTTCCATGTTCAGAAACCAATCCAAGTTTCCAGAACACAATGTTTAAAGTTTCTTAACATAAGAATGTATAAAGGAAAGAGAAATTTAAAAAATTATTTTAAATCTTGTGGTAAGAAAATTTTCCTTTTAAAGTTATATTCTGTACAGTTTTCAGTACTACATATATGCTTGAATCAGGTGACCTAGAAATAACGCAATAGCAACCAATTACACTTTTGCTCTCTGTCTCTCTGTCTCTCTCCCTCTGTCTCTTTCTCTTCCTTCCCCCCTCTCTTTTCTATTCTTTCTATCTCTCTACCTCACAGTCTTTGTTAAATAAAATCTGTTTTATTGACTTCGGCATATGGTCTCATTTGCACCTTAATTCAGGCAGAGGCATCTCTCATTAATCATATCTTAACAATCTCAAACAGAATTTTAGTAGAGTCAGGAGATCTTCTATTCCTGTTTTCTAAATTGGTTTAGCCCAGTGGATTGTCTCAGACTGAGAACACAGAAAACAAAGTGACAGATCTGGTCTCCACCTCCAAGAACAACTTGTAGTTATTGTTATATTTTAAAAGAAGTATTAATAAGATCTACAGCAAATGAAAGATATGCGTTCAAAATTCAGATTATTAAAACTTATTTTTTTTATTCTCACTCTCTAAAGTAGAATTTGAAACCAAAGAGAAATGCATAGAGAGTGAGTAATCTTGATGCTTTTACAAGAAAATTACTCAAACAGGTACTATGTTAAATCCTAGAAGATGAATGCACTCTTCTCAAAGATGCTACTTCTGTAAGGGAGTGCCACCAGGTAGAATGAGTGTGGGAATGGGTTAGGGCTTCTGAAGGTAGTGACTGTTATATAATACTGTAAGATGAAGATGGTTAGTGTGGGAGTATGGTGCTATGGAAATAGTGTGTGAAGAAAAGTGTGCAGCGTGAAGGTGGAGAGCATGGGGTCATATTGCTTTATGAACGTGCTTGGGGTGCACCACCTGGTACACAGTGTGAAAAACGAAGTTCACTCTCCTGTGAGAATTTAAAGGGTTTAATATAAAGACAATAAGAAACACATAAAATAAAGCAAAGGGGTGATGGCTGGGTGCCTTGGCACTCTGCCAAGAGCACACCTGATGCTAGAGGTGAGTCCTTTTTATACCATTTTTACTGTCTGTTCTTCATTCATATTAAAACTTTTCCTGGAGCTGTTCTGCATGGCCACTCCTTGGTTCCGCCTTTTTAGAGCATGCGGAGTCTTCTGCCTTGTGGTTTTATTTCTCTTGATTCTTGGGGTTGGGCCCACTAGGTAAGAGTCGATGGTAGGGTGGATCTCTTAATTCTCCAGACAGTCAGGGCTGATTGCAGCTTTGGGCCTCTTTGCCCCCGGGCAGAGCGGTGATAGCGGCTCTCGGACTCTCCTGGCCTCCCGTTCTCCAGGCGGAGCAGCCTTTGGGCCCTTTTGTTCCCTGGACAAAGTGTTGATTAGCAGCTCCTTGGGCCTCATCCTCTGTTCGCTTGGAGGTTATCTTACTTGCTCACACTTGCCAACATTCTTGCTAAAAAGAGAGAAAACTACATCCACACAGCAAAAGCATTTCTAACATTATATAATATCTACCTTTATACTTTGCGAGACACCAATATAATATACGTTTATAACAACAGGACTTCCAAGGTAGTACCAAGTGGGAAACATAATGAGTATACAGGGGTTTATTTATCCCCATGTAATTGGGAAAATCCTTCCATATTCCATTGACAAAAGCTTCCCCACCTGACGAAAGTCACTGCTCGCTCAGTCGGCAGATTTACCGGTCTCTGTCCTGGAAAGCCTCGGGCTGCCTAGAGAGGCAGCACAGGCGATCCAGCAGCTCGGCAGCTCTGATACGCAACAAGTGCTAGCTGTAAAGCTATCGTCAAAGCAGAAGCAAAAGTAGAAATACAGCCCAGACTCCGTAACGGTATTCCTGTTTTCTTTATTCCTCCTGTCCCGGGAGAGACGAGACAGTGTGTTCACAGAAGGAGAGGCGGGGGCAAGAGGGGCGGGGCCAGCTGGGATCGCTGCTTTATTCAGGGAAAGGGAAAGGGGAGAGCAGGGTGTGGACCCGGGGTAACCAGCCAATCGAACTCTGTGTCGGGGGAGTCCGTGCTACTTTCAAGTTTTACCCGCGCTGGGAACAAAGGGGATTCAGAGCACATGGCAGAGAGAAATCCGGACATGCCTGGGCAGTCCCGGCGGGGCTGCACCTCGGGGCAGGCAGCAACACCCACCCACACCCACCTTTTGCTACAATCTAACAAACATTCTTTAGCTTTTTGCATGTCAATGATGCTACATTTACACTCAATAGCTACCTGTAGATGGATTATAGTGTCTCAGGATCATTTGAGGAAGTTTTCAAAAGTCTGCATTGTATATTAAAACATATTGTACATGTGTTTTAACTTGATATGCTGTGTTCTCAGAGCACCTTTGTGAAAGCAAGTAATGAGCCATCAAATCAAATAAGGTTCCTTTTCAATGTTCTCCGTATTAGCAAGATTACAGTAATATGAGTTGATGTCCTACGTTGAAATGTCTAAAATCATGCTTTAAAATGGTGGGAAAAAAGATTGCCTTCTTCAACCCATGCAAAGAACATGATTGTCCTCCCATGCCTAAAAATGCTTCTTTTCTCTATATCTTGACTGATATTTAAGAAGAAATACAGATTGCAGACTCACTTGGTTAAACTGATTAGCTAATATACCATCCCTCATCCCCTTCTTAAAATCTTTTTTTATATATATTTATAACATAATTGACAAGTTCTCCAGATTATTTTATTTTGTTAAGAGTTCTATGTGTGAAATATGGCAGACATTCACAAATATTAGCTAAAAGGAAGGAAACTTCTTGCAGTTCATATGTCCTATTTCCTGACTTGAATATTTTGTATAGAAAAACACTATTAAGAGGTTTGTTTAAGAACTCTATTTAGCAAATATTTTCACATCACAAAAATAAGATAACAGCACTTCTGAGGTTTCACAGAGCAAAAAATTTAAACTGAGCTGTTATAAAGGAATTATTAATGGAAATGCAAATATTTATGTCCCTCATTAAACTTAGCCAAGGACTGAAGAAGTGGTGGACTAAGAGACAGTAAGTGCTCATTAATGTCTCTGTATGTGGCTCATTTCAAGAGGCCCAAACAACCTTGGTCTACAAAATAGTTCATATGGCACCAAAGCACCCTATCTAGCATTCTAAAATGGAGTGGAATGCCTGAATTTCTCACAGCAATTTATCAGTCTGTGTGGTTGTGCTATTCTAATACACACCTAAATTAACAGCAGAAGTTCTCTGATCATAGAATCATAGAATGGTTTGGTTTGGAAAGGACCTTCAAGACCATTTATTTCCAGTCCCCACCTGCCCTGCCACAGGCAGGGATGCCACCCACTAGATAAGACTGTTCAAAGCCCCATCCAGCCTGACCTTGAACACTTCTAGGGATGTTCCCTGGTATACATGAACACATCTACCACTTCTCTGGGAAACCTGTTCCAAAGCCTCACCACCCTCACAGTGAGGAATTTCTTCCTAATATTTAATCTAAACCTGCCCTCTTTCAGGAAAAAGCCTTTACCACTTTTTATATAAAGCTTATCAGAAGGAACATGAAAAGATGACAATCTTGTTTACTTAAATTCATCTCTTCATTGTATATTAATTTATTGAATACAAATTTAAATGAATATACATTTGTCAGAAGCCTGCCATTAAAATATATATCTTTAAGCATTTTTCTCAGGAAACAAAGTTAATAACTTATTTTGGTACCATTACCACAACTTTAGAGGGAATACAATGGTATAAAGATTTAATTCTAGGGACTCGGATGCCAAACACGTCCATAGATCAAACTAATTAGGAGTTTATATAGAGTTTGTAAGTTGCTTTCCACAAAATATTTCCTTTATTTCCTGATGCATGTGTCTTCTTTAGAAATTCTGTTACTAGCTAGTGCTACACTTCTGACAAATCAGTGATGTCACAAGCAGACAAAATCTTCTAAAATGTGTCATAGAAAATACAGCACCAATTTTCAGAGGTTTTACCTTAGTTTCTCGAATTTAGCAATTATTTTCTACCTTTTAACCTCTACATTTCTTCTGAGCAAATATATATTAAGAATTGTACAGGGTCTGGCTGGATGATTAAAAGTTATTCTCAAATAAGGGATGAATAACCATAACTTGTAAACTCTGTGACTATTTGACACTGAGCCTGAATGTAACACCTGTCCTCAAAAATCATGTTACTTGTTTTCAAAAAATCCAAGAGAACAGGTCTAATTCTGTCCTCCTGTATGTCATACGAATGTCCCATCATTCTCAACACCATTATTCAAGGAAAGTAAAGCTGCAGTTTTGTTTTCTACTTCCTCCTTTCAATTTTTCAATACTTTAATTCACATCTTATATCTGTTTATGTCAAGACTTTTTTCTCTGTCTAGGTAATCTGCAAGTGAAGATAACATGTGAGAAATACAATTTAACTCTATAGCTGTTTGTCTACCACTGATCCAAAACCATTATCAATTCACTGGAAAAGTAATACTATAATCTCAGAGTTTTGCTCTCATTTATTTTTTTCAAAACCCTTCTCTAGTATTGTCATTACAAACCACAATCTTTTTATTGATCCCTTCAAACATCATCTGTTTCTTCTTTGCTATTTAAAACAAAATATACTACACTAATGTTCTGATAGTCTTTGCACAGATAGAAATAACTGCACTGGAATCAGAAATAAAGGACTAAAAATATTACTTTTTGTAATGCTGCACTCCTCCGGAGATTTTAGCTATCTTTTTCTTCCTTGATCAGCACAAAGTGTAGCCTTTCACACCCATTTAAAATACTCTTTCCTTTCTCTACTCAAAATAATTCATTAACAAAGCAAAATGGCAATATATTTCCCTTGATCCCATTCAGCAAGTCAAAAGTAAAATTAAGGCTTGAATTGCTAATATGAAAGATGCAATGGAGAGACTGTTCCTAAACTCTCTTAAAGCAGGCTTTTATCTTCTGTTCATTTCTGTCTTCATAGCAGAGAAGTGCTTTCATTCTTACCATAAAGGAGTAAAATATTGCCTATATTTTACATTTTTAAGAAATCAGAGCTTTTCGTTTGTGTATTCTTTTTGTTTGTGCATTTGTGGAAGTGAGGGAACTTGGGATGGAGTTGCTTAGCTGTATATCAGAAATTTGATGTCAGTACTTTCTTAAAAATGAATTTTGTTCATGTAGAAAATTTCATTCAGGCCATTCAACACACAAAGACAAATGTGCTTTGTGCACAAAGAGTAATGTGCTTTTTTATTTCTACTGAAAATAACCTGAATCAACTTTTTAAAATGAATATTAGAACATGTTGCACAATTACACATGTACTAAACTGTCAAAATCTCAAAGGAATCCCAGAGGATAATCTGAAAGATGTTCTAGTGACGGATTATTTCTGACAGTAGTTAGCAAAAATGCCACAAATCTCATTAAAAATGGGAACATGCTATGTAATAGAAAAGTTACCCATGGCACTACAGTACTAGGTGTCACAATATGTATCTAATATTGTAAAAGGCTTGAGCAGATTTTGCCACCACAGCAGTTTAGCACCTCATCAATATTTTCAAGATCAGATAATTGGGATTCTTCCAAACACTGAATTGTACAACTGAAAAAAATCCAATACAGAGAATCTGATTTAAATGTGTTGCTGGATTATACAGATGGAGTTGCAGCACTTTTGTAGTACCGAACATATAGTATCACTGAAGGGAAAGACTTAATATACATTTGGGTTCTGATGTTTTGTAATATACATTTGGGTTTTGACAGTTTTAAATCACTTAAAGAATGAAATACACTGGTCTGTGATATATATCTGGCCTACTTCTGACCTGACCCATCATTAGGAATAAATAACGTCTAAACATGTAGCTTTGACACCAAGATATGGTGCTAGACTTAGTGTGTCTGAGGATAGGAGTCTCCTCAATTAGTGAAACAATTGCATATGGACTGAAAAAATCCATTTGGTACATTTCACTGCTGAAAGGGCAAGAATCTACTGTCATTAGAGATGCTTAGGATTTAGTTAAATGTATTCTGGCAGCTCTGTTAGCTGTCTGAATTTGAAGCTGTCATGGGTTAGCAAGCGTAGTCTCGGATGTGATGTTCTTGCAAAGGGCTGCTTACAGCTTACTCTGTGACTTGACAGAACCTATCAGCTGGCCTATCAGCTCGGGCCAGGCTGGGCCGGGCCACAGCCATCCTGGAGCTGATGGGCCCTGTTCCACCCGCGGAACCCCCCCTCCCCCCCAGCCCAGCCCTGCTGTGGGCAGCCGGAGCAGCCCGGCTCCCCCCCGGCCTCCAGTGCGGCCAAGATTCAGCTGAAGCTGCACTGCTGTCCAGCACACATCATATGACCAACAGTGATAAGCGAAATTCCAGCTGCAAGGCCTGGGTGAGATTAACCCTTTTAGTGCTGTGAAGAGCTGAAAACCTGAGGGAGAAGAAAGAGGAGGTGCTTAAAGCTGAAATTCTGTTGTAAAGCTATGATATATCAGAGTACCCATTGTAATTTCAGGAAGGCATGGGGGGGTGGAGCCTTCAACTTGTGAGCAAAAGCACCTGCGCTGAGATAGGCAGATGCTGAAGCAGCTGTAATTTCATGAGACGTTTGAACACGAAGACATGGAAGTGACAAGGACTTTTGTTCCAAATGGAAAAGAGGAAAACCTCAGTTCCTAGAGATGCTCCCAGAGACAGTCCTAAAGATGAAGATGAGAAGGGCCCTTTGCTCCCAAGGAAGGAGGAGGGCCTCTGTTCTTAGAGATGAAATGCTCCCAGAGATGGGTGCAGAGAACTTTTATTTCTGAACGGCTCAACCTTAAAATTTTACCCCAGTAATTCAGGAGTGGACCCTCAAAAGCAGTTGTGGGAAAAGCTGCAAGTCGGGGAAAGGACTCGCATGCGAGCAGAGAACCAACCTGGGCGGCTACCTCATTGTGAAAATGCTTTCATAGCATGGACAAGAGAGAATCCTCTTCCTAAGTGGACTGAACAAGGTTATTATGGAAGTGGTAAACAGACTGAACATCTCAAGGGTTGTCTTTTTACACTGTCAGTGGGAGAAGGGAGGAAGGTGGGGGGGAGGAGGAGAGTTCTGAAGGTGTGGTATGATTTTTTTTTTTTTTCTTCTTTTAGGTCTGTTAATAAACTTCTTTATATTCTTTCAAGTTTGGTGCCTGCTTTGCTTTTCTCCTAATTCTTATCTCACAGAAGATAAATAGTAATGAGTATTTTGGACCAAACCACTACATGAAATTGGTGTTTCCACCTGGTTACAAACCCAACCCGCTACAGGAGATTGAAAAGTATATAAGGAATACCCCAAAATGATGCTGAGATAACACTGATAGGAACCTAGATTAATTTCTTGTTTTCTTTCTGCTGGCTAGGAGAAAAGAATTTGTGTATTATATCTTAAATGGAGATTCACTTCTTGTCAATAAATAGTATGAGTAAGATCTTCAGTTCATGTACTTCGTTGGCCAGCTATAAGCCTGCTGTAATTTCAAACACTTGCAGCTGTATTAGCATGGAAAAGAGCCTAAGACGGTTATAGACATACCTAGATGGCAAGGGAGGCAGAGAAAACATGCAGTGGATCATGTATCTGTATGTTGGCTATAGGGACTTTCATCAGCACTGCTATGTGTCCTTCACGCCCATTTCTTTTCTAGATAGAGATAATGTTTTACCGTGTTTCTAAATGATGTTGATGTTTAAACAAGAATGCATCAATAATAATATTCCATGCCTCAGAAGTTATACTTTGGATTTTTCTAGGAATGACTTATCAGAGAATATAAGAATTTGCATAATTTAACTGGAGTGTGAATATTCTAGAGTGTTATGATACGAATATGAGACTAAGGGTGAAAAGATATTTACACGTAGGTTTACTAATGGGCTTTTTGTTACTTTCTTCTTTAAATACCAGCTTACACATTCAAATACCTGACACAAGATCTTCAGAATTAATTTCAGTAATAGGCATGCTATTCTGTTCTTCATGGTAGATGGAAAATTGTAGCCAGACTGAAAGATTTTTTTCTGGAAACTAAGATTTCTGATCCATTTGTTATAACAGTCAATCCTTTCTTTATTCTTTTGCCAAAAAAATTCTTTAAATATTTTAAACAGTATCACTATGATAATATCCTGTAAAATATTAGTCATTGAAGAGTATCTTTCTAGAATAATCAAGAAGATAGAGAGGATATGGAAAAAGCTTTTGGCTGGATTTTTAAGAGCTTCTTGTTTTCCAAATTGCCAGGTCATACCTGACTATTTCCTATTAACATAGGATCTGCTGAGATCTCTCTTTGGATATTTAGAAGATATTTTTGTATGCATTCTTTTCTTTCTTTGCAGTCACATATCACCTCATTTGTGATTAATATTAATCAGTCTATTCAGGCTTAAAAGTAATTTCTTTTGAAGTTCTGCATGCTGGTCTGAAGGAAAGTATTATGGTTTTCCTTTATGTATACGAACAATGGTGAAGCAAGATATCCACTACAGATAAAAATAGTCCATTAATAATGTTAATACTTATATGAGGCCTGCTATCTGCAAAGCAATTTACAAACAATATCCAATTAATCTTCTCTAGTTACTCAATGTAATCCATTCATTACCTAATGGATCCCAAATCTTTAATGCAATAGCAAAGTTTCTAACAATATGTCTGAGGCTATCTTTTGCAGCTGAAATTCTTATTTTACTGACAGTTATGCTGTCTGAGCAGAAACATGTTAGGACAATTTCTTGGAGCTAGGCTGTGTAAAGCTTTACTCTGAGGGATTTCAACCCCTGGAGCAACAGGTGCATTATTTGACTGACAATAGCTCTTATCATAACAGCTAAATTAATAATTATGAAAGGAAAAGTCCAAAGTGAAACTTAGAGGTGCTTCAAGAAAAAAAGTTTTAAATATATAATTATACTATGTTTTAAAAATCCCTATAAAATGGTATCAAGGATAGGTTTTCCTTATGAGTTAGTACCAGAAGATTTTTTTTTAAAGTCAGTGGAATCCTGATTCCATGGTATTTTCCACATTATTATCTGACCTGGACAGTTTTATAATGAACTTGCTCTAAAGCAAGCCAAGGGTAAATAGCATCAGAAACGCTAATCTTGGTAATTTCTGAGGCCTTTGCAACATTCTTCTGTTCTTCAGACCAGCAAGTTGTTTCCAGCATTATCTTCTTAACAGAAGTTCAGAATATGGAGTGACGTATTCTTCCTAACTTTAACCCTCTGAGTTGGGAGGACTGTTTTTCAATGTTTATTCTTGGAGAAAAATAGATGGTATGACTAGCTAGCCAGGATTTATTTGCCTAAAGATACCTAAAGTCCATGGAGATGCCATCTCTTCTGACTCTCTCCAAGGCCAAAGGATATGCTGAACATCTGCTGCACCTTCCTATTGCATCAGATGGGACTGATATATCATCAGCATTTAGAGGGCATTTCTTATTGTTTGGGAAGTGAATGCTTTCTATCCTGTCCCTCTGGTATGCACATCTGGTGAACCACTTGTGCACCCAAGGACAGAGGAATGCCTGCTTGGGTGCACAACTGTGCACAGTCATGGGACTCTAAGTTTCATGCACATTTTCTACCACTTCAGAAAAAGTAGCTGATCCCCTTAATATGCATTGATCACAGGTGCATATACATTATGTTAACTTTAATTTTAAAAATTATTTTTCTAATATTTGGACAACAACTTTACCTCTTTGCCTGTGCAATCTTTTCTTTTTATTATTATTTATTTCTTACTGCGAATAATTTTTTTTGATCTTGCAAGTAATTATAATTCAATTCAATTTCCAGGTTGGGGGAACATGTTATCTCATCATATAGTGTCCCCCATGCAGCAAGCTCAACTTTCATTCTATTACACAATTCTTTCCAATGATTTCAGCCCCCTTAACCTTCTTGTCAATGCATTCTTTCAGTGCTGCAAGAAAAAAACATCCAACTCAAAGGCTTCTTCATTCCCCTGCAAAGTTATTCCTTTAGCTGGAACATTATATAGGAAGAGGGCAATGTATTCCTTAGCTACATTCCTCAGTTTTTGCTCATTATCATGTGAAGTCAGCCATAGCATCTCAGAATACTCAGCATTCTTTGTACAGATCAAAAAACCATTTAAAATTGAGCACCTAGCAGCTGAAAGGTTATGTCTCATTGTATGCAGTAGTTTAGGACTGGGAGTGTAGAAAAACTCTCAGATGCTGTGTTTCGCTCTTCTATTAATCTGGGTCCCTCAGCAAAAATTTGTAAGCTCTTATACCTGGGTGTCATAAATAGTCTGACTTCCAAAGGACATAGTCTTAAATGGAAATCCAATTCACTCTAAATTCTAAGGAAGAAAAAAGATTAAGAATTATTTGTATGTCATTAAGGATCTTGTTACCAAACAAAGGGAATAAATATTTTGCGCTAATTTTCACTATTCATAGTAACAAAGCAAATACTTTTAAAAAAATGAACAAAACCTCTATAAACCTTACAGAGTTTCCATTAATCTGCCCCCTACTTTGTTGGCAGATTACTCAATTTGATTTATCAAATTACACTGGACAAATGCATCTTCTTGTGATCTATTCAATGGTTTTTTTTCCTGTATCATTTTGATAAGAGTTTCTAATAAACTTACTATCAGATGCTTTTACTTAGGAGATTTTAAAAACTAAAAAAAAACCAGTAAGGTATTTGTTTGAATTTGATATTTTACTATTGCTGAGGACCAAATTTCATACTAATTTCATTTTTTATATGCATTTTAAAATAGATTCCCATTGAGAAGATGCAACATAATACCATGAATACAATAACATAATTAGTCCTGGTAGCAGGGATAAGGCTGCTGAACACATTCCTTAAAACTTGATGGCTTACTCACACAGCAAATACTTTTTGACTAGTTAATTCTGTAGCCTTGAGTAAGCAATTAATCCATGTTGAATTTAATTTATATACATCCTTTGAAGTTTGTGCTAGAAATTATAGTTTTAAAAAAAAATGAGATGTATTCTGTTAAACATGAAATTCAGTCTTAGATCAGTATACTCTTCCATCTCTATTTTCAGTTAACGTTGCATTGTATCCCTACTCTCCTCATAATGTCTCTCACTTCCCTTTGAATGGTACAGGCACAGATTTTCCCAAACTCAGTGTAAGAGCACTATAGAGTATCAGTCTATTCTATACATTCTAAAATTTATGGAAATCGCTGTGAAAGGTATATAATTTAGTACAGAATGATAGCAATTGGATAGGTTTGCAAAGCCAGCTTCCACAGCTCTACGCCTAACTCACATTCCTTATGAAATATCACACAGGTTTTCTAACAGGCACCAGTAAAAGAGGGGTTCAGTTCAGTTACCCACATGAAGACAGCTCATAGCCTTCTGAAATATTCCAGGTATTTCAGACATGCATGTAAGATGGAAGGTAAAATATAAGACTTACAGGAGATCTATGCCTTTTGGAGCAGTGGCTGGAATCCAGGAGAAATAAGCTAAGGTCCCAAAAGACATTCAATTCTAGATGCCTGTGTTTGGTGTCTGAACTGGGCCTAGATCTTCATGAAGCAATGGACATTAAAAATGGTTCCATATTTCAGTTTCAAATCATTTTCCATCTTTAGTATTTGCTTTCATGAGATAGTACAGATACACAGACTCTCCCCTCTACAAAACCAACTATAAGCTGGTTTTATTTAGAGATAAATAAGGTGCCTAAGCTATCTACCCAAAGACAGAATTTTTTCTCTTCCCATACAGTGTAGTGATACTTACCATAGAGCTGGTGTATGACCTGATTTAGAGGACCATGTTGTAGAAAAGAAATATATTTGATAGTTTTTAAGAGTACTTAGCTGCTTACACTTCTGCACACTCAAACCGTCTGCTTTGGCCAATAAAATCAGCTAGATCAGGCCAATATTATGTCTGTCTTTGTGCACTCCAAGATGCTTTTAGGCCTTTTAATCATTTTTTTGCTTTTGGTTCCTGCTTTGTCATGTGCTGTGTTCCTCTACCATCATTTATACCCTGGAGGGCTTATTGATTTATGTACTCTTATAATTAGAATATAGTTTACAGTCCACACGTTAACCTTTACTCTTTATATAGTCTGTATGAACAAAATTAGAATCTGGGTTGACTGTATACTATCCTGGTTATTATTTAACCTGATGACACTTTCAGTAAAAGTGTAATTTATAAATGTTTTCATCTATATATTTTATTAAATTATTTCTAAGTTTGAATGCCTAAAATATTTGAGCTCCTTGTTATCATTGCTGTTTTTACAACCATCTGAATCAAATGTCATACTGCATTTGAAACTAGCAAATATACATCTCTACAATTGACTGTCATGTTTACCTCCTGAATTTCAGAGCTTCATTTCTGTAACAACCCTATATGGTAATACTCTTTCATTTAATGAAGTAAATTCTACTACTTTTTCCTCCCTTCCCTTCCCTTCCCTTCCCTTCCCTTCCCTTCCCTTCCCTTCCCTTCCCTTCCCTTCCCTTCCCTTCCCTTCCCTTCCCTTCCCTTCCCTTCCCTTCCCTTCCCTTCCCTTCCCTTCCCTTCCCTTCCCTTCCCTTCCCTTCCCTTCCCTTCCCTTCCCTTCCCTTCCCTTCCCTTCCCTTCCCTTCCCTTCCCTTCCCTTCCCTTCCCTTCCCTTCCCTTCCCTTGTAATGCCACATAGGACAGAGAATCATTTTGAAAGAAAACATGAGATACTGTGATTAAGCCAAAGCATACAACATTTGGCCTCGTCTTGCATAATGAAGAGGTGCCTTCACACCTTCACAAACACAAAAACAACTTGTGAGTTCCTCAAGTATTTTCCTAGAACTACAACATATTTTTTTTGGCCATCATTTGTAAGACAATGCATATCATTATTCCCAAAATAATATTTTGGGCAACCTTCACAAAACAGTATATCTTCTGTGATGTTGATGCCATATTTTGTAAAGCTCAAAGACTGCATTTTGACCCGCTCTTACTTAAAATAAAGTTTGTGTCACTGGGGGCATTCTTCAACTAGTTTTACTTTCCAGTTCCCAGCAATGTTCTCTCATTTTACAGCTTCTCAAATACAAACATATTAGCCACTTTATTGTTCCTGGGAGTTTGACTTGCAGCTTAAGATACATTTCCAGCTGGAAGTTTAATAGATTTTCAGGTCTCTAAAAATATTTCTGACACTTACATGCAATGGATGAGAATGGCTTTAATGTCAGTTGTAGCAATTTCTGACTTGGGATTCCACAGAGCTCAGTCACTGAAACAATAAAGAGTTTTCAAAAGCTGTAAAAAACTCTGTCAGTTTCAGTCATTCAGGAGCCTTATCAAAATAATACTAATGGAGAATTCTCTCAAAGCATTTTATGATGATTCCATTTATTATGCTCATTTAATGTTTTTGCTAACTAAGAGGAAAAAAGAGAGATTTCCTTGCTCTATTTTGCATTAGTTTAATACTTTAATGAGGCTGTTTAATACTTTTATCAAGACAGCAGAAATATTTCAGAGTTCATCAAAATTATTGATATGCATCTTCAAAAGGGTAAATTTTTTAAAAATTGAATTGAAGGAAAAAAGGATACAGTGGCATCTTTGATATAAAGTGATGTAAAAAAAAAAAAAAAACACTATCTTGGTAAAAAACATCCTTTAAAGTACCTCACTATTTGGGGGTTTTCTTGTTTCTTTCTACTTTAATATTTTCAAGATTTTCTTTCCATGTTGTTGTATGTAGTGAGGCCAAAAGTGTCTTCCCATTTAGGTCAAAGACAAAATCTCTTTACC
This sequence comes from Aphelocoma coerulescens, assembly GCF_041296385.1. Taxonomy (NCBI): domain Eukaryota; kingdom Metazoa; phylum Chordata; class Aves; order Passeriformes; family Corvidae; genus Aphelocoma; species Aphelocoma coerulescens. Next base: position 52,774,457 of record NC_091013.1, on the reverse strand, counting down.
TATTTAGAAATGAGATATGTGAGATCTCAGATCCATTTAACTGGTGTTTTTTCAATAAAGACACATTCAAATCATTATATAAAATTAATTAAATCCTCTAAAATGCTTTAATATTGTAGTATTAAAGTGTATCTTAATAAAATACATAGGGTAAGTGAATAAGGGAACCACTGTGCCCCTAGCTTTGTGTTTTGATTGTGTGGCAGCTGTGGTTCAGAGATGGATCTCACAATTGTGAAAGAGATTGTATACATTGAGAGAATATCTCAGCATGTGAGCTAAAGGTATAACATGATAAGATTAGTTGGCATTCACCAACATGACAATCTATTTTTAATGGAACACCTAGATTAGGAAATGCAATTTGTTTGGCTTTATGTACTTCTTGACAGAATATGGCTGTCTTACCTGAAAGATGCAATTGTTTTTGTTATTCTCTCTTTCATGGCTGATATAATTTTCAATCAGAAGAGGAATAGGGCTAAAACATAGTAAGTCTTTTAAGTCTTTTTACAGTAAAAGTGCACACTTAGTGACACGTTTTTTTCAGTTCTTAACACCATATAAATAAAATGTGTAGTGCACATAACAATAATGAACACCTATATGCATTAACTCATAATTAACTTCAGCACTACAATGCTTCACACCTATTGTATCTCTGTGTGTAGTATATAACTGCATATATGCATCAGTATAGATTATTTATATGCTGTACTTATATACGAGAAAACCAGCAAAATTCTTATGGAATTATTCTGATGATACATGTTGAAAATCATATTCTTGCTGGTAGTCAGTGCTTCACAAGCAAAAACAAAGATGCAGAAGGCAAATTCAGTAATTTCATATAACAATATCATAACAAGCTATCACCTTTCATGTATCTGCTACTGGAAATGGAATAGATTAGTGAAAGATGATCCAAGATGCTTTGAGAAGAAGCTGTTCTACAAAATATGGCCGAGAATCTTCTGGAATTCTGTTGCAGGGAAAAAAACCCTGCATTTCCTAAGGTTGGGGGGGATTTCAAAATTGTGTGCATGCACTGTATTTACAAAATAAAGAATGCAATGTTATATAAAATACCTGTTTATATGTGTATTGCAAATCTGAAATGTATGTTATTAATTCTCAGCTCCGTTGTCAATAGAAACTGTCCCTTCCACCTTATTAAAACTGAAGTACACAATTATTAACAGAAATAGTCTATAGTCACAATGCAACTCAAAAGTGATTTGTGTGCAAAAAGAGAGCTGTTTTTCCTCAAAAGTACATTCTTAAATAAGAGAGAGTTGGAAATAAAAGGCAAACTGCACCTTGAAGTGAAAGAACAGGAGCAGATGTCCTTTAGCTGTGTTTTATTGATTTATAAACACTCAGTCAGGCTACCTCATCTCTGCAGAGTAATTTAGATATGGGAAAATATCTGTGAAATATATTGATTGCATTATTGATTGAAAAGCCAATTGCTGTTGCACTCCTGTTTTACCATTTAAGTCCTGACACATTTTGACATATGAGCCAGCTGCGACTACTGCCTCGATACTGCAATGAGATAATGTGAAAGCTGTCATAACCACTTCTGTGTCAGCCACAAGGATTTACAGTGTACTAGTGCTGCTATTTAGCTTGTTCCTTAACCACCTGAATAATTAAGGTTTGTTAAAGCTTTTGCTGTTGCACATTTGGTTTATATATGTGCTGTTTTTATGTTTCCTTTCACACTGGATTGATACATCATGAACAAAAGAAATGTAGAAACCAGGCTCTTATTATTCAAAGCTTATACACATGGGGATGATTGTTTCTGCTCAAATATTTCTCTCCACTCCATGAGGAATTTGGATTTTAGAACATTTCGCAGGGGAATTCTCACTTGTTTCCAGATCAGTTTACACTCAGCAGCAATAAATCAAGGGAGGACAGGAAAAAATCCTCTACAGCCTATTAACAACTCTGTCATTTATTTTGAAATCTGAAACTGTGGAAAATAAAATGAAAGCAAAAACATACAGCAACCTAATTGACATTTTTCGTATTTAAAAAATACTTTTATATTTATTTATCCATCTGAGGTTGAAATTTAAATAGATAGACATACCAAAAAGATTTTTTGAGCCCAGATACAAAATACAAGCCTCCTCATAAAATGCATCCTTAAAGAACAAAAGAAAATTTTCCTTTACTAGCTCCACATTTTATCATGGCAAGTGAACTATACAGTTTTATCACCATCTTTCCTACTCTTATTTGTGAAATAAGAAGACATTTTCATAGTAGCTTTAACTCATTTCTTTTACTATAATCAATATAGACTTTTATTTTTCCTAAGGAGACTGATTACATAGTTAGAATCATAGAATCAGAATACACTGAGTTAAAAGGGGCCCATTAAATCATCAAAGTCCAACTCCCGTTCATTCATGCCATCTCTTGCTCATTTTCAGTTGTTTATTTCATGATCTTTTGACCAGATCCAGACCTTCAGGTATAATCCATGTGGGACTTCTCCTGTGCCCAGACAGAATGGCATTGATTTAAATGTATTCTGCACATGTTCTAGGTTATACCTGTCTACATCTGACAACAGACTGGACTCTTGCTTGCATATTTTTCATCATGATGCTTGTATCTCTCCCCAGATGAACCCCAAGCATTCTCTGGACCTCCTGTTTGGAGGGACTCCTTGTGAGAGAGTGGAATGTTAATGGTTAAAGACTCAAAAAAATTGGCCATTTGAAAAGCAGCAGGTGCTTTGCTGATAGTGTGTAAGGCACAGCCCAGGTGCAGTGACGGTGTGCACACAACATTTTATTTCGTGACAAGCTGGGTATTGAGCCAGATAAGGGATGAAGCCAACAAGAAGTAGGTCCTCCAAGGTGTGATAATGCTCTTTTATCATGCCAGTGTCCTCTTTTAGCAATGGCTCAGGAGTAAAACTACCCCCCACCCCAGGGAAGTACCAGAACATTCACACACAGGCCCAAGGGTTTTCATCCCTTTTGATGGAACATAACTGGCTCAACTATGTTGGGGTGGGAGGCAGCTGTCATGTCTTACAAGGGGTCATAAACCATGAAAGACCCCCTCAAGTGTCCCCAGACTAATTTCTGGGGCCTCCCACCAAGAGGACTGAACATGATCTACAATGTTGCAACAGACCGCGTAAAACTTCCTGCCAAGGAGAGGTATGTGGGCGTTCCTACCTGAACCTGAGTTTACATTAACCCATTGAAATTTGTGCTTCCCAGGCTTCTCCCACCCTTTCATAGATCAAGATGGCCCAGCTGATCCACAGATCCCTTGGACCAGCTGTCATAGAAATTACAACAGTCAAGATCCATGGGTGGTGATAAATTTCTACTCTTACCCTTTCTTTTTCTTTCTTTTTGTTCCCTAAACGTTTTCTTAAGTGTTATAAGTGTTATTTTTATGCTTTTATATTGCCATATTTCTACAGATAATAACCAAAACAGCTACATACCTGATTTCCATTGCAAGCAATTTTTTTTTTTTAAAAAAACAAACCCCACAGATAGAGAGATAGATAGATAGATAGATAGATAGATAGATGATAGATAGATAGATAGATAGATAGATAGATAGATAGATAGATAGATAGATAGAAACACTGGTCTTTCAGAGTCATTTCACTCTAACCTTCCCCAACTGTTCTATTAACAAGAACCTCAGTTACCCTCACCTGCAGCGCCAGGTCATAAACCTCCTTCCCTCCTCTTTCTCGGATGAAGTGTATTTCTTGGTATCTGAAGTATAACCAGTACTTCAATGCATACTTTATCTTCTCTAAATGAAATGTGAAGTGCACACTACATTTACTTATTTCATTTGAATAATCAGATGAAAATTATTTACAGTACCAGAATTGTATTGATTAGTTAGCCGGTGGAAATAGCACATGAGACTGCAAAGCAAGTTTCTCCTGCTTTCATTTGGAATTAGTCTTGATCATTGGATTATGTGATGGCTGCCCATAGATTTCATACTGTAGAACACAAACATGAAAAAATTATTTTTAGAAATTATATTAGTTCAAACAATATTCAGAAGTAGTGTTTGGATTTTTTCTTGGATGAAATAGTGATAATTATCAAGTGGAAACAAAATAGAATACATATGCTGGTAACTCTTAAATTTTTAGTCACTGCAATTTGACTTTATAATTTAAAATGTAATTCCGGCTTAGAATTATATTTGGCAAAAATAGGAAAACTACAAAATGTATTGGGTTTCTCTTGCTTTATTTTTAAACATTGTGTAAGAAGTAACTCCGTATAAAGGAAGGGTTATGAGTGTTCTCTACTAAATTCGCTGATCCCCCTTGCTTCTCTTTTCCTTAAAATTTTATTGCTGAACATGATGCCATATGGTCTGGAGTATCTCTTTGGTCAGTTGGGGTCTGCTGTCTCGGCTGTGTCTTCTCCCAACTTTTTGCACACCCTTCACTTTGGGTGAATGTTGAGGAGAGAGAATACCTTGATTATGTGCAAGTTTTGTTCAGCAGTTGCCAAAACATTTGTGTAATCAACAGTTTTAGCCATAAATGCAAAGCACAGCACCATCCTGGCTGCTATGAAGAAAGTCTATCCCCGCTGGACACTGTACATCCAATAATATTCTTTTCCATGTGCCAGCTGAAAAGACATACTAGGATTTCTTCTAGTGCAATAATGGAGAGGGAAGAAAGGTACAACATCTAGAAGATGAATTTCTGAGATCACAGTAGTTTAGTTGTCAAGTATAACAAAGGAAACCTTGGAGGAAGTTTTGCTGGAATCAAGTGTAACATGATGAAGCCATGGGTGCTATAGGACTGCTTGGAGCCAGACGGATACTAGGATCCCAAATGCTGCCAGGTTAGGGAAAGGGATAAGTCATTGTAAATCATATTAGCTAATATGGAACAGAAAAGACAATATTGTGCTTCATTGCAGCTTTCTGCTCAGAAGACCATTCTGAGTATCCTAGTGCTTCAAGCAGCATTAGTTCTTCCTTCCTGCTGTTAATGCGGGAATTTCTTCATGAAAGGCACCTCCAGAAAGCAAATCAGACCTTATGTGGACTGACCCTTCTTTCTGGAGGTACTTTTCCAATTTCTATTTTTCCTTTTAACAATATAAACAGTCTAGTCTAGCTCTTTTCCTGTATTAGGTTCCTAATGTAGGTGGGCACACATGTACACAACTGCTAGATCCTTTTGTCATTGAGAATTGGATGTAGAACACTGAGAATAAGAAAACTCTCTTGACAAGCTGAATTCATGTATGAACAAGGAATCAATTGTACTTCAGAGGTGTATTTCTAAGGCACACAACCTCCTGGGATGACACAGCCTACATGCTATTTCTTGCTGGAGGTTGTGCCTTGAGGCACAATCAAGTCCTGAGGGACTGAGTATAATCTAAATTACAACAATCATATTGTGGCCTGATTCCCAAGACCTTTACACCAGCTTTACAGCTTTCAATGGATTAGATTAGGAAAAAAACATCAATCTTCTAGATAGAAATATTTTATTTGGGTAACAGCGAAAATATGTAACTTTTTTCCACTACAGAATTATGGGTCGAGTGATAATAAATCTATGACATTTCTTCAATTTTTTTTTTTTTTTAAAGCCTGGAATACTGTAAAACATGCCTATTCTTTCATGCAAGAAAAACTTCATTCTACTTCCAAGTGACCTAAGCTGATAAACACAGGATGTCTAGGAACAGACACCTTCATAACCCTGTAACAAATAATATAGGGTACCAAAATAATTGAGAATATGTATGCCAAAATAATATAGGCAGATAATATAAAATTTTTCAGGGATCTTAAAGAATAGAAGTGTAGGATGAAATACCACTTCCTACAAGCCTTTTGGAGTTTGTACACAGACTAACACAGCTGTACATGTTTAGGGACCACCCTGAAGGCATACTATGGCATTTTATTTCTGATAAAGAATAAGCTTCTCTTGTGGGCAGCTATAAAAAGGTGAGGATTTTTTCTTTTCCCAGCTTAAATTGCACATGTATCTCTTGCAATGGTCCCTTTTCTTCCAAATATGAGGCACTTCCTTTGCTTTAGGAGAACAATATAAAGAGTGAAAGAACACTGTGATATCCTTCACCAAAGAATAACCATGCTGTTTGGAAAACTAGTAATAGCTGGAGGAGATGGAAGACCACAGACAGGGAAACAATTTATTGCAAAAGTTGCAGTCTTTCAATTTTTTCTTCTCATGTTGAAATTAGAAAACATTCATTCTTTATAAATTTATATCAAAAGTTATTACAATAGAATCTCAACTATAAGGACTGAAATAGTCTGCAGGAAAGTGATGAAGGCCCAACATCCTTAGCTGTTTAAAATCAGATTGATCATCAATCTGATTGATTGACCAACCAATCAGATTAATCAGAATACTCAATACATGAAAATCACACTTTCTATTCGGTCTGTATAGGCTAAATGTTGTCTCTTATAAATGCAGCAGTGTCAAATTCCTTCAATGTTAATGTTAAATAAAAATTAATTTCTTTTCATTATTGGGGTTGATAAAAGGTAATAAACTACTAGATGTAGCACTGTTTTTTTTGGAAAAAATATTATTTTATTTTGCATTCTGCAAATAATTTTTTCACACAATCATTTTGTAAATTTTAGTACACTTGCTACTTGTTTATTCTCATTATTATGTTGGTTTTCTGGTCATACTTAATTCTGGACTGAAATTATTGGAGATGCTTTAATTTACCTGCACTGAACCTTGAAGCTGGAGTCACAATGAGCTTTGTATTATGACTTTATTAAGAACCTGAACTTTTTAAAAAATTCTGAACCTTAGATCCCTTCTTTGGGAGTGTTACTACCTGACCAAAAAATAACTAAAACAGAGACAACACAGAAGTATAAAGCCATGTTTTCTACAGTGGGCATGCTTTTGTTCAGAAATTCTGAATTCAGCAGAGTAACAAAAGAAGAGTACTTTTTTTTGGATTTTTGTCTGAGTTTAAATGTGCAGTAACTTTGACTCTCTTGGTGGCTCCTTAGTCTCCTTCCTTGAATATCATATTTTATTTCCCCAAACGGACACAAAGTGCCAAATTTGCACTTTACCATCTGTACAAAATATGCTAAATATTAGGAAATTACTTGATCGTGATTCTCACAAGAAGACAAGATTAACGAATGAAGAGAACTTACTTATAAAGAAATCTCCAGCAGGAGAAATTGGAGCTGCTTACACTGTGTGGATTTTAAAAATAAATGTTTTAAAAAGTGAACCACTGGAACAGTTTCAAACAGGTTACAGGGTATTCTCCCTCATAGGTGTTCTTTGAAACAGAGGTGTGTATTTGGAGAATGGAGAGGGTGTGTGAGTGTGCGTCTTCTTTCGTTTTTCAAAAAGACAAAGGCTCAACAACAGCCTTATGATATTGAGCCAACAATCACCTCTGGAAATTCATTATCTGAATTAGGCATAAGGCTAGTCTAGTGGCAAGGAGAAATTGAAGTTCTTTGACAAAGCAATTATTTACATCCAAAGTTGTCACTAACTTTCTACTCTACCACACTTTAGTAAATTACAGAAACGCAATTATAGAAACAACTTTCCTGAAAGCCAGAAGACACACATTATATGAATAATTATTTAGATCAGCTATATTTAGCTCACAACAAAGGATAAACTTTACACTAACACTTCTATCTTGATTATATGAATGATGTAATACCTTCTATTATCCATTAAATACTGAAAATCTTTATCATTTCTTTTGCAAAGCACAGTGCAACTCTGCTTTACACTATTTAAATGATAACTATACTCAGTCCTGTTGACAAAAAGCTCAAATCATAACATTTAGTAAGGCAATGTAATATATTTTAAAAAGCAAATTATTGTTTCAAAAACAAGGCATTCATTTAAATTGCTGTTTTTCACTCAAATAGCATATTACCAATGGTTTAGCTGTCACCCTGTATTTGCTGCTAGACAAATCAGTAATTGACAACAGCACATTTCCAAGGCAAGGAATCTTAGTCAGTAGTAGAGTTGCTCCACCACAAATCCCCTGAGAATGGCAAGATGCTTTGGGTGACATCCCCAAAAAACACACCCAAGGGCCTGGGAGTTAATCAGAATCTTTGGTGATATGATGCTCCTCATGTAGTAGGGAAGCTAAAATTAACAATTAAATAACCAGGGTCATAAAAAACTATTTAAATGAAGAAAATATGGAAACACCATTTTAATAAACATTGCAGAGTATGCATCACTTTTTTATTTTTTTCCCAGCAATTACATTTCTATGAAAATTATATGTATGCTCCAGAGTTTGTAAGGAAGGCTTGAAAATGACATTGATGAAAGTATTGAGTTTAAGTGATGTATTGTTCTGTGTTTACAATGGAAACATACTTCCATATTAAAGGAATCACATAGATACCATAAAAAGAAAAACATTAAAAATGCGCTTTTCTCATACTTTGAACAGGAATCATTTCAAAATGGATCATGTCCGTGATCAAATGGAAACCACCAATGCAATATCAAGTTTTAACTTGTACATCATGTAATGATGCAATTATACCCTATACCAAACATGGCTTGGTTATGAAAATGCAGAGCACGATAATAGATGAATTTTTCTGTACCTGAGTAAAGTTATTGTCATTTGTAATCCAATCTTGCAAAGAAAATTCTTCCAAATCCTTTCTGTTACTTTTGAAGGTTGGTATTGTTAAGTTCTGCAAATGGTAAGTCACGAAAGACTTGTTCTCATTCAATTTACTCCAAAAACATTCAAAGATTGATTTATCAGGATTCACAGATATTCTTAATTGGAACAAAAAAACCTGATCTGATGGCATTTCATCCCCCCCCCCAAAAGTCCTATGCAGTATAGATAAATATGTATTATTGAAATACATTTAGAACTCACATTTGTATTTACAGAATTATGTGAAGGTAAATACCTGTCCAGATGAATTTAATTACCACATTTGTGTTATATAATATTCTTCACTATATGCCTAAACTGAGCAAATGGTATCTAGGTTACAATGAAAGCATTAGCAACAATACTACAAAAATTGCAAGGAACAGTCTTTCTGAAGTATTTCCAAATGAGTTTTATTCTCCTGTGACAGTCTGTGTAAGAAAATGGTCTTTGTTGGCTTGCCTTGCTTTTATGGAATCTAATATTTTAATCATGGATCAATTAAAATTTTAAAAGGTTCTGCCTTTATCAAAAAATAATTAGAAGCAGCAAATATAGCCAAAATACACAAATAACCTGAAGTATTTATGGAATAGATGTTGCACTCAGAAGTAAAAATACTATAGTCCTTTGTATGTGAAAACCTTAATTTGAAAGAAG